>NC_135255.1:20606416-21221626 GCF_964204865.1 Styela clava
GTTACGTGAATCACCCTCCCTATTTTAACCTTCATTTTAAGGGGCTTTTACTGTTATATTTTTGAAAGAAAAAATTTCAAAAATTAACCACGATTGAGGGAGAGAATCCATGGGGAACCGATAGTGGTTATGTAGCAGTGGCATTCAAAGCTCGGCGGTGTGGCACATCATGCCAAGTGTTAGAAATACACACTCCACAGCACCTCTGATTACCCTAAATTCCACATGGGGATAGTTATGTGCGAGATGATTGCTGGACTCCTCGCCGCCCTAGGGTGGTTCACGTAACTGTTAGTCATAAGCTTCCTCCACTATTATGTCCATGCATCTGAAACAAATCATTTGCTAACTAATCCGATACGGTACCTAACATGGACTGGTAACCGGACATGATTCACCATATGATTAAGCCGTATTATTGACTTTCCCATCCACATATATTTATTTCTTTCTCTCATTTTCAGATGAAATTCTCAACGACGCTGCTCGTGCTCTCCGTTTACTTCATATTAACGAACTCAGAGACTTACAAAATAAAATTAACGAAGCAATAGTCTCCGTACAGACTATAACCGCTAATCCTAAGACTGATCAGAGGCTAGGAAAAGTTGGAAGATGAAATTAACCTCAAAACAGACAATGATAGGCTGATTACAGACTACTTACACTAAAACACCATTCTAGGCAATTGTATTTTCATTATATGGTTACTGAGTGCTTGGCCAGCGTGGGTAAGCTTTTGAACAACGCACAAATCAAAGATGTCTATATCGGAATAGTTTGGTAATCTAGAATTACATTACGTTAATTTTGATTTTTAGATGTCTCACACCACACTTTTATTCTGTGTTTTGTAAAGTCAAACTACTTCAGACAAATAGTTTAATGAATTAGCAACATGAAAAATTACAAAATAGAATTACAGGAAGTGTGACGCCAGATCTTTCAACTTATACATAGCCACTTTTGATCCATGCTACAGTATCTTTGCAGTCAGTGTATATGGTTTCACTAACCCAAAGGTAGAGAAAAAGGCACATGTTGCTTGATCATATATGCCTAAAATCATATTATTTGTCAACTTTATAGGAGTATCACACGAGTCGTGGCTTTTGAACAGAGTGTTACGTGTGAATGTCAAATCCAAATAGTGCAGTTAGTCTAGTGGGTATTGTTCTGCACAATTCTCCCTGTACTGTAGTTTTCTACTGTAGTTTTCACACAGGGTATATGAACATTGGACATCCTTGTTGTCATAATATTGAATTGTTCCGTTGCTGTATTTGCTGCTTCAATTAGCTGCAAGGTGTCGTTGACTAGATGACTCTTTGAGTCTTTCGTGACCACCTGTCAACTCACATGCAACATATCTGTTTACGCAATTTGTAACATGCATTTATTTATTGCATATTGTGTATTGGTTTTGACGACAAAAATAAATGAATATCTTAATCTTCTGCCACTTAAAACTTTCCACTCATGTTATTCAGTCGTGCAATGGAAAGTTCAAATGTGCACACACTGCTTCGTTCGTGGTAAATGGTGCCTCGAGATGAAGTCACATTTTCTCTAGATATTGAATAATCTAATGTCGAGAAGCGAGCTTTTTCATTGCGTCGTCTATTACAATTTACAATACCATAAAAATAAGACACGTGACTGGCATATCAGAATTGTGATGTAACAATGAGCTCAAGACAGTTCTTTCCGTGAATGAAATTTTATATTCCATTATTTTTAAATACCAGAGTTTAGAAGCTAAATTGAAACATTGGGAAAGCTGAAAATTCTTCCTTCTCCTCTTAGATTGCCCTTGCATTGACGACCTTGTCGCGACCCATTTTTAAACCTTCCGCGACCCATGTTTGGGTCGCGACCCATACTTTAAGAACCACTGGTCTAGTGGATATCGTTCTGCACAATTCTCCCTGTACTGTAGTTTTCACACAGGGTATATGAACATTGGACATCCTTGTTGTCATAATATTGAATTGTTCCGTTGCTGTATTTGCTGCTTCAATTAGCTGCAAGGTGTCGTTGACTAGATGACTCTTTGAGTCTTTCGTGACCACCTGTCAACTCACATGCAACATATCTGTTTACGCAATTTGTAACATGCATTTTATTTATTGCATATTGTGTATTGGTTTTGACGACGAAAATAAATGAATATCTTAATCTTCTGCCACTTAAAATTTTCCACTCATGTTATTCAGTCGTGCAATGGAAAGTGCACCCGTGAAGTATAACTTTGAGGCGTCAATCATCATGTCTGTTCATCTCATTTAGTGTACACCTTGTTGTCCTGTTCCATAATTTTTCTGCTACTTTATAAAACATTTTTTATTTTTTAATTATAGGTGCTGCTTAAGTTCATTTCGTGTGTCAAACTTTAGTTGCAATAAAAAACAAAAATTCAAATATTCTTTTTGATGTGGAATTATGAGTTTTCAACTTTTGCTCTTTAGTGGGACTGAGAATAAAGAGTTGAATATCTCATGGATTGGGATTGGAAGGGCCATACAAACAGTCTTCCCGATTTGGTGTATTATATAATTATACCAATTAATACATCCCTAACAACTACATCTCAATGGCTCACTGCTTTCTTGTCAAAAACATCCGGATTCCATCAGCAAACAGGGTTCTCGCTAACTTAAAACTACATGCTTTGTTACTTTTCCATTCAATTGAATTCAGTCCGGGTATGACTAAACAAGTGGCATAACTCAGATTTGGAGAATCCGTGTATCGGACAGGGGTCGAATCTCTCGAGTCTATGACTGTTGTATTCTAATCTCGTAGCCTGATTTAATTTAAACGCAAATTAGCGGTTGAAAATCTTTAACAACGTGCCTCATTGAACCTGTCCTGTCTCGGATAGCACCCTTTATGAGGCGATGTTTAAGTCTGTTATGTATAGCCATTGAAGTACTTACTGTCTTTAATATAATCAGTCTAAGATCACTCTCTAAAATCTCGTAGCAAGATTTTGTTTTATGTTAACAAGAGTTCATTTTATGCGATATTTTTAACATATAGGCCTACTCTTAGAACTTATATATTTATCCCGGGGGAGAGAAAAGGGGGCTCCCGAAGTATGCGAACCAAGATGGCGGACATCGGAACGTAATATGTGTACTAGGTTAGGGTTAGGCCATAATTTTATATAATAAATACTACGAAAGGCTCGTGGCTAGTTTTCGAACTGATAATAGGACTAAAATAAGGAAAATTGGGAAAAAATTATCGCCTAACCCTAACCTGTTACGATGTCTGCCATCTTGGTTCGCATACTTCGGGAGCACCGAGAAAAGACGGCTCAATCATAAAGACATTCTGATGCATGGAGTTGATGAAGTCGTAATACGTGAACTACCCTATAAGAGCGAAGGGTACTCCTAACACTTAGCATGATGCGTAGCCGAGCTCAAGATCTCGCTCCCTATATGGTGTCAACTTAATTAGGTCTAATGCTCCAAGTTTAAAAGAACTACCTATATATCTTGTCCGGTTTTTTAGCCCCAGAAAACCTTTTAAACACTAATTTCATCTTAAAACCCGCACACCAAGAACTATCACAAACATTCCAAATTTATTTAAAAAATCCAATAGGTCACACTTCAACAAACAAGCAGCGTTATTCATGAATACTGAGAAAATATTCAAATGATTCGACAAAAATTTAAGAGGAATTCTCTAGAAAAGGGGTGTGCAACCTTAAATACAGATGGGCCAGATACAAATAACTGGGTGAAACTACAGGTGCACCTTTATTTAACCTAGACTTTCTACCAGTTGAGGCACAAAAATTTTAGCTACCGGTACTAGTCGAGGCTCATCACCTGTGTTGTTCGATTCGCAAAAGCTAGATGTTAGGGCATTGCAACGTCATAGATAATAATTTAGACTCAGGTATAGGCTTTGCAACGCAAGGGAATGGAATTACCAGATTACAATGTACCGGCTCTAACTAAATTAAAAAGGTAGGCCGTACTTCTCCGTGGGCAGCACAATTTTTCCTTGTGTTTGAGCATTCGCCCTGCGGGCCGCAGGTTGTACACCCTTGCTCTAAAATATCTCACCAAATTTCAATTGGACACAAAAATTAACTATTACATCACATATTCAGGTCACGACAAGTACAGCGTTTGGGAGTCTCTTCAAAACTTTTTGTCAAATCAGTTTATGCTACAGTTGGAAATTCTTGTGAATAGCGAGCAACCATTCTCTTTCCACTACATTTTAGATCAGAAAAATGCCGCAAATTGGTATTTTATTGCCATCAAGGCATGAAAAAGTAGTCTAGCGGCAAAGCAAAATAGTAAACTTGGAGGGCAGCAGTGCCCAGGACAAGTCTTGGAAACAGACAAGACTTTTCATACATAGCGGTAGTAGGCTCAGGTTTCAAGAAAGCATGTAAGATGGTGAGCCAGAGTGTTATTGTTATTTATTCTTTATTTTTGAATAGGCATGATTTAGGAAGCACTTGAGAGGGTAGAAAAGAGAAAGCTAGCAAGCGAGCTTACTTCCACAGCGCAAACCAAATTTTTTGGTCGGTTTGCAAGTCCAGGGTGGGTATCAGAAACTAGGGTACAGTCCATAAAATTTGTGGCAGAGTATATCAGAATTGTACCAAAGCCCTATTTCAGAAACGTATATTTTCCAAAAAAAATTTCCAAATCTCTGGCTCCCATTTTGAATTCCTTGAATTCCAGCATTTACGATGTTTGTGATGTATCCATTGCTTCAGAATCTGCGTCTTTTTCCGTCGCTTTCTCGTACGCTCGATCACTAGGTGTGACTACAACTCCATTCCACACAGACATCTCAGTTGCAATCGTTGTTTCTCCTTCCAGTCCAAGAATCGCTCGGAAACCTCCGTGAGCTAAAACTCGGAGCAAGGTCTGGGCTGTGTAACAAACCTATAAGAAAAGACAAAAAAAATTGAGATTTAAACGAATCTTTCATTATTTGAAGATATTTTTAAAAGCGTTTTCACCTTTCACTCAGAGCAACAGTAAAGTATGGATATATATGAACTTTCCGCATTAAACAGCGACTGTTATGATAGCGACTTAACTCGTGTTCACTGAGTTGAATTTCCTGGTTGGAAGGTATGGAAGGTAACGCTATGTCGTGTCACATCAATTTTAAGGTCGTTTGAAAAATTTGCCCCAATGGATTTCATAACTTCAAGAAAAGGAAGTGACGTGATATGTCAAAGGCTTTTTGTACACGGAGGACAAATCAAAGTTAGGGTGTGGGTGTGAAGGGGTGCGTGTGCGCGTAAGCCTTGGATTTAATAAAGGAAGTGATGTCGCTGTTGTGGCAGTCGCTGTTTTAAATGAATCTCTGTCGTGTAGTCGCTCTATTTACAGTCGCTGTTTTAAATTAATCGCTGTCGTGTGGTCGCTCTATTGACAGTCGCTGTTCTGACCAGTGTTAACTCTAAGCGAATTATGAGTGCGAAAGTGCTTCGCAGTCGAAAAAAAAAGTGCGAAAGTGCTTTTGCCGATTTTAACAAGTTAGGTGCCCTAGCCTTTCATATAACCCATTTAAAACGACATAGATACTCGAAAAAGCGCTCCTCCGGTTAATATTATGAATTAAAGAGAAGCCTTTCCGTTAACGGAGTTCCCTTTAAGCGAATTCATGTTCAATTAAAACAAGCGAATTCATCGGCAACGAAAGGACATCTGCTAACACCTGCCGGGGACAAAACTTTCATGCAATGTATCACGGTGTCAGTTGCTTACTCGCATGAACAGCAAAGGCTTTCACATTTGTTACTCCTTCCATCTAACAGACACGAGGCAGGCTGGAAACCATATTAGTTACAGGGTGGATCGTTTGTACAAATCCCGTGCAAAATAATTTCCCCCCCCCCCCCAAAATATAAATAGCATTCAACTAATTAGGGTTAGGTGCGCTGGAAAATCAACTTTCCGATTATCACTAAACCTAATCTGATAATTATTAATTTGTGATTTTGAACCACTTTGAAAGTCGCCACCTGCTGTTTTAAAAGATAGGTTAACCTACGTTCCCTCCGGAATATTACGCAGGATACTCCCCTGTTTTAGGAGATAGGTTGACCTACTTTCCTTTCAAACTTTTTTCTTCGAAATATTACACAAGATCACTTTGAAAATCCTCCCGTTTCGTGAGCTAGCGTGACCTAATTTATCATTTACATTTATATTATACTATTTCAGAGCTTACCCAAAGACAAGTAATTTTTAAATGTTGACATGCCTTGGTTTGCGTGCGAGTTAGTTTAAATCGGGCAGAAAACATCATATATTGGCAAAATGTTTAGGAATGCCATGTACTTTAAGTATTCATAAATAGCACTCTTTGTAATGCTGCTGACCTAGTATCAAATATTCGCATCACAACGCCACTTGCGAGGTTTCCATAAATTTCAAATACACTAATAGGAACGATGACACCAAAGAGTTTTCTTTTGCGGAGGTACACGAAATATAACGAGGGTGATTCTTGAAAAAAACATGAATATAAAAAATAAACGAATGATATGATAGTGGATCCCAAATAATTTTGAGAGTGTCTCGAAATACCAATCCATTTGATAAATAATTTTTATTCGACCACATGAACGCTGATATCCTGAAAATTAATGTTGAAAGATAAGTACGCATTCTCAGATATCGGACATCCAGTCGCGATATTCAATCGTTCATATGCACAAATCTCACATTAATAGTAATTGCTACCCAAGTTTGTAAAGTTTAGAAACCAACAAACAGAAAATAACTTATACTAAAACACAATTAAAATTTAGTCGGCAATAAATTCGTCGCCAAGACCATGCCATACAAAACAAAATGATTTGGTCGCGAGAGTTACGTTAGATGACTGCAAAACGACGTTGTTTTTTAAGCAGAATTTAAAAAAATTTATAATTAATAAACGGGAGTTACGACGCCCCTAACACATCGTGTGTATTAAACTTCCCTGGTAAGTACTATTATTATTGTACTTATACACCTGTTGGAGTATTTCGGACAATTTCGAATTCAAAATAAATAAAAACCCGACATATAATAAAGACGCAAAAGTAAAATGAACATTTATTGAAAAAGTTATTATTTAAAAAAGACAACATGATCGTACAATTCCGCCTTCGATGTTCGCAAGTGAGATGATAAATAAATACTTCCCTGTATTCGATCAATTAACTTTAGCGTATCGTTGTTCTGCCAACGAACAGCCGGGTGCAAAATATTTCCGTCCTGTGATATGCTCACAAATATTCTCGATATTAATATCATACCCCCGCGTATGTACTTTCTATTAACTCTTTAGTAATCCCTTCCATCCTTGGCCAAGTCATGTTTCGAATATGTGAACATTTTATTCGACCATGCATGGCCGGCGGGATGTTAAAATTGTAAACAAGAGAGAGGTAAAATCAATCGCGAATTTCGTTATAACGGCTCGTTTACGAATTGTTGCGCCTGTTATCGTCGAAAATGACTACATTTGTTGTATTTTGAGGCATTTAAGCAGTAATAATTAGGGCATGACATCATCAAAATCGTCTAGTGTACTTTTGATACAACCTTGAAATCAATACAAACATTTTATGTGCCGTAATCGGTATTTGGCAATTAAGTGAGATCTTGAAATTGCAAATTCCGTAAATAAAATTGTGAATTGTGAATGACCGTCGGGGTATTGTTTTGTTGAAAATTATTATTAATGTGAGAGCGCCAAAAACATACAGTCCATGCGATGCGACTGCAATTTATATGGCCGCAATTGGTGTGGCGCGTTTACTAATAGTGTAAAATAAATTAAACGAATATCAATTATAACCAAGACTGTCGGCGTGTTTATTTTCTATGGGCAGGATTCGTAAAATACCATCTTAAGACAAATTTACTTACTATTATAAATCTTAATTTTCAGTTATTATCGTTATACAAATAACGTGTGGCAACTTTTTAATTTATCGTCGACCAAAAAACCGCCCCACACTCGTCCAAACGTGTGTCGAGCTTGAACGACAGGAACAGATTCATCGACGACTTTAATTAGGGAAAATATGTATTTTATTGGGAATGCAAAATAAATGTAACAAAACGCATTTTTTTGTGATATAACTTTGTATTTTCGGAAACGGGTTGCCGTGAAAGGTAAAATTTGATCTAAATTAATCGCGAAAATGTTTTATTTTAAATGTAACAAAACACATTTTGCGATATAACCTTGTATTTTCGAAAACGGGTGTCCTGAAAAGTAAAATATGATCTAAATTAATCGCAAAAATGTTTTATTTCAAATGTAACAAAACACATTTTCGCGATATAACTTTGTATTTTCGAAAACGAGGCGTCACGAAAAGTATTAATCTAATGTTTTATCTATCGTCTAGCTAATGTCTGGTACACATCATTTTCGGGGAGAACTCTAGCCCGCGAAACGTCATTTAATTTAAAATAGAGAATGTTTCACGCATTGCAAAACGGAAAATCACCAGTAAGTGGACAGGGATTCAACCCTCCGGATTCAGTATTCTATATCCCCTGTGTCAGAACTTTCTGAAGAATGGAACAAGGAACCCGTCAAACCGCCGCGGAAGAAGAGGGAGTATTTTTTGCACTAATAATTAGGGCGTGACATTATCAAAATCGTCAAGAAACTGGTGACTTTGCAAATTCCATAAATAAAAGTGTGAATTGCTGGGTAACATTTTAGCTATAATTATCGCCGGGGTATTGTTTTGTTGAAAACACGTTGAAACTTGAGGGAATTCGTTACAATTAGCGCCTGATCTCTATTAGGCACTCGAGCACTCGAAAAAAAAGCACTCGAGCCCAATCTTTTTAGCATTAAGTCGCATACGTAAAATATCCTGTAAAAGAAGTGCTGTTCATTAACGTCATCTCGTCTTATGTCCACGCAGAAATGCCTTTAATGCCGAATTATTCAATCACTATTTTAAATCAACATTCAGGATTGGCACAATTTCAGATTTGCGAAGTTTCACCATAGAAATACATGAGAAAGTTAATTATCGTCTTAATAAATATCTGCATCACGGTATCGACAATAATATTACCATTCGCATAAAATTGGGACGGTAAATTTACAAATCTTGATAGGTAATATTAAAGCCAACGCAAATGTTAATTTGAGCCCTCAATGTCTTCAAAAGCTGTTGCCGATGTGAACGAACGGGTAAACCCGAAATATAAAACTTCGATGTCCACCGACCCGCAAGAATTCATATTTGTAAAAAAGAGAGGGCGGCAATATAGATTACCAAAACCTGGATATCGCCGCCAAAACGATCGGTGACAAGAACAATTAGCGATTACAACGGAATTAACCAGTAAAAAGACTTTGTTGCCGATTTTTTAATGTTTCCACCGATGTTCCAAAAATATTTGTTATTCGGTACTCGTTAAAAATATTCGATTCAAAAAAATATTGAATTTTGCCCACCCGTACTCTCAACATTGTGATTACAATAAAATGGCACTTAATGGTATTTTGTGAATTAGGTGATTTTGCAAATCTGTGACATGCTGCTAAAAGTTTCGTCTGATTTGAAAATCGTGCACTTTGGTCATAATTCATCCAAAGTGACTATAACACTTTACTAACACTTTTATAGTCATTTTGAATTCATCGCTATCATTGATAGTCACATGACCACTCTCGTTCAAAGAAACCCACTGCTTAGTATACAACATCTGGTTTCAAAGACGCAGAAGCGTTTTTGCGAGAGAAGCGGAATCGGTGTGCTTGTATAATAATCATATTATAAACAAGAATTTTGCGGTTAATGCAAAAGCCTTATCTCCTATGTCCGCATCTCATAGTTTAGAATTCCGGTAAATATAGTTATGATATGCAGAATTGAGTTACAAAAGTACTAGTATGTTACTTATTTGTCAACTTAATACTCGAAAATATTTGTTAACTTTGAACTTTTATTCCATTCAAAATCGGAAAAAAGTGCTATTTCTCTTCAAAATCGGAAAAAAGTGCTATTTCGCAGTCCCTAAAAAAAGTTGCGAAAGTGCTTCGCAATTTTCGCAAAAAAGTGCGCTAATAGTGAACACTGGTTCTGACAGTCGCTATTTGGAACCCGAGCCCTGTTGCAGACCTAACCTACAAAGGGCACTAAGAGTTGAACTCCTGAGTGGATGTGATAAAATAAAAAATGAATGTACAGGTTGTCGATGAAGTCCCTTTACAATTTCAATTTTGTTATGAAGTCAGTTCTCAATATACCAGGTTTGTTGTTTTTCAATCAGTAATTGTTTAAGTAGTTTTACTTCATTTAATGCATCTGTGAGCGCCAAAACAAGATATGGTGGATAAATTCCTTTTGCAATTTAAAATTTGTTAGGACATTATGGACACCATATATACTTGGATAAATCCCGTCACATACTAAGAAAGTATGCCTACCATGTCCTGTTGTTCCAAATTCATTACTGTATGAACTCTAACATTTCCACTTTCACACGGGTCAACGATTCCTGCTGAACCAGGAAGGAAAAAACCAGAAGAGAGAAGTTGAAGACATCGCCTGTTACAAATTTCATTTATTTATTGACAAGGTGATTCAAAAGACAATGTCAATGCTTGGTTATGAATTCACTATTCAAGGCGTCTATTTTTCTGCAAATGGTACGGAATTTTACGTGAATGCTGGAGTTTGTTAAAGTTTATTTATTCATCGACAAGGTCATTAGAAAACATAGGTCAAAGGCATCTGCATATGGTACAAGATTTTACTTCAATGTAGGATTATATTTAAATTTATCTATTTATTGACGAGGTTATTTAAAAATAGACAAGCTCAAAGACATGCTGGGTTGTGAATTAATCCTTGAAGGAATCAATTTTTTCGCCAATGGTGCGAGACGAGATTTCCTAAATTCAATAAAAATCCCCCAAAATTTCACAAACGAGAGAAATTCCCACAAGAAGTAAAAAACCCAATACTCAAATGATAATGTTTTCTTGAACTAACCTGAAAGCTGCATTAATCGGGAGAGGTTGTCTGCTTGGCGTATTCATGATCGCATGGTGAGCTAGCAAGTCTATTATCCACATTGTCAAAGGCTCGAGCCCTGCGAATCTTGATCGGAGATCTTTCAGGAGACGAATCAACATCTTGATGCTGGAAAACAATTTTTTATTTATTTATTAAAATTCCTCTCGGAACAAGGCAATGAGCAAGCAGGTGCAATAGTCTAGTTCAGGGCTACTCAACTGGCGGACCGCGGTCCAAATCCGGACCTTTTGGGTATTCGATTCGAACCGCGTCTAATTCTTTATTTTGAATTATTAGCTGCACTTTTGAAGTTTCCTTTTATAAAATCCCTTTTATAGATTTAAATATATCGACACCTCAAAACCAAACAGTGCTAAGTCCACTTTTCCAAAAAATGACATTTTTCAATTGCTGATTTTCCTGGACTTAGCTCTACATTTTGGTCTATTTGCCTTATCTCTAGGTGCTCTAGATCTCGAGACAGCTATAGACATAACCCTGCTTTTTTTAGGGCATTTGAGAACTAAACAGAGCTGTGTTTACTATAGTGGACTTAGCTCTGGATAACTGCATTGTAAGTTGGGGCAAAGTTCGTTTTTTGGACATAGCTCCTCTCAAAAAATATAATACAAAGCGCTAAGTCCATACCAGCCTATATAATAACATAATAAAGGGGCCCCAAGTCCAATGCAATTGTTTCTGGTCCAGAAAATTGAGCCAGAAAGGGTTAAGTCCAAAAAAAAACCCCTAAAAAAATTGGGGCGGAGCACAAATTTTTTTATACCATCTAAATATGGCCTTCATTGTAACTTTGGTGGATCATAAAAACTAGACATCCTCGATGTAAGGTATTGGAGAAATAAAAAAAAGAAACAAAAAAAAACGTTTTTTGCGTTTTTCTCAAAACTAGAAAAATGGACTTAGCCCAATTTGGATTTCATGCGTCGATATATGAAAACAACTATAACACCACAACAAACAATCTTGATTAGCTAATGATCATTAGTCGGCCGTGGAAGTGGTGTTTAAAGATGCCAAAATATAATTTCTGGAAAGACCGGACCCAAAAAATTTTAAAGTTTGTATGCGGATCTTCGGTAAAAATAGTTGAGTAGCCCTGGTCTAGTTCACAGTGGTTCCCGAACTTTTCAAGTAGGAATTTGGCAAGTTTCGTGCCTTGCCACAAAAAATAGCTAGCTAACACTAAGTTTCATATAACAGATAGGGAAGCGAAAGTATGTTGTATTTAAAAAACATGTTGAAAATCTGTGGATGAAATAAATAAAGAGTTATAAAAACAATCAAAACAAATATTTTTATTTTGGACATCCCGAAGTATGCGCACCAAGATGGCGCACAAATTGAACTCAGGTTGTGTACCAGGTTAGGGTTCAGGTTATGCGACATCTTGGTGCGCATACTTCAGGAGTACCTTTATTTTTGATTAACTTCACGCCCCCTCAAACAATTGTCTACGCTCTCCTTGTGGGTTGCTTCTTACCGTTTTAGAACCACTGCTCAATAGCCATTAGTTAGGTTACTGTACTTCTAGGTCATAACTCACTTACCTTGAATGAAAAGCATTTTCCTCGAACCATCTGACATGACGAATAGCAGCAAGAGAAGATTGCAGTATCTTGTGACTCATATGAGTTGAGGAATCCAGCTTTCTCATGTTTCCTGGGGGAATTGCAATCCCCACTGAGACTTTATCCTGGAAAAGAAAGAGTTACTTGTAGGAATTTGATCAAAGTGATACTGTAACAAGCTTTTGTTTCCGCTAACTTAGGTATTTGTGACGACTGATTTGTTAATTGTTGCTGACTAGTTTCATTGTGATGATTTCATTGTCTCGTGAATATGAGATTTGTTTTATGAAGTGGAAAATTACCTGTATTATTCCGATAACAAAGACTAAATGGGGTTATATTCGATGATTTATAATGTTACAAATTGAAAATTTGTTACAATAACACACACTTGCATCCAAAATGGAAGGGGACTCATCGTAAAGAAAAGCTAAGAGCATCGCTGATACCAAGTAGTTACTGGAACTACACATAATCATTATGACATTGTGTGACATTTACTTCCAACTTTCTCATGTTTCAAGGAGGAATTGAAATCAATACTGAGAATTTATTCTTTAGACTTTAAAAGAAAGAACTACTTGTAAGAATTGGATCGAAGCGATATCACACATGTTCACCCTAAATAGAAAGGGGACTCATCTCAAAGAAAAACTAGGAGCAATCACTGGAATGCTACCAGTTACTGGAACCAGGGGTGAGGGGGGGATATTTTTTGAAGCTAGAAATGCTTTTTAGCTTTCAATAAAGACTCTTTGAAACCCACGTTGATCTTCTGATGATCTATAATTGCAGCAAATTTGAAAAAATCTGTCATTAAATAATTTTGGTTTCCCGAAGTGGCGGACAATCTGAACATAGTATGTGTAACAGGTTAGGGTTATCAGGTTGTGCACCAAGCCATCTTGGTGCACATACTTCTGGAGCGCCATAATTTAACCCAAGTACAGAGTTAAAAGTCTTTAATAGCATGGAATGAATTAAAAAAAGCAGAGTATGTTCACTTCAGCACCATGCTTGCGAGTCTAGAGTCTTGTTAGTGAAATTGAAGTAAACAGTCTCGATAGTTAAAGTCTTTGGAAGCAAGAAATGAATTGTAAAAGTAGGGTGTGTTCACCACAGTACCATGCTATTGAGAATCTTGTTAGAGCTGGTAGGCTTGCACGTAATTTACGGATTTACGGAATTACGTAATTATTTGGAGTTACGGAAGGGAAGTTACGAATTACGTAAAGTCGTAATTATTGCATTGAAACGAGCTTTCTTCAAAGCAGTCAATTTCGTCGATTGCGAAAAATGAAAGCTCAACAAGTAGAAGAAGTTAGAGTTCCGTTATTCGCAGCCGTTTTTCTCTCTTGTTACGTAGGTGAAGGAAATCATGACGCGTTGCCATTTACTAACCTATTATCAACTTCTCTGGCATGGCCAATGTAAATTATTAACGTAGTTAAGGGTGAAGAACTGAGTAGGGCCGTTTGACGCCAACACACCTGGTTTTTAACTTCTCCCGTAACTTAACCGTAGTTAAGGGATAGAATTGCGTTGAGACCGATTGACGCCAACACACCTGGTTTCAACTTCTCTCGCATCTTATCTACCATGGCCATGGCCAATGTACATAATAACCGTAGATAGGGGGAAGAATTGTGTTAAGACCGATGGACGCTAACACGCCCGGTTTCAACTTTTTCGGGTGAAATGACTAATGAACGCAGGAGATCAATCTTTCAAACATGGTCTATCAAACATTTGTATCCATTTTACTTCTATTTATTATTTACTCGTTCCAGTTTTCTGTTACTTATGGTATATATGTTCCGTTTCTATTTTATTCTATTTTATAGTCACGCGTTTAAATAGTGGGAATTCCCCACCAAGTGTGGATTAGCAATGCTTAACCATTCTTTATTGTTAATATCAACACTTGATATATGAACATGGAATATCATACTGTGTTTGGCTGTTTTATATCAGACTTGGGGTATAAACAGGAAAATATCCATAACCTTTCAACACGACGATCTTGTGAAATTTAACGAAGAGCTTTCGCGACGAACTGGAACCAAATAAGCGAAAAGAGCGATTGATCACTTGCGCCAATACCTCGCCGTGATAATTAATGTCGCGCTTATCAAATAGCAATATGACAACAAAAGAGAGATTGCGTAATGAACCAACACAACTTCGTCATCTCGGCATCGGTAAAGCGATTGAGACGGCAGAGAAACAGCAAAACGACGGATTCCTCGCGGACCGCTAAAAATTTAACTGCTATCATATATAATCAAATATGAGCCAGTGTGTTTATTCTGTGCGAGATCCATTTTCTATTACAAAATCTTGATGTTCTGTTAACGGTTTTATCGTTATATATCATTCCGGACTTGGCCCTGCTCATGATGTTTTTCACAATTCCTCTCAATATTTCGGCCATATATGTTCAACTGTCTTACCAAATGCGGCAACTTATTTTGATTTATCGTCGACTTGAATACCACCAGCACTCGACCAAACTTGTGTCAATCTTGGCCGATAGGATCACGGACTTGAGTTAGCAAATAAATGTCGTGAGTGTAAAATAAATGTCACAAAATGCATTGTTTTGCGATATAACTTTGTATTTTCGGAGAAGGCATATCATATAAGTTCGATATTTAAATTATACTCAAATAAATAATATTTGATCTAAATTTATCGCAAATAATGTTATGGACATTCAGTCTGCGAAATGATTAAATGTAAAATGAAGCATGGTAATCGGAATATCGTCAATAAGTCGACATCAATAATTATTATTATAAAATGCTAACAAGACAGTAATCTCGGATAATGCAGAAGACGCTGCAAAAACAAGTCTTCGTCGCGAGGAAATCGCAAGTATAATCAAACGAGAGAATACGCCCGTCGTTGGTTAATAAATTAGAAACCCGTAATTTTTATTCAGTACTAAGGTGGTTTTAAAAAACTATCGTTTCCATAAATATCCGTATACCAGTGTCGGTAATGATAAAATAAAATTGATCGCATAAAAATGGGACGGTTAATTTGCGAAGGTGATAAAGGAAAACCAAAGCTAACACAAAAGATAAAAATCAGAATAAAATTAATTTGAATTCACTCCTTGATATTTGTCTTTAACATCTGCCGACGGCGTGTAGTACTGCCAAGAATATGAAAACCCAACTTCAATGTCCCATTCGGAAAAGAAGTGGATTCAATTGGTTATTATGATAGGTTTAAATGCATGGAAAAATATCGCAATTACGGGGTCATTACGTAATTGATTTTGCCGTAATTACGGAATTGATTTTTGTCAATTACGTGCAAGCCTAAGAGCTGGTATAAAGTGAAATCAAAGTATACACGAAAGTGAACACTAATCAACAGCCTTGCAATGAGCTAATATAGATAAGATCATATAGTTTCATACCTGACCATCAACGAGCTCAAATCCATTCTCTGTTTCGGCCATCGTGAGTGTGATTTCAGAATCCTCTCCCTTCTTCACTGTTTCAATAATCTGGAATATTTATTCATTAATTATACAAAAGATGTTAATTTGGGACAAATTATGATATCTGTCACATAAACCAGGGGTGTGCAACCTTTAATACAGGAGGGCCAGATTCAAATAACCGGGTGAAACCGCGGGCCGAACCCTCATTTAACATAGGCTTTTTGTAGTTGTAGGGACAAAACTACTGGTTATTTATCTTATGACATGCGTTGTTCGCTTCGCACAAGCTAGCTGTTAGGGCATTGTAACATCCATCCTAGGCATGGATATTAAGTTGGACTCAAGTATAGGCTATGCAACGCAAAGGGATTGGAATTACTTTTAGCAGATTAAATAAAATTGAAAACTCGTATCACAGGCCACACCTCATAATTGAAATTTAGCACTTCTCCACGGGCTGCATAATTTTTCTGTGCGGGTCACATTCGGCCAGCAGGCCGCAGTGATATAAAACCATTAAGTAGTTTCAACTTTCCAGTATGCTTCTCACATTTAGTTGAAGACTTAGGATCTTTTGCAAGAAAACATGCAACTCCTCTATCAGTGGAGAGTGGTTCAAAAGTCTAATATCACATTTTCACAAATTTTATTTTGTTACATTTCGTATGACTAAAATCAAAACTACTATGAAATACAGGGTGTCCATAAAGTCCCTTTGTATTTTGCTATGAAAACAGGTCTCAATATATCTCAACCAGGTTTGTTGTCTTTTAATCAGTAATTGTTTAGGTATTTTTACTTTATTCAATACATCTGTGAGGGCCAAAACAATGTATAGCATCGATAAATTCCGTTTGCAATTTTATAAATTTTAGAACTTTACGGACACCCTATAAACTTTTTGAGTAATTGTATTGCCGTGCCTTTAAAACGCTTGTAACACTTGACAAGAGTTTCCTAAATTAGCAAAGTTGATTTATGTGCATGTTCATTGCACAACATTCAGTATTTTACGAATGTCATGGTTATATTCAGAAACATGCAAAATTTTATTATTCTGTGATAAGATTTCCATTTTTATTTAGAGAAAAAGAGAGGGGAAAACCAGTAAGATGACTCTACTAAAATGATGAAGCCCCGTCTCTCAACTGGATACCAGTCAACGTTTTGAATAAATAAATCTGATATTCCAAATTTTTGTGTTTAACCTAAACGAGGTAGGACAACAAAAGCGCCTAATATATGGCAAACCGTGGCCTCGCCCATGTCACAGAGAAATAATATTACATGACAAACTGTTTCTTAGTTAGAATAGTCTTGAAATATAAAGCAATATAAGAAGATTGCTTGTTTGCCGCCTGAGCTCGAACCGGGGATCTTCCATGTGTAAAGCGAACGTGGTAACCATTGCACTACAGAGAAAGATCTATTAATATAAAGATATTCAATCTACATAAAAGTTGTATATTTTGGTCCCAATTCCAAACTATTTATTTCCGATCTATTAGGTTGGTTGCATCACAAGTTAAAATCTAGAATAATAAAGGTAATCTAGTTAATAAATTTGGAATGTAATGTCTGACCAGAAAGAAAAGGACTTTAGAATCAGTAAATTCATGTGTAACAGTGAAGTTTGTTTAAAACGGAGGTGCATAAAACGATTTGGTATGAGAAAAACTTTAACACAGCTAGATGTCTGAAGTTATATGGCCCACCTACAAAAATGTTGTATAATCCTCATCAAAATGATATTCAAAATAGCTTTTAACATAATAGTGCCAACTTTCACAATGTTTTGTTCAGAGTGGAAACAGTTCTTTCATAATAAGAAAATTGTTAACCTTTTCTGCTAGTTGTTTGACAATCTCTTTCGTTGGTAAAGTTTTCAGAATAATGACAACTTCAGCTAAGTTGTTGCCTTTTGTCATTGTTCCTTTCTTGAAGTCTCCGACCTATGAAAGAATAAAATAATGAGCTATGGCTGAAAAGAAATATACTTATTCAAAAAGAAAGTAGGAGAAATCTACACTATACTAAGATTTGAAACTTGAACATTTAAAAATTTATTATTATCCAAAATTTCTAATTGCCAACATAAGACTATAACAGCTAGCAAGTCCAGTCCGACGCATCTCCCCTGGCTCTGAATATAATGAGTTTAAAAATACAACTCTGTCCCTGACTAAAATATTGATAAAGCATACATAGCTCAGTTGGGGATTCAGAAAAGTCACTCAAATCAAAAAAAAATAATAGTTCCGAGTGAGTGACGCTTGTCCAGAATTTTGTTTAAAAAAGAGATGGAAAATCTCGTAATTCTCTACTTCATAATTTTGTTTCTGATAGATGAAAGTAAAATACATCTCCCCAAATAAGCCCTATTGTTATTTTTCGAGAGAAAATTAAAATAATACCCCGTCTCAATTTCGTGGAAACACGATAGTAGCCCAAGAACTTAACAAAACTTACTTGTCTGCATTCATCAACTTGAATATCAAACCCAGCAGGCTGTGATACAATGATGGAATCGATTGCATTGCATATTTTAGTCACGAACGACAGTATTGACGCTTGCTCTTCCGAAGTCACGTTCAAGTCTTGGTTTCGTTTTATTAGAGCCTGTAGGAAAGTGAGTTAAAAATAATTACTGTTTGAAATAATATGATAGATATCAAATTTTTGATAAAACAGGCTTTCAAAATAGAAATTCCTGTATTGAAAAATTAGAATAGTGGAAATAACGATTCAGAAATGTTATGATTATTAGGTAAAAAAAAATGTTGAATTAGACTCCCCATATCGAAGAAAAAACAGTAAGCATTTTATGATAAAAAAATATTTATATATTAAAACTGAGGATGAATGATACGAGTTATTTGATTTAAAAAAACAAACAGTCCACGAGTCTCAGAGACGAGGAGCATATGGCATGACGGCAGATGCGTCTTATTGCACCATGCTCGTCTCGATAACAATCTAAATCGGGGCATTTAGATTAGTGCAACCTCATTAGGATAGGATTTACATATTTATCCCAGGGGAGAGGAAAGCCGATAAGACGGCTTATCCATATGGCGAACCACGGCCTCTCGTCCGGTTACCATTCCAAGTTGGGTATCGGAAAAGTTATATTATTTCGTTTTCGGGAGCATGGACTTGGTGGTGGAGGAAGCCGTAACCGACCAGCGATTACGTGAACCACCCAACGACGGCGAGGAGTCCAGCAATCCTCTCGCACATAACCATCCCTACATGGGATTCAAACCTGCGAACCCACGTAGAGTAATTAGAGGTGCGGTGGCGAGCGTATTCCTAACGCTTAGCCCGTTGAGCCACACCGCCACGCCTAATATGATATATTTTTACCGATATTGATAAAAAACGATCTCCTGACGTCCCCGAAAAGAGGGTGTTTGCTCATCAACAGAATGGAATTCTCTAAAACGAGACAATGACTCTCGATCTGTAAAGTGTGCCGTACTGACCTGGGTAAAAGCTTCGTCATCAGGTGCTGGCTTCACTCTTGGGAAAGCTTGTTCACACATCACAAAATCAAATGGAATGTGAGGCACAAACACTCTGTTTGTTCCACGATGCATTCCACCCCGTCCACGTCCTCCTCGACCTCTCATTTTGATGTTTTGTCAAGTTAATTTAGAAAATTTTATATTTAAATTCCTAGACTTTTCAGATTTGAAATCATAGGATTGAGAAAAAATCATGAAATTGTATGACCGGCATTGGTAACGGTAGCTAATTTATTGGACTCTGGAACCAAATACCGGTACAGGAATACCGGTACCAGAATACCGTGAACTACCTATACACAAATTCAATAGGGTAGAATTCTTGAAAGCTATCGTACCGTATCCAGGTATCGGTACTCTGGTGGGCTATGGTACTGTTAGCAATAGCCCTAGCGCATCTCATTCGAGAGTGAGAAATTAATTTTTCAATAGACGCCTAATTACGCCTTTAGTTCACGTAATATTCTACATTAGCGGCCACCAACTTTAGCAACAAGCGCGGATCAAAGGAGAAATCGAGACTACGGGAAGTCATCCAGTGAAATAATAAATAAATGTACAGAAATTATGGCAACAATTTTTTTTTATTCATTCACTAATATAATTCTCGAATAGAATTATTGCTTCGGCTAATTTTTTGCAGTATATATATATATTTCATAACGTCAAGGTTTTACATAGAAAACGTTTCGTGATATTTTTCAAATGTGGCAACTCAATGCAGAAGTTGATCACGCGTGATGGTAACGTATCGACAGTCATAACCTTTGACCTGTCGCATTAGTTTAGTAAAAAAAAGAGGTGACACTAGTTGTCCCTATAGTGGTGGTAGCATAAAAGTCATATTGGGGATGGCAGAATAGGGATGGCAAAATACGGTCGAAAGGTGGCAGATTAGGGATGGCAAAATAGGGTCGAAAAGTCATATTGGGGATGGCGAAATGCGGTCGAAGCGTGGCAGATTAGGGATGGCAAAATGCGGTCGAATGGTGGCAGATTAGGGATGGCAAAATGCGGTCGAAGCGTGGTGGCAGATTAGGGATGGCAAAATGCGGTCGAAGCGTAGTGGCAGATCAGGGATGGCAAAATGCGGTCGAATTGTGTTGGCAGATTAGGGATGGCGACGTTTGAGAAAGTGAAGGGCATGGTGTCAGTGTTACCGTACCGTATACCGGTACCGTACGAACATTTTAAGGTTCTTAAGTTTAGCATGATGTAGCCTGAATGTATCTGCATATGCCAGAGTTACCAGACTTGGACTTTTAATTACTATGGTAACGGTAGACTACCGGTACCGTATCATCGGACTACCGGTATGCCTTCGCGGTAGAATTATTGTGTGGCAAGATGTAGGCACGAACACGGTATGTCAAATTGGGACTGGTAGCCTACCAGTAACATTGCAGCATTGTGTGGAGCAAGCGATAAACTAAAAAGTGAAACTGCTAAAGACATTTGACTGTTTGAGTGAACTCCGCAGACCTAAGCAAAATGTTAATATGCATTCTAACTATTTGATACCGGTATATTTAATTGCTGAATTCAGGAATTGTCTAACTTCAAATTAGCAGTGGTGTGGCTCTTCGTGCTAAGCCTGTAAGCGGAATAAGCTTGGCATCGCACCTCTTATTACTTACACTATGTCAGTCTGTGTAGGTTCGCAGGTTTAAATGTGGAGATCGTTAGGAATACGCTCGTCACCCCATGGTTATGTGCGAGAGGATTACTGGACTCCTCGTCGCAGTTGGGTGGTTCACATAACCGCTGGTCGGTTACAGCTTCCTCCACCATCTGGTCCATTATCTCTCTCCTGGGATAGATATGTACCTAGATAGATCCTATCGTTAATCCGAGCGAGACACATATCATGTTAATTAACTGTAGTAAAAGTCACTAAAAGCCCGAACTTCCAATTCCATTATAAAATTTGATCGTAAATGACATTAAGTCTATAATGACTACTTGAAACTCTGTCAAGTATTTTGATATAATTTCAGATATGAAGATTAAGGTTATCTAGTCTTTAGGGATATTTCTGCAATGACTGAAGTGAGTCTATTTGTGCCAGAAAGGGGATCAAGAACTTTATAGTTTGCACTTTCAACAAGAGAGCGATGCTCAAATATATGGACACGCAGCCTGAGCGAAGCAGTAGACAAGCTTACCTTTGACGGTTCGCTAAACACTAGAAGCACCAATGTTCGCTGACCTCGTGACTCGCTCGCACAATGAACCGCCACATGGTGGCAATTTTTGATGAGGTCATAGCACAAAAGAAATGAATTCCATGCAGCTCTCAGAAATATTGGAAATATATGAAAGTAATAGCCTTCCGGCAAATCAATCTTAAACCATTGAAAATTTCAAAGCAATTCGTCCAGTAATCAACAAGAAAAGCGGTTTTTCAATATGTGTCAAAGAACAACAACATAATAACAAAACGATCCATATGTCCACTACATGCCCACAAATGAATTGTGACATGGGACTTAATATAGTTTTATCTCCAAAACTATCTCTGTACTTCAAAACTGTGTTTTGAAGTTGATGACCGGCTCACATACTCCACTGTGTATTGGTTCAATCTGCAAATATTCTGAAACTTGAGAATGTTTATGAATTTGAAGTGCTGAAACTTACGTTTCAGTTCAGATTTGGTATCATTGCTGATCATTGCTTCGGACAATTCATTAAAAAGAGATAATAATCGTTCAGCTGATAGAGGTTCCTATTTTGTTATAGTAACTTTACCCTGGTACAAAAATGTATTGAAGATACTTTCTAACACAATAGCTTCGTGTAGTATTTCACTAGTTCTTTGAATATGATTATGTTCAAATTTCATAAAGGAACCATTCTAATCTAGTAATATTTAATATTTATTCAGCATTTTAGCTTATAAGGCAAATGTTAAATGAGAAATCAGACCTAAACTTGTTATTTGTAAAAGGCATATAAAACATTAAACTTTAGTGTATGTTTGCTAATCCATATGTTAGTAAGAGTTGTTTATTTGCCATAATTGCTTCTATTAAAATAATTTTCCTATTTTTGTTAATGTAACTTGGATCAATCATAAAAATCACTCTCATTGTTAATCTTGTTTTATAGTTTATTTATTGCTACTGTTTTTTATGCAAACTGTATTCCAATTGTTGCATCCAAGGTTATCCATCCAGCTAATCTAAACATTTTTATGACAGATCAACTTTTTCATAGATTTCACCTAATAGCACATAGTCAGCCCTATAGTTATCATTTTATTTACACAAACATTTGAAAGAGTGCATTCTCCTGGTCTGATCCTTTACTTCCACAAATATTTTATCATTTCGACTTGCCACTAGTATGCAATCTCACTTACTTTTGTGATTTCCATTTTCGTGTCTTGAAGACATTCTCATAAAAGTCAGTTCCTAACCCTACCTAAAATCACTGAGATCACACAATCGCTGAGATTGAATACCTTTATATGTTTAATAGGTGCTCCCGTGTGTGCATCCCGTCCCAGCAAGTGCACCAAGATGGCACACAGCCTGAACATAGTATGTGTACTAGGTTAGGGTTATCAGGTTTTACGCCATCTCAGTGCACATACTACGGAAGCGTCGTTTAATAACCTAATAGCTCTATTTGTGCTACTGTTCAAATTAATGTCACTGACTTCAACTTGTGTACACAAATTCCAAATATTTATTTTTTTCTTCCAATAACGTGCAACATACTAAATTGTATTTGTTTGAGATTACATTTTTCCAAGATACAGAATTATGTTTTAATTTGCTTTCAGTATTTTTTGCCAATTATTAAACACTATTTATGGGGACTGTAGCATTTGTGTACACGATATTATATACTTTGTCTAGTCCTTGTTTGTTTTGAAGTCAATCAATAAGATGTGATTTTCATTCATGAATCATAACCACTTTGTACTAATGCATTGTCTGCAATCCTAAAATAACTCTGCTAAATTTCTCTGCTACTACTCCATACTGTGTTATTTTGTTCTTGTTATAAGATAAACTTGTTATTTATGTGGGTGGGTGCATATGCTGTTATATATATTCTATAATGAACTTCCTGATTACTTTCTGTAGCAATAGTTTTCAGTGTGTAATCTTGAAAGCTTGCAGTGAAAATATGAATATGTCTTCCCCCAGATAATGTCCTAGCATTTACTAAGTCCTTTGGTTAAGTTCATGTTTTAATATGCCAAACTATGCATGGAAACACATGTAATTGTGTGACAACATTTCGAATCAATATGATATACTGGTGTTATATGCTTTCATTATTATAAAATATTATAAATTAATTTCTCAAAATGTAATAATTTTTTATTGGTTGGATATCCCAATTTTTGTGTTCACATTTTGAACCTTACTGTAAATGATGTAGGATTTCCCATTTTGCATTTATACCCGATATCTTTATAGCATCATGTCATCTCAAATTATGTGCTTCATGTTATCTCACAATGTCATCTCTTTATTTCGGTTCCATTACATTTGAACCCACGTACATTTGAACCCATGACAATTGCACCTGTATGCTATTGCACCTATGGAATTTTTTTTGTTTCACGGATAGTTAAACCCATACTAACCCTAACCCATGGGTTTTAGCACCCGCATGTAGATTGAACCCGTGGATATACGCATGGGTTCAAATGTACATGGGTTCAAATGTACGGTCACCCTTTATTTCCGTTTATAACTTCTTTCTTGCGCGCATGTATGAATAAACATGCATGGTTCACTAACATTTGCATGTTTTCTCATGAATGTCCTGCTTGTAATTTTCTTAAAAGCAGAATGAAAAACTATTGTAATTTATAATTTAACATTGGTGTTCTTTCTTCTATTTTTATTAATTCCCTGTAATCAGAGAAATGCTGATGCTGACACTATTGCTGATACTAAGCACTCCAATTAGCATTTATCCCTCACTCTCTATGCCTTCCAATGTCATATATTTCTTGTTGCTTGTGAACGGTATTTCTTCAAAAACGGGAATATTCAATTCATCACTTTCATTAGGTGCTGTATACATGATTCATTCTGGCCATTTGAAGGAATATACTCTCACTCTCATGTCAGTGCGCTTTCGTTTCTATAATATAAAACTTTCAAAATCATATCATATTACATGAGCCAACTTCAATGTTGCTCAATTTTGAAATGATTGATGATGATGATTTTTTTAAACCTACTTAGTGACAACAACTAGACCATTATAGACCATTATACCACTTTTTAATGGCTTATACCTTACTTTGAGTCCTTCACCATTTACATATCTTAAGTAACCAATGCCATTACCTCAAATTTGAAAATACCATAAAACCTACGATCTCTGGTCGTTCTTAGTGCATCGATTCACGGGCTTGTCAAACTCTCTGGTCATTTAGTTCAGGGACATTTAATTCATCCCTACATATATACCGTTCAATATGTTTTCAATGTTAGTCTAGTCTTGGAAAGTTTTGAGATTGTTTTTATCGTGGAAAACTGAATAAAATGAAATAAAGAGGCCTCCTCATTCACTGTTTTTATCGTGGAAAACTGAAAATGAAATGAAGAGTTTCTAACGCCTCTTCAATCACGTAGTCGTTAGGGGGTTGTGATTAGAGTGGTAGTGACTTCAACATGGCAGAAAGCCAATCTAAAAATGCAATTCTCATACAGTGAAATCCCGTTTCAAAGCTCTTTTGAAACCACGGGAATATTTACCGTAGCGTTGAAACATATTTCGGTAATTAGTATTACACAAATTACATAAAATCGAGTACAAGATATTACCTTAGTCCTTCAACTTCAAAGATTATGAGTCTCACGGAAAAATTGCGGCAGCGGGTTTCTCATCAATTAAATACCTACGAGTGGCCACTGGCCAATACCGAATAGTTCACTGTTTCGAATACATTTGAAGTTGAAGGACTAAGGTAATTAGGGCTGGGCGAAATATTCGAATATTGAATTATTCGAATGGCATTTTACTATTCGAATATCGGGTACCACGTGATCTGCGTCGCTTCGCTTGGACACGGAACGTCTGTGAACCGATCGTGAATTGCGCGAGAATTCACCTACAAGCTCGCTCGCTAACAGACAAATTTGAAAAATCGTTTTTGCGTTGTGGTGTTATTTGTTTTCTTTGCGTTTTGATCGTTCATTTCAATTCCCTATGTTGCACAAAGAGGTACCGACACCGTTCCCTAAATTTAGAAACGTTAAATCAGATGAGGTATTTAAAATAAATATTCCAGATTTTAAACTCCGTTTTGGCGGCACGTGATTAGCCGTTTCATGAATGAACCAAACATGAATTTGTTTAACGAAAATTAAAAGTTGAATTAACTTTTGCGTGAAACCATATATACATAGTATAACACGAACAAGCTATGACCAGAAAGAAATGGCAGGACATAGTTCTTTTAATGTACTTTCAAATAATTCTTTGGTGATCCCTTTCATTCTTGACCAAATAATGTTTCGAAAGTGTAAACATTTCACTCGGGCATGCATGGCGGGTGGAGTGTAGAAATCGTGAACAGGAGTATGGCGTAAAATCAATCGTGAATTTCGATGTAACAACGCGCACTGTCTCGTTTACGAATTGTTGTATCGTCGGAAATGATTACATTCGTTATATTTTGAGCATTTTTGCACTAATAAATAGGGCGTGACATTGTCAAAATTGTCAAGAGAAGTAAAAGTGAATTCGCAAATTCCGTAAATAAAATTGTGAATTACTCGGTAACGATATTAGCTATAATGACCGCGCGGTTTGTTGAAAGAAAACGTCGGAACTTGGAAGAGTTACCGGTAGTTATAAATAGCGCCTGACCATCTATTAGGCACAAAAGTGCAATTTTTTCAGCATTAGGTCGCATATGCAAATTATTATTCAAGAAGCGCTGTTTATTAACGTCATCTCGTCATATGACCACGCAGAAATGCCTTTATTGCCGAATTATTTAGTCACTATTTTAAATCAACATTCGGGATTGACGCAATCGCAGCTCTGCGAGGTTTATCTGTAAAGTAACATAGAAAAGCATAGCAAAGTTAATTACGGTATTGTCTTAATAAATATCTGCATCCCGGTATCGATAATAATATCACCGTTCGCCTAATATTGTGACGGTAAATTTACAAACGTTGATAAGTAATATGAAAGCTAACGCAAATGATAAAAATTAGAATAATATTAATTTGGGTTTTTACATCAATCCCTAATGGTTTTAACAGCTGTTGCCGACGTGAACGCACGGGTAAACCCGAAATATAAACGTCGATGTCCGCCGACGCGAAAGAATTAATACTTGCAAATAACAGAAAGGGCGGTATTATAGATTATATATCACCGCAAAAACGGTCACGGTGACAAAAACAATCATGATTATGACGAAATTAACCAGTAAAAAACGCTTTGTAGCCGATTTTTCAATGTCTGTATTAATTTTCAAAGGGAGTATCGACCGACGTTGTAGACCTCCTGTTGTGTATAAAAAAAATATTCGTTATTCGACTATTCGGTATTCGTTAAAAATATTCGAACTATTCGATTCGAAAAAAATATTCGATTTTGCCCACCCCTATCTATAATATGCGAAGGAATTTGCATGCAATAAACAATGGAATAACTGGCTATATTACCAAGCATTTCATATTCACAGATTACTGCGATATATATTTTAGGATAGTAACGCTTTTTTTCTTTTATAAGTCGACGAAATCATGAGTTAGTTACGTTAACAGATTTAAATTAATATGGCAAGGCATTTGAAATAGTGGTATCGGTCATGGATTTGAATATTTGGCGCAACACAAAATCATCCTGGTAAAAAGTTCATACTTTCAAATACCAACCATTATTCAAATTATTTGCCAAAAAGCGGGATAAAGTATAAATTATTTTTCCGACTTGGGACAATTCTTCCAAGAGTCTGAAAATACAAATCAAAAATTAATTATATTCAGGCGCTTTACCACACATTTTAAGCCCACAAATTGCCGTTGTATTTTGGAGTAATAATACTTTTATTATTTTGTGAATACGAAAATACAAATCAGCAATTAATTATATTCGGGCACTTTACCACACATTTTAAGCCCACAAATTGCCGTTGTATTTTGGAGTAATAATGTTTTTATTATTTTGTAAATACGAATAAAAAATTAATTATATTCGGGCACTTTACCACACATTTTAAGTCCGTGTAGTGTATTTTTGAGTAATATTATTTTGTGAATACGAATCAGAAATTAATTATATTCGGGCACCTTGCCACACATTTTAAGTCCACAAATTCCAGTAGATTTCAGAGTAATAATACTTTTATTATTCAGTAAATCCGAAAATAGGAATCAAAAATGAATAATATCGGGCAGTTCACTACACATTTTATGCTCACAAATTGTCGTCGCAACCATAAGTTACGTTAAACAAAACTAAATTAATAACGCATAATAATTTCATATGCTGGTATCGGTCATGGATATGAATAATTTGCACAACAGAAAATCATCCCAGTAAAAAGTCGAAACTTTCAAATATCATTATCAAAATTATTTGCCATAAAGCGGAAAAAAGTATTGATTATTTTCTCTAATAAATCGACTTGTTTTCCGACTTGCGACAATTTATTGGGTATCATAACAATTACGACATTGAATAATCTTCAATTTCTTGACGTAATGGAAATGAATGTGTAAAATCGTTTGAAGATTCCCGCAAAAATGAAAAACCGTGTTTACGATGAAAAGAGACTATATATTATTCGAAAATCAGCCGAAAATGTATTCGAATATTTGATTCGTTTTGGACAACCCTGTCTACGAACCACAGTCTTCTTTTCTACAATACAACAATAATTTTCGACCCAATTCTTTAAAAAGGTTCGCCATTCCTGCTAGACTAACCCATCAAATTGCGTGTTCCCTGACTACTACATGAAACATTAGCGTTTTCTGACCATCAAATGTTTGAGATTGTTTTGTAAAGTTCAAAAACAATTAGGTTGAAAATTTTCAGTTGCAGATTAGTAGTAATTTGACTCCAGTGTAAATGTCGAATATTCAGGGAAGTATTTCACTGGCTTTATTTCGCTAAATGTCCGTACAATTATAGAGACCCTGCTCAGCGCAGAATGTTTTCAAAACATTTCGCCTATAAGTTTTTGAAAGTATAATTTCATTTGATTTCAATTGAAAATATAGAAAGGCTTTTTGTATCTTATACTCACCAGAACAAATATTACAATCATTAGATATGAATATTGAACGTATTACTAGCTCAAAATTAATACCTCATCAAACGCATTTGAACGCGAAATAACGGTGCACGAAACTACGCCAGTCATAAGCACCATTAAATATTAAACAATGCGGATATATATAGCATCAAGGTCTAACCCACCCTATTCCAAACAGCACGAAAAATTCCTCGCAAATGCGTCTTTCCTTGGAATTCAATTGCAACAGAGAACAAGACTTGCGTTACACGTAACACATTAATTTATAAGTTGCTCCTTCGCTATCCAGTAAGACATGGGTTGGATTCTGTACCAAGTAATGGTAATTATGTTCCTCAAGAAGTAAAGCATGCAAGAAGATTCCTAAAAAGTCAAACTATTCTTCGACATTTTCTTTCTGAAAAACGATAAAATGGATGAATTTGGTGGTTTCCAACATTTTGTGTTGAAATCTTCTATTAGTTGGTTTTTGAACTGTTTATACCAAAATCCCTATGTTTAATTACCTTGCCTTTTGTAGATTCTTTGCCAGTGTTATACAAAAGTCGCATTTTCATTTTTACGCAGTTCAAATAGTTTGTCGCGTTTTCATGAATAATATTATACAAAAGTGAGTAATACTACAACGTATATTCCTATTCAAAGACTCTCCTCTAGATAGGAATTCACCAGATATCATAAAAATCATTTTATAGCATAATATATCGAACACATCTTTACATCAAAAGGTTATATTCAAATTATAAAACCAATTAACTTCGAAAGAAATTTTGAGAATTGAAATTAACGAAACACGGAGAATGAACTCTTCATGCAGTGTGATCGTGAATTATGCCAAAATATTTTAAAGCAAAACAGGATTCTTCTACATATATACTTGAGCAATTTAAAGTATTTGTAATTGAAAAGAATTGTTTAATAACAGTATTTGGAATAGAAATATCGCAGGCTTCGGGGTGGCGTAAAAAATTGTAGGGACAATAATACCAGGGAAAAATTGAAATTTCCATGACGAAAGAGATAAAACATTTGACCTCATAAATGATGGCACGATCCACAATGCTATGCCAGCCAATGCAGACCTCTTGAAATATGCGCAACAAGCTGGCGCACAACCTGAACTCAGGTTGTGTACCAGGTTAGGGTTCAGGTTGTGCGACATCTTGGTGCGCATACTTCAGGAGTACCCAAAACTTGATGAGAGAAACGTAATAATATATCAAACATTAAAAGATTGTATTAAAATTATTAATCAGAAAAATATAAAAAAATGTTCAAGACTTGATGAGAAAAATGTAATAATATGTAAAACATTAAAATTAATCATAAAATAAAGACAAGATGTAAAATCGGACAATACCTTTTAAATGAATTTTAAAATGTGAAACACTGATCAGATTAGTTCCTTAAATTTGACAATGTTCGTTTCCAAATCTGACACGCATTTCGCCATCCTTAACATGACACCCTTCAACCCACTGCCCTATTTCGCCCTCCTTAATCTGACACGCATCGACCATATTTCATCATCTCTAACCTGACAGGAATCGACCCTATTTCGCCACCCCCAATTTGACACGCTTCGTCCGCATTTCGCCATCCCTAATCTGCCACGCTTCGACCGTATTTTGCCATCCCTAACCTGCCACGCTTCGACCGTATTTCGGCATCCCTAATCTGCCACCACGCTTCGACCGCATTTTGCCATCCCTAATCTGCCACGCTTCGACCGTATTTCGCCATCCCTAATCTGCCACCACGCTTCGACCGCATTTTGCCATCTCTAATCTGCCACGCTTCGACCGCATTTCGCCATCCGTAATCTGCCACGCTTCGACCCCATTTCGCCATCCCATTTTGACACTCATCGACTGTGTTTTCCCAGCCCGAATTTGACAGGTACTAATCCATTTCATCAGCCCCAAATCTAAACACTTTGGCCATATTTCTTTGTAATTTTGAGGCAATTGTTTATTGTTATCTGTATACTAAACAGCGCATTATGACAGTCGATTTGGCAAAAAGTGACAGCCATCGACCGCATTTTGCCATCCCTAATCTGCCACCACGCTTCGACCGCATTTTGCCATCCCTAATCTGCCACCATTCGACCGTATTTCGCCATCCCTAATCTGCCACGCTTCGACCGCATTTTGCCATCCCCAATTTGGCTTTTCGTCCCTATTTCGCCATCCCTAATCTGCCACCTTTCGACCGTATTTTGCCATCCCTATTTTGCCATCCCCAATATGACTTTTATGCTACCAACCCTCCTCAGTTGTCCTGAGCTTTTGTTCCTAAGAACAACGCTCAAAGTCACTTTTGCTGCCAGAAAAGTGGGATTATCAGTACTATTCTAAAACTACATACTCACAGACGCTATGGTACCGGTATTGAATATGAGATACGCCAATGGGTTTTGGACCGCCATAAATGAAGTTTTGTGCCAAAACACTAGTGTCGGTACCGGTACCGGTACCACCGTACAACTGGAGAATGAATAAGCTAGATTACATAGCCAATTTGTCGGCATGGCAGTCTGGCACCGGTGTGACTGTGGATATGTACCGGTACCGTGCCGCTATACCGTGACCGTACCGCTGTACCGGCATTATGCGGCGGTCATACCAGACCCATGTATGCTAAATGAGATAAACAATTACCGATATTAAATTAATTAAAGTAACAGCAGAAGTGGTCTAACAATACAATTTTACAGTATAGTAATAGCCTACTGTATTAATTTTTCATCTATCTGTCAATCAATAATGCCTTCACATTGGAATTGTTGTGTGGCAGGATGCACCTCAAATTGGAGAAATTGGAAGCAGTATTATTATGTTCCAAAAAGAAAACTAATTCTAAGATATTATATAATATTCTTAAAAACGGATGGAGTCAATTGGCGCCTCCGGAAGTCGATATGCTCAAGGCATTGGAGCACACCTCGACGGAACTTTAAACATTTGCTAGATATCAGAATACCTGGCAGTAACAGTGTAAATTTAAAAAAGGAAGTTGCTAAAGCAAGGGCCATTTGTACGCAGAAGTACAATGAGGCAAGAAATCTTTTTCAAAAAGTGAAAAAATCAAATCTTGAGTCAAAAATGGATAGCATACTTTGCAATATGGAGAAATTGAAAATGGAAAACCAGAAAATTGAATCAGAAAGTGCTCTTTTGAAGTCTGAACTTGAGGAATTACAGTTGCTCCACAAAATTCGAAATGACCATTCATACGGAAAAGTTCGATAAGGCAAGAAATATTTTTCAAAAAGTGAAAAAATCAAATCTTCAGTCAAAAATGTCTAGCATACTTTGCAATATGGAAAAATTGAGGACGAAAAACCAGAAAATTAAATCAGGAAATGCTTGTTTGAAGTCTGAACTTGAGGAATTGCAGTTGCTCCACAAAATTCGAAACAAAAAATAACAGATGTTTGATAGATGCGACTTATCAATTTGCCTGGAACCATTTCTTCGCCTAATGTAATCCGGAAATTGCAGAAATGCTAGGAGTAGCCAAAGGAATGCTACTGAAAGAAATGAATTCTCGGCTGTAATGGTAATATGCCGCCATGTTCTACCTCTTGCAATAGTTGCCTGTATGCTACAGGTTACCCAACCCACACATGGAATATTTGGAGCTTGGATAACATTTGGTTATGCTCTTTTTAGGGTACTCCCGTAGTATGTGAACCAAGAGGGCGGACATCGGAACGTAGTATGTGTACCAGGTTATGGATAGACCATGATTTCAGGAACAATGATGCCTAGCCAATTCAAAGCTCATGGTCTTGAGCATGTAACACTTATACTTGATGCAACAGAATTTCCTGTTGGTAGATTTCCTGACCTGAATTCGAATTCATTATTCCAGGGTGGTCCAAGGCTGTCGGCTCCGGGGGCCACAAAATTATTTTTGCATTGTTTGCGGCCACAATATAAAACATACAAAAACCACCGGAAAACTTACTGAAACCCACAAAAGTCTTTTAATATCTACATTGATGTATGATTTCAAACTCGTCATAATGGAAAAAGAGCTTCGGCAAATGTAAGAGCTATGGTACGTCGATAAGATTTACAAAAAAAATCCTAACTTTGGATAATGTTCATTGTTTACAGGATTCGAAAATGCTATAAATCAATCATTGTGTTATTTTTCCTCCCACATTCAGTTACAAATCTGTGAGTTTTCCGGAAATTTTCAAAATTTTGGATTTGCATAACATTATTGAATTGAAATAGTAATAATAATTTTTATTTATATTTATTAAAATTTCTGTGCAATTGACGATGGTGTGGAATCAATGCGACTGGTCGACAGTTTTGGTTGGGCGATTTGGCATTCGATTCCAACTATAATCAGCTTGGCAAAACCTTAGTCTTCATATTAAATACGGTTGGCTCACGTTTACAAAATCTCCATTCGATTTGGGAACTTCTATAAAGTAATTGAAATGGTGTGGCAAACAATTTTTATTTTTTATTCTAATTTCTTTTTTAATTATTTATCTTTTTTTTATTTTATCTATGCTTCTCCTTTATTTCCTACTTTATTATAGCCCTGTGGTTTTGTGTGTGAACTGATTCAATACTTTTAGGTGAGTGAACATGTGGCAAAACCAGTTCAATGTGAAATCTTTTTATGTTACGACTTGCTGCTTTTGCCTCTTTATAAGAGAAGTACTCGTATTGAAAGATAGGTTCAACATGAAAAGTGGCGTACAACGAGGAATAAGGACAGAGCCCAACATGTCATATTTGTGGCAAAACTGGGCATGGAATGAATAATAGAATAAATTTTATTCCAAAATTAGGCAAATATAAACCACAGGCCAAAGACCAACAAATCCAGAACAGACAAAATTTGACGAAAGCAAAATGAACAAGATAAAAAAGCAAAAAATATTACAAAGAAGTAAAAAAAAAAAGATATTAGCGAAAATAACATTAGTTAAAAACAATCGTTAAATGTCAATCCGACCCAGATCACACCACCAACGAAATTAGTGAAGATTACAGTGTGAAATCATGCATAAGACCAACCCTTCATTGAGAAATGTTTGGTAATATGTTAGACATTAGTGAGATGATAGTTTCAGTAAGGAAGAAGAAATGCATTCCAATAAATCAGAAAAAAAACTATTTTGTATTTATTAGGACCCGATACACAAAGCCAAGTTAAAAATTCAAAATCATCCGTGGACAAGTCTTTTTCTCATGAAAAGTCACCACCTGAAAAAAGAAAACATTTAGAAAGCAAAAAATAATGATTATAAAAGAAGCAAACGAATAATTCATTCCCAAAAATGTGTGTAATTCTAATCTAAGAAAGAACAATCAAACAACTACATTGTAAAACTCCGTGATTCACTGGTAAGTGGAGAAAACGACAAGAACCTACTTGAACATACTGTGATCTGTGGCTTATTATGAGAATCCACTATTGACAATTACTGTTTGATATTCAAATGCATTCGATATTTACTGATGTTCTTTCTTTCTGATGTTAACTAACATTTTCATAGACATTGTGAAACTGCTTTAATACAATTTAAAATTGACAACATGGGGTTTCTGCTGGTACCATTTGTATTAACAATACCTTCTAATCTAAAATGTTTTCAAAATAAATTCTCTTGTCATGCATGATTGTTAATTATAGTAAGATATGTATAAATAACGACAAATATCATGGAATCAGGTTCCACGCAGAAGTTCTTGTCTGTCTACAATAAACTCTCTCAAAATGTAGGGTGTCTCAAAAATGTCGAGTCTCACTTCTCCATAGTGTCGCACTTGTACCATTTGTCTCATGTGTCGCACTTGTAGAACTTTTTCCATCTGGCCCACTTGACCCAAGTGTTCCACTTGAAACATTTGTCGCAAATTTCCCGCTCGTCCCACTTCTCTCACGTGTTGCATTTGTCCAACTTGTATCACTCGTCCCACGCGTGTCACTTGTATCATCTGTCGCACTTGCCCGACTTGTATCACGCTTGGCGCCTGTTTCTTTTGTCCCACATATCGCATTTGCACCACATGACGCACTTGTCCCACTTTTATCATGTGTCCCACTTGTTTCATATGTCACACTTAATCTATGTGTCGCACTTGTCCCCCTTGTATCACGCTCGGCACTCGCCCTACGTAACCCACCAGTTTCACGTGTCGCACTTGTCCCACGCCTGTCACTTGTACCACTTCTACCGTTTTTTGCATGTGTCCCACTGGTATCACGCTTAGAACTCGTCCCACCTGTCCCATTTGTCTCACGTGTCCCACTTGTATCACGTGCCCCACTTGTCCCTAGTGCCCACTTTTCCCACCCATCACATTTGTGCCAAGTGTCCACGCGTCGCACTTATCCCACGTGTCTCACTTGTACCTTTTTTTGAACATATCCTTCTTGTATCACGCTTGACACTTGTCCAACGTGTGTCACTGGTATCACGTGTCATACGTTTCCCACGTGTCGCACATGTACCATTTTTAACATGTGTCCCATATGTCGCACTAGTCCTACTTGTATCACGCTTTGCAAACATCCCACTTGTCTCACGTCTCATATTCCACGTGCGCACTTGTCTCATATTTCGAACGTTTCCCACGTGTCTCACTTATCCCACGTGTACCATTTTTCGCACGTGTCTCACTTGCCGCACTTGTCTCACGTTTTCCACTTGTACCACGTGTCCCACTTGTATCATGCGTGACACACGTTCTATGTGTTCCACTTGCCCAACCTGTCCCACGCGTCGCACTTATCCAACATAATGCATTTGTAACATTTTTCGCGAGTGTCCCACTCGTATCACGTTTCGTGCTTGTACTATGTGTCCAACATGTCGCACTTGTACCACTTGAATCATGGTTGGCACTCGTCTCACGTGTACTATTAAACCCACGTATCGCATTTGTCCCACATGTGCCAAAAATGGTACACGTGCGCCGGGGGAAACGTAGGACACGTTATGCAAGTGACGCACTTGAATCAGGCTTGGCACTTGTCGCACTTGCCCCACTTGTCTCCCATGTGCTACTCATCCTAAGTATTACACTTGCATTATGTGTCCCACTTGTCCGAGCAGTCCCATGCGTCGCACTTATCCCACGTGTCTCACTTGTACAATTTTTGCACGTGTCCCCTTGTATCACGCTTGGCACTCGTCCAACGTGTGCCACTGGTATCACGTGTCCTACGTGTCGCACGTGTACCATTTTTGGCACGTATCCCACTTGTCTCATGTGTCGTACTTGTCGTGCGTGTCCCACATGTTGCACTAGTCCTACTTGTATCACGCTTTGCAAACAACCCACTTGTCTCACGTCTCATATTCCACGTGCGCACTTGTCTCACATGTGTCACTTGTATCATATTTCGAACGTTTCCCACGTGTCTCACTTATCCCACGTGTATCACATGTACCATTTTTCGCACGTGTCTCACTTGCCGCACTTGTCTCACGTTTTCCACTTGTATCATGCGTGACACACGTTCTATGTGTTCCACTTGTCCAACCTGTCCCACGCGTCGCACTTATCCAACATAATGCATTTGTAACATTTTTCGCGAGTGTCCCACTTGTATCACGTTTCGTGCTTGTACTATGTGTCCAACATGTCGCACTTGTGCCACTTGAATCATGGTTGGCACTCGTCGCACGTGTACTATTTAACCCACGTATCGCATTTGTCCCACATGTGCCAAAAATGGTACACGTGCGCCGGGGGAAACGTAGGACACGTGATGCAAGTGACGCACTTGACCCACTTGAATCAGGCTTGGCACTTGTCGCACATGTGCTACTCATCCTAAGTATTACACTTGCATTATGTGTCCCACTTGTCCGACCAGTCCCATGCGTCGAACTTATCCCACGTGTCTCCTTTTACCATTTTTGCATGTGTCCCCTTGTATCACGCTTGGCACTCGTCCAACGTGTGCCACTGGAATCACGTGTCCTACGTCTCCCACGTGTACCATTTTGGCACGTGTCGCACTTGCCCCACTTGTCTTACATGTGTTACTTGTCCAAAGTGTCATACATGTCTCACGTGTCCAACTTTTATCACATGTCCAACTTGTCTCACATTTGTCACTCGTATCGTATTTCGAACGTTTCCCACTTGTCTTACGTATCACACTTATCCCTTGTGACGCACATGTACCTTACTTCGCACGTGTCCCAGTTGTCTCACGTGTCACACTTGTCCCACGCGTCGCACTTATCTCATGTGTCTCACTTGTACCATTTTCACACATGCCCCACTTGATTCAGGCTTGGCACTCGTCCCACATGTCCACATTTACGATTTTTAGCACGTGTCTCCGTTGTCGCCTTTTGTACCACGTGTCCCACTTGTATTACGCTTGGCACTTGTTCTACGTGTTCCACTTGTCCAACCTAACCACGTGTCGTATTTATCCCACGTGTCTCACTTGTAACATTTTTCGCATATTTATCACGCTTGGCACTCGTCCCACCTGCCGCACTTGAACTATTTTTCACACGTGTCCTACTTGTCTCACGTGTCGCACTAATCCCATGTGTCGCACTTGTCCCCCATGTGTCACTTGTATCATATTTCGAACTTTTCCCACTTGGCCCACGTGTCTCACGTGTCCCATTTTTCGCACTTGTCCCACGTGCCGCACTTGACCTACATGTCGTACTTGTTCCACGCGAGTCACTTGTATCACTTTTACCATTTTCCGAAATTGTGCTTTATTTGTTTTCGATATGTCACTCATATCACGTGTGTCACTTGTATCATTATTCGAACGTATCCCACTTGTCTCACATGTTGCACTTATCCCACGTGTACCCGTTGTCACTTGTATCATATTTCGAACGTTTCTCACTTGTGCCACATGTACCACTTGTATAACGCTTGGCACTCGTCCCACATGTCTCACGTGCCCCATTTAACCCACGTATCGCATCACTTGTAACATGCGTGGTACTTGTATCATGTGTCCCACGTGGGCCAATAGTAACACTGTCGATCAGTTGTGATTAACATGAGAAAATATTTGAAAAGTCTACGCTAGATGGCCGTATGGAACAACAAAATTCATCAATGTGGTCTCTGATGATTGACATCTAATGATCAGGACATTTCATATAATCTCTACTCAACCCCGACTTTTTGTTTCAGTACACCAAATAATACTAGGCAAACTTAACACAACTACGACCTTTTTAGTTGTACATCAAATAATGTTATGCAACTATCAACCCTTCTCCCAGTGAATTTGGTGTTTTGGGTTACTTCAACAGCAGCCACTATGTGGCAACAATGAGCAATATTCATCTAGGTATCCATGGCGACTAAATTGTAAGTTCCGGCCTATATTCATAAATTTTTTAGATATCGTTGAGGCGAAGTATTGAATGAGCAGGCAAAACTTCGGGATTTGTAACTTTGAAGGTATAACCTAAATTCACTAATATTAATATACAAAAACTCAATTTTATTTTAAAAAGGGTCATTATTATGATAGGATAGAAGAGAATTTACATTTCCCGGGAAAGAGAGAAGCCAATAACACAGCTTAATCATATGGCCAGCCCCTGCCTATCGTCCAGTTAACAGTTCATGTATGCTATAGGATTAGTTAGAAAGTTATTTGATTTTGGATGCATGGACATGATGGTGAAAGGAGCCTCTTGCACATTATTATTCATTTTCTAACATGCAAACCCAGGTAAGGTAATCATTGGCAGGATCATCTCAGCAGGATGTGCCCCACCATCGAGCCGATTAACCAATTAGGGCTTGCCATTAGTTTTCTTATATGTTTTCTTTCCTGTTCTTATCGAGTTGGATTCAGTTATTGTCTCACCTTTCTCTGTTTTTTTTATTATTTCATCCCAAATCAATATAAACAGAATCAAAGAAAATAAATCAAATATTCAATGGTGGGGCAATAACAAAGTAATGGATAATGATTTTGAAATTAACCCAGAGTTTAATCCAAATGATTGTGTTGAAACACTTGAGAATTTCAATTTTTATAATTTATTGAAAAGGCATCATTCATTTCCACCTATCAGTGATTGCTTGCAAAAAGCCTTGTTTAGAGTATAGCTGTAAACTGAAAACACCATTAAATGTTTGAAATTCCAAAATTGGTTTTAATTTACTCTAAATCATCATAATTGCAATAAATTCATTATGTATAAAAAAATTTACCGTTAAAGTTTGATATCTTTAGAGTTCCAAATTAAGAATAGAAATTTTTCCAGGCCACAGTAAAAATTTTGATAGATATTTGACTTCTTGTAAAACTCTTATCGAGCCAAGTGATTATGCTTTAACTATGTTGGGATTGCAGGTTAAAAAATCGGGTTCAAATCCTTCACACTTTTAAATCGAATAGATTTTAGACATCAAATATTGTGTTTACTTACTTACATATCAGTGGAAGTTTATACAAAGCCTAGTTCAGAGTGAAAAGTTGGAAAAAACAATAATTTTAGTCATGTTAACCCATGTTCAATTATTATTGACATGTACTGTACTTAATAAAGGCCAATTGTACTAATTGTCCATTGGTGAAGTAAATTTTTCAAATGCAGACAAGAAAAAATTTATTATTAGCAATATTAAACCAGTGTAACCAATTCACTGTATGAATCTGAATCAAGATCGATTGGTAATAAAACTTGTACAATCATAGTATAACATTCAACATTTTAACTCAAATCAAATTTTAAATATTTTATTGAACACAATGCTAATTTTTCTAAGAATTCTGATATATTTCTAAATGAAATTTCGACCAAATTTATTCCCTTATGTCAAGCAATTTTAATATGAGGTCAGCCCATGAAATCTTCAATGCTAAGTAGGTCATTGATGACATTTACTTTTTGGATTATTTGGAAAAGATTAACCAATCCAATATTTGTTTCTGATTAGGACATGAGGGTATAGGAAATTGTGACCTACTATTTTTTGTGCATGCTCTACATGTTTGTTTTACTTCTTAAATTCGTTATTTTAAAAATATTATTTTATTCAATTTTGCATCTTCACGTCAGTATATTAACACTCTTTTTATATTTCCTTTTTATTAGGGGCTTGTGCGTTTTAGGATTTTTATCTTTTTAAATTGAATATTTAACTAGTGGTCTCACTCTTTGCCTTCATACTATGGAATACAATTGGAATGAGAAAACCTTAGCAGTGGCGGTACAGAATAGCATACTGCAAGTCATGTGCATCAGCCTATTTCGACTTGACAATAATCAAGTGAGTGTTCGTGTTGTGTGTGCGTATGGACATTAGGGCAAGTACATGTTTAAATATAGGGTAGTTTCATCTGGAATTAGGCTTGTTAACATAGTTCTATCATCTGCATATATTTTAGCCTTTCTCTTTTGTTCAATACATTCCCTAAATTAGAGAATCTATATTTTTTGCATTTCAACACTAGATTCTTGTTCTAAAAATATAATTTAGATAGTATATTTTATACTGGTTGGAAATTGTTCGAATATATAAAGTTACAATATGTTCCTCGAATCTGAAAATATTTGTTATTTTAAAATTGGAATCCTGCTTGAGAAAAATATTGCAAATGTATGTTTGAAACTTGCCATAAACAGCAACGGAAGATCACATATTCTGGCCCAAATTTGTTTTTGTTCATTTATTATACAACGTATTCCATAAATTTAAACTCATATCTTCCCTATTTATTCCGACACAAAGCAAATGAAAATGTTTATAATATACAATTTGGGGAACATATACCCTAGGCCTAATATCATTAACGAAAACTATTCTTGGAGCAAAATTCACCACTTTCAATCATGAATTATGGGAAGTTTGAAAAATTCTGGATTGAATAATTTTTTTAGGCAAGACTCCAATGTTGAAATTCATAACATATAAAAAATAGGGAAATATTATAAAATAAAATTTGGGGGAACATTTTATAACTGAATACCAGCCAGTCTTCCAGCAAACCCGTTCATTTTTATTGCTGCTAATGGCAAGTTCCAAAACATACTTTTTTTATTTAAATTTTTATAAAGTTTAAAGCTCTAGTATTGAAATATAAAAAGTATAAAAATTTCCAATTTTGAAGCTAATGATAAATAAACAAAAACCATTTCTGGAGCAAAATACCTTTTTTCGGTTCTTGTTTATGGCAAGCCCAATGCATACATAGTCAATTATATTCTCAGTGCATGACTCTGGTGTTGTAATAAAAAAAGTTTAGGTCAGGGGTCGGGAACCTATGGCTCGCGAGCCATATATGGCTCTTTTGGTGACGGCATAAGGCTCTCAGAAAAAACTATTATTCTAAGACTAAGCTTACTATTGTTACGCGATTTCAAACTCTTTTATAGCCTAATTTGGCAGAAAATTTCCAATGCGTTTGAGAACGCGCGCCCAGGGTATACCTAAGTTATGTAAGAGAATTACCAGACAGGCATTGTGATAAAACAAGGGGATTCTGGAACATTTTTGTGACATCACAGGCTGCATGTGAGCAACCGTTGAAGGCCCGCAGCGACAACATGCAGCATCAGAAGTCAAATTAGAAAGTATATTGGTATTGTATGTGTTGACTTTTGAGTAAGCATTTCAGGCCTGATTAAGAGAATAAATCTTATATGGCTCGCACGGAAATGCAATTGAAAATAAGTGTATTTTATGGCTCCCTTGACCAAAAAGGTTCCCGACCCCTGGTTTAGGTAAATAAAATAATTTAGATAAATAAAAATTTAGATAGGGTTTAGTTTTTTAGAGTTTAAGTGGGGTTCAGGCAAACTTTGGTCGATTTTTGTGGTATGTTTAACTTTATTGCATATTTTTTTATTATATTTTCTGAAGCTGGACTGTAACCTTGATATGCAGAAAATACCCCATTTAAAAAACTTCCTCTGGGAACAAGTAATAAATTAAAATTCAAGTTCAGAACATATAACTGTATAATAAATAAACCAGAATTATAGTTGAGCAATCTCCAGACATACCTGCTAGATATGAGAATTTATTTTTGCGACTTATCTCAGAGAATTGGGTGATTTGAATTGTGTAACCCAGGCTCAATGTTAACTTCCAGAGGGCTAAGGACTGAAATGAACAGACTAAAGTTTGGAAATGCCATTAATAAGGTGCTTTGAATGTGAAGTTGAATACTATTGGTGGTTGTTGGCATATGTCTGCCTGAGATGGCTAATTTTTCCAAATTCATTCATTTGAAATTCATTCATCTGTATTTTCTGCGACTATCCTAACATTAATTTTCTGATTTGTTGTTTTGTTTGCTGTAAATGAGGTTCAGTTATTGTTCCACCTTCCCCTGTTCATCTCATTAGTTTAGCCCATGGTTAGTTTAAAAGCAACAAGAGCATAAAACATTATGTATTTTTATCCAGCACCTTTTCAAACATAGACTGTCGAATTAGGATTTTGCGCTTGATGAGGACAAATCTGAGTGTGGATAGACGCCACACCTAATGGCTTTGCAAGGTCTGGTTGCCAGACAAAAGGTTCCGTGGTTTGCCATATATATAAATGAGCTGTCTTATCGGTATTCCATTCTCCTGAGATAAATATGGACATCCTATCTTATCTCTATAAATGTATGAAAGTATTGAAATGTGTAGCTAATCCTATTATACTGGTGAGACATCTCAGGGTAATATAAGCCAAAGATTTCATAAATGTCAGAAGAGAGAATATAATATTTAGTCTGCGGTATAGAGCTTGCCTGAATGTTCAACAAGTATCAAAAAGAAATCTGTAAATAAAAGGAAATGAACAATCTCAGACTACAAATTAATATACTGAAGTAGAATATCTGACGACTAACATGGAATATACGTAAAAAAATTTTAAGTTCCAATCCCATGCTGAAACTAAAGATTGCGGTCCTTCCGAAAATAATATTTCCTTACATATCGATGGATACTTGTACAAAGCTATTTTCTGAAATTTTTAAAATTCATGTCAAAGTGTTTTTTCTATGAGAAAGGATAACTTAAGGCAGTAAGGGGCTACAAGAGTATTTTAGATTATATAAGAAGTGAATCAGATACTTTTTCAAAGTTTATAAAATATGTGAATATTAACCGTAATATCCATGTCTGCTTTCCATTGAAAATGGAATGTGATGCTGAAAATATTATTTGAGCATGACAGCTTTATTCCAAGAGCTTTTTTTATGACAACAATAAGTTTTGGAACTATCTTATGTCAAAATGATGATGAAAATGTTTCTGAAAGTTTACAACTACCGTAAATATTTAAAGTAGATTTTTGGGTGCTCCAAAAGTATATGAACCAACATGGTGGATACTGGAACGTAGTATGTGTACCCAGTTAAGGATAATTTTATTCCAGTTTTCCTCATTTTAGTTCTATTACGAGTACGGGGACTAGCCAAGTGACTCCTGTAGTATTTGAACCTGGAGTTATGGCATAACCCTAACCTGGTACATATACTACTTTTCGGTGTCCGCCATCTTGGTTCACATACCGATTTTTGTTGGGTCAAAAATTGTATGTCGAATAGTTCTGATTCGATTTATAATATTTGAATGATTTATGTATAATTAACTATTCTATTGGCTTGACAGTGTGACGCATTATGCTAGCATAGGCACACAAAATTTTTTTTTTAGCAGTTTATAGGCACTGAAATCGCATTAGGACAAAATTTTTTATCTGAAAAAACAAAATTCGTAATATATTTATGTCTACATGATATTGTTTTAATTTGTAATCAAGCTAATGCCTAGGTAGAATTCTAACATTTTTTGTCTTTGCTCAAAATCTGAATCCTGGACATGTTAATTACAATATTGTTCATTTTTTGAGGGAATTCTATACTTTAACTTCCTTTAATTTCATCGACTTGCCACTGATAGTCACTCAATAATGCCTTTTTTTAATTGTACGTACAACTCCACCTTGCTTGTTGCAATGTCGCTACATTGCAGTACACTTATTGGTAGATTAAATTGAGACAGGTTATTATCAATCTTCATCATTAAAGACAGGTTATTATCAATCTTCATCATTCTTTGCATAATTTGGCAGGTCACAGAAAAATCATGGTGTGTCACTTTGTAATCAACGGGTCAGTGGGTCGTAATCTTTATCATATAACCTGCTACCATGCAAGTAAGTACTGATAAGTCATGTGTTAATTTAGTCAGATTATATTTTTGTGTTTGATTTCATAAAAAAAACCTAGACGAATAGTGAAGACTGAAAATCAACTATTAGATCTCCGCTCTAGGCCCTTATTGCAGTCATTCTTCCTGTCTGTCTGTGTATCTGTATTTTGTCTGTCCTTCTGTGTAGCTGTAGCGCCTAAACAGCTAGACAGATGTGTGTGAAATTTTTTCATGTAGGTTATACTGTTACTTTAGTAATATTTGTTCCATCTAAAGTCCTGATTGAAAATTCAATTCTGTGGCAACAGCGAAAAAACGAGGCGATCGTTGGAAAATTTCCAATCTCCCCGCAATTTATTGACATTTCTCATCAACTAAGTCAAAAATTGAAATTCTGCCAATTCGACCCTGTGCAGAAGAAAACTCTCTTTCGAACAAGTTGTCTTCCATATTGGTAATCCATAAACTGAAGAAGCCTTCATTAATGAACATGTTATAGTTACTAAGTACAGTATTCCCAAGGCTTGTCTGTATTCTAGTTACAATCAAATTTTACAAATAAAACTTCAAAGTTGGATCATACTTTTTCTGTAATAAGATTTAAATATGTACCTGTATGTATGTGAAAGATTTGTCAAAAAACAGACAATTAATAGATGTAATATACTTGCATATAATTAAATGAAATTTATTTTGCATTTGCTGTGCTAAGTTTTTTTGTGATGATAGAAGCATGTTCTCAATGCTAAGCAAACTTCAGTCCTCATTCTTGTCTGTTCGATACTTTGAATTATGTGCTCGTAAACAAGCCTATTCACACTTCAAAGTATATTTTATGAGGAAAAGGGAAATAGTTTTTTCACACAACTATATAAACAACTTGCAAAACTGGGTTGAATGGCATTTTATCAGTGTTGCACAATATGTGTTATTTTAAAGTCTTGTATTCCATTCTGACTGTCACTACTCAGTGGTGGCATCTTTGTGGTAAATGCTTTGTCAGGAAGGTAACTAAAACTATGTAAATATTCAGAAGTAATAGTCCAATTCACGAAGCATTCATTGTTTTTAATGGAATGTATATTTTTGTTTCGAAATTTAAGGTTTTAGGAGAATGTTTCTGATAACTTGGGGGCAGTAGTGTGATGTGTTTTTTTATATTTTTGCTTAATAAATTGAATTTTTAACTTCCCCAGCCACATGTTATTAATTATCACACATACATAAAAAGGATTTTCCTGCCAGAATGAATTGCAGTTAATTGGTCTTGGCTGACACAACGTGTAACAGAACCGATTAAATTGTCATGTACGATTCCACAGATAAAGCTAATATTGGACCATTTGCAGAATAATGTTAATTTTATTAATAACTTTACTGTTGGAAGCTTTCTCATGTGTTAAATGAAAATTTGTATATGTGCTTGATCTTTCCTGTGAATGTATTTCACACACTATATTCAAACATAATTATCAGACTAAAGTTCTTCCAAATTTTTTGATATTTTCATTTCTGCTTGTCCGTCTGTTTTGTTTTTGTAGTTTTGTGGCGGGAATTTCGATTTCAAATTAGCTGGATATTGTGTTTAGTTTATCACGCTTACGAATTGTTGCGAAATTCCTCTGTGATATTTCTGTGCCCTTTGTTTACTCTTAGTTAATGATTAATTAGTTTTACTGATAAGATGGCAGTTAGTACCAGATATTAAAGTGCTAAGTAAACAGATGACGACAGACAGGTGAAAGCTGTATTTATTGAAAAACAATACATTTGATAGTCCTATAAAACTGTATACAAAGAGGGTGGGGACATAATAAATGAAATCTTCTTTGGCCGATTATGGTCAGTAGATAAATAATACCATAATTGTGAAATCCATCAGCCGCCCATGTTTGGTCAATCTAGTTCAAAAGAAGTGAATTTAATGCAACATGAAATAACAGTGGAAAAACTGCTTTTTCTCAAATGTATTATTGCTAATATCTGAATAGTTTGGTATTCCACAATTCTTCTTTTTAATGATTAAAACTTTCAATCCTTTAGGTGAAATTATTTGTTTTCATTTGTAGGTTTGGGTATTTTTAGGTATTTCAATTTTTTAGCATTGATAACACAGATTATATAATTGACATATTGGCGGCATTTGATAGTAGTAGTACATTTGATTGGAGATGATGCATTGTTGAACAAACGCGGACCTAATTTTTATTCATCTTTCAGTTCGGCTATGCAATTCAAAATAAAACAAAATTTGATATGAAAAATTTAGACAGTATTATTTTTCATATAATGCATTGAAATATTCATAAGATTACCGGTATAATTACCTATAAAGACAATACCCAGTATCATGGACTAGCCTGGGTCCTCTCCCAAATGTATATTGTTAAGCGATTTTGCGTCATTTGCAGTGAGACATAAACTCGTTAGTCTCTACAACACTATTTACGTTGTTGTTACAAATTTCACCCAAGACTCCAAGTTCTGGTTTATATTTGTTTTACAAATGTAACAATATAAATGAATATGCAATACACATATTTTAAAATATATTATTAGTGTTGTATAAAGTGTTTGAAGCATTTGAAGTTATAGATGTTTTCCTAAACACCGACTTGTTTTCTTTCTTATCATTGACTAATCATCAAAATGAGAGTGTAAAATAATATATGAAATTTTGCTAGCTGCTCAGACACATTTACAGGCATCATTGTATATGTTGTCTGGTATTTATAGTTTTGTTAGATATTTGTCAGTTTCAGTAGTTTAAAAATCCTGGTATAAATCAAATAAGCCAGCGGTCATCTATCTGTCATTTTATTCAAGTTTAGTTGCAATAATCAAAACATAGGTTGGTAAAAGCTGCAATGAACTAGGCCAGCGATTCCCAAACTTTTTCTTTGTGTGGCGCCAATTTATCAGGGATAAAATCTCTGCGCACAAATAAATTATTGCCTTTTAACAAAAATCAACTTTGCGACCGTGAAATACTCATTGAAGGGCCATGTGAATAGCCTTGTAGTTTTTCAAAAATTTTTAGTGTAGTTGGGGTTACACCCCTCAGAGATTTTAGTCTCATGAATAAAGTTTTAAAGGGTAGCTTCTGTCCAATTTATAGTAATCATTGTGTAAGAAATGTTAATTTTTATATTCACAGTTCATTGATATTTTTGGGTTCAAGAATTAAGAATGGGTTTTTAAAAATTTGATGGCACAGTTGTACCTTTTGATATTTTCTTTAATAAATTCAATTTTTCAATTCTCCCATTCACACATGACCAAATATCACCTATTTGAAAGGACTTTCCAGGCACAATGATTTGCGACTAATTAGTCTGTGCTGACACAACATGCAACAGAATCGATTATATTGTTATGCACATCCCCAAAGGTAATGCTGGCCCTGGAATTATTGTGGTAAAATACTACTCATTTGAATAACTATTTAAACTTTATATTTTCTGTGAATAATGTCTGTCTGTTTCTTTGCATTTTATTTTATAGTAAAAACCTAAACAATACATAGTGAATCCATACTGCAATTGAATTCATTTTTTTGATTCCAACAAAAAAATTTCTGATGTGTTTTATTTTATTCTGTGATAAAATGAAAATGTACATATATATAATATGTATTGTGTATTTATATTATTAACATTAAAGAATTCTGTGAACATTGAAAATGGGTTGATAATATACCGTTATTTGTACAGTTTTTACTTATTTTTCAAAAGAAATTGGATGAAAATTGACTACAATAACGAACTCTAATGAAACAGCCCAATCACAAATTTAGTTCACCTATCTTCATGTCAAGTCCAAGAAATTTGTTAGTCATTGTATCACTGTGTAGCGGTCAATGTGGTCAACCAGAATTTTAGTCATGTTAACCCTCAATTATTATTGCATGTACTGTACTTAATAAAAGGCCAATTGTTCTAATTGTCCATTTGTGAAGTAAATTTTTCAAATGCAGACAAGATTAAATTTATTATTAGCAATTTTAAACCAGTGTAACCAATTCACTGTATGATTCTGAATCAAGCTCGATTGGTAATAAAACTTGTACAATCATAGTATAACTCTTAACATTTTATCTCAAATGAAATTTTAAATATTTTATTGAACACCATGCTAATTTTTCAAAGAATACTGATATATTTCTGAATGAAATTTCAACCAAATTTTTTCCCTTATGTCAAGCAATTTTAATATGAGTTCAGCCCATGAAATCTTCAATGCTAAGTAGGTCATTGATGACATTTACTTTTTGGATTATTTCGAAAAGATTAACCAATCCAATATTTGTTTCTGATTAGAACATGAGGGTATAGGAAATTGTGACCTACTATTTTTTGTGCGTGCTCTACATGTTTGTTTTAATTCTTAAATTCGTTGATTTGAAAATATTTTTTTATTCAATTTTGCATCTTCACGGCAGTATATTAACACTCTTTTTATATTTCCTTTCTATTAGGGGCTTGTGCGTTTTAGGATTTTTATCTTTTTAAATTGAATATTTAACTAGTGGTCTCACTCTTTGCCTTCATACTATGGAATACAATTGGAATGAGAAAACCTTAGCAGTGGCGGTACAGAATAGCATACTGCAAGTCATGGGCATCAGCCTATTTCGACTTGACGAAGATCAAATGAGTGTCCGTGTTGTGTGTGCGTATGGACATTAGGGCAAGTACATGTTTAAATATAGGGTAGTTTCATCTGGAATTAGGCTTGTTAACATAGTTCTATCATCTGCATATATTTTAGCCTTTCTCTTTTGTTCAATACATTCCCTAAATTAGAGAATCTATATTTTATGCATTTCAACACTAGATTCTTGTTCTAAAAATATAATTTAGAAAGTATATTTTATTCTGGTTGGAAATTGTTCGAATATATAAAGTTACAATATGTTCCTCAAATCTGAAAATATTTGTTATTTTAAAATTGGAATCCTGCTTGAGAAAAATATCGCAAATGTATGTTTGAAACTTGCCATAAACAGCAACCGAAGATCACATATTCTGGCACAAAATTGTTTTTGTTCATTCATTATACACCGTATTCCATAAATTTGACCTTTTTAAAGTTTAAAAACCAAGTCAAGAAAAATGAACCTGAAAATATAATGCAAACTTGCTGTAAAACATGACAAAAATAAACCCATATCTTGCCTATTTATTCCAACACAAAGCAAATGAAAATGTTTGTAATTTACAATTTGGTGAACATTATATTACAATGAAATTGATGAAATTTATTCTTGGTGCAAAATACACCACTTTCAATCATGAATTATGGGAAGTTTGAAAAATTTTCGATTGAATATTTTTTTAGGCAAGACTCCAATGTTGAAATTCATAACATATATTGATATATGTTATGGGGTATATTAAAAATAGGGATGTATTATACAATAAAATTTGGGGGAACAATTTATAACTAAACACCAGCCAGTCTGCTAGCAAACCTGTCCATTTTTATTGCTGCTAATGGCAAGTTCCAAAACATACTTTTTTGATTTGAATTTTTATAAAGTACCGGTAGCCCTAGTATTGAAATATATAAAGTATAAAAATTTTCAATTTTGAAGCTAATGATAAATAAACAAAAACCATTTCTGGGGCAAAATACCTTTTTTCGGTTCTCGTTTATGGCAAGCTTAATGCATACATAGTGTAGTCAATTATATTCTCAGTGCATGACTCTGGTGTTGTAATAAAAAAAGTTTAGGTAAATAAAATAAATTAGATAAATAAAAATTTAGATACATAGGGTTTAGGCAAACTTGGTTGATTTTTGTGGTATGTTTAACTTTATTGCATATTTTTTTATTATATTTTCTGAAGCTGGACTGTAACCTTGATATGCAGAAAATACCCCATTTGAAAAACTTTCTTTGAGAACGAATAATAAATTAAAATTCAATTTCAGAACATATAACAGTATAATAAATAAACCAGAATCTTAATTGAGCAATCTCCACATACCTGATAGATATGAGAATTTGTTTTTGCGACTTATCTCATAGAATTGGATGATTTGAATTGTGTAACTCAGGCTCAATGTTAACTTCCAGAGGGCTATGGACCGAAATGAACAGACTAAAGTTTGGAAATGTCATTAATAATGGGCTTTGAATGTGAAGTTGAATACTATTGGTGGTTTTTGACATATGGCTGCCTGAGATGGCTAATTTTTCCAAATTCATTCATTTGAAATTCATTCATCTGTATTCTCTGCGACTATCCTAACATTAATTTTTCTGATTTGTTGTTTTGTTTGCTGGAAATGAGGTTCATTTATTGTTCCACCTTTCCCTGTTTATTTCATTAGTTTAGCCCATGGTTAGTTTAAAAGCAACAAGAGCATAAAACATTATGCATTTTTATCCATGTGAGCACCTTTTCAAACATAAACTGTCGAATTAGGATTTTATGCTTGATGAGGACAAATCTGAGTGTGGACAAACGCCACACCTAATGGTTATGCAAGGTCTGGTTGCCAGACAAAAGGTTCCATGGTTTTCCATATAAATGAGCTGTCTTATGGTATTCCATTCTCCTAGGATAAATATGGACATCCTATCCTATCTCTATAAATGTATGAAAGTATTGAAATGTGTAGCTAATCCTATTATACTGGTGAGACATCTCAGGGTAATATAAGTCAAAGATTTCATAAATGTCAGAAGAGAGAATATAATATTTAGTCTGCGATATAGAGCTTGCCTGAATGTTCAACCAGTATCAAAAAGAAATCTGTCAATAAAAGGAAATGAACAATCTCAGACTACAAATTAATATACTGGAGTACAAGATCTGACGACTAAAGTGGAATATTCGTAAAAATAATTTAAGTTTCAATGTCATGCTGAAACTTAAAGATTGCGGTCCTTCCTAAAATATAGTTAACAAGAGCTTATTTTATGACAACAATAAGTTTTGGAACTACCGTATGTCAAAATGGTGATGAAAATGTATCTGAAAGTTTACAACTAAATATTTTAAGTAGATTTTTGAGTGCTCCAAAAGTATGGGAACCAACATGGTGGATACCAGAACGTAGTATGTGTACCCAGTTAGGGTTAGGGATAATTTTATTCTAGGTTTCCTTATTTTAGATCTATTACGAGTTCGGGGACTAGCCAAGTGACTCCTGTAGTATTTGTACCTGGAGTTATGGCCTAACCCTAACCTGGTACACATCTACGTTTCGGTGTCCGCCTGCATGGTTTACATACGGATTTTTGTTGGTTTAAAAATTGTATGTCGAATAGTTCTGATTCGATTTATAATATTTGAATAATTTATGTACAATTAACTATTCTATTGGCTTGACGGTGTGACGCATTATGCTAGCATAGGCACACAAAATTTTTAGCAATTTATAGGCTTTGAAATCGCATTAAGACAACATTTTTTATCTGAAACAACAAAATTTGTAATACTTTTATTTCTACATTATATTGTTTTAATTTGTAATCGAGCATAATGCCTAGGTAGAATTCTAACATTTTTTGTCCTCGCCGAAAATCTGAATCCTGGGCATGGTAATTACAATATTGTTCATTTTTTGAGGGAATTCTATACTTTCACTTCTTTTAATTTCATCGACTTGCCACTGATAGTCACTCAATAATGCCTTTTTTTAATTGTACGTATAACTCCACCTTGCTTGTTGCAATGTCGCTACATTGCAGTACACTTATTGGTATCTTCATCATTAAAGTGTTAGCATGTTCTTTGCATAATTTGGCAGGTCACGAAAAAATTATGGTGGGTCACTTTGTGATCAACGGGTCAGTGGTTCGTAATCTTCATCATATAACCTGCTACCAAGCAAGTAAGTACTGATAAGTCATGTGTTAATTTAGTCACATTATATTTATGTATTTGATTTCATAAAAAAAACCTAGACGAATAGTGAAGACTTACTGAAAATCAACCATTAGATCTCCGCTCTAGGCCCTTGTTGTCAGTCATTCTTCCTGTCTGTCTGTGTATATGTCTTTTGTCTGTCCTTCTGTGTAGCTGTAGCGCCTAAACAGCTAGACAGATTTTTTATGAAATTTTTTCATGTGGATTATACTGTTACTTTAGTAATATTTGTTCCATCTAAAGTCCTGATTGAAAATTCGATTCTGTGCCAAGAGCGAAAAAATGAGGCCATCGTTGGAAAATTTCCAATTTTCTCACAATTTGTTGACATTTTCTCATCAACTAAGTCAAAAATTGAAATTCTGCCAACTCGACCCTGTGCAGAAAAACTCTCTTTCGAACAAGTTGTCTCCCATACCGGTAATCCATAAACTGAAGCAGCCTTGGAAATTTTAATGAATATGTTTTAGTTATTAGGTACAGTATTCCCAAGGCTTGTCTGTATTCTTGTTACAATCAAATTCTACAAATAAAACTTCAAACTTGGGTCATACATTTTCTGTAATAGGATTTAAATATGTAACCATATGTATGTGAAGGATTTGTCATAAAACAGACAATTAATAGATGTAATATACTTGCATATAATTAAATGAAATTTATTTTGCATTTGCTGTGCTTGCTGTGCAAGTTTTTTTGTGGTGATAGTAGCATGTTTTCGATGCTAAGCAAACTTCAGTCCTCATTCTTGTCTGTTCGATACTTTGAATTATGTGCTCGTAAACAAGCCTATTCACACTTCAAAGTATATTTTATAAAGGGAAGGGAAATAGTTTTTTCACACAACTATATAAACAACTTGCAAAAGTGGGTTGAATGGCATTTTATCAGTGTTGAACAATATGTGTTATTTAAAAGTCTTGTATTTCATACTGACTGTCACTTCTCAGTAGTGGTATCTTTGTGGTAAATGCTTTGTCAGGAAGGTAACTAAAACTATGTAAATATTCAGAAGTAATAGTCCAATAGACTAGGTTGAACTAACAGTACTTCTGAGAGACAGGTTTTTGAATATTTTGAATCAAAATGATGGTTATGAATGTCTTAACCAGTTTGCAAGCCCCCACTTGTGAAATCATTCTCGAAATAATATGTTATGATAACATAAGGAAGAATTATAAGGGGAAGGGTTCGGGGAAATACACATTGAAGAACCATATGAAGACACTTTGTGGTATTGAAGTAATTTTTTGTTAAATTTTTCCATTGGGGTTATAGCATCATCCCTCATGGATTATAGCCAATGGCTCAAAGTTTTATTCACGAAGCATGTTTATTTTTGTTTCGAAATTTAACGTTTTAAGAGGATGTTTCTGATAACTTGGGGGCAGTAGTGTGATGTATTTTTTTATATTTTTGCTTAATAAATTGAATTTTTAACTTCCCCAGTCACATGTTATTAATTATCACACATACATAAAAAGGATTTTCCTGCCAGCATGAATTGGTCTTGGTTGACACAACGTGTAACAGAACTGATTAGATTGTCATGTACGATTCCACAGATAAAGCTAATATTGGACCATTCGCAGAATAATGTTAATTTTATTAATAACTTTACTGTTGGAAGTTTTCTCATGTGTTAAATGAAAATTTGTATATTTTCTTGATCTTTTCTGTGAATGTATTTCACACACTATATTCAAACATAATTATCAGACTAAAGTTCTTCCAAATTTTTTGATATTTTCATTTCTGCTTGGTCGTCTGTTTTGTTTTTGTAGTTTTGTGGCGGGAATTTCGATTTCAAATTAGCTGGGTATTGGGTTTAGTTTATCACGCTTACGAATTGTTGCGAAATTCCTCTGTGATATTTCTGTGCCCTTTGTTTACTCTTAGTTAATGATTAATTAGTTTTACTGATAAGATGGCAGTTAGTACCAGATATTGAAGTGCCAAGTAAACAGATGACGACAGACGGGTGATTTAAATGCTGTATTCATTGAAAAACAATATATTTGATAGTCCTATAAAGCTGTATGCAAAGAGGGTGGGGACATAATAAATGAAATCTTCTTTGGTAAATCATATCATAATTGTGCAATCCATCAGCCGCCCATGTTTGGTCAATCTAGCTCAAAAGAAGTTAATTTAATGCAACATGAAATACCAGTGAAATAACTGCTTTTTCTTAAATGTATTATTGCTAATATCTGAATAGTTTGGTATTCTACATTTCTTCTATTTAATGATTAAAACTTTCAATCCTTTAAATAAAATTACTTGTCTTCATTTGTAAAATTAATTTAGGTACTTCAATTTTTTAGCATTGATAACACAGATTATATAATTGACATATTGGCAGAATATATTGCATTGAAATATCCATAAGATTACCAGTATAATAACCTATGTAGACTATACCCAGTATCATAGACGTAGCCTGGGTCTTCTCCCAAATGTATTTTGTTAAGCGATTTCGCGTCATTTGCTGTGAGACAGAAACTTGTCAGTCTCTACAACACTATTTACGTTGTTGTTACAAATTTCAATCAAGACTCCAAGTTCTGGTTTATATTTGTTTTACAAATTTAGCAATATAAATATGCGATACATGTGTTTTAAAATATCTTATTAGTGTTGTATAAAGTTTAATTTTATGATTTTACTGCATTTGAAGTTGGATGTTTTCCTAATCACCGACTTATTTATTTTCTTATCATTGACTAATCAGCAAAATGACAGTGTAAAATAATAAATGAAATTTTGCGATGGTTTTATATGTTGTCTTGTTTTATTGGTTTTGTTGGATATATGTCAGTTTCAGTGGTTCAAAAATCTTCAACAATTTGCCAACTCTCATATTCATTCTCAAAATAAGCTTTGAAAATATAGGATGGTGTCCTTTAGGAAAGATTTTTCCCTAAGTCAGGGTTTAGTGAAATACACATTAAAGGGCCATGTAAAGAGGGCTTGCAAGTTTTTAATAATTTTTTCTGTGGTCAGAGCTTCACCCCTCGGAGATTTTAGCCACAGGATTAAAGTTTTTTTATGAATGAAACATAAAGGAAGTCAGTAAAAAGGTAGCTTGTGTCCAATTTATAGTAAATATTCTGTGAAAAATTATTATTTTCATAGTCACAGTTCATTGATATTTTTTGTTTTTGAAGTTTGGTAATGGGAATGTTGAAGCAAGAGTCTTTTGTATTTACTGAACCTTGTGTTCAGTTTATCGATCTTCCAGATTATTGCGAAATTTCTCTGTAATATTTCTGTGACCTTTCTTTACTCTTAGTGAATAATTAATTAGTTTTTCGATAACATGACTGTTAGTACCGTATATTGAGGTGCTAGATAAACAAATGACGACAGACAGGTGATTATAGAGGTATATTCGAATCGTCGTATAAAAGCTGTATAGGGGGTGGGTCCGTGCCACGTCAGTTTTTGAATTTTGTCCATTGAGTGACACAGTAAATCGAGAGTGCTTTTTTCTATCCATTTTCTCTCATATTCATTTTTTCATTTGATCGGAGAGGAAGAGAACCTACTGATGTCATCAGTTTTCAGTCACATGGTTAAATCAATCATAGGTGAATTTACGCATGCAAAGCAACCCAGTCAAATATATCTATCTAACGCAGACAAAAGTACCATATGTGTTTGTTGATATTATTTGGTGAATATTCTGACGGTGCACCCATGTATTCATTGTATTTTGCATTGGATTTGCACAATCCGAAAATGCAATTGTGAAACTCTCAGTAAATATTTTAACTATCATATTGATTGTACTATTATTTTGTAAAAAATAACACAAGAAAACCTTATGGATTATAACTGACGCTTAACCCTTCACTAGAGAGCAATGCACTTGTCGCTAGTGTGACAGCATTGCAGAGCCAAAATAAAAGAATGAATGATAATTAGTTTTAATGAAACGGTCCGCGTTCGTTTTTCATATATCCGACAATAATGCATTATCTACAATCTAATGTAGTATGCCGCTAATATGTCAATTATATAATCTGTGTTATCAATGCTAAAAGAATTGGAATACCCAAGTTGAAACCATGTGTGACACAGCATGTGGATCACTTTCGTCTGGCCACCAAGTACAAATTATTTATGATTCATGGTGTATTTACAAATTGGCCATGTTGGATAGTTTGATCTCTCGCACAAGTAAAAACCGGGTGTAACATTTTTTCATATAATTTAATATTTTGTATGGCTAAGATGTACATTAGCCATGCTAGATAATTTGATAGTTCAGTTACTACATGACAGACACTACTGCCATCACAGTTTAATTATAATGAGACGATTCATTGACTACATCATGCCTTTATCAAATATTATATTAATATAATTGCTGTCACTTGCTGAAAACATACATGCCATATATTGATCTCATAAAATTTGTTGTAAAAACTGTAAATGATGTGAATAATAAATTTAAATTTAGTTTTGAGGCAAATATCTATAGTTGAAATGTTGAAGCAGCATTCTGAACTAAACTGTAATTGCTATTAATATCTAAGTGATGATCTAGCCTTTATTAGAACACTTAGATAGCCCTTACCCATATTCCACGAAAATGATATTGCATTGCATTTTTACAAATGCTCATGCTATTAATCAAAGTGTTAAATAGAGATCGCTAAAATTGTATGCTCAATCAAGCTTGATACAGGTTAAACTAGGTCAGTTATGCCTATTTAGGCATTAGGACAATTTGTTCAAGCCTACTTTACATTTTTATTTATTGACATGAGAATTTTGTAATTTATATTAATTTTTGTGATATATGGTGAGACTTACGAGGTTTCTTATCAAAACCGGATGAACTTGAACATACATTTATTAATGGCAATTACTAATGTAGCCGGCGTCAAGTAATATTGGACATAAAATATTTACAATTAATATGTCAAACTTAGTATTTCAACTAAAAGGTATTTGCTTCCAGATTAAATTTAATATTTTTTCATATCATGCCGAGTTTTCACAATACATTTCATTACATTTTGTATATGTGTTCCCAAATAAAATTTTCAACAAATTCAAACTTTATGACAGACAATTCTAAACCTTTTTTATATGAAGCTTTTGACTTTCACATTGAGCAAGGCCCTGTACAAGTATTCACTGATATCTAGCAATGCGTGAGAAGCTACTAATTTTGGAGAAATATTATCTTTCGATTATTACAACTTGGTTTAATTCTCTTCAGACATTCAGTGGGCCTATTGTATTCACCTAGGATAGCCGCAGACTTTCAAAAATTTATATTTGTTAATTATTTTGCATTAAGTATTGCAGCTGTACTACGATGCCCTTGATCATTAAATTAGTACAAACGGCATAAATGTTCAGAAAATCAGTTCCTGGATGTTCATTGCAAACTTTGTTTTGAATTCCTTATTTCATGTGTATTCGTCATTTTGTTAAAATTATTGTTGAAATATTTATGATTTATATAATTGGATTTTATATCATCTCAGACCAAATTTGTCTTTCGAATGCATTACAGCCTACAAGGGTCAAATAAGGTGGATATATATTTATCTAGGAGTGAATTTTCTTTTACTAAAATGAAATAGAAAACCTAGTATCACAATTGGTTTGTTTGCATTAACAATTATAAATAACAACGGTATTGTTGAAAATATCACCCTAGACTTCAAGGTTATATTACCGTAGTTCACAAATGTAAAAATATCTGTCTGTTAAGTAAGATATATATTATGTACAGATTCTTTGTTCAAAATACCTTAGTATTGTTGTACAAATTCGAAGTTTGTAATATTCAACAGCAGTTTAAGTTATGGATGTCTCCCCAAACATCGCCAAACAAAAATCAAAATCTTGGTAGTGGCTATGATACATTTGCGGACATGCTTGTAAACATTATATCATCTACATATATCATCATACATATCATCATCATAATTTTGCTGAATATTTGTCTGTTTTTAGTGATTCAAAAATTCAAGTATAAATCAAATATCTCAATGGTCAGCAATCTGTCACTTTGTCCAAATAGCCTTGGTTTAGTTGCGAAAAGCACTTCAGAAAAAGCTGCAATAGACTAGAATAAACTAACAGTACCTCTGAAAGGCAGGTTCTTAGATATTTGGAATCAAAACGATGGTTATGAATGTCTCATACAGTTTGTGAGCATCAACTCGTGAAATTATTCTCGAAATAATATGTTATAGTAACATATAGGAAGAATTTATCTGGTGTGTAGGGTTTGGCGTAATACACATTGAACAACCATATGAAGAACTTTGTGGTATTCAAGTAATTTTTTGGAAATTTTTCTATTGAGGTTGGAGCTCTATCCATCATAAATTATGGCCACCGGTTCAAAATTTCTATGCATGAAGCATGGAAAAAAATATTGTGTAAAGGGTAGCTTGTGTTCGATTCATAGTAAATGTTTTTAATAAAATGTTTATCTTCGTTTTTCACTTAAGGTTTTATAAGAAGGTTTGATAACTTGAGAGCAGTAGTGTGAGGTATTGTTTTCCGTATTTTTATTTAATAAATTGGATTTTAAACCTCCCAGTCACACAATATTAATTATTACACATACATTGGTCTGGGCTGACACAACATGTGGCAGAACCAATTGGATTGTCATATACAATTAATTCCACAGATAGAGCTAATATTAGAATATTTTGCAGAATAATGTTAATTTTAATTCATACTTTACTATTGGATGTTTGTATATTAGTTTGGGTTTTTTCTGTGAATATATTTCTTACACAATATTTATAAACATAATTACAAACTAAAGTTTTCTCACTTTTCCTATGTTCATTCCTTCTAGACTGTCTGTTTTGTCCGATTCGTAGTCTTGTGGCAGGAATTTTGAATCAAGTTATTTTTTGTATTGGCTGGATATTGTGTTTACGTAGTTTGTCGCACCTCTCAATTGTTGTGAAACTCTTCTGTGATATTTCTGTACCTTTTGTTTACTCTTAGTCAATGATTATTTAGGTTTTCTGATAAGATGCCAGTTAGTACCAGATATTGAAGTGCTAGGTAAACAGATGACGACAGACAGGTGATTAATATGCTGTATTTCTTAAATTACCAATATATTTCACTAGTCCTATAAAGCTGTACACAAAGGGATATAATAAATGAACTCTTCTTCGAACGATTATGGTCAGTAGATAAATCAACAATCCACCAAGAGCCCATGTTTGGTCAATCTAGATCAAGAGCAGTGAATTTAATGCAACATGAAATAACAGTGAATTGACTGCTTTTTCTCAAATGCAATATTACTCATATCTAAATAATCTTGTATTTCATAATTCTTCCTTTTAATGGTCAAAACTTTTAATCATTTAGATTGAATTACTTTGTGACATTTTTATGACTGATACCCAATTTAACTTTCCAAAATTTTGGACTGTATTCTTTGATAATTTTTCATATAATGCACTGAAAAGTAAGATTATCTGTATAATTACCTTTAAAATGTATAGCCTACACAGTGTCATAGACGTAACCTGGGTCTTCTGCCAAATGTAATTGTGAAGCTATTTTGTGGCATTTTCTGTGAGACATAAACTCGCGTGTCTCTACAACACTATTTTGCCCTATTTCCATGGGATTCACTGATGACTCAACAGTTTTTGGCTTACTATCAATTCATATTTCAAACGAATCGACTGAGGTCAAATGAAATTCTGCGCTCATAATGATTGGATAACTTCAACAGCGAAGTAAGCTTCTTGAAAATATAATTGGCTCCTTGTACCTGAGCTTGTTCAAAGTAAAAAGCGCAGCTATGTGTCGTGTCAAATGAAAAAAAAAATAAGTTCCCTTTCACATTTTGAAGTTGCTATGCTCTTGATCAGTGCCAGGTGACATAGCCATGGGGATTCGAGGTTGAACTGCACCGAATTTTCAAACTTTCAAGATGACTAGCTCAACTATATCCTAATTAAGCTTAATATTAGTCTTTTATTAAATAGAGGTTTTGTCTATTACTGCCAGTTGACAAGACTACACCTGTGAGAACTCTGAAACTACTTTTTATGTCATTATTTTTTAAATATCCTTGTGTTTTAGGTGAAGCTATGTCAAAAATAGTATTTACGGTAATCAAGTTATATTTTTGTGATAGAAGAGAGAGATTTTATCACCACAAACGGAGTCAAAACATTTGAAGCGACAGAAAATGAAATAATTCAACAATAATTGGTTGGTCATTATTTGTTAGAGTCAGTATGCAAGACTGGTTAAGTCACCGCGGCTCTGTTCCATGCTGTATATAAGTAATCAATCAGATATAGCATCAGCGATGAAAAATGGATGAGAATAAATGGAAATAAAATGTATATGTGTGATTCAGAAATTTAATATACCGGTAGGTTAATAATGCGAATTGTGATTTTGCCAGGTCAAGTGAAGTTTTTGAGTTTGGGCAGATCTAGCAAGATAAATATCAAGAGCTTAGATTAGTTTTTACAATTATTAGATCTCCGCTCTAGGAGATTATTCTTGTTCTGTCTGTTTAATGTCTAAGCTCCTTGGCCAATCTCGTTGACATTGGTGCCACCCTAGTAATGTACATTTCACCAAATGTCTGAATTTTTTCGTTTGCATGGCAGCAACGAAAAACACAGCAATCGGTAAAATTTTATATCTCTCACATTTTTTACGCCTTTTTTCTCATCAAAAAAGTCGAATATTATAATTCTGAGTAATCTAACATTTGCGGAACTTTCGCGCAAGGATAGCAATAAGATGAACAGCGCTCAATATAAACTAGCAGTTTTGGTACAATTTTCTCGGTACAATTGCGTCTTCCTATTACCAATTCCAATTAGTAAACCTGAAATTACACGGGCCTCAAGTAATGGAAAAGATCCATACTGGGCTTGTTCAATAATAATTTTTAAATTTAGTTTTGTAATTAGATATTCATAGGACAAGTAACAGGCTCAAATAGATGGCAAAAAAATAATGAGAGGGGAGGTTTTTATAGAGATCATGCATAACAGGTCGTACGTAAATTAAAACTCTTATTGTAGAGGCGGTCAACTCAATAGCATATGGAATTTTATCAATACCCTGCAATTCCAATAAAATTTGAATTTTCTTTTGAACGATTGGTGTCTCATATACAAACAATATCTGATGGGTAATATAAACTTGCACTTGTCACCTAAGTTAAGCAGCTGAATCAAGACTATATACCAGGGGTGGGCACAATTTTTTAGTATAAGAGCCTCATGCTGCAAGTCAGAACTTTAGAAGAGTCTCAGAATTTGTGAATTTATTAATATTATCGAAATACCATGAACAGAAAAAAAGTCACACAAGAGTCTAATAACAATAAATATTTGAACAAGGCAGCTATACTCAAATATATGCACAGTCTGAGCTCATTTAATTTGTGCTCCTTATAGCTGATTTACGAGGGTAGTCTCGTAAGAGGTTTTCATGATTCGTTTCATGGTGCCGTTTAACATTGCTGACTTTATTCTGACTTAGTAGCTTATGACAGATTAAGCCCAAAGGTTTATTCTCCTAACTGGTAAATGCGTATTCTTCTTCCCATTCTGACTTGACAACTCTGTTTTCATCTTCGTACTTTTGTTTTTAATTAAGGACATATCGCACAATAACTTATATAGACTAACTAACCGCAATCAAGCTGCAATACCGCCGACGTATCAATAAACATTGACCATTGTGACGAAAGATTTGCTGACTTGACTGACTTAAATTCAAAATTCAACGCTACAGCGATTTTCATACTAAAACATAATTTGTCCTAATCATTGACGAAAACTTTTTTATAACTTTTAATAAATTAAAAGAATTTACATTAAAGTTTTTAGTAAAAGTTAGTTCAAATTTGGATAATAATTTTTGTTAGCGAGAAGAGCTGCACAAAAAGTCTGGCGAGTCACATGCGGCTCGCGAGCCGCGGTGTGCCCACCCCTGCTATATACCATAACGAGTATTTGAGAATTTTTTATACCTCCAGACATGTCAGCAGTAATTGGGTGCTCACTTTGGAATAGTCATATTTCAGTTTTGAATGAGTCCGCTTATCCTCATGGAAAATTTAAAAAAATGCTGACAAACATTTCATGAATACAGGGTGTCCCAAAATAAATGAAAACAATTACCATTCATTACTATAAATGTTAACATTTTCTGTGAGCTCGTGTAATAACAATTGAGGAATGAAAGTTGGGAACCTCTCAAGGTTTATTTAGATGAATGCTCCAAATTACCACCATTCTGTCGAAGACATTCTTGAAACCTTCGAGCAAAGGTATCAATCACTCTGGCTCATTCTTCTCTGTTTATTGCACAAATGTTCTGCGAAATGGCCAATTTCAATCAGGCAATAGTTTTGGGATTATTCTGATGAACTCTATCTTTTAACAAGACTCATAAGTAGAAATATAGAAGACTCAAGTCAGGCGAATGTGGCGACCATTCAGTATCATTCTGCCTGCTAATCAACCAATCAGAGAATCGTTGCTCAAGCCATTCAATGTGATATTGGCTGGATGTGGAGTAGCTCCATCCAGTTGGAACCACTGCATATTTCGATATATTTTCTGCTGTGTTTCAAGGTCCACCTTGAACCAGTTAAGCACCATAATGTAACTCTTTGGTGACAATAAGTGTTCTTCAAACCAGTATTTCAATTCTGTGGGTATAGTAAAATTCCTGACAAAAAATAGTAGTCTCATGCATACTGTTCGATATCAGTGGCTGATGCTATGGAGGGCCTAGTTCGAAATATAATGCTTGAATGGGTGTTGTATAAACAACATAATAAAAATACCTAATATACTTGAAATCAGGGAAAACACAATAATATTAATTTAGAAACAATTTTAGGAAGATATAAGGAATTGTAACTGTTTACAAAAGTATAATATATTATATCCCATTCACCCATAACAAATTTACAGGTATCTACCGTATGTTAGGTTTCGACGCACTTAGTTAACAAATATTTTCTTCTCAGATTTGTAGCAGGTTTAGGTAAAGTTTGTATCTGGTAACTTTGAAGATATTGTCTAAAAAATGTATTAGTGAATATCACATCAATCACATCATATATTTTTATAAAGCTTTACCAGATGGTCATTACACTGGATGTTAAAACTCAATGACATTGTAAAGGAAACATGATGTCTTATCAAAAAGTAATAGCAAAAATTAATGGAAACACTCAGAAGAGCACTGAGTTCTATGACTTTGCTGAACCTCTCAAAGTTTTTGAGAAAAAATTAAATGTGGACGTCACTCCCCTATTGGAAGAAATTGATTTTTATAAAGGTGGAAGAATAATTGAATACGATTACGTACCAGAGTCATCTGAGTTCCAAGAAGATTCGGAAGAAGAGAGAGAAAAAACACCTGAATACGATTACGAATCAGAGTCATCTGAGTTTCAAGATGATTCGGAAGAAGAGAGTGGAAGAACATCTAAATACGATTACGTACCAGAGTCATCTGAGTTCCAAAAAAATTTGGAAAGAGAGAGAAAAAGAAGGATCAGAAAAAAGACTCATCTTGATGAATTGTTTAACAACTTCAAACAAGGTCATATCTGTTTCGTGGGTCCCGCGGGATCGGGCAAATCCACACTCATGAAAGCAACATCGAGAGATTCCATGCATGGAAAATATTTTCAAGGAACCATCAAGATGGTTCAATATATACAATGCAAACAATATATGAAAAACAGTAAAGTAACAGCAGGTGAACTAATTTTCAACAATCTCCCAAAGGAAGAAAGAGGTCTAGCAATTGATTATGCAAAAACCCACCCAGAAGAAGTTTTGTTTATGCTCGACTCCTTGGACACTCTTCAATATACAATTGATGGAGTTTATGAAATCATCAGCCCAGATGAGCCTGCATATCCTGAAGTAATAATATGGAATTTTCTCGCTGGAAAGTTATTTCCCGGCTGTCGCATTTTATCTTCCAGTCGTGAACATTCCATCAGAAATTATTGGGGAGAAGTTCGACCAGACAAGGTCATTGCACTTGCTGGTTTAACAATGGAGTCCATCAAAGAAATTATTTCAGGATATGAAGGAAATGAAGAAGCAGAGAAAATATTGGAATTTCTCAAAATCAAAGCTCCATTACACTTGTTACTGTGCACCACACCTGTGATGCTGGTTTACACATTGATAGCTTTGAAATTCAAATCTGACTTCAAGCCAAACACTATGACTGGTATTATGACTGTGGTCATGCAAAGCATTTTACGATCACCTCACACTCACCAAGAGAATATTTTGGAAGCTTTGGACAAATTAAAAGAACTATCATACAATGGGACAGTAGAACGTCGAGTTCTATTCACAGAAGATGATTTTCATCGAGTCAATTTAAAACCGGAAGAAGCAACCGATCTAGCCATCTTAGCTCCTGGAGGAATTTATCGTAAACTTTTCCAAGGAATACACCTTCTTTACTTTCAACATCAAAGTATTCAAGAAATGCTCACATCTTTCTATATTCTTGGACTGGATTTAAAATCTTTTGACCAGTTCGTAGATAAACATCTTCATACCGGTCACTTTGTTCTCATCAGAAAAATGATGTGTGGACTTTTATTAAATCCAACAGTTTATGAAGAAGCCGGAGATTTACTTGGAGGTATGTTGATGTACAGTGTTTAACATAGTACAATTCCAGGCTTGGAGTCGTTTTCTTCTCTAGACTCAACCTTGGATATTTTACTGCATTGGATATACACATTTATGGCTTATAAGTTTAATATTTTATAAACTAAACCTAATTTATTACTCATGTTACTTGAAATTGATAGGAGCAGATTTTTTTATTTTTCAGGTATGAAAACTTGCTTGTTTGCATTTTTAATTAATTAGCCAATGCGATGACCCAGCGGTTGAAGTATTAGACTCGGCCAACCCTTTTGGCATCATAGGCTACACATCTCATGTAAAAATCCCATGTCTGTTTCTTCATTAATTTTAAACCAGACTGATTCCTGTCCTTTCAAAGGCAGCTAGTTAATACATATCATTAGATATTAAGTGGAAGCTTGTACCATGAATAAAGCCATGAATAAGCATTGTATAAAAAATTGGGTTGTTCCGGAAGTATTCGTACCAAGATGACGCACAACCTGAACAACCCTGACCTGGTACACATGCTATGTTCAGGTTGTGCGCCATCTTGGTACGAATACTGGTACGAATTGTTACATTGATACTGTAATTCTTGTCCATAGTGTTCAGATGCTACTATGAAGTTCTGTGTAAAACAAACAAAATGTAGCCAAGTAGTATTCTCACAAATGACATCTTACTCTAGAATTAAACCAAAGATTCTAGATCAGGAGAATCTGGAGTGCAATGACAAGCCTGATCATACTCTAGTCCGAAAAATATACCTGACACATGAATGCAACGAGGTGTGGCATGTTATTGCCCAATATTGTGTACATCAGTGGTTCCCAAACTTTTTAGCCTTGTTACCCCCTTTGAATATTTTGTAACATGCCGCAACCCCTTTTCACGATATATGCACAATTTGAATTAGTAGGTCCCTCGAAAGAAAGGATATTGAGTCCAATGCGTTACTGCAAAATAGGTATCTTGAATCAATACAAATACTATCAGTTATTGCATTACCCCGTTATCCCTAAAATTAATTTTTTTTTAACTGTCTTTGACTGCACTCAGTGCACAACTCGTACTTTCATGTTACTCATTTCATAGAGAGTTTGCCTTCTGTGGACTTCACATTTCCAACATTTGAATTGATATTAGAAATTGAAAACGAGAGCCATTATAGTTGCCTAATTGACACGCAACAAAAAAAATGAACAACTTAGATGAAATTTTGAACCGCCACCGCCACAAAGTTTTTTGTCAAATAAAATTTAAACACACAAGTGGTAAAATTCTTCACCTATTGCAGTGCTTCTCAACTGAGGAAGAATTCCGCCCAAAAAATGCTTGATCACTTGAACTTTGCAAAAATGGGAATGCAGCTTGAACATTACACCGAAAAGCGGCCAATTATTAGTGATTGAATAAATAATATAGTATTCATAGAAAGAAAATAGGTAAAGGGCGAAAATCATAAAAAAGATGTTGGGAATCACAGACTCATAGTCAAATTAAAATGTGTTCTGCCTACAGATAATATGTCATGGTGGTTAAGATTGTTCTGAAGTGGGAGACCTTAGTTTGGGATTGGTCAACCCAAAGACTTTAAAGTTAGTTTCCATAGTTCCTCGTTTTTTAATTTTTCCGCCTATAAACAAATTTATTTTTTCCACCACTGATTAGGATTTTATAGAAAAAGTCGCACGCAACCTCACGTTGGGAACCAATTATGTACATTGATTAACTTTGGATGACTAAATTTGGCCTTCCACTTACCGTAATAATTTTTATATGGAGCTTATTCAAGTCCTTTATTGCGCTGAACAAGGCCTTGTATAAGCAGCCACTAATATTAAAACATATATAGGGAGCTACTAATATTTGGAGAGTATGGAATCTTTCTGGTCCGGCATTGCTTGCCCAATTTATTGCACTCTAGGGGGGGGGGGGATAGAGGCCAGGGGATTTGGACCTGAAACTTATGCGACAAAATTAATGTTATTATTGTGTCGGCTGTTGTCGAACGTTAACCAATTATTCAGAGACGAGCATCATCGGTAGATGCTCTGTAAATTTTTTTTTTTCATATTTTCACAGAAATCAAGAATCTTGAGGAAAAGCAAGATATTCTCAAGAAAAGTTTGCAATTGCAACTCAAAGAAGTACCAAGATCAAACGAATCAGATCTTTTGGAACTTTTCACTGCATTGAACGAAGCCAAGGATGGAATGAGTGACATTATCAAATCATCTCTTAATGAAATTGACATGTCTGACCATCCTCTCTCCATCAGTGATGTTCATGTCATTGGATCAGTAGCTTCCTACTGTACATCACTAACAATGAATTTTAATGAATGTGATCTCAAGTCAACCTCACTTCAAACTCTGGCATCTGGATTAAAAGGATCAAATGTGAAGGTGAGTAGCTTGTGAATTCAGTACAAAATATGTTTTACTTTTTTTAAACAAAGTTTGATGAAGGCTTACTGACTATAATATGTGTGCAAAACACCATATAGTCGAATTTTTTAGATTAAATTCTTTAAAGTGTGTTTTTGTTTATTGACTTTAAATAAGGCTTTATGCAAGCAGCCAGTGATATTTAGTGAGTTACTACTATACAATAATATTTTACTATGTTCCATTATATTCCATATGTATAAAATTCTATATCAGAATCTTTTTGGTTTAAAAATGGACAGAATTGTTACGCATGGAGTAATATGGAGGACCTGGGATTTGAAACCAAAATCTTTGCCATAGCTTTTAAAACCGTCTAATTCCGGGGGGTATTTTTGGGGTATTTTGTATGGTTTTGTATGGTAAGCTTCTAGTTTTATATCATTGTCAACCGTTAGGCCCTAGAACAGTGGTTCTCAACCTGTGGTATGATCAAGTGGTACGCGAGCAGTTTTGAATTTTCGTAACATTTAACTTTTGAGTCAAAATATGCAGACTACGCTTTAATCTTTCATACTGTATGTATTCGCTGAACGGCCTTTATGAATGTTTCCCCGGGCATCAATTTCCTTGTTTATTTCCGTAACCAGCAACAATCAGTAAACATTGCCTCGTTTTTGTAGTTTTGCGTGTTAGGCTATTTGTCAGTTTCCAGTTGTGTTTCAAAATAATAGTTGTGAATTAAATACCTCAATTGTCATTAAGTCTTCAATAGAGCATTAATTTAGTTTCTGTAATCAAAAATGAGTCTCCCAAATGTTGCAATAGACTCGTCAAAACTAAGCTATCAGTTCCTGTAAGCGGCACATGGTTGATTAATTTTAATATAAAGGAGGGTGTCAACCACGTTGACCAGCTAATAAGCGATTTCGCGAGTTCGAAGCGTGAGAACTTGTTAGCACACATCAAAGCACTATCAACATTAGTATAAAAAATTTTGCGATAGTAAAGTCTTGGAAGAATTTTTCTGGTTTCACGGGTCGGAGAAACGTCCTACGGACCAGTTCAGTCTTTAGAGATCACTCTCGCCTGCTATAGTCCACGAACGAATAGAGATGGGCACATTTTCGTTCGTCTTGCGCATCACTGAGGATGAGGTGCCAAATTATAAAAATACTCCCATAGCACGTGTCTTGTGCCATTGTTCCCCACCACCTAAAAGGGGTTTTTCGGTGGTATGCGCCCAGAGTAAAAAACAGTAAAGTGGTACGCGGTAAAAGGTTGAGAACCACTGCCCTAGACATTGCTCTTGGCTTTGTAAATGCGTACGCTAGAGTTCTATTCCGCGAGATGTCGCTAGAGTGAGGTTTCAAAATATTTCGTTGTATATGCGACATAGTGCTCACAATTTTGTACAAAATACCCTTGAACTTGAGTGGTATTGTGTCTAGTAGTTAAATATTATAGTTAGTCAATTCTAGTTCTATCGTTTTCTTGTGTTATTTTCCAACAAAACAACACCACAACCAATTTTTTAGCTAAAAACGTTACAGAGAAATTCACAAATGTATTTACGCAATTTACAAATTCAACAATGAACTTGACAATTTGATGACGTCACAAGGCCTGAATAATACCCAATTATTACTGCACAGAGGCTTTCTAATGCAACAAATGTTATTTTTTTCAACGCTAACGATGTAAACAATCCAATGTGCGGCGTTACAATGAAATCATGAATAATTTTACATTATATTTTACGAGGTTTACCATGTTTACAATTTCACCACCCCCTCCACCGAGCATAGTTTAGTAAAAAAAAATTTGAAATTATCATTCAAGATATAACAAGGCCAAGGATGAAATGAATGACTGAAAATAATGGCCAACTCAATACTAAGTCATTATAACAAAGTTAGGGCTGTCAATTCTTATCTGGGTTATAGTTGGTTCTTGGCAGCTTTCCAAAGCTCTGACTCAACATTTTCAAATAAATGCTTTTCATACTTTGGATAGTTTCTGAGAATGCTAAAGCATTTTATTGCCTTGGCTCACCACACTCATTTACATATGTAGGTGGTCAGTGTTTGCTCTAAGGAAATTATGAGTGCAAAGGTGCTTCGCAAGTCTAAAAGTGCGAAAGTGCCCTGGCCAATTTTAACAAGTTATGTGCCCTGGCCGAGTTTAACATGTTAGGTGCCCTAGATTTCGTGACTCTTTTAAATATACCGGTACTTGATACTCAAAAAGAGGTTGTGCCGATATTTCTCTCCCCATCATATTCCACGAATAATGTTATGTCGTCATTGTCTCAGACCTGATGGCATGTATTTAGCCATATGCTCGTAACTAACTTAAAAAGTTAATATTGAAAACCAAGAACTAAAGTGACATTTTTGAGAGAGTAAACAGTCAAAAAAGGAAATTTAGTTTTGTCAGAAAAGCTTGTTCTGTAAATAGCATTGATCTGTAGCTTTAGAATGGTAGTAAGAGTAGCGCTTTATTATCGAAGATATAAGCTTGATACATTTTGAAGATTGTTGTGAAAAAATGTTATAAAAAATGAGGAAGACCATCAAACATACCTTACAATTTCTCTACAATGGTTTTAGTATAATAATAATTGTGGAATAATTTTGTATCTACCTTCGTCAGTCGTCCCCGGCAGTGGCGTATCTAGGGTGTGGCAGCAATAGCTTGTGCCATGGGCGTCGTTTAGACAGGGGCGGAAAAACTTCTGATCGTAAAATTTTCAATAAGATAATTTCAAGGGGCTTTACCATTAGCGTTATTTTACACAGATACGTCACTGGTCTCCGGAGATTATTTTGTGTGCCCCATTTTAAATGAGTTGGCAGCAATCAAATATCGTTGTTCGATCTTCATTGTTTAAAAAATATGCTAAATACAGTATTGGGTATTCGCCAAGAGGTAAACGGATGATATAGCACTATCTGGAATGCCGCAGACCCAGCATGAAATATATGCACCCAGCTGTCGCATGCGGCATTTCCATATATGACATATATAATATCAACAAATGTATTTAGGAATAGGAATGATTTTTTTTCTGCGAACATACAAAAAAGGTTCAGGGTTGACCCCGCCCCTCTCACCCTTTTGAAATTTTGCAAGGATGAAAAGTATTGCTAATAACGCATGAGATTGTATTTTGTTAAAATCGCCAGCGATAAATTCGTCAGCGTGATGTGTTATTTATGAAAATCTTCATTTCTGTGTTTATTTTTTTTTTGTTTTCGCACAGGGCTGTGAGTTATTGTTACATCATAATCTTCAGCGACAAGTTGCTAAATATAAATGGAGGTGTGAATCCTCAACCTAAATTTTCTAGATTGCAAACCGGCAATATAAAACACTAAATATAAAACACTAAAAATAAAACGCTGAACAAGACGATTTTTGTTTTAGGATGGCTGGCAACATATTAAAAATGCTTTTTTAGACACTGCAAATCGCAAAATTTTGTGTCACTGTGGCACTCATTTTTGTTTCTAAAACTTCTGATGGGGCCTGACGTATATAGGAGAATTAATGTATAACGATTAATTTTTTTGAAATAAGTATCGCAGACTACAGGATTTTTCTTACGGTGATATCCTAAAAATATTGCATTGAACCATTGCGATGGAGCTGAGTTTGGTGTTGTGGAAACATCTCAGATTTGACGAATTCACAAAAATATGAATCAAAACAAACTATAATCGTGCAATTTACTACACAATTTTTATATCCGAGGATTGCCGTGGTATTTCTGAGGAGAAATGCTTTCATTTCATCAACACAACCGCACTTTAAATTGATCAAAATTAAATTAATAAACCAACCCACTTCGAAATTCCTGTATCAGTTATGGATTGAATATTTTATACAACAGAAAAATCATTATATAGCCTTTGGAAATGTCGGCTCTTTTAACAAGTGACGTAATTGGGAGGATTTCTTCAGAAGTTTCGCGATAATTTCGAGGCAATGAATATGTATTTTTGATGCACTAATGTATTTTTGATGTACCAAATTAAATTGTAGTTTATTGGATTTTATGACAGATCTTTTCTAACGGCGATAACAAATTCGCAAGATTGCAATAATGTATATCAAAACTAAATGCAATCGGGCAGCTTGTTACCTTACATTATTATGTTCGCAAATTGCCATGGTATTTTAGATTAGTAATGCTTTTATTTTTTCGTAAGTCGAGGCAACTGCAAGTTAGCTTGAACACAATTGAATTAAAATAGAAAGACATTTTAAATTGTCGTCGTCAGGGATTAAATATTATGTGACAAAAAAGGTCATAATACAAAAAAAATTGACTATTTCAATTAATCGCCGGTCACAACAGAAATTTCCGATTTTGAAACCCCCTTTTTAAAAATCCTGGCTGTGCACATGCCTGTAATGTATTGTTACTCGCTTTTCTTAAAAAATCATTGAAAGAAAATAAAATGAACGATTTCTAATTTAACTAGAAATAAATTTCATTGTTTCACTGATTGTGTGATTTTGGTAAATAGGTTTCATCTAACTACCGGGCATATTTAGGTTTGAAAAACTGTTTTTGTGGAAAAGGATTAATCTTGGAAATATTGTAATAATTTAGTTTTTCGTTATTGTATTTAATACTATTATTTTAGCTGTAGTCAGGGCTGGATTTATACTATGAGAGCCAGTCTTAAGCGATGCCATTCATGAGGCCAATTTCAAACTATTTTATGATGGCATAAAGGTTCCATAGAATCCACTGTGATGTCAAAATAAGCATTTCTATATGGAGTGTATATAACAACGGTAGGCGAATGGCCGATTGCCATAGTTTTTATGCGACTCTCCTCGCTAAGATTTAATATTATCCAAATGTAGTGTAACAGTTTTTTTAATTTATTAAGCGGTGGAAGAAGTTTTCATCAATGATAAAAACAAATTATGTTTTAATATGAAAATCGTTGTGGCATGGAATTTTAAATCAGTCAAGAGACAAATCTTACGTCACAATGGTTAAATGTGTGTTGTTGCGTTGGCGGCATTGCAGCTTGATTGCGGGTAGTGTCAAATACAGTGCGATATGTCCTTTAGTATGAAGCGAAAATACGACGATGAGAACATGGTTGTTAAGTCATAATGGAAAGATGTGTACGCATTCACTAGTGAAGGAAAAAAAACAGTTGTGCTTAATCTCTCATAAGCTGCTAAGTCAGAATAGAGTTGTTGAACGGTACCATGAAAAGAATCACAAAAACTTCGTATGAGATTACCCTCGTCAATCATATTTCAGGAAAACACATATTAAATGACTTTGAGTTATTACTAAAACGATAGCAGAAATTTGATATTATCTGGCAAGGAATCCGATGCAACAACTGAAGCTAGTTTTGTTATTTCGTGGAATTGCTCGTGCCAAACACCCATACTCTGATTGTATTTTGTGAAAACAAAAATATTGCTGATGTTGCCGCAGTCAATAGCCCAAACACCTCTCGCGACACGAATATACGAATCCCATATTAGAACCAATGTAACAGCTGCAATGCAAACGGATTTGATGAGCTACAGTATTAATAATTTCAGAAATTGTGCGGCTCTCACATATTCCTGGCTTGCTGCATGCAGCTCCTATACTAAAAAAATTTGCCAACCTGGTATATAACGTCTTAAATAAACTATTGACTTGTGTGAGATACGACATTTTGGTTGCAGGCAAGAAACATGCTCTGATCACCCAAATAGATGGGATAGCAGGTTCATTTTAAAATTATTTAAGAACTTAAGCTGTGATAAAACGGCATCGCATTAGAAAACCTGTTTTCAGTCGGGAGAAGGGAATGTGTGTGACGGGTAATGCTCCCCAATTGATGATTTAAAACATTCAAAAAAGTATCATTGCATTTTTTGAAATATTTCAGTCTACAATAAAAAACATCCAAGATAGTAAAAATATATTAATTTTAGATAAATTAGTTCAGTCACATATTGGTACTTTTTTCATATTCAATAAATAAAGGAATTATTTAGTGAAAAATGTCTAATTAATTTAAATTAGTATAATATATTTTTTTTCAAAATTAAATGGGTTGAATTTTGATTGGAATAAAAATGAAATCGTGCAATTTGGAAAGCCAAGGTTTGGCTTGAGGCCCCTAGGCTTTAACCTACTTTGCATAATGGCAAATCTGGCCTTCGCTGTTGTATACTGTTACTCACTGACAATTGGAGCAGTACAAAGTCAAAATCCCCAATCGTTTAACCTCAGTTTGAGGTATTAGAACGTTGGATGAGTAATATTTAAACGAAGCTTCATGAGATTTTAATGAAAAAAATGTAGGTTTTTGATTCATTAATTTTTTCTCTGACCGAGGCTCTTTCCGAGCAGTCGCTGTGATGAAAAATGCTTTACAAGAAGAATATTCCTAATCAAGCTTTGCAAGTTTATTAAAAAATATTTTAATCAAAGCTTTGTGGAATTAATGAGCTAACGGGAGGTTTTGATCCTTTTGTTATTGCTCTGAACAAGGTTTTGCATAGCCAGTCACTGATACTTGAGGTTTGTTATGTACATCCTGCAAAATAATGTTTTTGATTATTAAAAACTAATTTGAAGCCAAGTTCAGCGAAGAACACATTGTAGTCATTGTATAATAAATATGTTTCGGTGATAAACCACTGTATTTATTGATTTGCTATTGTTTACAGTTTTCACATAAATTAAATAAATGTCTTTTTGGTCATATTGTGAGATTTGCCTAATATGATAAATTTTGAAAATAACTATTCTGAATTATTACTGAAATCAATAATTAGAAAGGTTGATTGTTATCAATTTTAGATCAATTAATTTTGAACATTTCTGGGCTCACACACTTGTTGAGTCAATTGGTTGAAAAAATTTTCCCAAAAATGACCCGTCTAAGAATGAGATGAACATTTTTGCTTCAGCATTTACTATCAAATTTCAGCATTCTTTATTTAAACTTGAAATCTTTGGACTTGATATATTTTAACATAATTTGGTGAAGACTTAGTGACAGCATATTACATGAACATACAATGTGGAGAAGTTTTTGACATCAAATTCTGCAAGTTGTGTTTTCATGGCTCTAGTTTGAACAGGGATCTAGAAAATTGCAACTGCGATTTAGCGAGATACTACTATATATAGAACAGTTGTTCCCAACCATTTATTGCTTGTGGGTGTGGCGGTTCCTGAGGCGGTTAGCTCTCATGGCCTTAAATCCCCCCGCCCTGTTTATGATCTCAGTGGTATTTATAGTGTTATTTTGATTGGTATATTTTAAATCCCATTATGTTCGGATAGTTCATGCGCAACAAACAGTAAAACACCCTGTGAAGTAAGCTCATCAAGCTATGAAACGAAACAAAAAATCAGGGAATTTTTTTTAGAAGGGAATAGTAAAATCAGTTTTACACTCAGTATTGTGGCCCCGAAGTCCAAACCTTGAAACATTTATACTAGGGGTTGGGGCGGTTTTTAAACGAGGGGCCAAAAATCTTGCCTACTTAGACTGGCGGGCCATGAAAATGTGACGTAAAAGTTACATTTTATAAACAATATCTACAGTATTACAAAGCAAAGTTGGAAAACGAGACACCTCTCGCCATAACTAAATTTAACCGCAATCTCAAGCAATTCCTCGAGCTATTTTTAGCTAAAACATCAAAATTTGATTTTAGTTTGGTTGTGGCAGCATCGGGCGGGCCAGATTGAATTAACCAACGGGCCGGATTTGGCCCACAGGCCATACTCTTCCCATGTCTGATTTAGACAATGGAATGGTCATAACATTAATTTTAGTTACCGTAATAACATTTCTTATTCAGCAATTTTATATCTTTTGTTTAGGATTTCAAAAACTAAAAACTGTCATTTTAAATTCATCTCTGTTCCCAACATATGTGAAAATGTGACAGCCCAGGTCCCAGTGCTGTTTCCACATATGATGCCAATGCCTGATCTGTTGCTGATTTCGCTATTTTAATTTAACTTCGAAATATTTTATATTTCTTTGGGTAAGCTTTGAGGTTTTGCGCAGTGGCTTTTTCTTTTTTCTTTTTCAAAATGTTTTTTACATTTTGCCCAACGAGATTATCTTATTATGATTTACCATTGTTCTTGTTCATTATAGATCAAAGATTTGCGGCTGTATGAAAACAGAAACATGGGAGTTGAAGGTTTATCCTCAGTTGGACAAATACTTTCCAATCAATCCTGTGTTGAAGTTTTGACACTTGACAACTGTAACCTGTCATCAGATCAATTACAAGCTTTCAAATCATCCTTTGGAAATAACACAGAGGTGTGACAGAATGATCTACTTATAGTTACTTTCCTTTAGCTCTATTATAGGATGGGATTAGGATAAGATTTACATATTTATCCTGGGGGAGAGAAAAGCCAATAAGACTGCTTAACCATGTGGCAAACCACGGCCTCTCGTCCGGTTACCAGTCCATGTCGGGTATGGGATTAGTTTTAGTTACCGTACATGCCCGTTTTACCGCCCGATCTTGATTAAAGGCCCGTTTGAATAGCCGCCCGTGTGAACAGAACATAAAAATAAATAAGGGCCGGTGCTTGAATACCCGCTCGATGTAAAAGCTGATTTCTCAGCGGTAGAGAACAATTAGGAAATAAAAAGCGCTTTTGTCACAACGCTGTTGAATTTTAAGCGCCGGTAGATAACACACACGTCTTAGGCGTTCAAGTACATAATAGATAGCATTGATTACGTACAGTGGCACAGCCAGGGGGGTTCGTCCTCCCCCCCCCCTTTTGAATTTTGAAGTCGCCGTATTGCGTACGATTGCCTTTTGCTAAAATCGCCAAATGTTTTCATCGTCGTGACGTGTTATTTAGGCCCTAAACGTCTTTACGTTGACGTTTATTGTCTCTAAATCACAAATTTTCCACAAATTTGTACCACGATAACGATGACAATTATTTTATTTTGTTACTCGCACGGAACTGTGCATCCGGTGAGACTTAATATACGTTCATCGGCGGCGAGATTCTAAAGACAAATTAATGAATAAATCCACGACCTAAATTATTTGAGTGAAAAGCGGCAATATAAAATACTGAAAATAAAACCGTAAACAAGTGTTGTTAAGGCCCGCGACAGTCTAAAAGCGCTTTTCGAGGCATTTAAAATCGCAAAATTTCATCTGCCTACGGCACACATTATGTTTGATCCACGTTTAGAACATATTGTGACTAGAATCGAAACACGGTGAATTATGAGCGGGATTTACCTTGTTATCCATTACTTTGAAAATTGTCGTCGAAAATGTTCGTGTTAACATTGAACAAGGTTTCTTTTTCCTTTTTCCCGGTTTGTGATGATGTATAGCAGGGCTACTCAACTATTTTTACCGAAGTTCCGCATACAAAACTTTGAAAATATTTGGGTCCGGACTTCCCAAAATTATCGGCATCTTTAAACACGCAGTTCCTCGGCCGACTAATGATTATTAGCTGATCAAGATTGTTCGTTATGGCGTTATAGTTCTTTGCATATATATTTTTAAATCTATAAAAGTGATTTTATAAAGAAAACTTCAAAAGTGGGGCTAATCATTCAAAATGAAGGATTATGCGCGGTCCGAATCGACTACCCGAAAGGTCCGGATTCGGACCGCTGTCCTCCAGTTGAGTAGCCCTGATGTATAAGATAATTAATCTATAAAGTACATCCGAACAAAATTTATCGTACTGAAATAAAATTTATCTTTGAGATTTTAAAGCAGAATTACGGATTTTTCAGAAGTTTTATCTTTGAAAATAATCGAGTGGCAGCATTGCGATTAAAAGGAGTCAGTATCAAATTTGTGGAATTTGCAAAAAGGCAAAAATACGGATCAAAACAATATAAAAAATTGAATACATCAGGCAGCTTATCTCATATTGCTCATGTGACCGAAATGCATGATTTGCTAGTGCAACAATATTTTACTGAAAACATATAGATCAAAAGCAAAAGTTTGTCAGGTCCTCTTTCCCATCTTTGTGTATTTACTAGAGCTGTGGTTCCCAACCTTTTTTGCCCCGCGACCCCCTTTGGATATTTTCCAACATGCCGCGACCTCACTCAAGGTATATGCTGAATTTAAATTAGTAGACCCTACAAAAGGAAGGATATAAAACTTTAACGTGTATCTTGAATCAATTTAAATACTATCAAATATTTTATAATCCCATTATCCCAAAAATTAAATTTCCTTTCACTCTCTTTGAGTGCACTATCACTATTATTTTTTGAGTACCGTATTTCTGGCTATCAGGTCGAGTTCCAAGATCTAATTTTTTACTGGATTTACTGGGGTTGAATTATTTGGGGAAATTAGCTTTCGATGGGGAAATACCGAGAGTCAAAATCGATCTGGGCAGTCCCGGAAAATACGGTAACGGAAATTAATAACTCCTACTTTCATGTTACTCATTTCAGAAGTTTGCCTTCTGTAGACTTTAAATTTCTAGATTGGCAAATCAATTGACATTAGAAGATGAACACGAGAGCCCTTACAGTTGCGAAACTTATACGCAACACTTAAAATTTAAAAAAAATGAACATTCCCAGACGAAATTTTAAAGCTGACATGGCTTTAAAAGAAATTTTCCGCGCCCGGATTTTTTTTTTTTTTGTCAAATATTAATCCAACACATGTGATGGATGTGATAAAACACCAATGGCAATGATTACCAAAATGGGAGGAATTTTTCCCAAGGGAGGAATTTTGCCGTTTTAAGGGAGGAATTTTACTTCGAATTGAGTACATATTGTGCTACTGTATCAAAACGGAAATGCGACTTGCATATTCCATCAGCAGGGTCCAAGCGGTCCATTAAAATTGAATAAATAAAGAAGTTTTATTCATAGAAAGAGATGGAGGAGTTTACAGGAGTGAATTTAGTAAAAAGAGGGGAACCACAGACTTATAGTCAACTTAAAATGCGCGCTGTCAACGGATAAGATCTCATGGTGGTACCTCCCTCAAACCTTAGATTGATTCTACGATTGGATAAATCAGAGGTGACGAACCGGCGGCTCGCCAAGGAATTTCATGCGCCCGCGAACCATTCAGGCGATTCAGTGTATGTTTGGCGTGAAGTCATAAACCTTTAGGGACTGCACAGATAAAACGGGAGCGCCTGTAATTCACTGGCAAATCTATTTCCAATACATCTTGTTTTGCTGGATCATCGATAACTTTAACAATGGATCAAAATAATCTTCGCCTTGGCCTAGTTACGCAGTCTTATCGGCGATCGCATAGGGATTAATGGATGAGGAGTAACCTTACTATGTGAAAATGTAATGTTTCGGCGCACGATACACGGGATATGTGCAAGTAATAAAAAGTTTATAACTTCAGCTCGATGATTAAAACAATAGAATATATTGAAAGAATGTCTACATTTCAAAAATCGGTTGTTAATCGCCACAGGATGGATTCTTTTATAATTTCTGTATCCAGAGTTTAGCGAAATACTGATCTTTTGTACAAAGCCCTCGCCAGTAATGCAAAAATGTGAATTTGAGAAAAACACCACGTTCTGAACTCTCTTAAAATCGTAACTAGATTATTTCTAATTATTTGTAATATTGTGCGGAGGCGGTGGTGTTTTTTATGGCGGCGGCTTTGTACAAAAGATCTCCAAATACTTATCTGAAGTGTTATTAACAAGAATTTATCAACATATTAACCCGACACAAAATGTCATAGAGGAAGGTTAGGTAAGACTTGAAATACGTTCAGAGGGGCCGTCAGAATTACCAAAAGGTGGGGGGTGGAAGCGGATGAAATCCGGAAATTTCCATGGAACTATCCGTGCAATTAGGCAGGCCCTTGTGAAAAAAAACCACTTTTTCAACGAATAATGTTTTATTTTTGTTATGTTATTGTGTCGGGTAATGATTTTGCAATTGCACAAAGTATGCAATTGACGACTAATCCGAGTCTATTTATAATTTAATTGTGTGCCTAATGAGATGGAGGAGTTTAGAGGAGTGAATTTAGTAAAAAGAGGGGAACCACAGACTTATAGTCAACTTAAAATGCGCGCTGTCAACGGATAAGATCTCATGGTGGTACCTACCTCAAACCTTAGTTTGATTCTAGGATTGGATAAATCAGAGGTGACGAACCGGCGGCCCGCCAAGGAATTTCATGCGCCCGCGAACCATTCAGGCGATTCAGTGTTTGTTTGGCGTGAAGTCATAAACCTTTAGGGACTGCACGGATAAAACGGGAGCGCCTGTAATTCACTGGCAAATCTATTTCCAATACATCTTGTTTTGCTGGATCATCGATAACTTTAACAATGGATCAAAATAATCTTCGTCTTGGCCTAGTTACGCAGTCTTATCGGCGAACGCATAGGGATTTATGGATGAGGAGTAACCTTACTATGTGAAAATGTAATGTTTCGGCGCACGATACACGGGATATTTGCAGGTAATAAAAAGTTTATAACTTCAGCTCGATGATTAAAACAATAGAATATATTGAAAGAATGTCTACATTTCAAAAATCGGTTGTTAATCGCCACAGGATGGATTCTTTTATAATTACTGTATCCAGAGTTTAGCGAAATACTGATCTTTTGTACAAAGCCCTCGCCAGTAATGCAAAAATGTGAATTTGAGAAAAACACCATGTTCTGAACTCACCTTAAAATCGTAACTAGATTATTTCTAATTATTTGTAATATTGTGCGGACGCGGTGGTGTTTTTTATGGCGGCGGCTTTGTACAAAAGATCTCCAAATACTTATCTGAAGTGTTATTAACAAGAATTTATTAACATATTAACCCGACACAAAATGTCATAGAGGAAGGTTAGGTAAGACTTGAAATACGTTCAGAGGGGCCGTCAGAATTACCAAAAGGTGGGGGGTGGAAGCGGATGAAATCCGGAAATTTCCATGGAACTATCCGTGCAATTAGGCAGGCCCTTGTGAAAAAAAAACATTTTTTCAACGAATAATGTTTTATTTTTGTTATGTTATTGTGTCGGGTAATGATTTTGCAATTGCACAAAATATGCAATTGACAACTAATCCGAGTCTATTTATAATTTAATTGTTTGCCTAATGTAATCTGCGGTTGCGTCGACAAAATGACAACCCTACTTCGAAATATCACGGCGATCTACGGCCATAACATGCGTTTTCAACTCCCCAATTATAGTTAGTTTTGATTCGTATTTTTGCGATGTTACTAATTATGCAAATTTAATCGGTTCTAGCAATACCACCCAAGTTTTATTTCAAGATATCAACGTAGGAAAATCCTTAGATAGCAATAAAATAACAAAGACTACAATTTATTTTAGTACCATATAAATTGCTTGTACAGTGATACCTCGGTAGTCGATCAAAACATTCAAGAATCAAAAATGCTGCGCTATTTGATTGGAAATTCGGATCCCGAACACCCGAACCGAGCGGATCTCGAGGCCGAGTGATATGACGAATGTATGCGGTTGAGAGTTTTAAAATTCGTCAATTCGTCCTAATATGAAGCCTATAGTAAATCAAAAAAGTTTCCAAAAATCTCACTAAGAAAAACATGCGTTGGGTATTCTATTTTTATTTTATGCTGCAATATATCATCAAATAACTTCAGCTGTATGGATGCAGTTGTTCGTTTTTGTTGATGAAATTAAAAGGTATCACAGTATGACTAAAAAGTTCTGCTGCCCGCTTACTCAGCGATGACTGATAATATGGCCCGCGAGAGCAAATGGATTTGTCACTCCTGATCTAGATCTAGACTCTAGAATCAGAGACCTAAGCCTTAAAATCGGTTTCCATTGTTTCTCGTTTTCAATTTTTCCGTCTATAAATAAATTTATTTTTCCCACTACTGATTAGGATAGATTGTAATATTGCCGTTAGAAAAATCCCAAAATCTTCTATGACTCCCAGAAAGTATATTTTGATTTAGTACATTAAGAATACATTGGTATATCAAAAAGACATATTCAACTCCTCGACATCCTAGCGGTACTTCTGAAGTAATCGTCTGCATTACGTCACTCATTAAATGAGCCGACTTTTCAGTAGATATGTAATGATTTTTCTGTTGCATTGAATATTGAACTCGTAAACAATACGGATATTTCAAGAAATGATTACTCTGTTAATATAATTGTTATTATTTTAATCTGGGACTGTGTTGACAAAATAAAAGCATATCTCCTCAAAAAATACAGTGGCAATCCGCCCACATAAAAATCCTGAAATACAGTGACAATCCTGAAACAAAATATGTCAATATCTCCGTTTTATTTTTAGTATTTTATATTGCCGCTTTTCAATCTAGAAAATTTGGGTTGCGGATTTACGCCTCCGTTTGTAATATCATCTCGTCGCTGATGATTAGAATATAATAATAATAACTCAGTGTGTGAGAACCAAAGAAAGTACCTAATTATGGTTGTCCTCGTGGCACAAGACTTATACCGAGGAAAATTTGTGATATAAAGATAAATGAAGTCCAAAATAAAGATGTTCACGGTTTATTCATTCTTGCAAAAATTTTGAAAGAGGGGTTTCAACCATGAACACCCTGGCACAGCCCTGAACCCTGACCCTTTCTAACAAGCACAATGCCTTTTCGAGTATAGATTACTCGTCTCTGTCTCTCTCTTTTTTCTGTCCCATAATATTCAATCTGTGGCAACTACAATAATTCAAAATGTCTCTCAATTTTACTTCTATTGGGTTCAAGGTAACTCTCGGTGCGGCGACTCATGACAAAATAAACTCATCACCGATCTAAAATACCATGCCAATCAACGGATATAATAATGCGAGGTAAACTACCCGACTATATTTAGTTTTGATATATAGCGCTTGTGAGAATTCGTTATTGTCAGAGAAAGATCTGGCATAAAATCGAAGAAAGTATATTTAATTAAGTACAATTAAAATACATATAAAAGTGTATTAGCAAATCAAAAATACATATTCATCGCCCAATAATCTCCTCGGTGCGGCTCCTAAGTCAGTCGTCGAGATTTCGCCACTCCTTAAAAGAGCCGCCTCTTTCAACATATATGTAAGGGTTTTTCTGTTGGATAAAATATTATATCCATGATCGATATACAGATTTAAAATGGTATTGGACATAAAAGGGTGTGGCAAATGCCCGATTACATTTTGTTTTGATTCGTATTCTTGCGAATTAGACCAATATTAGCTGTCCCTGTAACTCTTACTCTCAATTAATTTTAAAATATCACCCTTTGAGTAATTCGTAAGTCTGCGTCCTACAGAAAAAAAATTATTTTAAGTCTGTAGGTTTAGAACACTACAGGTGTGCCACAGGCACAAAGAGTTTATGAGAATCTTGATTTATGGAGAATAAACAGCAAAATAAAGATTTTAACAGTCTAAATTAGATGTCTAGCTGGCTGATACAATCTGAGATTCAAACAAAATGCAATCGCAAACGTCATTAGCGACTTTATTTTTCAGCAGTAAAGGGAAGGGGAAAATTCCACATGCATAATTACTATTAAAAAATAAATGTTAGGCAAACATGTGCATGAATTCATTTGCACTTCTCCATTTTTTAAACTGTATTTTTGACCTGGTGGTTGTCCAAAGGTATTGATAGTGAATTTTGGAGACGTTAGGCAAACCAATGAGTCTGTAATTGTTTTGTATTTTTAACACACAGTAAATAATTTAGTAATCAATAGTGAAGAAGTACACGATTGATTGAAGTTTTAAGTGTATCACGTTTAGGGAAAAAGTACATTGAAGCGCAAGAAACATATATTTATTACGGGTTAGTTTTACTTAAAACTTAGTTTGACCAGGTATTGCAAACCGAGTGGAAAAAGGAGAATGTATGATGACCAGTATTCGAGTATGGCTTTATACATACCACAGTAAATGGCGAAGTAGTACTCGAATGCAATTTATGCCTAAACAATCTGAGCAATGACCTATGAGAACAACACTCTTACAGCTCCATCTTAATATAAAGCAACCTGCCGATCACAAAAGCATTTTTCAAAGCAAAAATGTGGGGGCTCGAAGTTTGTAAAATTTTTCAAAAGGTGGCGCGGTTCAAAAAGTTTACGAACCACTGCCTTAGAATGAACACTGCTAGGCTCAAACACTTGGTGAGTCAATTGGTTGAAATTTTTTTAAAAAATGACTCATCTGAGAATGATCTAAACATTTTTTTTTTATTCCTTTTATTTCAATCTTCGAAATATTGAGTTTTTCTTATTGCTTTTTATACATCAATGTTGTAGTCAGGGCGAGTTTAAACAATCGGAGCCAGCCCTAGGCTATGCTATATATGAAGTATTTTTTACCTATAATATCATAAAAGTGTCATGTAATCCATTGTGATGTCATCGTAAGCCATTTTATGTGTAATGTGCATTACGTCATACAGAAACTTTGAATTGTGCGGAATATGACATTTTAGTTGCAGGCAAGAAATATGCTCTAATTTCTAAGTATATGGGATTGCAGGTTTATTTTAAAAATGCTATATGAAATTTGGGCTGTGATAATGCACCAGAAAACCTGTTTACAACCGTGAGAAGTATAGGTGTGTGACTGGTAATGGTCTGATTGATGATTTGAAAAAACATTGAAAAAATTATCGCTGCATGTTTTGAAATGTTTGGTCTACAATAAAAAAGTTCCGAGACAGTAAAAATATATTAATTTTTAGAAAAATTAGTTTAGCTAAATATCGATACTTTTCTTATGCAATAAATAAAAGTATTATTGAGTAAAAATTAATTTTAATTAGTTTTCTATATATTGGCGTCAAAATGAAGGAGTAGAATTTTGATTTGAATTTTCAATTTTCTTTTTGAGCAAGGCCGTTTCAAGCGGTCACTGTGATAAGAAAATGCTGTTCAGAAATAATATTCCTAATCAAGCTTTGTAAGTTTATTCAAAAATATCTTAAACAAAGCATGATGAAATTCTAATGGGTTAACTGAATGTTTTGATCCATATGTTATTGCTCTGAACAAGGCTCTGCATAACCAGTCACTGATACTTGAGATTCGTTATGTAAATCATCCAAAATAGTGTTTTTGAACAACTAAATTGGGGACAATTTAAAAATTGGGGCCAAGAATACATTGTAGTCATTGTATAATAAATGAATATGTTTCAGTGATAAACCATTGATTATTTGATTTTCTATATTTTACATTTTATATAAATTGAATAAATGCCTTTTTAGCCATATTGTGAGATTTGATTACCTGATATGATAATTTTTGAATGGAACTATCCTAAATTATTACTAAAATCAACAATGATTAGAAATGATGTTTGTAATTAATTTTAGTTCAATTACTTTTGAACATTCTTGGGCTCATATTCAAAATCATGCTTAACAAATCCAGATTCATTGTTTGAAGGTTCTTTAGAATCCACTGTGATATCATCATAAGCCATTCTATGTTCAGTGTATATTAATGTTTCTCAACCTAGAGGTCGTGATCCAAAGCTAGTTTTCCTGAAAATTTTCTTGGGGTGTATGTTTCAACAGCAAAGACCTAAAAGTTACTAATTCACATTTTTTAGTACTGTAATTTTTATCGTTTATTCTATAATTAGTATTGAAGTGTTTCTCAATAGTAATTGTTTATGTCGGAATTATCCCCACGTAAAAAATCTACATGCCATTTAATATTTGAGTATATCGTTTAGTCACAATATTTAACGAAATTTATTTGAAGAAAAAAAAAAATGGATTGGTGGAAAAAAGGTTGGTAATCACTGAACTATGGTGGCCCATCGTTGTCACGCGTAAAATTGAAAAAAATAAAATAAAAAAAAAATAAAAAACTTAAAATAAAAGTAAAATAAAAAAATTGTTGTAAAAAAAAAAAAAGATAAAAAAAAAAAATGAAAAATAAAATAAAAACGGAATAAAAAAAAGCAAAAAAAAATTGAAAAAAAAAACGTGAATAAAAAGAAAATAAAAGGGTTGACAACGATGGGCCGCCTCGTGGCCTATCGTTGTTACGCGTTTTTATTTTGAGAAAATTTGCTTCTGCTTGGGACCAAGACCAACGTTGTCATGCATATTCCTACGCGCACAAACGGTGTTCCCTGGGTTTCTGACTCACTACTGATTTTCTTGAGCAATATTCAATAAATTCAAAACGAAAATGTTCTAGAAATTCTTCATGCTACAAGTTCAACTAGAAGTAATATATTTATATTAATGATAAGAGAATATAGAATTGAGTACAAAAATTCGGAAAATTTGTTTTTACGTGTAGAAGGTAATTGAATTGGAGAATGCTGCTCAACTAGCACAGACTTGAATTAATAGAAAAGGACTGTGTGCATAAAGTAGCCTATTTAGACTCGACAGTCGGCTCTAGCCACTACTGTCTGATCGTACAACTACGAGGCTGGAAGGCGATTATGGTTAGACCTGATTTCAATGGAACGTGCACGTCGGCATGTGCATACGGTATGCATACCGTACGGCATACCGTACAGCCGTAACGTACCGATCCAGACGAATGATAAATCGCGCGGACTCAACCATTTATTTCAATCCATCCCTCGATTCACCATATTCTACTAGACTATCCGTATCTCCCACTCGTTTCATAAGTGACTGTATGCTGGGTACCGGGTACGATCAGACGGTATCGGTATCGCACGAGTGTCCGGACAGCTGAGCATTTAGGTAGCATTCTTTTTTCAGCAATTTTTTTTTATTTTTTTTTTTATGTTTTTTCACAACTATTTTTTATATACTTTTATTTTAAGTTTTTTATTTCATTTTTAATTTTACGCGTGACAACAATGGGCCACCATACTGAACTATATGTCATATATAATTTTGTAATTGTGTAAAAGTCAACATTTTAGTTGCAAGCTAAAAATATGCTCTATTCACCCAAATAGATGGGATAGCAGATTCATTTTAAAATGATTCATGAAACTTAGGCTGTGATAAAACGTCATTGCAGTGGAAAATCTTTTCCTATTTGTGTGAAGTATAAGAGTGTAACGGGGGATGACTCAATTGACAATTCAATTTATAAAAAATCATTGAAAGTTGCATTCATTTTCTCTCTGAGCAAGGTTTTTTTCAAGCAGTCACCGTGATAAAAAAAGCTGTACAGAAAGAATATTTCTAATCAAGCTTTGCAAGTTTATTCAAAATTAGTATTCAGTATTTTAAGTGACTTTCATGGAATTCTACTTGGTTAACTGAAAGTTTGATCTTTTTGTTATTGCTCTGAACAAGGCTCTACATAACTAGTCACTGATACACGAGGTCCGTCAGGTTCATAATGAAGACAATTATTAAGAAAATGAAATAATTGAATTTTTCAGAAAACAAACAAACAATGAGCTGTCATTGTATATCAAATGAATACGTTTTAAAGATAAAACAATGGATTAAATAATTTTCTATTTTTTTTTCAATTTTCATGAATTAAATCAGGGGTGCGCAACCTTCAATACAGGAGGGTCATATACAACCAACTCGGTGAAACCGTGGGCAGCACCTTTATTTAACATAGGCTTTCTAGTAGTTGCAGACACAAAAATTTTGGATATTGATCTTATTACATGCGTTGTTCGCTTCGCACAAGTTAGCTGTTATGACCTTGGGCATATTTACTAAATTGATTTCAGTCAGGTATGGGCTTTACAACGCAAAGGGTTTAGAATTACTCGCACAACTAGATGGAACTAAATTTAAAACTTGTTTTGCGGGCCACACAACATTCAGAATAGCACTTTTCCGCAGGCCGCACAATTTTTCCCTGTGTGCCGCACTTGTCTCGCAGGTTGCAGGTTGCACAGCCTGGAATTAAGAAAGGCCTTTTTGGTCAGATTCAATATCTCAATACGAATATTTTGGAAAATAACTTTTTTATATTATTTTTAAAATCAATAAATAGAAATGTTGATTGCAATCAATTTTAGAATGAGTAGTTTTGAACATTACTGGGTTTACACACTTGGTGAGTCACTTGGTCAAAACTTTTGAACCAGCTTAAAGTCATCTGGGTTGTGATCGCAAGCACAATCCTCAAGCTTAGCTTGATTATGCTAATTGATGAGATTTTGAGATTTCAACATAGTTTACTATTTAATGATGTGAACTTCATCGAATTCTATATATAGTTGAGAAGTTAGAAATGGAAATAGATATTTACGGCTGTTTATTGAAACTAAACATTGCAATTCAGCTGGATTTAGACTGAGCAAATTTACTTCAACTGATGGCCATGAAATAATAATTCATAAGCCACAATGAATATCAATATACTTAACAGTTGAGAGTGGAGAAAACATCTTGCTTTGACAATGTTTGAACAAATTCTGAATACAGTTTGGATTTGAAAATTTTTCTATTTGTTTTTGACAATTTTGTATTTGTCTTATAAAACAGCTGAATAAATCATTCAAACCTGCTCTCTTCATTATAAAATGAAAATATCCCACTCTGGTCATTCCACATTATAATAGGTGTAAAAGTAAATACAATACCTAACTATTTGAGCAAATTTTTATTAATATTTGGTTTTTCTGTTTTGTGAGAGACATAAAGATGCTTCAAATAAACACAATAATTTGATTCTGAAATACGCCAAATAGTGTATAGTATTTTTTCTTTTATTATTATTCCTGTTTGATATAACTTAAACATAATATGATGAAACAATATACAGGTTAATTTTTAATATTAAATCCTACATGATGTGTTTCCACGACTTTACTTTTTATAAGGCTCTAGGCTAGCAGCAGCTGATATTTAGTGAGCTACTACTATATATTAGAATTTAGCTATATAACTCAAATTACTATATATATTATATATTAGTTCGAACTATGGCTCAAACAAAATTGTTTTGTGTTGAATATAATTTGGGGAAGACTTATTGAATACATATCAAGCGAAACATCAGACAGATTAAATTTATATAATAAATTCCTTAGGATGTGTTTCGGGTCTCTAGTTTGAACAAGGTTCCCGACAAGTGGCAACTGTGATTTAGTGAGATACTACTATATATAGAACAGTTGTTCCCAACTATTTATTGCTTGTGGATGTGACCCTTTCCGGAGACTGTTACCATCCCAGTGGCATTTATAGCGTTATTTCGATTGGTAGATTTTAAATCCCATTATGTTCAAATAATTCATGCTCAACAAAGCTATGAAAATATAAAAATCAGTGGGTTTATCTTGTCAATTGAATAGTAAAATTAATTTCACGCTCAGTATTGTGGACCCTGTGAAATAAGCTTATCAATCTATGAAACTAAACAAATCAGGGAGTTTTCCTTGTGAAGGGTTAGTAAAATCAGTTGTACACTCAGTATTGTAGCCCACGAAGTTCAAACCCTAAAACATTCAGACAGTGGAATGGTCATAACACTAATTTGAGTTAGTGACCTTTTCAATTTTAGCAATGCTATTTCATTCACTTAGGATTTCAAAAACTAAAAACTATCATTTTAAATTCATCTTTGTTGCCAACACATGTGAAAATCTGACAGCCCGGATCCCAGTGCTGTTCCCACCTTAGATGCCAATGCATAATCTGTTGCTGATTTTGCTATTTTAATTCACTTTTGAAATATTTTATCTTTCTTTGCCCAAGATTTAAAGTTTTGAGCAGTGGCTTTTATTTTTAAAAGATTTTTACATTTTGCCCAACGAGATTATTTTTCAACAATTTTATTCTGATCTTAAATCATTTTATGTTTTATTATAGATCATGCGGTTGTGGCTTGCGGGCAACACAAACATGGGAGTTGAAGGTTTATCATCAGTTGGACAAATACTTTCCAATCAATCCTGTGTTGAATACTTGAACATTCAAGAATGTAACCTGTCACCAGATCAACTACAAGCCTTCAAATCATCCTTGGGAAATAACACAGAGGTGTGACAGAATGATCTACTCATAGTAACTTTTTCTTTAGCTCCATTATATAGCAATATCTGTAAGGTATTGTTACTTGCATTTCGTTGAGTAAACTATCATGGAAAGTTAAATAAAATGAAGGATTCTTAACTGACTTAGAAATAAATTCATTGTTTCCCTGATTGGGCAATTTTGGTAAAAAGGGAAGGAACATCTAACTACCGGGGCATAATTAGGTTAACAATATTGTTTTTGTGGAAAAGGATTAATTTTAGAAATATTGTAATAGTTGGGTTTTCTGTTATTGTATTTTATACATTTATGCTAGCTGTAGTCAGGGCGGGATTTAGACCATGAGAGCCAGCCCTAGGCTATGCCATTTGTGAAGTGACTTTTAAAATATGAAGTCATAAAAGTTCCTTACAATCCACTCTGATGTCATCATGAGCCAAACTTAGGCTGTGATAAAACCTTATTGCACTAGAAAACCGGTTTCTATTCATGAGAATTATATGTGTGCTAAGGGGAATGGCTCAATTGATAATATCAAACATTACCAAAATTATCATTGCATTTTTTAAATTTAAATTAGCTATATGTATATCAAATCATAATTTTTTTATAATAAAAAAGTAGCATTATTGAGTAATAACTATTTTATTAATTTAAATTAGTACGGTATACTATATACCAGGGGTCACCAACACGTTGCCCACGGGACCATATGAGTCGCCTGCTGGTCTGTTTTAATAGAACTGAAATAACGGCGCTTATCAGTAAGCAACATCTATTAATTAGGCTTCCCGCTGCTTGTCAGCAGGGAACCTATTGTATTCCTGTGTTTTATTATTATTTATTATTATTATTATTTTTTTTTCAAATTGGTCCTACAAACTTGAAATTCACCTCAAATGTGCAGAAGTTCTCAGCTAGCAATAAAATGCAAATTTTATGCATGACTGACCACGCTTTCACGCTCCAGTGAGCAAAACGCGTATTCAGTTTTTTTGCAATTCCTCAAAATTGATACATGGTATTGGGTTGAAATTCATAACAATGATTGATGGACATGTTCCGGATACAATATGTCAAGGATACGCATGAGTGACCTCGGCGATACGCTCCAGTGAGCAATATAGGATTTTACATTTTCATCTTCTTCTCGAGAACGACCCTACTTAGAGACTTGAAATTCACATCACATGCAGACAATAAGTCCCCCATCATAATTTGCAAATTTTATGCATGAATGACCACGCTTTCACGCTCCAGTGAGCAAAACGCGTTCTCAGTTTTTTTGCGATTTCTCAAAATTGATACATGCTATTGGGTTGAAATTCATAACAATGATTAATGGACATGTTCCGGATACGAGATGTCAAGGATACGCATGAGTGACCTCGGCGATACGCTCCAGTGAGCAATATAGGATTTTACACTTTCATCTTCTTCTCGAGAACGACACTACTTAGAGACTTGAAATTTACATCACATGCAGATAATAGGTCCCCCATCATAATTTGCAAATTTTATGCATGACTGACCACGCTTTCACGCTCCAGTGAGCAAAACGCGTCTTCAGTTTTTTTTACGCGGGAAGCCTGTTAAAGCTGCACGCAGCTCTAGTTTTATTCTTGCTATTCTTGTTTAAACTTTATGTGAAAAATGGAAATGACAATATATTAATTTTTGTAACGGTCAGCCTCTTCTATAGGTGACATCGGTAATGTCACATGTCATTCCAATTATGACATCACACACACTAGGTCAGCTGGAGCTATGCGTGTCGTTCATTTCTAACCTTTTTTAATGGAACTTGGACATGTCAAGAATTATTGAGCAACATTCAGCCTTGATGTGGGACAGATGGAGCTTAAATTTGTAACACTGCTAAATGACCTCCACCTCATAGCCAATCAGGGCCTGACACACTTTAGGGCTCTAGTTGACACAAAAAGTGTCGTGGTGTATGAACAAGACTCACTCAGAGTTTCGTTGTCAAGTTGCAAACTAGATGCAACACAAGAGTGGAGAACATGCAATACCAGGTGTCCCACGTACTGATGAGGAATACACAGATTTGGTCTTGGTTGGAAATATGATATTCACGATTTGTTAGATGTGTTGGTAAAATATAGCATTTGATAGCACATCTCCTTTGCTAAATACCATTAATATCAAATTGGCTCTCCTTAGCTTAGTTGGTACTCAGAAAGTAGCCCGCTGCTTTATAAAGGTTGGTGGCGTCTGCTATATATTGTCTTCAAAATTGAAGGGGTAGAACTTTGATTTGATGACTTTTTGTTCAAATTTATTTGCCGAAATTTGGCTTGAGGCCTGGTTTTAGCCTACCTTGCATAATGCTAAATCTGGCGGTTGCTGTAGTATTCTGTTATTCACTGAGAATAAGTGTAATGCAAATATTAAAGGCCTCAATCTTTTTAACCTCAGTTTAAGATATTAGAACCTCGTATGAGTAATATTTAAATAAAGCTTTATGACATTTTAATAAAAAAAAACTGTAGGTTTTCGATTCATCAATTTTTCTCTGAGCGAGGCCCTTTCCAAGCAGTCAATGTGATAAAAAAAAATACTGTACCGCAAGAATATTCTTAATCAAGCTTTACAAGTTTATTTAAGAATATTTTAAACAAAGCTTTCTGGAGTTGATGGGATAACTGAATTAATTAATATATTTAACAAATAATTATTTAATATATTTAACAGTTAACACAATTAATATAGTTAACAGTTAGTTACAATAAAGACAATATCTTGCACAACCAATGATTGAATTACCAAATTCTGAATACAATTTAGATTTGAAAATTTTCTTTTTTTTTGAAATTTCTGTATTTGTCCTATAAAACAGCTGAAAGAATCATTCAAACCTGCGCTTCTCATTATAAAATAAAAGTTTTCTACTCTTGTCATTTAACATTACAATAAGTGCAAAACTAAATATGGTAATTGACTATTTGAGCAAATTTTTATTAATATTAATATTTTATTAAATTTTTAAGCGAATTACTGTATAAACTATATCTTAAATTATATCCGAATTTTCTAGTTTGGAATTCCCTACCGAATTTATTACACCCTCATTTATTTACAAGGACATAGGATTTAAACTTGAAATCTTTGGACTGTGGCACAAACATGCTTGATATATTTTGAACATAACTTGGTGAAGACTTACTGACTATGTATTGCATGAAAACTCAATGCAGTTTTATATATCAAAGCCTTCAAGATGTGTTTTCATGTCTTTAAATAGTAATTTCTTCATATTGTGCTTTCTTACCTCTACTTTGAACAAAGCTTTACGCAAGTGGCAACTCATATATGTTGAAATGATACTATATAACGCGAATGAAATTATGGTTGAATTATGTATTTCTGCAGAAGTCTGACCTTGGTCCAATGAAACATAACAGAAATATATTTGTGTGTTACGAAACTTTTGAATCCCTAATTATTTAAACGTGAATAAAGATAAACATACACATAACCCTGGAATTTTTCTATAGGGTTTCACTATGAACGTCTCACTATTTTTAATTCTTCAGAAGCCAATGCCGTCATGAATTGCACTTTTAGCACACTGTTTTAATTTCCCGTACTCCTCACCCCTTAAAAAGCTTGGCTGCACCCCCTGAGCCTAATTGAGTGTTGAGGGTTCAAAACTACAAAAGAAAAACGCTGCGCATGATGAATATTCTTGATCAATTGACATGGCTTGCAGCATTTCAATTTCATCCAATGGTGATTTTTTTATATTGGGGTCGAGTTGAAAAATCGAAAAAATATTCTGAAATTTAAACCATAGTAGGTGCTTGCAATTCCTCTCAATAGTGATTTTATATCTATGTATATTGTATTATATATACAATACCGTAGAAACTACCAGATTTTAGAACTTGAGCAAAGGCCATAGGTTAAAAAAATTTTGATTTTCGAAATTCATACCTACAAGTTTGAGTGAATTTGGTTTTCTGAAAATCTGTGTGAAAATATCTATATTTTTATAGCTTTAATCTAGTCTGGTGTTATGAGACTTGACTCAAGTCGAGTTCAAAATTAATTCTAGTTTTAAATCGATAAGCAATTTTTGGATGAAGTACTTATTGTCACTCAAATCTTATAGTGATAATTTATAGTGAGCTTATAGTGATAATAACTTGAAATAGGCCCTGTTAATATCAAAGTAAATATATATTGAAATATTTTGTTCAAAAAAAATTCACTTTACCTTTTATCTTTATGATGTCATAATTGCTCAAGTGTCCATTGTTGTGAAGTCAGAAAGTCTGTGTGTTTCGGTAAAGTTTGTGTAGTTTGTTTTGTTTTTGCATTCAATAGATAGGTATATGAAATATTACTTGCATATTTGACATCAAAATTTAGGAGTATCCGGGAAAAACTTTTTTTCAGGAAATAACGTTCATAATTCTATTTTGATTCACAAATGAACCAATTCTAAATTTCCTTACAGATCAAGGAGTTGTGGCTGCATGGCAACACAAACATCTGTGTTTTAATAATAGATTTCAGGCCAACTTGTTTGTATAAAAATTTGTTTGAAATATTTAATGATAAACTTGGATCCAATGAACAATTCGTTTATTTATTTCGGTTATCTTCCAAGCTCAGTTAATTTTGCTTGAAATTATAAAACAAATAAGCAAAGTATCCTTCTTTTCTTGAGCATTCATTAAATATATTTTTCAACAAAATTTTTTATTGGATACTTATTCACACCTTTCACTCTGAGCAAGGTACGGATAAGCATCCACTGATATCTGTTAAGGTTACTATTTTTGAAGACCTTAAATTTTTTTCTCCGGCTTTACCCACTCAATTTATTACACATTGAATCCGAGGTGTGTACCCTGTGATGCAAACATATTCAAGTCTAATGCTTAACTGCTATGTCATCACACTCATGCATGCAAACCTAAGATTCTCGTGTTGTCCTATCATCCTAAAAAGTTGCTTTTTGGTAAAAGTGTTCATGAGTAAGAACAAGATAATCAAATCGAAATTATGGAACAGATTTCAAAAAAGAAATAATGAGAATTAATAACAAATCCGAAATTCTATTTATTTCGAACAATACAAATTATATATCTTAATTTAATATGGAATTTTTTATCTGTGTGCACTCGTGGGATGGCATATTGCAATTTTTCACTCATGATAGCATCACAAATGCTGGTGCACCCAGAGTTTGAAAAGTCACTACAGTATATTCTCGCATAATATTGCGTACAGATTTCACAGGGCTAATTTTGTTAAATTGCCAGTTGTTTCGTTATTGTTTCATGATTATTCAAACACCGATATTATGTTGGTAAACTGTATTTTTACTAATTTTCTTCATCTCACATGTATTCAAGTGCAATCAGGCTCCTATTAATATATAAATAAAAGAGGTAATCTGCAACTCGAATTTTTGATTGAAAATATCGGAGTGTTAAGACCAAAAAGCTATTCTAGGCATTGTAAAATTGTAAAATACCCAAATTGTGTGTGCATAGGCACATGTTGTGTTCCGTCAGGAAATATACTATATTCACTGTTGAGCAATTCAATTAGCCATTATTGAATTCCCGCAATGCGGCACACAACGTTTTCCTTTCAATAATTTTTCCAATAAATATGGTATTGTTCTACAATGGTATGTACTTTTGAGATTTTTCATCGCAGACATTGGAATTTTTTTAATCAATATCTTTATAAAAAGATGTCAGTCAGTGTTGCAAAAAATATGATGAATGCGCAAGATCAGAAAAATGCAAATCAAGTCTGACTATAAGTTGGCAATTTATAATGTATTTTTATGACTGCTAATTGTAGTATTTCAGTACCATGGTCCGTGGTATTTTAGCTCAGTAATGCTTTTATATTGTCACCAACACAGAATATAAAATCGAGCAGTTTCCCAAGCATTCTCATGTCTGCAGTTTGGCATGGCTTTGTTGTAATTCCTTAATAGTTGGCAGCTAAGTATTGTCAGCTATGCTGAATTGTGCTTTGATCCAATAGCATTGCTCCAATTTCACTGTGATGAAGGAAGAATATAATTCCAGCTTGATTATTAGCTTATTTACCCAAAGGTCAAACAGTCTCTCATCTCCTCACCAGTTATTGTGTGAGCATTTCAATGTTTCGTTCAGTAGTCCTCGAGAATCTATGTTTTCTACAAAATCGAGGTTTACAAATTTTAAGATAAGCTCAAAATAGGGCTATGGTCTAGAGATAAGTAAATTGCCTCCATTCAATTCTTATAAACACAAATTATTTTGAACATTTATTGAGCATGCATTTTTCATTGCAAACCTTGTTAAAGACTTCAACTTTTGATGTTTTTTACAGATTCTGAAATTTTTCGACATCAGGCTCTATTTTAATATTACAATGAATAATGTTAGATTGAACAAACTATGACGAATATAACTCTTATGCATTTTATTCATGTCTGATTGTTCTTTGTATTTGTATATTTCAACAGATTGATCACTTGGATATGAGTGAAAGTCTATTTGAACATCATACTGCATATCATGAAGATATTGTTGCATTCGCAAATCTGCTTCCTAATGTAACAGAGGAGTTGGTGTTGTATGGATGGAACATTGCAGATGAATATGAAAAAATATTACAGAATCAATTGGATGAAATTGGATCTGAGGTTTGAAAACAAAATATAGAACATAGGTCAAATAAAATAATATAACAAATGAAAATTAAATTGTTAAGGTAATAACAAAATATTATCATGGTCAATTTGATTGTGTTGCGCATCATGTTTAATATTCACTTATTACAATAAGGGGCGCTTCGGTAGTACTTGTATCTTGGTACGAATACTTCAGGAGCACCCAATAAGATTTATTTATTTTCCAATAAATAGAACAATATGAGGCAATGTGAATTTTTTAATCCCCAAATTGTATAATTTATTTTTAATTACAAAAATTTAAGCATATCAAATTAAGTTATCACCAAGATTTATTCGTGTTTCTGTTTCGCCAAGCAAAGATCTAAAATTATAGAGTGAATTGGATTTGCTAGTATTTCACAATAATCATTTTTATGAAATGCGATCAATCAAGTGTGGACTGTCAGTTTAGTGAGTTGTCAAAGATGGCATTATGTACGCAAGTTTGGAAAGTTTTTCAATTAATTGAAAACTTCTTAGATTAGGCATCAGAATTATTTAGCAAGTATTTGTAGTTTCAATGTTAACATCTCATTGACTACTAACATGGTAATTAATAGATACCATTCCGGCTGCCATTTATTATCATGACCATTTTGCGATAAATACATATAAAAGAGTTTATTCTTTACAGAAATTAGAGATTGAGCTGGATGAAAAAACACTTAAAAGTCAAAGAAAACCTGCAGATGAAGCAACTAATGTAACTCTCAAACAAAATCCAACTTTGTCTTCAGAATCAGAATTTGGTAAATCTTAGATATTTTTCAAATAGAATTACCGTATTTATTCAATTATAACGCGCACTCGTGTATAACGCGCACCTTTAAATTTTGAATGAAAATTGGTATAAAATTCTTTTTTTTATTTTTTCTCTACTAACTACTGGTAAGCACATAAGGTAACTCCAATCTCTGACATTTGTCTCTGGTACATTGAATTCTCTAGAAGCTTTTCTATTTCCATGAGTTTCCGCATAATCAACAACCTCCAGTTTGAATGCAGCCCTATATGCAGAACGTTTTTGTCTTGCCATAATAGATAATTGGTAATATATAATGGGTATCTACAGTACAGTACGATAATGGCAAATAAATATTCTCAACGCAGCGGGAATGTCAAACGCATGCTGAGCTGTCGCATGTGCGTGTGCTTGCACGAAATCGAACGCTTGCACGAATGTCAAACGCACGCTAAGCTGTCGCATGTGCGTGTGCTTGCACGAAATCGTCCTGTATTGGAATGTGCATGCGCGAGCGCACGCACGTTTCAGATGTTTAAAACCACATTTTCAATACCGCATTTCTCAGACCTCGTGTATAACGCGCAGCATTGATTTTTGCCTAAAATTCAGTTCAAAATTTTGCGCGTTATAATCGAATAAATACGGTATACAGTGATAAATGAGTAACAATCAATGTTGCATTAGTTCTGTCTGATTCCTTATATAATTCTTATTCATTATTTTTATTCTCATTTTCAATCTCAAAAATGACTGGAATTTATAGTTTATAAAATTTGCTGTTTAGCTGCTGGAGTTGGCACATCTTGCAGCACATTAAACCATAAGATATTTTTAACAGTTTTTGTATTTAAACTGCATTGTAGTGAATTAAAATAACTATTTATTCAAAAAATGATTTTTACTTTGCTGGGATATCAGAAATTGTACTAAATCTAGAGTATCTAAAAATATTTGCTTGAAAAATATTGAAGTATGTAAATATAGTTGTTTCCAGGCTATTCATTTACTATTTGTTTGACAATATTAAATAACTTAAAACAGTTATTAGTGTTCTAAATAATTGCTTTTTAGTAGTTATATATTTTCGTTTCTAAGGGGCCACATCACGAATTAGCAATTCAGAGAGTACTGAAGAAAATATGGAGATTTCAAAAGAAGCTAAAAGCCCAAGGTTAGATCAAACAGTAGTGTGACTTTCAAACATGACTTACATTTGTAATTTATAAGTAGGCATGGCATAATGGCCTACTGATTAAAGCATTAGGAGATTAAATCCCATGCCCACCACCTGCATGTGTGTAATGTATTAGGCAGTAGCAATGTTGAATCAGAAAGATTATTTTCCATGATTAGCACACACACAGCAGTGGCCTGCTTTGACATGGCTGTGTAGTGTGTGAACTGATGTACGGTATTTGTATTGCCTAGAGATATTTCTGCACAACGATGATTTGGCTCAGACATTTAAGCCTGCGTGAGTGCAAGTGCGAAATGCATTTATCAACAATGCAACAACCTGATTGAATATTTTGTTATTTTAACATTTGTTTGAATATTTGTTATTTAATTAAAGGAACTGGAGTCAAACTTAAAATTTCAACGCAAACAAAACAACTGTTATCTCTGATTTTTCAAAATATAAATTCAATAAAAGATCTATATCCACCGGGCACCAGATAATTCCCTATAATTTTTGATCTATTTATTCGTTTTGTATGTTTCTGTTTTCGTCCCCCAAACGTTTCATTCAAAATCCATTCCTGCTGCAGAACATGTTGTTTTTTTGTGTTAAAAATTTCAAGATCGCCTCGAATTCCATCAAATACAATAGGAAAATACTCCATCCGAATAATGAATTAACTAAATTTTTTATCACCGTGTTTGAGTCTTTATCGCTTTGTGAACTGTTAATAAACTTATATCGGCACTCGAATCTGTTTGGGCCGAAATGTCTGGTTTGAAACGTACTTGACCATGACAATAGTAAATAAAACACTATACTCCACCTTGCTAATGACACAAAATCAATTTTGTTTTATTTGACGCATGTGATAGCGTATTGACAAAATGCACTAAAAATAGTTCTACTATATTGACTGTACAGAGCAATTTGCGATGATCAGCTTCTCATGGACTTTTATAATAAGTCCCATTTGGCTCGTATCCCTTTCGGAATCGTATGCCCAAACGTTTTTTTTTTTCAGTGTTTTGTCTGCAGATATGATTTATTAAAATCTTGTTTTAAATATTAATTATCCATTCCAAATGCCTCAATAAACAAATTTATTTTTGTCACTTTCTAGTAGAGATTTTGTGTTGATTCCTAATATCCATTGGTATTCAATTCTCTCCATAATTTCAGTCTTAGTTTTTGCTCTGTATATAATTGTCAAAAGATTCAACGAAATTATACTAGCAGAGCATAATTATTTAAATTTGATTTAATTAATAAATAGCAAAACCAACTTTATATAAATATAATGATGACAAAAAAGAAAGAATAATTTTACACTGTTATTTTGTTTTAGAAGTGAACTCCTGATGACTGAAAAAGAAGCAGAACAATCAGATAAAGAAGTAACTGAGCAAGCTGCAAAGCAAACTCAGCATAGTAAGTTAGCTAGCTGTATTTATATAATCGGGCAGCATTATGAGTAACATAGGGATCAGCTTCAAATTAATGATTTTCGTTGAGAAAGCTTGTAATTAAAATGATGCACTAAATCACCATTGGTTTCATAAAATAAAAGAAAGTATAGCAATTTAAATTCCACATTTTCAACTCAACAGTTATAGTCATGTTCAATGGAAACTTAACAGTTCCTAATTATGAAGAATGGAAATATTCAATGAATAATGGAGACTCTTTGACCAAGTCAAACACTCACATAAATTGTTTTGTGTAACAAAATGTGAGGGGTCTAGACTGCAACTCCCTATGCTTTTGCTCTTGTTGATCTGTTTTTCAATAATGCAGAAATGCAATTTTGTGACCTTTCAACTGACTGAGGTCAGAATTTATTGATTTAGCCTATAACACTTATTCTCTTTGTCTTGTACTAACACCACATGAGTAAAACGCTAGTCAATGAATCTTCCGTAGTTCAAAGACGAATAATTAAAAGTAATCGACCAATTACTCGATATTTTTCTGGAACTTCGAGATCTGCATTTATGAATCTCGTATTGGGAATTAAGACTGCAATGTTGTTTAGTAACACTTGGTCATGTAAAACTTCATTTTAAAAACAAATAGAGAACAAATATAAACATCTTCGTCTTCAAAGTCAATGTCTATCACTTTATTTATGGTCTAGATTTTATTATCCCGGCAAGTTGTCGCTAATAAATTTGAAGCTAGATTTTTCATTTTTTACAAACTCCCATTTTTTATGCAACACTTATTTATGTTATGTAAAGCAAAGCACTGGTATTACTTAAGCATTATAAATCAAAAAATCTATCTTCAAAAAATTGGCCCAAGCAGGAATAGAACGAAACTAAAGTCACCAACCCTGCCACAAAAACTTGTTTCCGCAGTTTTGTCAGCCATGTTAAAATTAGGCTTGCGCAACCAACTTCGGGGATCTAGCCACACAAAACAATTTAGTTTTCACGTGCACAATGAATCAAAAAGTTTCCATAATGGAAATTTACTCAACATTTTAGTGGGACACTCCAACTTTTGGGTTCTCGTATAATTTGTTCCCATGAGCTTTGACAGAAGCAACTCTCAAATGTTCATCAGTCAGCTCACTTCTATTATGTACTTTACTTTATTTGAGCGCTTTTCTAACTATTGGATTAGTATTTGTTTTGATGGGTACAAATCTGATTATTCACAAGGGCCAAACTACCGGTAATTGGCTTGGCGGGCTGGGTTGTGGCTCACATGTGACCTGTCACCCGCTCTTGTTCTAAATTGAAGAAGGATTGGTTAATAGCTATTCAGACATGATTTGTTTATGAACGCTTCTAAACTCAGAGCTCAAATAGGATTTCCCAAAACTGAGCACTGTAGCCACAAAGTAAGCTACAATACCATGAGGGTGTCATATGTGTCATTTTTGATGAGCTTCATCGTACTCTGTATTGACAGATGGTGGTAAAATTGATAGCAGCTCCCCAGTAAACACATTTTAGTAGAAATGGCAACAAAAACAATGCCTTTGCTTTAATATGACTAGAAAGTATATTACTTTTAGTCCTAGTGTAATCAACCACTCAAGATCGCACATTGTTGACCACTGATTAAATGTATATAATTATATAACAGGGGTGTGAAAAATTAAAAATACTAATTTCAGAAATGACCAACAGTTTTTTCATGTGAAATTAAATATTTGAATTGAGACTATTTACCTGAAAGAGAAAAATCTAGAAACTCATAAAGTAACCATTAGACTTGATCTCTAATACAAAGTGCAATTAGATGGTTCCTAGGAAATAGTTTTTATATAACAATTTTGCAAAATACTTTATTTTGGGTGATTTGATGTATTTTATTTTGAAAAGAAATGATATGGAATTGTTTGGTTATTTTTTCAATTATTCTTAATTAAACTGTGAAATATTCATTGGTTGTTCGAATCATTTTTCCAGTCAGTATGTGTAATTAATTGCGCAATATTTTTGTTATTACATCTAAAATGTTCTATTTATAGACAGTTGTATCAGACTAAATCACTACTTTATTTTTAGCTTTGTCACAAATTGAAGATGTTTCATCTCAAAGAAGCGGATCCGACATTCTCTTGACTTGGAATGAAGTACCGGACAGCAACGTTCTATACAACATAGAAATCTTCTGTGATGATGTGAAACTTGGAGAGACTCACACTACAGAGATTTCTCAGTATAGAATGAAGTCACCTATACTTGGTAAAACATATCGTTTTCAAGTCTGGGCAAAGGATAAATGGGGAAACTCTGGCCTCAAAACACAGTCAAAGAATCTTATCAAATGTAAGTTACGACCATTATTCATTAAATGAAGTAGCAATCTTATAATTCATCTTGTTTGTTGTTTTAATAAATAGTCAGTGAGTGTATCAGTTCAGTGTTGGGCCATCATTCCCATTTTCATTCTGAAAACATATGGGTGCAATTTGCACTGTTCCTGTAATGTTGTTCAGATAACATATTAAATGATCATCTTGGGCCATCATAGTAGGTTTGGGCAGACTCGAGTAACTCTTTGGAATAACAAAAAAAAAGTAATCAAATGTGGTTTGGCATACATATCAATGTTGTTTTAAAATGTCAAATTTCGTAGCTTTTTGCATTAACAATTCAAAACAAGACATTTTCATGTTGACATCAACGTTAAAAATATATTATTGAATCCAAGTTTAACTTTCAAAATATTTTTACGCAACATAGAAAAAATACTGTGTGACACATTTCACTTATTTCACGGCTTTTTAAGAGAGCCACTGATACGAGGACTCTAGAAACTGCAGCGGTTTGACTTGTGACTCGATTGTTCAGTGACCCGTCTCATGACAGTTACTCAGCCTGTAACACAAGCTTTAAAACTTCCCAGGAAAGAGACTTGACTCAAGAATTGGATGTCTCGTAATTCTACTTTGCTAATGACCCAAGTTTTCAAATTGACAACCAGTAACTTTAAATTTTTGCATCAGGATCTTTTCTAAATATAGCTAAGTAGCTCTGATTTACAGGATTTAGTGCAATACTAAAGTGTTTCCAATGGATAAGATATAATTTACATATCTGTCCCGGGGGAAAGGAAAGCCGATAAGGCAGATAATAATAATAGCTTGCTCTATCCATCCAAAGAAATACTTCTGCTTCAATACATGATAAAATACCCACTTCTCACTCCAACTGCTTACGGTATTACGTTTAATTCCAGTAATTAGCAAGAGTCATCTTCAATTTTTAAACAATACTTTCAGTGTCTCTATCATCTCGTTTTATAGCCTATGACTCCTTTTTCCCAATAAATATTTGAATATTAAAACTGGTGTCGAAATGTTACATCAGACTACTTAGAGCAAGGGTTCTCAAAATTCTTGTATAATGTGGGCACATGAAAAGGTTGAGGTTTTTGCGAAGACCCACCATAATCTTATCACAAAACACATTGTTACTTACCGATTAGTGTTCCTGAGTAAATTCTGACCTCCTGAAGTATGTGCACCAAGATAGCGCACAACCTGAACATAGTATGTGTACCAGGTTAGGGTTCAGGCTGTGCGGCATCTTGGTGCACATATGGTACACATACCTCAGGAGCCTTGTCTTATTTAATGAATGGGTTGTTTTTGCTGCATTGTATTAAGACTTATAGATAATGTCATATTTGAATTATCGTCTTATTGCACATTTTGGCGCTATGTTGTTAAATTTTATTAATGCCGTTATTGTTTCTTTGGATGGTTCCAAAATTAGCCAAGTCAGCATTTCAATAAGTAAAAAAATAAATAGGCTATGGAACCATGAAGTTTCTCTTGTGGAGCTTTAGAGAACCATCAGACCACTTTAATAAATGCTTAAAAAAGCACATTACTTTTTTTAGGGGAAAACATTGGAGTTGCCGGTGGCTCCATGAGATTGAACGAATGCAAAGTCATGTTTCCTAATGGAACTTTCGACAAACAAACAAAGGTCTGGATGTCGGTTGGGATCGATAATTCAATATGCCCAGAAGAATACATCGGTATCACACCAGTTTTGGATATCAGTGCAGATTCTGAATTGCTCAAAGATGCAATCGTGCAAATTCAGTCATGGTGTGTCGGTCTAGAGAAAGACAAAATTGACATATTACATTTTTCAAGTAAAACTGACTGGGACATTATTAATCCTGACCGAATCACAGAGAATAACAGCATAGAATTTCGATGCAGAAAATTTAGTCGAGTTATGGCCCTCATCAGGTGGTTGCTATTTGGAACAGTGGAGCTTCTTATTGAACATCGTCTCTATATTCTAAACAAAAACCAATTTCATTTCACATTTTTCACTTGTGGTGAGACTGTTCCAAGCAATGTCAGATCTGACTTCCAAGACCTAGGAGCACAACTTGTGCCTATTCGACTTCCCCAAATCTTATTACAAACTGGAGACAGAGTTCACATTAAACTCCAAATTGATGGCGGGCAGGAAGACTTGCATTTTAATTACCTTAATGGCCATACTTTCCTGGTAGACAAAACATTTGTTAGAAAGCAAAGAAATGAATACATGTTCCGTCTTCTCCCCCCTCTGGAAGAATATCCCCAACGTAACATAAGATATGAGATGGTTAAGGAAGGTGATGAACCTGAATTTTGCAATCGTGATTTTGATTTCCCATTAGAACCAATAGGTGAGTAATTCATGACACTGGTGGATAATTCACACAAATATCTATATCTCAGAGGCACAGCAGGTAGCCATATCATGTTGTTCACTCTTCATTGTTTCATAGGGGAGCTAGTTATGAATAATTACTGAAAGGGAAACGAATGCAATATCATCCTCGCTAGCACCCTCGTATTATGTAAAGTTAATGTTTATTATCTGAATTTTCTATTTAATATTTCTGCATATTGAAGTCTTAAGGAACGTCACACATTAGCTGCGTAATATCTTGAGCGCTTACTTTTACCAATATTATATTCATCTGTAAGTAACATTAGCTGGATACATCACGCTTTCAGGAGGTATTTTATAGATATGACCATATATATATATTTAGTTTGATGTTAAAAAAATATCTTTCACATTACACATTTTATTTATATTTATAGAACGCAGAGGACCTCCACCTATCAACTTTGCTGGAGCAAATATTGGGAATCTGCATCTACCGGATGGAGGAAATCAGAACAATCAGCAAATAGTAAGATTTGATTATTATTTATTCTCAAATTTCTATAATTATAAGTATTCATATGTCTCTATTCAACTATCTCTTACAAGATGTAATAGACAATTACAGGCTCGGCAGTGTGGTGCATCATGATAAGTGTTATGTTATACGCTGGCCACCATACCTCTGATTACCATGCGTGGGGTCGCATCTCGTGGGGGAGGATTGTTGGACTCCTCGCCATGGTAAGGTGGTTCAAATAAGAGGTGGTATCGGATTTTCCTCCCCAAGATAAATATGTAAAAGTTATTTCATGTTGATACCAAGCCCCAAAATGTGATGTACCTATACTTATTGAAACTTTGCTATACCATGAGATCAGGAACTGTGGGATATTCAACCACTAAACCATATGGAACAATCTGACTGATATTTGTCTGCATTTTTATAGCAGATTAATGATGACAAAAAATATGCCAGACAGTAAAATTGAAATTTTTTTAAGGGGCAAAATGAACAAGAAGAAGCTGGTGCAGCAGGTGGAAACCAAGCAATAGAACCACAATAGAATGAACCTCTATAACATGAAAATGATGACGGTACGTGAATCACCATTGACAAAAACATTCCTTCAGCTTCACAAACTTGACTTCTTGTCTTTTATATCCCTGATGAGCATTTTATATTTCTAAAATAATTCTTGGAGGCATATTGGATGAAACTATAACTCATTTTGTCTTCATGATTTATGTTTCCCCTGAATTTTCAGTTTTCGATATGTCCACTGTGCTGTGAGTAATTGGCTTCGTTTTTGAACTTGGTCTTTACATATTTGTGGACGATCAATTACCCCTGAAATATTATTATGTTTGCAGGAATTCAACCAGGTTTTCCCACAATTTCATTTGTAATGAACAGTATTTAAGATTTGTGAATGTTGCTTGTCTAATGCCTTATTCAAACATCACATAAAAAATTGTTATGATATTCCTCTACTGAGGACAGTTTTCAGCATCATCTGAATAAACAATTTTTTTTCAGATTCCGATGATCTTCGTTAAAAGCTACTTTAAAAGATGAGAAGTTTCTCGAACTGAACACATTCTAAAGACATTGCTAAGATACAAATTCTGCACCGACATGCCACAAACTTTTACTGTCAAATAACGTTTAAAGAGTTCAACATTAAATTTCTTCTATAATCTCAGACTGAATGACGAATGATCCTGCGGTTCATTATTCCGCAACACATTATGGAAATGCACATGTATTGAAGGGATTAAATTTTAGAAATATTACTCTTGAAGACTGTTATTGATTGTTCAGTAATAGTAGAATTAAGGCAAAAATATTATTTTTTTTTTGTGTAAAATGCTGACTTTGCAAAGACTTGGATTGTAGAAACCTCGTCTGGGCCGGTTTTAGACCGATTTTATCAAATTGGGCCCGCATCTTGAAGGGGCTCCGCATGGTCTTTATTCTGTGTTATTCGATATGTTACAAAAAATTAAAATTCAGCGCCACATATACTTGACATAACTGATTTAGTGCTCCTAATATCCCACCGTATTCAATGAACAATTTATTTACCATTTAATCCTCGATATAAATGTTTACCGCATTTGCGGAAAAAACAATAAAGGCATCCACATTACCTTAAATTTATTTTATATAAAGTACCAAACATCTATAAATATTACTATGAAGAGTAGGGACCCTGTCATCAGATTTCTAATTGGCCCCACAGTTCCTATCACCGGCCCTGAACATACCTTAGTAACTGACTCTTGGTCACCTCCCTTCAGCAAAGATTCCAGTCATCCCTCACAAGATTTGACCTCTCCCTGGTGGAATGATATGTATCTGGGCAGCCAATAATCTTGGTAGGATGAGTGTTTAGGGTAGCCATTACAATTTGTTGAAAAAACGTTATATTTAATAATTCAGAGCATTTTGTGAAATTCTACACCAAATTCTGATTTGTATGTTTTCACAGTTGTCTCATACAAGTCCTTGTATTTCTAGAAATTTTTGATTATTTTTCCCTATTATTTTTTAAAATTACGTGCTGCATTAATGCTTTAGTCTTTTATGTACTATTTTAGTTAACTGTAACAAACTCATTTTAAGCTTTTCCAGAACTTCAGTCCAATATATTTAATATGTGTATTGTTTTTATGTTGGCCAGATTTGGAAGTTTATATGTAGTTGCAATTTTTATGGTATTTCAACTTTCATTATTTGTGTCATTTTTTCTCGTGATTGACAACTGCTTTTCTCAATCTCGCTTGATTTGAATCGCCCTTTATTTTTACTGTATATAAGTATTCTTTGCAACTTTGTATATTTGCTTGATTTTTGAAATATAAAAAAAAATAAAAAAAGCCTCAAACTCAAAAAAAAAATATTAAAAATGAAAAAACAAAAAAAATTCAAGCTTCTTACACATGAAATTTTACTCAGAAATTTAATTACTCTATGAACATAGTTACAAATGACTAATGAAGTGTCAAAACCTCACAAGACTATAAAGACTTCTAGTGTAGAATAACTCAATGCATAATTTTTTGTTTCATGGTTATGTATTAAAGTTTGTAGCATTATTTCCGGTGCTCCAGAAGTGTGTGTACCAACATGGGGTTAAATAATTTTATTTGCTTATTTTACTTACATCAAGTTGTGTAAAGGGGCTGAAACCTATGAGCAGGGGTAATGTTCAATATGCCAACACAGACAGTCCCCGAACTCGTAATAGAAATAAAATAAGGAAAATCAAAATAAAATTATAGCCTAACCTTAACCTGGTACACATACTTCGAGAGTACCTTATTTTCTGTATATCCATGTATTCCGTTTTTTTTTCGTATTCAAATAGTTAATGGAATTGAAAAAAGGGCAAGGGACATGTATTGAGCTAATAGTAACTCTTTTTAAATATCCATTGTTCAAATTTTTCATGTGAAATGCATTCTACCTTTTCCTCGTATGTTTTTGTCAACTACTGATATCTACTATTTTTGTGTGTATTTCAAGAACATCTCTATAAAGTTTGAATATCACGATATGTTAGCAAACCCCCAACTAGTTATGAAAAAATGCTAAGCAGGTTTGGAATGGATAACTGTTAGAATTGGGTGATTGATTTTGAATCTTGCTTTATCATGTGGTTCGGCATTTTGTTCCCAACCAAAAAAAATTGGTAGCTGAAAACTTTATCGAAACCCAGCGTCACTTTTCCTCTAATCTATATATAAGTGATACATGTAGCATATTACAATGATCTGTTTTGCGATGCTTATTGTAAATTTCAGCATTTATTATGTAAATCAGCTTTTGACATTTTCATCCACTGCAATCAGCTTTTCTTGTTTATCGCGATTGAGAATACTGTACTGTTTCTGTATTAGAATGAAATAACAGTCGCATAAATAATTCAACTAATCCAACCCTACTGTATATAGCTTTTCCTTATAACTCTACATATTTTCCTAACTTTTAAAATAGAAAAAAAAATGAAAAATTACAAAACTGAAATAAAAAAATTTTTCATGTATTCCCTAAATATCAAAATAGAAAGAAAAAATCAAAAAGGTTAACGGTCAAGTGATCCTTCATATTCCCAACCCTAAGAATTACATTTCTCTGGCGCTCCAGGGGTGTGCGTACCAATATGGAGGTAACCAATTTTGTTTGCCTACTTTACATCAATTTGTGTATAAGGACTGAAACCCATTGACAGGATAATCAACTTGGCTGACACAGACAGTCCCTGAACTCGTAATAAAACTAAAATATCGGTAAGATAAATTGGAATAAAATTATGACCTAACCCTAACCTGGTACACATACTACAGGAGTACTAAGAAGCTTATGGAGTAATAGACTTTATTTTGATTCTTTTGCCAAAGAAAAAATAATTCTTGTTTTCTTCATCAAATTGCATTTGTTGTTAAACCTTTTCAATGGTTTCTGTCACTAATGTGAAATGAAATATATATCTATATATGTACAATAATTCATACTTTAGGAGAAAACTCCATGTTATGTTTCGGTTCAATATACATCTTTTATACATTAAAGTATAATTTGATGAAGCTAAATATGCTGTTTGTGTCTCAAAACTGATTCATCTACAGCTCATTATTGACAGCAATCTTTGGATGAGAAAAAACAATATAATATTTTCAACGCTAACAGATTGGTCGAGTGGATATAATCTCTCATCTTTTCCTTTTTCGAATTTTGAGTATGACATCGCAGATATAACGAGCTGTCCTAACTCCCAATCAGTCTTATTGTTTTTCCTGTTTGAAATGAATAGAATGGTAACTCGTGATATCAAGTCATTATTGAAATTGACTTTGATTCCTGTAATTAAATGCATTGACTTTTGCTTTATATGTTATTTTGATTATTGTGAGAGTGGAATATTTATTTCTAATAACTTTATGATACAAAATTAAATTAGCAACATGAAGCCCAGTATACCATTTGGCCTGTATAATCTATTAGGTCCCTCCAGTCAAAAAATGTTTGTTTTGATTATCTTTCAAATTCTGTGTTATCTTTTGTTTATTTGTAGTAACATCTGTATAATAAATGATCAGTGTGATAGACCGGGACTGAGTTCAACTGGTAGGGTGGTTAATGAAATTGTCCCATAAACTACGACCATGCATCTCGAGAGTTTTATCGGTTGTCTATTCACATGGTCTGGTCTTTAGAAAGGAGCTAATAGAGTCATTTTCTTTTATTCACCCCTTTAAATATATGTGAAAGACGAATCCCAAGTCTTGTTAGGCATCCAACTTCGCATTATTGACTAGTGAACCAGCACTTGAAATCAGTAATCATTAGTTTATTTTTCTAACATACATGAAATGCACCAATGCAGGGTTTCCCAAACTGGGGTCCGCTGACCTGTGGGGGTCCTTTGCATTTTTCGGTTGAGTGTCCATTGCTGTTAGAGAACAAGGCAAATAAAACTTCATTGCTTTTTGCAACGACTATTTTTTCAGCTCTTACCAATATGATGACAAAATACAGGTCGAGACTTGCTGTAGAGTCGGACCTACAAGTTTGCCCGAGAATTGATAAGTTGTGCAGTGAAAAGTAACCTCATTCATCACATTATTGTCGTTTGTGTTGTAATTAAAATACTATCCTTCTTTGTTGTTTAGGCAAAGAAATTAATACGACATAGGATGGGGTTCCACTAAAACTAGGGTTCACAAACAGGTGTCCATGGCCCAAAAAGTTTGGGAAGCGTTTTTGTTGTTAAGGCAAAGAAATTAATACAACATAGGGTTCACAAACAGGTGTCCGCCGCCCAAAAAGTTTGGGCAGCGTTGCACTAATGAATACAGAATTTTAGAAGCGGCGGGACTGATATTTTGGGGTCACGAAAACCAGGACTGGTGATGGATGGAGCAGCGACAGGAATTAATAATAACATAAAATAAGCAAAAGGAATAAAAGTCGAGGCGACCCGAATTTCCAGAAGATGCCCTGGAATTGAATATTCTGTGAGGTGGAGGACAAAGTAGGAAAAAAATTAGACTTGATGGTTCAGTTAACCGTGGGCGACCACCCTACGGCCTAGGTGCCATTCAACAATTCTCAGATATGAGTTTGTTATTGTGACTAGTCCATAACTATTAGTCATCAATAGGACACAAGAACTAGACACCGCAGTTCTACACGCCGTCTCAAAGAGCAAAAATTTTCGTGGTATACACTAGGTGACAATAGAGAACATACGAGTCTATGACCTTTGAACGATTGACCCCTGACCGCAAGAACATTTTTCAGAATATTAATTTGTATGATATTACTCGAGTATATACTTTTTATGCAGTACATTTAAAAACATGTAATACTGACCCTTAATTGGAATGTTAACTATCAAATTAACATGACTCGCAGATATCACACAAGCCGCTTGGTGGCAACAAGGAGGGTAGCCATGACGACTAAATTTCAATTTCCGGTCTGTAGGATACATTTTTAATTGGATGTTTTTACTTGTTGAGGCAGACCACGTTGCTGCGAATTTATTAAAACTTGATTCAGGAGGACTTGAAGCAGATTCTCGATATTATTCTAGTGAGTACCAAACGAGTTTGACTTGCGGATTGCTGACTGAGCCAATAGGTTCGCGCTTCAGGTGTGTGATAACGAAAATAATATAATTGGCTATATCAAAAAATATAAGGTTATGATTACGAATTGGCAATGGATTAATTTGGTGGAGGAAGCTGGAGAAAGTTGTGACAGCAATTATGTGTCAATTTTATGTTAAAATTAATAATTCACTTGGCAGGCTCGTTTCGACTTTCGATTATTTTGACTTGTTTTTGACCCTTTTATTCAGAAGGTGCTGACTCATAATATATTTGCCTGTTAAGTTGCTTTTCATATGAAACACTTTCATTTATAATTCTTAATGATGGTGAAAGAAGTTGTAACTAACCAGAGATTACATGTCAATTTTATGTTAAAATTCTAAATCAACGTTGAGCAGTCGTGTCTCGATTATTCTCATTTCGTCTAAAGTTACCGTACTCTCTTTAATAATTCCCAATATTTAAAAGCTGTTTAATGTCAATCCAAATCAAAATTTTTCACTTGCAACTATCATGGCATTTCCTCAAAAAATTTCAGTTTTGACTGGAAGTTGAAATTTAATCATCTTGGACAGCTCGTAGTTGACATCAATTGACTGTAGATTGTGGAAACTTGTATAAAATATTGAGTTGCTATAAGTCAATTTGATTAACAACTCTTTGATGTCCTATCATATATCTTTTAACATAAGCTGTGCATTAGCTCAGAAGGTGCTGACTCATAATATATTTGCCTGTTAAGTTGCTTTTCATACGTGACACTTTCATTTATTCAAGAATATTCTTAATTTACTCATACTGAAGCCAAAGCCAATCTTTTAATAAAAGCATTTTTTGCATTGAAAATTTCTTTTTATGTTTTTATTTTAAATCAAAATGGTATATTTGATCATTCATCCTTTAACAAGCTGTAGTGAATTGGTTTCTATAGTGATATTCATGGAATTATTCTTGAAGAAATGACTAATTTTGTCTATTTGATGCATATTTTCTGATTAATATTTTCCGTTTGCCTATTGATTACCAGTCAATTTTTTTTATCTTCTCAGCTAAAATTTTATTGTTTCAATGTACCTGGTTCATGCCTATAAATGCCCAACAACCCAAAATTTTATTTTGTCGCACAATTTGCCAGCTGTCAATCCACAGTTTTTAAAATATATTTTAGTCCTGCTAAAACAGTCTCTCAAAATGACCCCTTTTTATACATATTTAAACGTCTTTCCTGGATCGGATAGCGTTCTTACATGGTTAACGGTTTTTGACAAATAGAGCTGTAGATGTAGAAATATTGAAATGAACCTGGTTTGATACAGCTTGCCTGTAGTGTTTATGGTTCGATGGTCATGAATTGCAACTATTATTTGCATGAACAAACTTTTGAATATTGGCTGTCATGAGCATACTACGGCAGATGGGCCAAATTTGTCCTATTGGATGATTTAATCCGGCCTGCCTAATGCTGCTACCCATTTTGATGTTTCAGCTATAAAATACTCAAGAAATTTGAGATTGCAATTAAATCAAGTTTTGGTGCGAGGTTTATTTTTTTCCACTTTTGCAACACTGTAAACATTGTTCCTACAATGTAACTTTTACTTCACACTTATTTGGCCGCCAGTCAGGTGCCTTGCTCTTGGAGTTATACACCTGCTCTTAGAGTTTATACACTGATATGCAAAGGCCTTCCCACACAAATAATTACATCCCAAACCAGATCAAAAATCTTTAAACTATGCTCTGCATATTGTTTGTCTGTTTACTTTTTGTATTGTTTATGTCAGAGAACCAAAATAAATGATTGATGCTGGCATAGGCCCTAAATCTAAAAGATCCTAAAAACTGTACTGTAAGCCTTTTTTTGCTGAAAAACAATATCAACATTTTCACCCAATTTAAATCTTACACACCACGAAACGAAAAAGTAGCACAAAATCCAAGTTTATTTTGAAAAATCCAACTGGCCACAAATTCACCTTATTGATTAATTCAAAAAAGGTGTTCAAATGATTCGACAAATTCAAACAGCACGAAGAAGATTTTTCAGGACGTTCATCAAATTTTAATAAAACACAAAAATTGAAGACCATCTGAGATATAAATTTCACTCATGTTGGGGAAATTCACACTAAATTCTATCAACTAGGAAAACTCTTCCCGATCCAGGTTGAAGATCACAGCCATGAGAAAACCCAAATCTGGACCACAAAAACTTTTGCAATTGTAAATCTTCAAAATGTTTAATCAAATTATTCGGCGCTCCCGAAGTCTGTGCACCAAGATGGCGCACAACCTCATAACCCTAACCGGGTACACATACTGTGTTCAGGTTGTGCTCCATCTTGGTACACATACTTCGGGAGCACCAACCATTCTGTTAAAATTTTTAACTAGTACAAATCAGGAACTCTGGTGGATCAAAAAAGGCCATTTATTACGCAAATGCAGACTAGCGATTCTGCTAATTGAATATTCTAAGAATTTTGGATTTGAAATGATTCTTTCAGTCACAAAGCTGTGAAGGTGCAGTATATTGGCAAAGCAATGAATATAAACTTAGACTTTGGACTGCCTTGTACAAGACTACATATACCGTGGCTATTTCCGCTTCACTTCATTTTACATCAGAAAAATTGCCGCAAATTGGTTTATTTTTTTATTGCCATCAAGACATGAAGAAGTGGTTTGCAGTAAATTAAAATATAATAGTTTTCCCCAGGACAGGAGTCTCGAAACCAGACAAGACTATTTTTATTTGAAATAGGCAGGCATGATTATTATATTCATATCAATGCCTATTCACCAGAACGTCGACTAGGCCAGGGGACTAACAGTTCAGATTAAATATGAGAAATAAGCGACTTAGACAGGAATTTTTGACCGCCGCCATATTGTTTTTTTGTCCGTCCAAAGGACAAATTCATAACAAATTATTAAAATACAATTCTGACATGTGACTCTTTTCTTCCGAGTAATATGACACATGTTTCTTATTGTGTGTTAACACTCAGCAAACTGTTTGAGTGATAGAGTGTGTGTCTGGAGGACCCATTACAATAAAACAGTCAAAGCTATATATTGTCCAAGTGTTCGAGATTCGATTAAAAAAATATATTCAATTCTAGATTCTGAAATCATCAGATATTGGAAAAATGGCCAGTCAATTATAATAATGTCCAATTGTATACAAAGACACTATTTCACACAAATTGTACGAAATCAGAATTTTCCTGAATAGAAAAATATTTGAAGATTTTTATCTTTAATTCTGTTTGCTAGGTTACTGCCCAGCCTTCTAACTTGAACCAATCAAATTTGAGAAAACAAATCGGAAAATTTGCACCAAAATCCCATTTTCCAAAAAAAAAAAACAGACAATTCCCTAATCTCTAGCTCCCATTTTGAAATCCAGCATTTACGATGTTTGTGATGTATCCATCGCTTCAGAATCTGCGTCTTTCTCCGTCGCTTTCTCGTATGCTCTATCACTAGGTGTCACTACAACTCCATTCCACACTGACATCGCAGTCGCGATCGATGTTTCTCCTTCCAGTCCCAAAATTGCTCAAAAACCTCCGTGAGCTAGAACTCTGAGCTGAGTCTGGGCAGTATAACATACCTATTACAAATTAAATAATAATGAAATAAGAGCATGATGGGATGTATTCGACAATTGATAAAACATTTTATTTGAAAATAAGCAACAGCCCACCTAATCCAGAAGGTACTATTAAATTGGAGCAGACAATATTAAGTAGGACACGCTATAGCCATGATTGGTAGTGCCTCACAGCGGTGTAGCCAGGAAATAAAAAAACGGGAAGGGACCAAGTTAGACCGTAGCAACTAACGGGTCCGGCTTTCGAGGGTTTTTGGTCTTAAGGATCTTAAAAGCGAAACTGCTATGTATGATACAGAAAAATACATTTCATAAGTGGGGGTTAGTTCTGGCCCTCAAAACCCTCCCTGGCGCCGTATATATCATCGTCTGATTATCTAAGGCAGTGGTTCTCAACCTTTTTTCTTTCGTGGCCCACTTTTGTTACACAGAAAATACTGTGGCCCATTAGCTTTCATATGCAAGAAAAAAACAAAAAAATTTTATTCCCAAAGATAGAGACCTCCACTCTAATAATTAAAATGAGAATTACCACTCAATTGAAAAAAACAGCATCATCATTCATTGCTACTACAATCAAAGTTTACCCAATTTCTCAATAACTCTGTCCATTTTTATTAAGTTTGTGGCCCATGGCCCACCGGTTGAAAACCAGTAATCTAAGGCCTTGTCTAGAGTAAAAACATGTGAAAATACATTTATTCACTGGACAGACACCCCTACCTGTTTTCCAAACCATACTCCCTTCCCCTAAAATGAAAAGCTGGGGAACACAATGATCGCACCGTAGATGGGATGGAGGTTACATGGTTTGACAGAAGATAACAAACCAGCGATGCCAACAGTCTTATTTCCTGAACAGTGTTTACTTTAATTAATACAAATCTTTCATATAGTGCTTATTCACGCCAGGGTGATTCCTTGTATATGGCTTGGAACATAGCGAAGGGTGTTGAAAAAAATATTATGAATTCTCCGACATATTGAAAAAGTGTGCTTACCATATCTTGTTGTTCCAAATTCATTACTGTATGAACTCTGACATTTCCACTTTCACATGGGTCAACGATTCCTGCTGAACCAGGAAGGAAGAAACCAGAAGAGAGGAGTTGAAGACATCGCCTGAAAAATGATTCCATTTATTTATTTATTGACAAGGTCATTTGAAAACAGACAGGGTCAAAGTCATGCTGGGTTTTGAATTCATCCTTATTCGCATCAATTATTCTGCAAATGTGAATACTCACGACTGTCAAAAAGTCGTCAAAATTTCTCACATATGGGAGAACTTCCCACTAGAAGTACTAAAACCCACCCACAAATGATAGGGTGTCCATAAAGTCTTAAAATTGCCAAGGGAAATTATCGTTTTTTTATTTTTTATTTTTTTTATTTATTTATTTTTTTTATTTATTTATTTTTTATTTATTTATTTTATTATTTATTTATTTTGTTATTGTTTTGGCCCTCACAGATGTATCGAATGAGGTAAAAGAACAATTACCGAATAAAAAACAACAAAACTGGTTAAGATATATTGAGAAATGCCCTCATGACCAAATTGAAATTGTAAAGGGAATTTATGGTCACTCTGTATGTTTTCTTGAACTAACCTGAAAGCTACATTGATAGACAAAGGTTGCCTGCTTGGCATATTCATGATCGCATGGTGAGCTAGCAAGTCTATTATCCACATAGTGAAAGGCTCGAGCCCCGCAAATCTTGATCAGAGATCTTTCATGAGAGGAATCAACATCTTGATGCTGGAAAACAATTTTTTATTTATTAAAATTCCTCTCTGAACAAGGCAAAGAGCAAGCAAGTGTAATAATCTAGTTAAGGGTGGTTCTCAAACTTTTCAACCTCTCTTAAGAATTTGTCAAGTCTCGCGCCCAACAAAATAACTAGCTAACAATAAGCTTTAAATAACAGATAGTAAGGGGAAAGTATGTTTTATTTAAAAATACGTTGAAAATCTGTGGATGAAATGATTTGATGAGGTATAAAAACAAGCAAAACAAATACTCATTCTTTATTAACTTCACGCTCCCTCAAACAATTGTCTACATTCTCCTTGTGGGTTGCTCCTCACCGTTTTAGAACCACTGTTCAATAGCCATTAGTTATGTTACTGTACTGCTAGGTCATAACTCACTTACCTTGAATGAAAAGCATTTTCCTCGAACCATCTGACATGACGAATAGCAGCGAGAGATGATTGCTGACTCATATGAGTTGAGGAATCCAGCTTTCTCATGTTTCCTGGGGGAATTGCAATCCCCACTGAGACTTTATCCTGGAAAAGAAAGAGTTAGGAATTTGATCAAAGTGATACTGTAGCAAGTTTTTGTTTCCGCTAACTTAAGTATTTTTGACGACTGATTTGTTAATTGTTGCCAACTAGTTTCATTGTGATGATTTCATTGTCTCGTGAATATGAGATTTATTTTATGGAAGTGGAAAATTACCTGTATTATTCCGATAACAAAGACAAAATGGGGTTATATTCGATGATTTTATAATGTTACAAATTGAAAATTTGTTACAATATCACACACTTTCATCCAAAATAGTAAGGGACTCATCGTAAAGAAAAGCTAAGAGCATTGCTGATACCAAGTAGTTACTGGAACTACACATAATCATTATGACATTGTGTGACATTTACTTCCAACTTTCTCATGTTTCAAGGAGGAATTGTAATCCATACTGAGAATTTATCCTTTAGACTTTAAAAGAAAGAACTACTTGTAAGAATTGGATCGAAGCGATATTATACACGTTCACCCTAAATAGAAAGGGGACTCATCTCAAAGAAAAGCTAGGAACAGGGGTGAGGGGGGGATATTTTTTGAAGCTAGAATAGAATGCTTTTTAGCTTTTAATAAAGACTCTTTGAAACCCACGTTGATTCTCTGATGATCTATAATTGCAGCAAATTTGAAAAAATCTGTCATTAAATAATTTTGGTTTCCCGAAGTGGCGGACAATCTGAACATAGTATGTGTACCAGGTTAGGGTTATCAGGTTCTGGAGCGCCATAATTTAACCCGAGTACAGAGTTAAAAGTCTTTAGAAGCATGGAATGAATTAAAAAAAGCAGAGTATGTTCACTACAGCACCATGCTAGCGAGTCTAAAGTCTTGTTAGCGAAATTGAAGTATACAGTCTCGATATTTAAAGTCTTTGGAAGCAAGAAATGAATTGTAAAAGTAGGGTGTGTTCACCACAGTACCATGCTATTGAGAATCTTGTTAGAGCTGGTATAAGGTGAAATCAAAGTATACACGAAAGTGAACACTAATCAACAGCCTTGCAATGAGCTAATATAGATAAAATCATACAGTTTCATACCTGACCATCAACGAGCTCAAATCCATTCTCTGTTTCGGTCATTGTGAGTGTGATTTCAGAATCCTCTCCCTTCTTCACTGTTTCAATAATCTGGAATATTTATTCATTAATTATACAAAAGATGTTAAATTGGGACAAATTATGATATCTGTCACATAAACCAGGGGTGTGCAACCTTTAATACAGGAGGGCCAGATTCAAATAACTGGGTGGAACCGCGGGCCGAACCCTTATTTAACATAGGCTTTTTGTAGTTGTAAGACAAAACTACTGGTTATAGATCTTATGACATGCGTTGTTCGCTTCGCACAAGCTAGCTGTTAGGGCATTGTAACATCCTAGGCATGGATATTAAGTTGGACTCAAGTATAGGCTATGCAACGCAAAGGGATTGGAATTACTTTTAGCAGATTAAATAAAATTGAAAACTCGTATCACAGGCCACACCTCATAATTGAAATTTAGCACTTCTCCACGGGCTGCATAATTTTTCTGTGCGGGTCACATTCGGCCAGCAGGCCGCAGTGATATAAAACCATTAAGTAGTTTCAACTTTCCAGTATGCTTCTCACATTTAGTTGAAGACTTAGGATCTTTTGCAAGAAAACATGCAACTCCTCTATCAGTGGCAGTGGAGAGTGGTTCAAAAGTCTAATATCACATTTTCACAAATTTTATTTTGTTACATTTCGTATGACTAAAATCAAAACTACTATGAAATACAGGGTGTCCATATATGGAAGTCCCTTTGTATTTTGTTATGAAAACAGGTCTCAATATATCGCAACCAGGTTTGTTGTCTTTAAATCAGTAATTGTTTAGGTATTTTTACTTTATTTAATACATCTGTGAGGGCCAAAACAATGTATAGCATCGATAAATTCCGTTTGCAATTTTATAAATTTTAGAACTTTACGGACACCCTATAAATGTTTTGTCGGCAAGGGACCTTGCTTTAACCTAGACTTATTTTGAAACTTGAATTGATATTCAGGTTGTAACTTCAACCTCACAGCCACACAAAGTGCTGTTTTTAATTTTTTGTGAAAACTTTTTGATTAATTGTATTGCCTTGCCTTTAAAACGCTTGTAACACTCGACAAGAGTTTCCTAAATTAGCAAAGTTTATTTATGCATGTACAATGCACAACATTCAGTATTTTACGAATGTCATGGTTATATTCAGAAACATGCAAAATTTTATTATTCTGTGATAGGATTTCCATTTTTATTTAGAGAAAAAGAGAGGGGAAAACCAGTAAGATGACTCTACTAAAATGATGAAGCCCCGTCTCTCAACTGGATACCAGTCAACGTTTTGAATAAATAATTCTGATATTTCAAATTTTTGTGTTTAACCTAAACGAGGAAGGACAACAAAAGCGCCTAATATATGGCAAACTGTGGCCTCGCCCATGTCACAGAGAAATAATATTACATGACAAACTGTTTCTTAGTTAGGATAGTCTTAAGATATGGACAGATCCCGAAGACACAATATAAGAAGATTGATGAAAAGCTTGTTTGCCGCCTAAGCTCGAACCGGGGATCTCCCATGTGTAAAGCGAACGTGGTAACCACTACACTACAGAGAAAGATCTAATAATATAAATATATCCAATCTACATAAAAGTTGTATATTTTGGTCCCAATTCCAAACTATTTATTTCCGATCTATTAGGTTGGTTGCATCACAAGTTATTAAAATCTAGAATAATAAAGGTAATCTAGTTAATAAATTTGGAATGTAATGTCTGACCAGAAAGATAAAGACTTTAGAATCAGTAAATTCATGTGTAACAGTGAAGTTTGTTTAAAGCGGAGGTGCATAAAACGATTTGGTATGAGAAAAACTTTAACACAGCTAGATGTCTGAAGTTATATGGCCCACCTACAAAAATGTTGTATAATCCTCATCAAAATGATATTCAAAATAGCTTTTAACATAATAGTGCCAACTTTCACAATGTTTTGTTCAGAGTGGAAACAGTTCTTTCATAATAAGAAAATTGTTAACCTTTTCTGCTAGTTGTTTGACAATCTCTTTCGTTGGTAAAGTTTTCAGAATAATGACAACTTCAGCTAAGTTGTTGCCTTTTGTCATTGTTCCTTTCTTGAAGTCTCCGACCTATGAAAGAATAAAATAATGAGCTATGGCTGAGAAGAAATATATTTATTCGAAAAGAAAGTAGGAAAAATCTACACTATACTAAGATTTGGAACTTGAACATTTAAAAAGCGATTATTATCCGAAATTTCTAATTGCCAAGATGAGACTATAACAGCTAGCAAGTCCAGTCCGACCCGCAAATACATCTTTCCTGGCTCTGAATATATTGAGTTTAAAAATACAACTCTGCCCTGACTAAAATATTAAAAAATCCATACATAGCTCAGTTGGGGATTCAGAAAAGTCCCTAAATCAAAAAAAAATAATAGTTTTGAGTGAGTGACGCTTGTCCAGAATTCTGTTTAAAAAAAAGATGGGAAATCTCGTAATTCTCTACTTCGTAATTTTCTTTCTGATAGATGAAAGTAAAATACATCTCCCCAAATAAGCCCTATTGTTATTTTTCGAGAGAAAATTAAAATAATACCCCGTCTCATTTTTGTGGAAACACGATAGTAGCCCAAGAACTAAACAAAACTTACTTGTCTGCATCCATCAACTTGAATATCAAACCCAGCAGGCTGTGATACAATGATGGAATCGATTGCATTGCATATTTTAGTAACGAACGACAGTATTGACGCTTGCTCTTCCGAAGTCACGTTCAAGTCTTGGTTTCGTTTTATTAGAGCCTGTAGGAAAGTGAGTAAAAAATAATTACTGTTTGAAATATAATATAGATATCAAATTTTTGATAAAACAGGCTTTCAAAATAGAAATTCCTGTATTGAAAAATTAGAATAGTGGAAATAACGATTCGGAAATGTTATGATTATTAGGTAAAAAAAATGTTGAATTAGACTCCCCATATCGAAGAAAAAAGAGTAAGCATTTTATGATAAAAAAAAATTTATATATTAAAACTGAAGATGAATGATATGAGTTATTCGATTTAATATAACAAACAGTCCACGAGTCTCAGAGACGAGGGGCGTATGGCTCGACGGCAGATGCGTCTTATCGCACCATGCTCGTCTCGATAACAATCTAAATCGGGGCATTTAGATTAGTGCAACCTCATTAGGATAGGATTTACATATTTATCCCGGGGGAGAGGAAAGCCGATAAGACGGCTTATTTATATGGCGAACCACGGTCTCTCGTCTAGTTACCATTCCAAGTCGGGTATGGGATTAGTTGTATTGTTTGTTTTCGGAGGCATGGACTTGGTGGTGGAGGAAACCGTAACCGACCAGCGGTTACGTGAACCACCCAACGACGGCGAGGAGTCCAGCAATCCTCTCGCACATAACCATCCCTGCATTGGATTCGAACCTGCGAACCCACGTAGAGTAATTAGAGGTGCGGTGGCGAGCGTATTCCTAACGCTTAGCCCGTTGAGCCACACCGCCGGGCCTATTATAATATATTTTTACCGATATTGATAAAAAACGATCTCCTGACGACCCCGAAAAGAGGGTGTTCGCTCATCAACAGAATGGAATTCTCTAAAACGAGACAATGACTCTCGATCTGTAAAGTGTGCCGTACTGACCTGGGTAAAAGCTTCGTCATCAGGTGCTGGCTTCACTCTTGGGAAAGCTTGTTCACACATCACAAAATCAAATGGAATGTGAGGCACAAACACTCTGTTTATTCCACGATGCATTCCACCCCGTCCACGTCCTCCTCGACCTCTCATTTTGATGTTTTGTCAAGTTAATTTAGAAAATTTTATATTTAAATTCCTAGACATTTCAGATTTGAAATCATAGGATTGAGAAAAAATCATGAAATTGAATGACCGGCACTGGTACCGGTAGCTAATGTATCGAACTCTGGAACCAAATACAGGAATGCCGGTACCGGAATACCGTAAACTATACACAAATTCAATAGGGTAGAATTCTTGAAAGCTACCGTATCGGTACCGGTACTCTGGTGGGCTACTGTTAGCAAAACCCCTAGCGCATCTCATTCGAGAGTGAGAAATTAATTTTTCAATAGAGGCCTAATTACGCCTTTAGTTCGCGTAATATTCTACATTAGCGGCCACTAACTTTAGCAACAAGCGCGGAGAAAACGAGAAATCGAGACTACGGGAAGTCATCCAGTGAAAAAATGAATAAATTTACAGAAATTATGGCAACAATTTTTTTTTATTCATTCACTAATATAATTCTCGAATAGAATTATCGCTTCGGCTAATTTTTTGCAGTATATATACTACATAACGTCAAGATTTTACATAGAAAACGTTTCGTGATATTTTTCAAATGTGGCAACTCAATGCAGAAGTTGATCACGTGTGCCAGTAACTTATCGACAATCATAACCTTTGACCTGTCGCATTAGTTAGTAAAAAAAGAGGTGACACTAGTTGTCCTGAGCTTTTGTTCACAAGAACAACGCTCAAAGTCACTTTTGCTGCGAGAAAAGTGGGATTATCAGTACTATTCTAAAACGACATACTCACAGACGCTATGGTACCGGTATTAAATTTGTGATACGCCAATGGGTTTTGGACCGCCATAAATAAAGTTTTGTGCCAAAACACTAGTGTCGGTAGCGGTACCACCGTACAACTGGAGAATGAATGAGCTAGATTACACAGCCAATTTGTCGGCATTGCAGTCTGGCACCGGTGTGGCTGTGGATATGCTACCGGTACCGGTACCCTACCGGCATTATGCGGCGGTCATACCAGACCCATGTATGCTAAATGAAATAAACAATTACCGATATTAAATTAATTAAAGTAACAGCAGAATTGATCTAACAATACAATTTTACAGTACCGGTATAGTACCGTAATAGCCTACTGTATTAATTTTTCATCTATCTGTCAATCAATAATGCCTTCACATTGGAATTGTTGTGTGGCAGGATGCACCTCAAATTGGAGAAATTGGAAGCAGTATTATTATGTTCCAAAAAGAAAACTAATTCTAAGATATTATATAATATTCTTAAAAACGGATGGAGTCAATTGGCGCCTCCGGAAGTCGATATGCTCAAGGCATTGGAGCACACCTCGACGGAACTTTAAACATTTGCCAGATATCAGAATACCTGGCAGTAACAGTGTAAATTTAAAAGAGGAAGTTGCTAAAGCAAGGGCCATTTGTACGCAAAAGTACAATGAGGCAAGAAATCTTTTTCAAAAAGTGATAAAATCAAATCTTGAGTCAAAAATGGATAGCATTCTTTGCAATATGGAGAAATTGAAAATGGAAAACCAGAAAATTGAATCAGAAAGTGCTCGTTTGAAGTCTGAACTTGAGGAATTACAGTTGCTCCACAAAATTCGAAATGACCATTCATACGGAAAAGTTCGATAAGGCAAGAAATATTTTTCAAAAAGTGAAAAAATCAAATCTTCAGTCAAAAATGTCTAGCATACTTTGCAATAGGGAGAAATTGAGGACGAAAAACCAGAAAATTAAATCAGGAAATGCTTGTTTGAAGTCTGAACTTGAGGAATTGCAGTTGCTCCACAAAATTCGAAACAAAAAATAACAGATGTTTGATAGATGCGACTTATCAATTTGCCTGGAACCATTTCTCCACCTAATGTAATCCGGAAATTGCAGAAATGCTAGGAGTAGCCAAAGGAATGCTACTGAAAGAAATGAATTCTCGGCTGTAATGGTAATATGCCGCCATGCTCTACCTCTTGCAATAGTCGCCTGTATGCTACAGGTTACCCAACCCACACATGGAATATTTGGAGCTTGGATAACATTTGGTTATGCTCTTTTTAGGGTACTCCCGTAGTATGTGAACCAAGAGGGCGGACATCGGAACGTAATATGTGTACCAGGTTATGGTTAGGCCATGATTTCAGGAACAATGATGCCTAGCCAATTCAAAGCTCATGGTCTTGAGCATGTAACACTTATACTTGATGCAACAGAATTTCCTGTTGGTAGATTTCCCGACCTGAATTCGAATTCATTATTCCAGGGTGGTCCAAGACTGTCGGCTCCGGGGGCCACAAAATTATTTTTGCATTGTTTGCGGCCACAATATAAAACATACAAAAACCACCAGAAAACTTACTAAAACCCACAAAAGTCTTTTAATATCTACATTGACGTATGATTTCAACTCCTCAAACACAAATGTAAGAGCTATGGAACGTCAATGAGATTTACAAAAAAAATCCTAACTTTGGAAAATGCTCATTGTTTACAAGATTCGAAAATGCTATAAATCAATCATTGTGTTATTTTTTCTCCCACATTCAGTTACAAATCTGTGAGTTTTCCGGAAATTTTCAAAATTTTGGGTTTGCATAACATTATTGAATTGAAATAGTATTAATAATTTTTACTTATATTTATTAAAATTTCTGTGCAATTGATGATGGTGTGTGGAATCAATGTGACTGGACGACAGTTTTGGTTGGGCGATTTGGCATTCGATTCCAACTATAATCAGCTTGGCAAAACCTTCGTCTTCATATTAAATACGGTTGGCTCGCGTTTACAAAATCTCTATTCGATTTGGGAACTTCTATAAAGTAATTAAAATGGTGTGGCAAACAATTCTTTTTTTTATTCTAATTTCTCTTTTACTTATTTATCTATTTTTTGTTTACTATATATTTTATCTATGCTTCTCCTTTTTTTCCTACTTTATTATACCCCTGTGGTTTTGTGTGTGAACTGATTCAATACTTTTAGGTAAGTGAACATGTGGCAAAACCAGTTTAATGTGAAATCTTTTTATGTTACGACTTGCTGCTTTTGCCTCTTTATAAGAGAAGTACTCGTATTGAAAGATAGGTTCAACATGAAAAGTGGCGTACAACGAGGAATAAGGACAGAGCCCAACATGTCATATTTGTGGCAAAACTGGGCATGGAATGAATAATAGAATAAATTTTATTCCAAAATTAGGCAAATATAAACCACAGGCCAAAGACCAACAAATCCGGAACAGACAAAATTTGACGAAAGCAAAATGAACAAGATAAAAAAGCAAAAAATATTACGAAGAAGTAAAAAAAAAAGATATTAGCGAAAATAACATTAGTTAAAAACAATCGTTAAATGTCAATCCGACCCAGATCACACCACCAACGAAATTAGTGAAGATTACAGTGTGAAATCATGCATAAGACCAACCCTTCATTGAGAAATGTTTGGTAATATGTTAGACATTAGTGAGATGATAGTTTCAGTAAGGAAGAAGAAATGCATTCCAATAAATCAGAAAAAAAACTATTTTGTATTTATTAGGACCCGATACACAAAGCCAAGTTAAAAATTCAAAATCATCCGTGGACAAGTCTTTTTCTCATGAAAAGTCACCACCTGAAAAAAGAAAACATTTAGAAAGCAAAAAATAATGATTATAAAAGAAGCAAACGAATAATTCATTCCCAAAAATGTGTGTAATTCTAATCTAAGAAAGAACAATCAAACAACTACATTGTAAAACTCCGTGATTCACTGGTAAGTGGAGAAAACGACAAGAACCTACTTGAACATACTGTGATCTGTGGCTTATTATGAGAATCTACTATTGACAATTACTGTTTGATATTCAAATGCATTCGATATTTACTGATGTTCTTTCTTTCTGATGTTAACTAACATTTTCATAGACATTGTGAAACTGCTTTAATACAATTTAAAATTGACAACATGGGGTTTCTGCTGGTACCATTTGTATTAACAATACCTTCTAGTCTAAAATGTTTTCAAAATAAATTCTCTCGTCATGCATGATTGTTAATTATAGTAACATATGTATAAATAACGACAAATATCATGGAATCAGGTTCCACGTAGAAGTTCTTGTTTGTCTACAATAAACTCTCTCAAAATGTAGGGTGTCCCCAAAATTTCGAGTCTCACTTCTCCATAGTGTCGCATTTGTCCCACTAATATCACATGTCCCATGTGTCGCACTTGTACCCAGTGTACCACTTGTCTCATGGGTCGCACTTGTTCCACTTTTTCCATCTGGCCCACTTGACACAAGTGTACCACTTGAAACATTTGTCGCAAATTTCTCGCTCGTTCCACTTCTCTCACGTGTTGCATTTGTCCAACTTGTATCATATTTCGAACGTTTCCCACGTGTCGCACTTGTCACACTTGACCCACATGTTGCACTTTTCCCACGCCTGTCACTTGTACCACTTCTACCGTTTTTTGCATGTGTCCCACTGGTATCACGCTTAGAACTCGTCTCACCTGTCCCATTTGTCTCACGTGTTCCACTTGTATCACGTGCCCCACTTGTCCCTAGTGCCCACTTTTCCCACCCATCACATTTGTCCCAAGTGTCCACGCGTTGCACTTATCCCACGTGTCTCACTTCAGTCACTTGTACCTTTTTTTGCACATATCTTTCTTGTATCACGCTTGACACTTGTCCAACGTGTGTCACTGGTATCACGTGTCCTACGTCTCCCACGTGTACCATTTTTGGCACGTGTCCCACGTGTCGCACTTGTCCTACATGTGCTACTTGTCCAAAGTGTCACACATGTCTCACGTGTCCAACTTTTATCACATGTCCAACTTGTCTCACATTTGTCACTCGTATCGTATTTCGAACGTTTCCCACTTGTCTCACGAATCACACTTATCCCTTGTGACGCAATGTACCTTTTTTCGCACGTGTCCCAGTTGTCTCACGTGTCACACTTGTCCCACGCGTCGCACTTATCTCATGTGTCTCACTTGTACCCATTTCACACTTACCCCACTTGAATCAGGCTTGGCACTCGTCCCACATGTCCACATTTACGATTTTTAGCACGTGTCCCCGTTGTCGCCTTTGTACCACGTGTCCCACTTGTATTACGCTTGGCACTTGTTCTACGTGTTCCACTTGTCCAACCTAACCAAGTGTCGTATTTATCCCACGTGTCTCACTTGTAACATTTTTCGCACATTTATCACGCTTGCCACTCGTCCCACCTGCCGCACTTGAACTATTTTTCACACGTGTCCTACTTGTCTCACGTGTCGCACTAATCCCATGTGTCGCACTTGTCCCCCATGTGTCACTTGTATCATATTTCGAACTTTTCCCACTTGGCCCACGTGTCCCATTTTTCGCACTTGTCCCACGTGCCGCACTTGACCTACATGTCGTACTTGTTCCACGCGAGTCACTTGTATCACTTTTACCATTTTCCGAAATTGTGCTTTATTTGTTTTCGATATGTCACTCATATCACGTGTGTCACTTGTATCATTATTCGAACGTATCCCACTTGTCTCACATGTTGTACTTATCCCACGTGTACCCGTTGTCACTTGTATCATATTTCGCACGTTTCTCACTTGTGCCACATGTACCACTTGTATAACGCTTGGCACTCGTCCCACATGTCTCACGTGCCCCATTTAACCCACGTATCGCATCACTTGTAACATGCGTGGTACTTGTATCATGTGTCCCACGTGGGCCAATAGTAACACTGTCGATCAGTTGGGATTAACATGAGAAAATATTTGAAAAGTCTACGCTAGATGGCAGTATGGAACAACAAAATTCATCAATGTGGTCTCTGATGATTGACATCTAATGATCAGGACATTTCATATAATCTCTACTCAACCCCGACTTTTTGTTTCAGTACACCAAATAATACTAGGCAAACTTAACACAACTACGACCTTTTTAGTTGTACATCAAATAATGTTATGCAACTATCAACCCTTCTCCCAGTTAATTTGGTGTTTTGGGTTACTTCAACAGCAGCCACTATGTGGCAACAATGAGCAATATTCATCTAGGTATCCATGGCGACTAAATTGTAAGTTCCGGCCTATATTCATAAATTTTTTAGATATCGTTGAGGCGAAGTATTGAATGAGCAGGCAAAACTTCGGGATTTCTAACGTTGAAGGTATAACCTAAATTCACTAATATTAATATACAAAAACTCAATTTTATTTTAAAAAGGGTCATTAATATGATAGGATAGAAGAGAATTTACATTTCCGGGAAAGAGGAAAGCCAATAACACAGCTTAATCATATGGCCAGCCCCTGCCTATCGTCCAGTTAACAGTTCATGTATGCTATAGGATTAGTTAGAAAGTTATTTGATTTTGGATGCATGGACATGATGGTAAAAGGAGCCCCGACTGACCAGCAGTTACTTGAACCACCCTACAGTGTGAAGGAACAAACCTCTTGCACATTATTATTCATTTTCAAACATGCAAACCCACGCAAGGTAATCATTGGCAGGATCATCTCAGCAGGATGTGCTTCACCACCGAGCCGATTAACCAATTAGGGCTTGCCATTAATTTTCTTATATGTTTTCTTTCCTGTTTTCATTGAGTTAGATTCCATTATTGTCCCACCTTTCTCTGTTTTTTTTTTATTATTAAACAGAATCAAAGAAAATAAATTCGACAAATCAATGGTGGGGCAATAACAAAGTAATGGATAATGATTTTGGAATTAACCCAGAGTTTAACCCAAATGTTTGTGTTAAACACTTGAGAATTTCAATTTTTATAATTTATTGAAAAGGCATTGTGTAATCATTCATTTCCACCTATCTGTGATTGCTTGCAAAAAGCCTTGTTTAGAGTATAGCTGTAAACTGAAAATGTTTGAAATTTCAAAATTGGTTTTAATTTACTCTAAATCATCATAATTGCAATAAATTCATTATGTATAAAAAATTTTACCGTTAAAGTTTGATATCTTCAGAGTTCCAGATTAAGAATAGAAATTTTTCCAGGCCACAGTAAAAATTTTGATAGATATTTGACTTCTTGTAAAACTCTTATCGAGCCAAGTGATTATGCTTTAAATATGTTGGGATTGCAGGTTAAAAAATCAGGTTCAAATCCTTCACACTTTTAAATCGAATAGATTTTAGACTTCAAATATTGTGTTTACTTACTTACATATCAGTGGAAGTTTATACAAAGCCTAGTTCAGAGTGAAAAGTTGGAAAAAACAATAATTTTAGTCATGTTAACCCATGTTCAATTATTATTGACATGTACTGTACTTAATAAAGGCCAATTGTACTAATTGTCCATTGGTGAAGTAAATTTTTCAAATGCAGACAAGATTAAATTTCTTGTTAGCAATATTAAACCAGCGTAACCAATTCACTTTATGAATCTGAATCAAGCTTGATTGATAATAAAACTTGTACAATCATAGTATAACTCTTAACATTTTAAATCAAATGAAATTTTAAATATTTTATTGAACACCATGCTAATTTTTTCTAAGAATACTGATATATTTCTGAATGAAATTTCAACCAAATTTTTTCCCTTATGTCAAGCAATTTTAATATGAGGTCATCCCATGAAATCTTCAATGCTAAGTAGGTCATTGATGACATTTACTTTTTGGATTATTTCAAAAAGATTAACCAATCCAATATTTGTTTCTGATTAGGACATGAGGGTATAGGAAATTGTGACCTACTATTTTTTGTGCATGCTCTACATGTTTGTTTTAATTCTTAAATTCGTTAATTTAAAAATATTTTTTTATTCAATTTTGCATCTTCACGTCAGTATATTAACACTCTTTTTATATTTCCTTTCATTAGGGGCTTGTGTGTTTTAGGATTTTTATCTTTTTAAAATGACTATTTAACTAGTGGTCTCACTCTTTGCCTTTATACTATGGAACACAATTGGAATGAGAAAACCTTAGCAGTGGCGGTACAGAATAGCATACTGCAAGTCATGGGCATCAGCCTATTTCGACTTGACGATAATCAAGTGAGTGATCGTGTTGTGTGTGTATGGACATTAGGGCAAGTACATGTTTAAATATAGGGTAATTTCATCTGGAATTAGGCTTGTTAACATAGTTCTATCATCTGCATATATTTTAGCCTTTCTCTTTTGTTCAATACATTCCCTAAATTGGAGAATTTATATTTTTTGCATTTCAACACTAGATTCTTGTTCTAAAAATATAATTTAAAAAGAATATTTTATACTGATTGGAAATTGTCCGAATAGTTAAAGTTACAATATGTTCCTCAAATCTGAAATGATTTGTTATTTTAAAATTGGAATCCTGCTTGAGAAAAATATCGCAAATGTATGTTTGAAACTTGCCATAAACAGCAACCGAAGATCACATATTATGACTCAAAATTGTTTTTGTTCATTTATTATACAGTATTCCATAGATTTAATCTTTTTTAAAGTTTAAAAACAAAGTCAAGAAAAATGAACCTGAAAGTATAGTGCTAACTTGCTGTAAAACATGACAAAAATGAACTCATTTCTTGCCTATTTATTCCAACACAAAGCAAATGAAAATGTTTATAATTTACAATTTATGGAACATATAATAAAATTGATGAAAATTATTCTTAGGAAAAAATACACCACTTTCAATCATGAATTATGGGGAGTTTGAAAAATTCTTGAATAAATATTTTTTTAAGGCAAGACTCCAATGTTGAAATTCATAACATATAAAAAATAGGGAAATATTATACAAATAAATTTGAGGGAACAATTTATAACTAAACACCAGCCAGTCTGCCAGCAAACCCGTCCATTTTTATTGCTGCTAATGGCAAGTTCCAAAACATACTTTTTTTATTTGAATTTTTATAAAGTACCGGTAGCTCTAGTATTGAAATATAAAAAGTATAAAAATTTCCAATTTTGAAGCAAAGGATAAATAAACAAAAACCATTTCTGGGGTAAAATACCTTTTTTCGGTTCTTGTTTATGGCAAGCTTAATGCATACATAGTCAATTATATTCTCAGTGCATGACTCTGGTGTTGTAATAAAAAAGTTTAGGTAAATAAAATAATTTAGATAAATAATAATTTAGATGTAGGGTTTAGGCAAACTTTGGTCGATTTTTGTGGTATGTTTAACTTTATTGCATATTTTTTTATTATATTTTCTGAAGCTGGACTGTAACCTTGATATGCAGAAAATACCCCATTTAAAAAACTTCCTCTGGGAACAAGTAATAAATTAAAATTCAAGTTCAGAACATATAACTGTGTAATAAATAAACCAGATTCTTAGTTGAGCAATCTCCAGACACACCTGCTAGATATGAGAATTTATTTTTGCGACTTATCTCAGAGAATTGGGTGATTTGAATTGTGTAACTCAGGCTCAATAACAACTGCCAGACGGCTAAGGACCGAAATGAACAGACTAAAGTTTGGAAATGCCATTAATAATGTGCTTTGAATGTGAAGTTGAATACTATTGGTGGTTTTTAACATATGTCTGCCTGAGATGGCTAATTTTTCCAAATTCATTTATTTGAAATTCATTCATCTGTATTTTCTGCGACTATCCTAACATTAATTTTCTGATTTGTTGTTTTGTTTGCTGTAAATGGGGTTCAGTTATTGTTACACCTTTCCCTGTTTATCTCATTAATTTAACCCATGGTTAGTTTAAAAGCAACAAGAGCATAAAACATTATGTATTTTTATCCATGTGCGCACCTTTTCAAACATAAACTGTCGAATAAGGATTTTATGCTTGATGAGGACAAATCTGAGTGTGGACAAACGCCACACTTAATAGCTTTGCGAGGTCTGGTTGCCAGACAAAAGGTTCCGTGGTTTGCCATATAAATGAGCTGTCTTATCGGTATTCCATTCTCCTGGAATAAATATGGACATCCTATCTTATCTCTATAAATGTATGAAAGTATTGAAATGTGTAGCTAATCCTATTATACTGGTGAGACATCTCAGGGTAATATAAGCCAAAGATTTCATAAATCTCAGAAGAGAGAATATAATATTTAGTCTGCGGTATAGAGCTTGCCTGCATGTTCAACAGATATCAAAAAAAAATCTGTCAATAAAAGGAAATGAACAATCTCAGACTACAAATTAATATACTGGAGTAGAGGATCTGCCGACTAACGTGGAATAATTGTAAAAAAATTTAAGTTCCAATCTCATGATGAAACTAAAAGATTGCGATCCTTCCAAAAATAATATTTCCTTACATATCGATGGATACTTGTACAAAGCTATCTTCTGATTAAAATTTTTAAAATTCATGTGAAAGTGTTTTTTCTATGAGAAAGGATAACTTAAGGGGCTACAAGAGTATTTTCGATTATATAAGAAGTAAATCAGATACTTTCTCAAAGCGTATAAAATATGTGAATATTAACCGTAATATGGGATCCATGTCTGCTTTCCATTGAAAATGGAATGTGATGCTGAAAATATTATTTGAGCATGACAGCTTTATTCCAAGAGGTTTTTCTTATGACAACAGTAAGTTTTGGAACTATCTTATGTCAAAATGATGATGAAAATGTTTCTGAAAGTTTACAACTACCGTAAATATTTGAAGTAGATTTTTGGGTGCTCCAAAAGTATGTGAACCAACATGGTGGATACTGGAACGTAGTATGTGTACCCAGTTAAGGATAATTTTATTCCAGTTTTCCTCATTTTAGTTCTATTACGAGTACGGGGACTAGCCAAGTGACTCCTGTAGTATTTGAACCTGGAGTTATGGCCTAACCCTAACCTGGTACATATACTACTTTTCGGTGTCCGCCATCTTGGTTCACATACCGATTTTTGTTGGGTCAAAAATTGTATGTCGAATAGTTCTGATTCGATTTATAATATTTGATTAATTTATGTACAATTAACTATTCTATTGGCTTGACGCATTATGCTAGCATAGGCACACAAAATTTTTAGCAATGAAATCGCATTGAGACAACAAAACAAAATTTATAATAGTTTTGTGTCTACATGATATTGTTTTAATTGTAATCGAGCATAATGCCTAGGTAGAATTCTAACATTTTTTGTCCTCACCGAAAATCTGAATTCTGGACATGTTAATTACAGTATTGTACTTTTTTTGAGGGAATTCTATACTTTCACTTCCTTTAATTTCATCGACTCGCCGCTGATAGTCACTCAATAATGCCTTTTTACAATTGTACGTATAACTCCTCCTTGCTTGTTGCAATGTCGCTACATTGCAGTACATATATTGGTAGATTAAATTGAGACAGGTTAATATCAATCTTCATCATTAAAGTGTTAGCATGTTCCTTGCATAATTTGGCAGGTCACAGAAAAATCATGGTGGGTCACTTTGTGATCAACGGCTCAGTGGGTCGTAATCTCTATCATATAACCTGCTACCAGGCAAGTAAGTACTGATAAGTCATGTGTTAATTTAGTCCGATTATATTTTTGTGTTTGATTTCATAAAAAAAAACCTAGACGAATAGTGAAGACTTGCTGAAAATAGACTGTTGGATCTCCGCTCTAGAAGACCCCTATTGTCATTCATTATGTCTGTTTGTCTCTGTATCTGTATTTTGTCTGTCCGTCTGTGTGTACAAGCTTTAGCGACTGAACAGCTGGACAGATCTGTATGAAATTTATCACAAAGGTCTTGTATTCCATACTAACTGTCAATACTCAGTGGTGGACTTTTATTGTAAATGCTTTGCCGGGAAGGTAACTAAAACTATGTAAATATTCAGAAGTTTGGTTTCAATAAATCTTGGTACTCCTGTAGTATGTGAACCAAGATGGGGGACACAGGAACATAGATAGGTTCAGGTAGAAATACTACAGAAGTCACATGGTTAGTCCCCGAACTCCTACTAGAACAATAATAAGGGAAATTAAAATAAAATTATGGCTTAAATCTAACCTGGTACACATACTATGTTCCAGTGTTAGCCATCTTGGTTCACATACTACGGGACAGTTTAAATTTGTTAGTAGCTGTGTGGTGAATTATTGATTATGGACATGTCCTATTTTGGAATTGAATTTTCCTGTCACTAAATTAATTTTACAAAGGAAGGCAAGATTAGGGTTGAGCTATAAATTTATTAATAACATCAACCAATTAAGAGTTTTAATTTGATTGCAGCAATAAAAAATTAGTGTAGAAATAGCTGTGATGAACTGGGCTAAAATTCTTTACCGGTACTTTTAAACAACAGATCGTTGTATGTGATGAATCATAATGATGTTTGGAAACACATATCCCATTTTACAGGTGCCAACTCGCGAAACCACTTTTAAAATAAGCCCCAACAATTTTGCAATGGTAAAGTATGAGAAGGCTTTTTCGGGGGTTAAAGGTCGGGAGAGAGAGGTCAATTGTTTGTTCACTAAGACAATTGTTTATTTTCCCAGCTCGCACTGACAGTGCGGTGAGAGTAGAGTGATCGACAACTTTCAGGACTAATGCGTCGTACCACATTACAGAGTGAGGTTGGACCCGGCCCGCGGGCCGTATGTTGCCCACCCCTGGTGTAAAGAAATTGAAACCTATGGAATCTTTTGTAGAATAATTTTAATTTCAGTAATAACTTTACTATTGGAAGCTTTCCGATGTGTTAAATGAAAATGAGTATATGTGCGTGATCTCTTCTGTGAATGTATTTCTCACACTATATTTAAACATAATTATCAAACTAAAGTTCTTCCAAATTTTTTGATATTTTTATTTCTGCTTGTCCGTCTGTTTTGTTTTTGTAGTTTTGTGGCGGGAATTTCGATTTCAAATTAGCTGGGTATTGTGTTTAGTTTATCCCGCTTACGAATTGTTGCGAAATTCCTCTGTTATATTCCTGTACCCTTTGTTTACTCTTAGTTAATGATTAATTAGTTTTACTGATAAGAAGCCAGTTAGTACCAGATATTAAAGTGCTTAGTGAACAGATGACGACAGACAGGTGATTTAAATGCTGTATTTATTGAAAAAAAATATATATTTGATAGTCCCATAAAGCTGTATACAAAGAGAGTGGGGACATAATAGATGAAATCTTCTTTGGCCGATTATGGTCAGTACGTAAATCATACCATATTTGTGCAATCCATCAGCCACCCATGTTTGGTCAATCTAGTTCAAAAGAAGTAAATTTAATGCAACATTAAATAACAGTGAAATAACTGCTTTTTCTCAAATGTATCATTGCTAATATCTGAATAGTTTGGTATTCCACAATTCTTCTTTTTAATGAAAAAAACTTTCAATCCTTTAAGTAAAATTACTTGTCTTCATTTGTAAAATTAATTTAGGTATTCCAATTTTTTAGCATTGATAACACAGATTATATAATTGACATATTGGCGGCATAGTACATTTGATTGGAGATGATGCGTCGTTGAACAACCGCGGACCTAATTTTGATTCATCTTTCAGATCGGCTATGCAATTCAAAATAAAACAAAATTTGATATGAAAAATTTAGACAGTATTATTTTTCATATATTGCATTGAAATATCCATAAGATTACCAGTATAATTACCTATAAAGACAATACCCAGTATCATAGACGTAGCCTGGGTCTTCTCCCAAATGTATTTTGTTAAGCGATTTCGCGTCAAATTTTAATCAAGACTTCAAGTTCTGGTTTATATTTGTTTTACAAATGCAACAATATAAATAGGCAATACACATGTTCTAAAATATCTTATTGGTGTTGTATAAAGTTGAATTTTGTATTTGACGAAAGTTGAAGGTATAGATGTTTTCCTAAACACCGACTTATTTATTTTCTTATCATTGACTAATCAGCAAAATGACAGTGTAAAATAATAAATGAAATTTTGCGATGGTTTTATATGTTGTCTTGTTTTATTGGTTTTGTTGCATATATGTCAGTTTCAGTGGTTCAAAAATCTTCAACAATTTGCCAACTCTCATAATCATTCTCAAAATAAGCTTTGAAAATATAGGATGGTGACCTTTAGGAAAGATTTTTCCCTAAGTCAGGGTTCAGTGAAATACACATTGAAGGGCCATGTAAAGAGGGCTTGCAAGTTTTTGATAATTTTTGCAGTGGTCAGGGCTTCACCCCTCGGAGATTTTAGTCACAGGATTAAAGTTTTTTTATGAATGAAGCATAAAAGGATTCAGTAAAAGGTTAGCTTGTGTCCAATTTATAGTAAATATTCTGTGAAAAATTATTATTTTCATTGTTACGGTTCATTGATATTTTTTGATTGAAGGATTTAGAATGGGTTTCTAAAAATTTGAGGGCACTGTTGTATCTTTTAATATTTCCTTCAATAAATTCATTCATTCATTTTAACTCTCCTAGTCACACATGACCAAATATCACATACTTGAAAGGACTTTCCAGGCACAATGATTTGCGACTAATTAGTCTGTGCTGACACAACATGCGGCAGAACCGATTGGATTGTTATGCTCATTTCCAAGAGTAATGCTGGCCCTGGATCTCTTGTGGTAGAATACTATCCATTTAATTAACTATTAAAAGCTTTGTTATATCTTTGAATAATGTCTGTACGTTACTTAAACTTAAAATTCCAAATTTTTGTTCATTTTCCCAATGTTTTTGTTTTTAATGAAGTTTTGTTTTTGAAGTTTGGTAATGGGAATGTTGAGGCAAGAGTCTTTTGTATTTACTGAATTTTGTGTTCAGTTTATCGCTCTTCCAGATTATTGCGAAATTTCTCTGTAATATTTCTGTGACCTTCCTTTACTCTTAGTGAATGATTAATCAGTTTTTCTGCTAACATGACAGTTAGTACCATATATTGAAGTGCTAGGTAAACAATTCACGACAGACAGGTAAATATAAATGTATAATCGATTCGTCCTATAAAAGCTGTATGTAAAGGGGGTGGGTCCATGCCATGTCAGTTTTTGAATTTTGTCCATTGAGTGACACAGTAAATCGAGAGTGCTTTTTTCTATCCATTTTCTCTCATATTTATTTTTTCATTTGATCGGAGAGGAAGAGAACCTACTGATGTCATCAGTTTTCAGTCACATGGTTAAATCAATCATACGTGAATTTATTAATGCAAAGCAACCCAATCAAATATATCTATCTAACGCAGACAAAAGAAGACATTTGGTGACTATTTTGACGGTGCACCCATTTATTCATTGTATTTTGCATTGAATTTGCACATTCCGAAAATGCAATTGTGAAACTCTCAGTAACTATTTTACCTATCAGGGAGAGGGAGAGAACCTACTGATGTCATCAGTTTTCAGTCACGTGGATAAATACAATTGTGCATTTCTCAGTACCTATTTTAACTATTATAATGATTGTACTATTGTTTGTAAAAAATAACACTCACGCTTAACCCTTCACTAGACAGGAAAGCACTCGTTGCTAATGCAACGGAGTTGTAGAGCTTAAGTGAAAAAAATCGATGAAAATTAGTTATAATGAAACGGCCTGCATTTGTTTTTGAGATATCCGATAATAATGCATTATATAAAATGAGATGTAGTATGCCGCCAATCTGTCAATTATCTAATCTGTGTTATCAATGCTGTAAAATTGGAATACCTAAATTATTTTTATAAATGAACACAAAATTCATGTTGAGGTATGAATTTATTAATATCATAAACTAATTTAGTTAAGCCTGCATCAAGCTTGAATGGACATACCATTTGTATAATCAATATGTACAGCTTAAACGTTTAATGGAGAATCCAGGCTTGAAATCAAATTTTAAATATGCCCTTCACATCATGCCATCTTTTCAGGATAGAATGTTCTAAGAATACTGCTAAATTCCTAATGGAATTTTGAACTTATCATCCGCAATATCTATCAAATGAGGTCACCCTGTGAAATCTTCAATGATGTTTCACACTTGTGCCACCACAATAAAGATTGAACAATTTGATTTCAATAGAGTAGTAATAAATTGAAATTGAAAACCTAAGATACCGTACCTCTTCTAATTAGCATGTTTGTATTAATAATTTCTCATAAATAAAACGTTATTGTTTCAGATTTCACCCAAGACTTCAAGTTCTGTTTTATGTTTGTAACAATATCAATAAGCAATACATATGTTCTAAAATATCTTATTAGTGTTGTATAAAGTTTAATTTTGTGATTCGACAGTAGTTGAAGTTATAGATGTTTTCCTAAAAACTGACTTATTTATTTCCTTATCATTGAACAATCAGCAAAATGACAGTGTAAAGTAATGAATGAAATTTTGATAGCTGCTCAGACACATTTACAGGCATGGTTGTATATGCTATTTTGTGTTATAGGTTTTGTTAGATCTTTGTCAGTTTCAGTGGTTCAAAAATCCAGGTATAAATCAAATAAGCCAACGGTCATCCATCTGTCATTTTATCCAAGCTTCCCAAAGGTAATGCTGACCCTGGAATTATTGTGGTAAAATACTACTCATTTAAATTACTGTTTAAACTTTTTTTTTTCTGTGAATAATGTCTGTCTGTTTCTTAAGCCTAATTCCGAAGTTGTGTCCGTTTTCCCAATGTTTTTGTTTTCTTTAAGTTTGAGATTTGTTTTTGAAATGTGGTGGTGGGAATGTTAAAGCAAGTATTTTTTGTATTGACTGAATTTTGTGTTCAGTTTATCGATCTTCCAGATTATTGCAAAATTTCTCTGCAATATTTCTGTGACCTTGTTTTTCTCTTTGTTAATGATTAATTAGATTTTCTGATAAGATGCCAGTTTGTACCAGATATTGAAGTGCTAAGTAAACAGGTGACAACAGACAAGCGATTATTATAAATGTATATTCGGTGGTCCTATAAATGCTTTATGTGAAGGGGGTGGATTCGTGCCGAATCAGTTTTTGAATTTTGTTCGTTGAATGCCACAGTAAATTGAGAGAACTTTTTCCCTATCCATTCTCTCTCATATTTCTTTTTTCATTTGATCGGAGAGGAAGAGAACCTACTGATGTCATCAGTTTTCAGTCACGTGGATAAATCAACCATAGGTTAATTTGTAAATTCCGAAAATACAATTGTGAATTTCTCAGTAACTATTTTAACTATTATAATGATTGTACTATTGTTTTGTAAGAAATAACATGAGAAAACGTTATGGGTTTTAACTGACGCTTAACCCTTCACTACATAAGAAAGCACTCGTCGCTAATGTGACAGAATTGCATAGCCGAACTGTAAGATGAATAAAAATTATTTAATCTGTGTTCTCAATGCTAAAATAATTGGAATACTATAATTAATTTCACAAATGAAGACAAGATTAGGGTTGAGCTATAAATTCATCAATAACACCAACAAATTTAATTAAAAATAAATTTGAGTTGGGTTGCGCGAGACTAACTTCCTATCTTTTCCCTATGCCTTTATGCTAGTGGATCCGTATGCGTATACTGCAAGGATACTGTAGCTGGAATAAACATGACTATTCTATTCAATTAAAGAGTCCAGCTGCACACTAACACAAATGTATTTCTGTAACGTTTCGTCCGACCAGAGTCAGACTTCCTCAGACAAGCAGTTTACAACAATGGCAAGAAAGAAAATTTGCTAAATGAATTTGAAATATCAAATCAAGTATGACGTAACAATGCATAAACATTTAATTTGCATTTAGCCGTAGAAGTAATGATTGGGAAGATTAGAACCACAAATATCAGTGGAGCTCATTTCAGATGTAATTGAAAAAAATAAAATAAAAAAAGGGTTTTATTATTGCCTTTACGAAAATGATGGGTAACTAAATGTAATTGAAATTATGGGCACTTAGAGAACCACGAGGAAGTAAACCAACATTTAAACATAAATCAAGGCTTAGTCTGGTGAGGACCAATTTCAAAATTAAAAAAGGTTAAAAGTTATTGCTGAATTTTGATCTTAAATAGCGTTAAAATATAATATTAATTCATAATAATAAATGAATAAATTACCCATCTAGCATATTTCGAGTAGGACAAAAGAAAATAAATAAAAAAATTTATCGCAAGCACATAGCTCCAAGGTTTCGAATTATAATTAAAATTAAACGTGGGACACTTGAAAATAGTAAAATAAAACGCCAATCAAGGGGCGAGTAATAATATAAACTTAAGAAAAAGAGTGATTGTTAAATTTAAATATTATATGACGTTGGAATGAAAATTATTATTAAATAATAATTCTTAGATGAGTCTACAGTCTATTTCTCCCGTGAATTGAGTCCTTTTGGTTCCAATGTTCCGAATTTGTTGATGTAGTATGCTTCTACTGTTTGTCGATAGCCCTGGTCTCTGAATAGTTTTTTTATTCCAGTTACTGAAAAGTCACTTATTGAATGTCCCAGTTTGTTGAAGTGTTCTCCCACTACTAAATCATATTTCCTTTTCGTAATACTTCTCAGATGTTCTGTTATACGATATTTTAACGACCTTCCGGTCTCGCCGATATACTGCATCCCACATTTCTTACAGTTTATTAGATAAATAACATTATTTGATTTACAACTTATCCTTTCGTTAATGTTTATATGGACTCCCGTCACGTTCCCGGTACTTATTTTTGTTTCTTCGGAATATTTACAGGTGGTGCATGCTTTTCTATTACATTTATAAAAACCAGATTGTACTTTCTGTGATATTACTGGTTGTAGTTTAGCTCTAACCAGTCTATCGCGTAATGTAGGGCACTTTCTATATGCAATTTTCGGAGGTTGAGGGAAAATCTCTTTTAGTCGTGCATTGTTGTCAAGAATATATTGGTAGTCCGAAAATATTTTTCTAAAGTGCGGTTGGTTTGGGTGGTAGTTGGTAATAAATGGCAATAGTTGCTGACCTTGTTTTGTACTTTTCGGTGTTAAAAGGTAATCTCTGTTCATTTCTTTTACCAATTTTATTGTTTTGTCAATAGAAGTCTCTTCGTAATTTCGTTGCATGAGATAGCGTTTCATAATTCCTGCATGCTTGTCAAAAAATTCGACATTTGAGCACGATCTTCTTATTCTTATGAAGAGTCCCTTTGGAATGTTTGCAGTAATATGTTTGGGGTGGCATGAGGAGGGTAAAAGATATTGGTGAGAGTCCGTGTCTTTAGTGTAAATTTCCGTTTCCAATTTGTTGTCTATGATATGGACTTTTACGTCTAAAAATGTAATGTTTTCCGTTGAGTATTCGAATGTGAACTTGATAGAAGGGTGTATTGAATTCGCATGGTTTATAAAAGATATAAGCTCGGTTTCGCCGTGTGTCCAGATCAGAAAACAGTCATCGATGTATCTATAGTAGTATTGTGGCCTAATCTTCGCTGTTTCTAGAATCTCAGACTCTAAGTATGCCATAAATATGTTTGCATATTTGGGAGCCATCTTAGTTCCCATCGCTGTCCCATTGATTTGGAGATAATGCTTTCCGTCAAATAAAAAATTATTATTATCAAGAACCATATTAACTGCTTCTTTAATATATGGAATTTCCCGTTTTTCTGTGGTATATTTACTGAGATACTTCTCCACCGCTAAGATGCCATCTTTATGTGGAATATTTGTATACAAGGAAGTCACGTCCATGGTTACTAAATAAGATCCTGGCGGAATATTGTCAATTTTTTTCAGAATATTCAGAAAATCCATACTGTCTCTGACATATGATGGTATAACCTCTTTGCACATGAGGTTAGTTAATTTGTAATCTATGAAAGCTGATAATTTTTCCGTTGCAGTTCCGTTTGTTGATATGATTGGCCGACTGGGGTGATTTTTCTTATGCACTTTTGGTTGTAAACGTAAACGACCTGGTTTAGGTCTTTTTGGAGTTATCCCTTTGAGTAGTATGTCATCAATAATGCCGGCTTCCCTCATATTATGACATAATTTGGTTACTTTGTTGCCAATTTGTATAGATATGTCTTTTGGAATGCACTTGTATACCAAGTTATCCGATAGATGCCGCATACCTTCTGTGATGTAGTCAGTTCGGGAGAGTATGCAAGTTCCCCCGCCTTTATCCGCAGGTACTATGATGATATCCCTTGCTGCTCTTTGTTCTAGTTCCCTCAAGGCCTCGACTTCGTCTTTTTTGAGATTGGAAAATGTACGTTTCTTTGATGTCGTTTTCTGGATTTCCCGTTTTAGAGTGTTAGCGAAGTGATCTAAGTCAGAATTTCTCCCAGTAGGCGGTGTCCATCTACTTGGAACACGTAAGGATTTCGGATATGTTTCAGCTACTTCGCTGATGGCTTGACTGGAGAATGGATCAAAAAAGTATTCTCTCAAGCGGTAGTTGCGAATAGTTTTATTAATGTCTGTTTGCAGTTGAAAGTTATCGAATCTGTCGGGAGTAGGACTAAAGCCAAGGCCTTTTTTTAGGACTTTTTGTTGTGACTCAGTTAGATGGACATTGGACAGATTGTACAAAGTTGAGGTCACTGTCGCGATCTCTCCTTTGTTTCGTCTTTTCCTCTTTCTATTGAAACGTCTATTTCTCTTTCGTTTGGTTCTAGTCAAGTTTGGCTGAGTTGATTCCACTGTGTTTATATTTATTTCATTTGATTTAGTTGGGTTTCCGTTTGTTATGACTGTATGACTCATTTTTCTCATCCTTGTTCTTTTAAGTTTTGCCGTTAGATTTGTTCTAGAAATATCTATCATAAATCGGATGGCATTCCAGATATCTGCTTTTATTGTTGCTCTTAGTTTATTTTCTATTTCTAACCTGGTATTAGTTATCTCATTTAAACTTGAACGACATTCCTTAAGAGCTTGCTTCGTCAATTGTTTTGAAAATTCTTTATGTAAATTTTGCCATTTGGTCAAGTTTTTCAAAATGTTGGTCAAGTTTTCAAATGTTGGTTTACTTCCTCGTGGTTCTCTAAGTGCCCATAATTTCAATTACATTTAGTTACCCATCATTTTCGTAAAGGCAATAATAAAACCCTTTTTTTATTTTATTTTTTTCAATTACATCTGAAATGAGCTCCACTGATATTTGTGGTTCTAATCTTCCCAATCATTACTTCTACGGCTAAATGCAAATTAAATGTTTATGCATTGTTACGTCATACTTGATTTGATATTTCAAATTCATTTAGCAAATTTTCTTTCTTGCCATTGTTGTAAACTGCTTGTCTGAGGAAGTCTGACTCTGGTCGGACGAAACGTTACAGAAATACATTTGTGTTAGTGTGCAGCTGGACTCTTTAATTGAATAGAATAGTCATGTTTATTCCAGCTACAGTATCCTTGCAGTATACGCATACGGATCCACTAGCATAAAGGCATAGGGAAAAGATAGGAAGTTAGTCTCGCGCAACCCAACTCAAATTTATGTTATTGTATTCGTGGGACTTCTGTATCCATAATGGATCCTTCTAACTCTGGACTCGACAACGATTGCAAGAAAGAAATATACAAATACCACAAGAAAGAATTCAACAACTTGAGAGAAATTACACTGAAAGAAGCCCGACTCCATCACCACAAGCTAAACCTAGAGCAATTTGTTGTAACTGGAAAATGTCCGAAAGGACTCGAATTCACTCCGAAAACTTGTGCCACCCCGCTGAAAAACTTGACCAAATGGCAAAATTTACATAAAGAATTTTCAAAACAATTGACGAAGCAAGCTCTTAAGGAATGTCGTTCAAGTTTAAATGAGATAACTAATACCAGGTTAGAAATAGAAAATAAACTAAGAGCAACAATAAAAGCAGATATCTGGAATGCCATCCGATTTATGATAGATATTTCTAGAACAAATCTAACGGCAAAACTTAAAAGAACAAGGATGAGAAAAATGAGTCATACAGTCATAACAAACGGAAACCCAACTAAATCAAATGAAATAAATATAAACACAGTGGAATCAACTCAGCCAAACTTGACTAGAACCAAACGAAAGAGAAATAGACGTTTCAATAGAAAGAGGAAAAGACGAAACAAAGGAGAGATCGCGACAGTGACCTCAACTTTGTACAATCTGTCCAATGTCCATCTAACTGAGTCACAACAAAAAGTCCTAAAAAAAGGCCTTGGCTTTAGTCCTACTCCCGACAGATTCGATAACTTTCAACTGCAAACAGACATTAATAAAACTATTCGCAACTACCGCTTGAGAGAATACTTTTTTGATCCATTCTCCAGTCAAGCCATCAGCGAAGTAGCTGAAACATATCCGAAATCCTTACGTGTTCCAAGTAGATGGACACCGCCTACTGGGAGAAATTCTGACTTAGATCACTTCGCTAACACTCTAAAACGGGAAATCCAGAAAACGACATCAAAGAAACGTACATTTTCCAATCTCAAAAAAGACGAAGTCGAGGCCTTGAGGGAACTAGAACAAAGAGCAGCAAGGGATATCATCATAGTACCTGCGGATAAAGGCGGGGGAACTTGCATACTCTCCCGAACTGACTACATCACAGAAGGTATGCGGCATCTATCGGATAACTTGGTATACAAGTGCATTCCAAAAGACATATCTATACAAATTGGCAACAAAGTAACCAAATTATGTCATAATATGAGGGAAGCCGGCATTATTGATGACATACTACTCAAAGGGATAACTCCAAAAAGACCTAAACCAGGTCGTTTACGTTTACAACCAAAAGTGCATAAGAAAAATCACCCCAGTCGGCCAATCATATCAACAAACGGAACTGCAACGGAAAAATTATCAGCTTTCATAGATTACAAATTAACTAACCTCATGTGCAAAGAGGTTATACCATCATATGTCAGAGACAGTATGGATTTTCTGAATATTCTGAAAAAAATTGACAATATTCCGCCAGGATCTTATTTAGTAACCATGGACGTGACTTCCTTGTATACAAATATTCCACATAAAGATGGCATCTTAGCGGTGGAGAAGTATCTCAGTAAATATACCACAGAAAAACGGGAAATTCCATATATTAAAGAAGCAGTTAATATGGTTCTTGATAATAATAATTTTTTATTTGACGGAAAGCATTATCTCCAAATCAATGGGACAGCGATGGGAACTAAGATGGCTCCCAAATATGCAAACATATTTATGGCATACTTAGAGTCTGAGATTCTAGAAACAGCGAAGATTAGGCCACAATACTACTATAGATACATCGATGACTGTTTTCTGATCTGGACACACGGCGAAACCGAGCTTATATCTTTTATAAACCATGCGAATTCAATACACCCTTCTATCAAGTTCACATTCGAATACTCAACGGAAAACATTACATTTTTAGACGTAAAAGTCCATATCATAGACAACAAATTGGAAACGGAAATTTACACTAAAGACACGGACTCTCACCAATATCTTTTACCCTCCTCATGCCACCCCAAACATATTACTGCAAACATTCCAAAGGGACTCTTCATAAGAATAAGAAGATCGTGCTCAAATGTCGAATTTTTTGACAAGCATGCAGGAATTATGAAACGCTATCTCATGCAACGAAATTACGAAGAGACTTCTATTGACAAAACAATAAAATTGGTAAAAGAAATGAACAGAGATTACCTTTTAACACCGAAAAGTACAAAACAAGGTCAGCAACTATTGCCATTTATTACCAACTACCACCCAAACCAACCGCACTTTAGAAAAATATTTTCGGACTACCAATATATTCTTGACAACAATGCACGACTAAAAGAGATTTTCCCTCAACCTCCGAAAATTGCATATAGAAAGTGCCCTACATTACGCGATAGACTGGTTAGAGCTAAACTACAACCAGTAATATCACAGAAAGTACAATCTGGTTTTTATAAATGTAATAGAAAAGCATGCACCACCTGTAAATATTCCGAAGAAACAAAAATAAGTACCGGGAACGTGACGGGAGTCCATATAAACATTAACGAAAGGATAAGTTGTAAATCAAATAATGTTATTTATCTAATAAACTGTAAGAAATGTGGGATGCAGTATATCGGCGAGACCGGAAGGTCGTTAAAATATCGTATAACAGAACATCTGAGAAGTATTACGAAAAGGAAATATGATTTAGTAGTGGGAGAACACTTCAACAAACTGGGACATTCAATAAGTGACTTTTCAGTAACTGGAATAAAAAAACTATTCAGAGACCAGGGCTATCGACAAACAGTAGAAGCATACTACATCAACAAATTCGGAACATTGGAACCAAAAGGACTCAATTCACGGGAGAAATAGACTGTAGACTCATCTAAGAATTATTATTTAATAATAATTTTCATTCCAACGTCATATAATATTTAAATTTAACAATCACTCTTTTTCTTAAGTTTATATTATTACTCGCCCCTTGATTGGCGTTTTATTTTACTATTTTCAAGTGTCCCACGTTTAATTTTAATTATAATTCGAAACCTTGGAGCTATGTGCTTGCGATAAATTTTTTTATTTATTTTCTTTTGTCCTACTCGAAATATGCTAGATGGGTAATTTATTCATTTATTATTATGAATTAATATTATATTTTAACGCTATTTAAGATCAAAATTCAGCAATAACTTTTAACCTTTTTTAATTTTGAAATTGGTCCTCACCAGACTAAGCCTTGATTTATGTTTAAATGTTGGTTTACTTCCTCGTGGTTCTCTAAGTGCCCATAATTTCAATTACATTTAGTTACCCATCATTTTCGTAAAGGCAATAATAAAACCCTTTTTTTATTTTATTTTTTTCAATTACATCTGAAATGAGCTCCACTGATATTTGTGGTTCTAATCTTCCCAATCATTACTTCTACGGCTAAATGCAAATTAAATGTTTATGCATTGTTACGTCATACTTGATTTGATATTTCAAATTCATTTAGCAAATTTTCTTTCTTGCCATTGTTGTAAACTGCTTGTCTGAGGAAGTCTGACTCTGGTCGGACGAAACGTTACAGAAATACATTTGTGTTAGTGTGCAGCTGGACTCTTTAATTGAATAGAAAATTTAATTAAACCTGCATCATGCTTGAATGGACATTCAATTTGTATAATCAATATGTATGGCTCAAAAATTGAAGACACATTTTCAGGCATCGTTGTATATGTTGTCTTGTTTTATTGGCTTCGTTAGATATTTGTCAGTTTCAGTGGTTCAAAAATCCAGGTATAAATCAAATAACCCACTGGTCATCAATCTGTCATTTTATGCAAGCTTAGTTGCAGTAATGAAAACATAGTTTGGTAAACGCTACAATGGACTAGGCCAGTGTTTTTCAAATTGATTTTAAAGTGATCACTACAATAATATCCTCGGAAACCACAGGTTCACAATGAACCTACTTTTTTACAAACACTCTGCATAACCCTAAGATGAAATGAACTTAACAGTTGTACTGCCGAATGTTACATTTACAAACACATTTAACTAATTATGAATATCTTGTTTTCAACAAGGAGACCACCAAAATCAAACAAATCTGGTCTAATGCTCTCCGCCAGTGTGTTGTACTACGGCGTGTAACTTGATACTGTAACTTTGAGCGGGTCTTGCAAATTTTCATCAGTAAGATGTATTCCGTTCTCAGTTCCTTGTGAAGTTCATGTCAAAAAATGTTGATTCACAAATAATGCTTGAACTAAATACTGATCTCGTAACGTAGGATTGCTGTTTGATTTGGAAAGGCGAGCTTTTTCTGCCCGTACTGCGCTGACCAATGGATAGTGACATGATGTGAAATGTCTCTTCGCTTTGTCGTCGACATAATCGCCTCGCAAATGAGACATACGCAAGCTGTTTTCACTGTGGTAAAAGGAAATCCACATTCATCGTGAAAATGGTAGGTTTTCGTTCGTTTTTCTGCTATTTTTCTTTGAAATCAATAATTATATTATTGGCATTGCTGCTCCGCAAATCAACGGACACGAAAAAACGCGAGTTCGTGGAAGGTGACATCTGTGTGATGTCATAATTGGGAGAGTATTAAATGACCCGTCACATTACTGAGGTCGAATAAAAGTTAGGATGGTCGTTACCCCGACGTTTGACCCCGAAAAATTCGTTCTATACATTACCATTGCCAAAATTCCAAAGGCTTATTTTAAGAGTGGTTTCACGAGTTGGCGCCTGTAAAATAGGATATGTGTTTCAAACCATCATTATGATTCATCACATACAGCAATCTGTTGTTTAAAAGTACCGGTAAAGAATTTTAGCCCAGTTCATCACAGCATTTCTACACTAATTTTTAATACTGCAATCAAATTAAAACTCTTAAGAAGACAGAGTGATCATTGAATTATCTGATTTTTATTTAAATTTCGGAAACACAACTGAAAACTAACGAATAGAGTTCAAAAACGAGGTAATGTTTAAGACCACGCCTGAAAATATGTCTAAGTGATAAAGGTGTCTGAGCAGATGCGAAAATTGAGCATTTTTATGTCACTTTTTGCATCTTGCGGATTGGCCAATAGCATAATACCTCTGATATAAAATGTATCCTGGATGCTTCAAGTAAGATTGGACATAAAATTTTTACGATTAATATGTCCCACTCCGTGATTCAACTATTGGGTATTTGATTCAAGATTTATTTTAATTTTTTTTTTGTATCATGCTGTGTTTTCACAATATGTTGTATTACATTTTGTATACATGTAATTAAAATTTTTGACGAATTCAAACTTTATGACAGACAATTCTATAACTTTTATATATTCAATATTGTTGTTCAATATTAAAGGCAAAAGCTGCAATAGATTAGAATAAACTAACAGTCCCTCTGATAGACAGGTTTTCAGATATTTTGAATCATAACGATGGTTATGAATGTCTTAACAAGTTTGCAAACCACAACTCGTGAAATTATTCTCAAAATAATATGTTATGGCAACATATAGGAAGAATTTATCTGTGGTGTAGGGTTTGGGAAAATACACATTGAAAAATCCTATGAGGGCATATTGTAGCATTCAAGTGAATTTTTGGAAATTTTTCTGTTGTGGTTATAGCTCTATCCCTCATAAATTATAGCCACCGGTTCAAAGTTTAATGCATGATGCCTGGAAGAAGTCAGTAAAATGGGTAGCTCCAATTCATAGTAGATGTTTTTAATGGAATATTTATTTTTGTTTTTAAATTTAAAGTTTTAAGAGAATGTTTCTGATAACTAGGGGGCAGTAATTTGATGTATTTTTTTTATATTTTTGCCTAATAAATTAGATTTTTAACTTCCTCAGTCACACGTTATTAATTATCACACATACGTAAAAAGGATTTTTAAATTATTTTTTTGAAAAAGTCTATTGAAAAAATTTAAGCTTTATGAAATACTAGAGATTCTAGCAGATTTCTCTTTCCGATATGATACTACGGCACTCCAGTAGTGTGTGTACCAATAAAGAGATACCTAATTTTGTTTGCCTACTTTACATCAATTTGTGTAAAGGGACTGAAACCTATGGAACCGATTAATTATTCTCTTGCTTCAACATTCCCATTACCAAACTTCAAAAACAAAAAATATCAATGAACCGTGAACCTACTGATGTCATCAGTTTTCAGTCACATGGTTAAATCAATCATAGGTGAATTTACTAATGCAAAGCAACCCAGTCAAATATATCTATCTAACGCAGACAAAAGCACCATATGTTTTTTATGATATCATTTGGTGTATATTCTGACGGTGCACCCATGTATTCATTGTATTTTGCATTGGATTTGCACAATCCGAAAATGCAATTGTGAAACTCTCAGTAACTATTTTAACTATCATATTGATTGTACTATTGTTTTGTTAAAAATAACACAAGAAAACCTTATGGATTATAACTGGCTTAATCCTTCACGAGACAGCAATACACTTGTCGTTAATGCGACAGCATTGCAGAGCCAAAATAAAAGAATGAATGATAATTAATTAGTTTTAATGAAACGGTCCGCGTTCGTTTTTCATATATCCGACAATAATGCATTATCCACAATCATTATCTAATCTCTAAAGTATAAATCAAATAACTCAATAGTCATCAATCTGTCACTTTGTCCAAATAGCCTTAGTTTAGTTGCAAAAAGTACTTCAGAAAAAGCTGCAATAGATTAGAATAAACTAACAGTACCTCTGATAGACAGGTTCTTAGATATTTTGAATCAAAACGATGGTTATGATAGTCTCATACTGTTTGTGAGCATCATCAACTCGTGGAATTAATATATGGAAAATAATATGTTATAGTAACATAGAGGAAGAATTTATCTGGGGTGTAGGGTTTGGCGTAATGCACATTGAACAACCATATGAAGACACTTTGTGGTATTCAAGTAATTTTTTGGAAATTTTTCTATTGAGGTTGGAGCTCTATCCAACATAAATTATAGCCACCGGTTCAAAGTTTTTATGCATGAAGCACGGAACAAGTCAGTAAAAAGGGTGGCTTGTGTCCAATTCATAGTAAATGTTTTTAATAAAATGTTTATCTTCGTTTTTCAATTAAGGTTTTATTAGAAGGTTTGATAACTTGGGAGCAGTAGTGTGAGGTATTGTTTTCTGCATTTTTATTTAATAAATTGGATTTTTAACCTCCCAGTCACACATTATTAATTATTACACATACATTGGTCTGGGCTGACACAACATGTGGCCGAACCAATTGGATTGTCATGTACAATTAATTCCACAGATAAGGCTAATATTGGAATATTTTGCAGAATAATGGTAATTTTAATTCAAACTTTACTATTGGAAGTTTGTATATTAGTTTTTTTTTTCTTCTGTAAATATATTTCTTACACAGTATTTAAACATATTTTTCAAACTAAAGTTTCCTCACTTTTCCGATGTGTTCATTTCTTCTAGTCTGTCTGTTTTGTCTGATTCGTAGTTTTATGGCGGGAATTTTGAATCAAGTTATTTTTTGTATTGGCTGGATATTGTGTTTACGTAGTTTGTCGCACCTCTGAATTGTTGTGAAATTCTTCTGTGATATTTCTGTACCTTTTGTTTACTCTTAGTCAATGATTATTTAGATTTTCTGATAAGATGCCAGTTAGTACCAGATATTGAAGTGCTAAGTAAACAGATGACGACAGACAGGTGAATAATATGCTGTATTTCTTAAATTACCAATATATTCACTAGTCCTATAAAGCTGTACACAAAGAGCTATAATAAATGAACTCTTCTTCGGACGATTATGGTCAGTAGATAAATCAACAATCCATCAAGAGCCCATGTTTGGTCAATCTAGATCAAGAGCAGTGAATTTAATGCAACATGAAATAACAGTGAATTGACTGCTTTTTCTCAAATGCAATATTACTCATATCTGAATAGTCTTGTATTCTATAATTCTTCTTTCTGAGTGTCAAAACTTTAAATCATTTAGATAGAATACTTTGTGATATTATTATGACTGATACCCAATTTGACTTTCCAAAATTTGGTATGAAAAACTTGGACTGTATTCTTTGATAATTTTTCATATATTGCACCAAAAACTAAGATTATCTGTATAATTACCTATAAAATGTATAGCCTACACAGTGTCATAGACGTAGCCTGGGTCTTCTGCCAAATGTTTTTTGTGTAGCTATTTTGTGGCATTTCCTATGAGACATAAACTCGTGTGTCTCTACAACACTATTTTGCCCTATTTCTAAGGGATTCACTGATGATTCAACATTTTTTGGCTTACTATCAATCCAAATTTTTAAACGAATCGACTGAGGTTAAATGAAATTTTGCGCTCATATTGATTGGATAACTTCAACAGCAGAGTAAGCTTCTTGAAAATAAAATTGGCTCCTTGTACCTGGGCTTGCCCAAAGCAAAAAGCGTAGGTATGTGTCGTGTTAAATGAAAATAAAAATGGGTTCCTTTTCACATTTTGAAGTTGCTATGCCTTTGATCAGCCATGGGATTCGAGGTTGAACTGCGCCGCATTTTCAAAATTCCAAGATGACTAGCTCAACTATATCCTAATTAGGCCTAATAATAGTCTTTTGTTAAATAGAGGTTTTGTCTATTACTGCCAGTTGACAAGACTACACCTGTGAAAACTCTAAAACTACTTTTTATGTCATTCTTGTCTAAATATCCTTGTGTTTTAGGTGAAGCTATGTCAAACATAGTATTTAATCAATTTATATTTGTTGTGATAAAAGAGAGAGTTTATCACCACAAACGAAGTCAAAACATTTGAAGCTACAGAAAATGAAATAATTCAACAATAATTGGTTGGCCATTATTTGTGAGGGTTGGTATGCGAGACTGGTTAAGACACTGCGGCTCTGTTCCATGCTGTATATAAGTAATCATTCAGATATAGCATCAGCGTTGAATAATGGATAAAAATAAATGGAAATAAAATGTATATGTGTGATTCGGAAATTTAATATAGCGGTATGTTAATAATGCGGATTGTGATTTTGCCAGGTCAAGTGAAGTTTTTGAGTTTGAGCAGATCCAGCAAGATAAATATCAAGATCTTAGATTAGTTTTTACAAATATTAGATCTCCGCTCTAGGAGATTATTCTTGTTCTGTCTGTTTAGCGTCTAAGCGCATGGGCCAATCTTGTTGACACTGGTGCCACCCTAGTAATGTACATTTCACCAAATGTCTGAATTGTTTCGTTTGCATGGCAGCCTCGAAAAACACAACAATCGTTAAAAATTATCCATTTTCTCACATTTTTTTCGCCTTTTTCTTGTCAAAAAAGTCGAATATTATTATTCTGAGTAATCTAACAATTGCGGAACATTTGCGCAAGGATAGCAATAAGATGAACAGCGCGCAATATGAACTAGCAGTTTTGGTACATTTTTCTCGGTACAATAGCGTCTCCCTATTACCAATCGGTAAACCTGAAATTACACGGTCTTCAAGTAATGGCAAAGATCCATACTGGGCACCTACCGGCTTGTTTAATAATAATTTTTAAATTTAGTTTTGTAATTAGATATTCATAGGACGAGTTACAGGCTCAAATAGATGGCAAAAAAATAATGAGAGGGGAGGTTTTTATAGAGATTGCATAACAGGTCGTACGTAAATTAAAACTCTTATTGTAGAGGCCGTCAACTCAATAGCATATGGAATTTTATCAATACCCTGCAATTCCAATAAAATTTGAATTTTCTTTTGAACGATTGGTGTCTCATATACAAACAATATCTGATGGGTAATATAAACTTGCACTTGTCACCTAAGTTAAGCAGCTGAATCAAGACTATATACCAGGGGTGGGCACAATTTTTTAGTATAAGAGCCTCATGTATCGAAATACCATGAACAGAAAAAAAGTCACACAAGAGTCTAATAACAATAAATATCTGAAAAAGGCAGCTATACTCAAATATATGCACAGTCTGAGCTCATTTAATTTGTGCTCCTTATAGCTGATTTATGAGGGTAGTCTCGTAAGAGGTTTTCATGATTCGTTTCATGGTGCCGTTTAACATTGCTGTCTTTATTCTGACTTAGTAGCTTATGACAGATTAAGCACAAAGGTTTATTCTCCTGACTGGTAAATGCGTATTCTTCTTCCCATTCTGACTTGACAACTCTGTTTTCATCTTCGTACTTTTGTTTTTAATTGAGGACATATTGCACAATAACTTATATAGACTAACTAACCGCAATCAAGCTGCAATACCGCCGATGTATCAATAAACATTGACCATTGTGACTTGTGACGAAAGATTTGCTGACTTGACTGACCTAAATTCAAAATTCAACGCTACAGCGATTTTCATACTAAAACATAATTTGTCCTAATCATTGACGAAAACTTCTTTATAACTTTTAATAAATTAAAAAAGTTTACATTAAAGTTTTTAGTAAAAGTTAGTTCAAATTTGGATAATAATTTTTGTTAGCGAGAAGAGCCGCACAAAAAGTCTGGCGAGTCACATGCGGCTAGCGAGCCGCGGTGTGCCCACCCCTGCTATATACCATAGCGAGTATTTGAGAATTTTTTCATACCTCCAGACATGTCAGCAGTAATTGGGTGCTCACTTTGGAATAGTCATATTTCAGTTTTGAATGAGTCCGCTTATCCTCATGGAAAATTTGAAAAAAATGCTGACAAACATTTCATGAATACAGGGTGTCCCAAAATAAATGAAAACAATTACCATTCATTACTATAAATGTTAACATTTTCTGTGAGCTCGTGTAATAACAATTGAGTAATGAAAGTTGGGAACCTCTCAAGGTTTATTTAGATGAATGCTCCAAATTACCACCCTTCTGTCGAAGACATTCTTGAAACCTTCGGGCAAAGGTATCAATCACTCTGGCTCATTCTTCTCTGTTTATTGCACAAATGTTCTGCGTAATGGCCAATTTTAATTAGGCAATAGTTTTGGGATTATTCTGATGAACTCTATCTTTTACCAAGACATATAAGTAGAAATATGGAGGACTCGAGTCAGGCGAATGTGGTGGCCATTTAGTATCATGCCGCCTGCTAATCAACCAATCAGAGAATCGTTGCTCAAGCCATTCAATGTGATATTGGCTGTATGTGGAGGAGCTCCCTCCTGTTGGAACCACTGCATATTTCGATATATTTTCTGCTGTATTTCAAGGTCCACCTTGAACTTGTTAAGCACCATAATGTAACTCTTTGGTGACAATAAGTGTTCTTCAAACCAGTATTTCAATTCTGTGGGTATAGTAAAATTCCTGACAAAAAATAGTAGTCTCATGCAAACTGTTTGATATCAGTGGCTGATGGTATGGAGGGCCTAGTTCGAAATATAATGCTTGAATGGGTGTTGTATAAACAACATAATAAAAATACCTAATATACTTGAAATCAGGGAAAACACAATAATATTAATTTAGAAACAATTTTAGGAAGATATAAGGAATTGTAACTGTTTACAAAAGTATAATATATTATATCCCATTCACCCATAAGAAATTTACAGGTATCTACCGTATGTTAGGTTTCGACGCACTTAGTTAACAAATATTTTCTTCTCAGATTTGTAGCAGGTTTAGGTAAAGTTTGTATCTGGTAACTTTGAAGATATTGTCTAAAAAATGTATTAGAATATCACATCAAATGGATATATTTTTATAAAGCTTTACCAGATGGTCATTACACTGGATGTTAAAACTCAATGACATTGTAAAGGAAACATGATGTCTTATCAAAAAGTAATAGCAAAAATCAATGAAAACACTCAGAAGAGCACTGAGTTCTATGACTTTGCTGAACCTCTCAAAGTTTTTGAGAAAAAATTAAATGTGGACGTCACTCCCCTATTGGAAGAAATTGATTTTTATGAAGGTGGAAGAATAATTGAATACGATTACGTACCAGAGTCATCTGAGTTCCAAGAAGATTCGGAAGAAGAGAGAGAAAAAACACCTGAATACGATTACGAATCAGAGTCATCTGAGTTTCAAGATGATTCGGAAGAAGAGAGTGGAAGAACATCTAAATACGATTACGTACCAGAGTCATCTGAGTTCCAAAAAAATTTGGAAGGAGAGAGAAAAAGAGGGATCAGAAAAAAGACTCATCTTGATGAATTGTTTAACAACTTCAAACAAGGTCATATCTGTTTCGTGGGTCCCGCGGGATCGGGCAAATCCACACTCATGAAAGCAACATCGAGAGATGCCATGCATGGAAAATATTTTCAAGGAACCATCAAGATGGTTCAATATATACAATGCAAACAATATATGAAAAACAGTAAAGTAACAGCAGGTGAACTAATTTTCAACAATCTCCCAGAGGAAGAAAGAGGTCTAGCAATTGATTATGCAAAAACCCACCCAGAAGAAGTTTTGTTTATGCTCGACTCCTTGGACACTCTTCAATATACAATTGATGGAGTTTATGAAATCATCAGCCCAGATGAGCCTGCATATCCTGAAGTAATAATATGGAATTTTCTCGCTGGAAAGTTATTTCCCGGCTGTCGCATTTTATCTTCCAGTCGTGAACATTCCATCAGAAATTATTGGGGAGAAGTTCGACCAGACAAGGTCATTGCACTTGCTGGATTAACAATGGAATCCATCAAAGAAATTATTTCAGGATATGAAGGAAATGAAGAAGCAGAGAAAATATTGGAATTTCTCAAAATCAAAGCTCCATTACACTTGTTACTGTGCACCACACCTGTGATGCTGGTTTACACATTGATAGCTTTGAAATTCAAATCTGACTTCAAGCCAAACACTATGACTGGTATTATGACTATGGTCATGCAAAGCATTTTACGATCACCTCACACTCACCAAGAGAATATTTTGGAAGCTTTGGACAAATTAAAAGAACTATCATACAATGGGACAGTAGAACGTCGAGTTCTATTCACAGAAGATGATTTTCATCGAGTCAATTTAAAACCGGAAGAAGCAACTGATCTAGCCATCTTAGCTCCTGGAGGAATTTATCGTAAACTTTTCCAAGGAATACACCTTCTTTACTTTCAACATCAAAGTGTTCAAGAAATGCTCACATCTTTCTATATTCTTGGACTGGATTTAAAATCTTTTGACCAGTTCGTAGATAAACATCTCCATACCGGTCACTTTGTTCTCATCAGAAAAATGATGTGTGGACTTTTATTAAATCCAACAGTTTATGAAGAAGCCGGAGATTTACTTGGAGGTATGTTGATGTACAGTGTTTAACATAGTACAATTCCAGACTTGGAGTCGTTTTCTTCTCTAGACTCAACCTTGGATATTTTACCGCATTGGATATACACATTTATGGCTTATAAGTTCAATATTTTATAAACTAAACCTAATTTATTACTCATGTTACTCGAAATTGATAGGAGCAGATTTTTTTTTATTTTTCAGGTTTGAAAACTTGCTTGTTTGCATTTTTAATTAATTAGCCAATGCGATGACCCAGTGGTTGAAGTATTAGACTCGGCCAACCCTTTTGGCATCATAGGCTACACATCTCATGTAAAAATCCCATGTCTGTTTCTTCATTAATTTTAAACCAGACTGATTCCGGTCCTTTTAAAGGCAGCTAGTTAATACATATCATTAGATATTAGGTGGATGCTTGTACCATGTACCAAGATGACGCACAACCTGAACAACCCTGACCTGGTACACATGCTATGTTCAGGTTGTGCGCCATCTTGGTACGAATTGTTACATTGATACTGTAATTCTTGTCCATAGTGTTCAGATGCTACTATGAAGTTCTGTGTAAAACAAACAAAATGTAGCCAGCAAGAAGTATTCTCACAAATGACATCTTACTCTAGATTTAAACCAAAGATTCTAGATCAGGAGAATCATGAGTGCAATGACAAGCCTGATCAAACTCTAGTCCGAAACATATACCTGACACATTAATGCAACGAGGTGCGGCATGCTATTGCCCAATATTGTGTACATCAGTGGTTTCCAAACTTTTTAGCCTTGTTATCCCCTTCGAATATTTTGTAACATGCCCCTTTCACGATATATGCAGAATTTGAGTTAGTAGGTCCTTCGAAAGAAAGGATATTAAGTCCAATGCGTAACTGCAAAATAGGTATCTTAAATCAATACAAATACTATCAGTTATTAAATTACCCCGTTAACCCTAAAATTAATTTTTTTTATAACTGTCTTTGACTGCACTCAGTGCACAACTCGTACTTTCATGTTACTCATTTCATAGAGAGTTTGCCTTCTGTGGACTTCACATTTCCAACATTTGAATTGATATCAGAAATTGGAAACGGGAGCCCTTACAGTTGCGTAATTGACACGCAACAAAAAAAAATGAGGAACAACTTAGAGGAAATTTTGAACCGCCACTGTTTTTTGTCAAATAAAATTTAAACACACAAGTGGTAAAATTCTACACTTATTGCAATGCTTCTCAACCGAGGAAGAATTCCGCCCAAAAAATGCTTGATCACTTGAACTTTGCAAAAATGGGAATGCAGCTTGAACATTTCATCGAAAAGCGGCCAATTATTAGTGATTCAATAAATAATATAGTATTCATAGAAAGAAAATAGGTAAAGAGGGAAAATCATTAAAAAGATGTTGGGAATCACAGACTCATAGTCAAATTAAAATGACTTCTGTCTACAGATAATATGTCATGGTGGTTAAGATTGTTCTGAAGTGGGAGACCTTAGTTTGGGATTGGTCAACCCAAAGACTTTAAAATTCCTCGTTTTTTAATTTTTCCGCCAATAAACAAATTTATTTTTTCCACCAATGATTAAGATTTTATAGAAAAAGTAGCACCTCAGGTTGGGAACCAATTATGTACATTGATAAACTATGGCTGACTAGATTCGGCCTTCCACTTACCGTAATTATTTTTTATTTGGAGCTTATTCAAGCCTTTTGTTGCTTTGTAAAAAGCCCTGTATAAGCAGCTAGAGATAAGCATCATCGATAGATGCTTTGTGTAAAATAGATTTATTTATATATTTCACAGATATCAAGGATCTAAAGGAAAAACGAGATATTCTCAAGAAAAGTTTGCAATTGCAACTCGAAGAAGTATCAGTATCAAACCAATCAGATCTTTTGGAACTTTTCACTGCATTGAACGAAGCCAAGGATGGAATGAGTGACATTGTCAAATCATCTCTGGATAATATTGACACGTCTGAACATCTTCTCTCCATCAGTGATGTTCATGTCATTGGATCAGTAGCTTCCCACTGTACATCACTATCCATGGATTTCGCTATCTGTGATCTCAAGTCTGCCTCACTTCAAACTCTGGCATCTGGATTAAAAGGATCAAATGTGAAGGTGAGTAGCTTGTGTGATTCAGTACAAAATATGTTTTACTTTTTTTTAAACAAAGTTTGATGAAGGCTTACTGACTATAGTATGTGTGCAAAACACCATATAGTCGAATTTTTCAGATTAAATTCTTTAAAGTGTGTTTTTGTTTATTGACTTTAAATCAGGCTTTATGCAAGCAGCCAGTGATATTTAGTGAGTTACTACTATACAATAATATTTTACTATGTTCCATTATATTCCATATGTATAAAATTCTATATCAGAATCTTTTTGGTTTGAAAGTTTGGACAGAATTGTTACGATATGGGGGACCTGGGATTTGAATCCAAAATCTTTGCCATAGCTTTTAAAACCGTCTAATTCCGGGGGGTATTTTTGGGGTATTTTGTATGGTTTTGTATGGTAAGCTTCTAGTTTTATATCATTGTCAACCGTTAGGCCCTAGAACAGTGGTTCTCAACCTGTGGTATGATCAAGTGGTACGCGAGCAGTTTTGAATTTTCGTAACATTTAACTTTTGAGTCAAAATATGCAGACTACGCTTTAATCTTTCATACTGTATGTATTCGCTGAACGGCCTTTATGAATGTTTCCCCGGGCATCAATTTCCTTGTTTATTTCCGTAACCAGCAACAATCAGTAAACATTGCCTCGTTTTTGTAGTTTTGCGTGTTAGGCTATTTGTCAGTTTCCAGTTGTGTTTCAAAATAATAGTTGTGAATTAAATACCTCAATTGTCATTAAGTCTTCAATAGAGCATTAATTTAGTTTCTGTAATCAAAAATGAGTCTCCCAAATGTTGTAATAGACTCGTCAAAACTAAGCTATCAGTTCCTGTAAGCGGCACATGGTTTATTAATTTTAATATAAAGGAGGGTGTCAACCACGTTGACCAGCTTATAAGCGATTTCGCGAGTTCGAAGCATGCGAACTTGTTAGCACACATCAAAACACTATCAACATTAGTATAAAAAATTTTGCGATAGTAAAGTCTTGGAAGAATTTTTCTGGTTTCACGGGTCGGAGAAACGTCCTACGGACCAGTTCAGTCTTTAGAGATCACTCTCGCCTGCTATTGTTCACGAACGAATAGAGATGGGCACATTTTCGTCCGTCTTGCGAATCACTGAGGATGTAGTGCCAAATTATAAAAAGACTCCCATAGCACGTGTCTTGTGCCATTGTTCCCCACCACCTAAAAGGGGTTTTTCGGTGGTATGCGCCCAGAGTAAAAAACAGTAAAGTGGTACGCGGTAAAAGGTTGAGAACCACTGCCCTAGAACATTGCTCTTGACTTTGTAAATGCGTACGCTAGAGTTCTATTCCGCGAGATGTCGCTAGAGCGAGGTTTCAAAATATTTCGTTGTATATGCGACATAGTGCTCAAAATTTTGTACAAAATACCCTTGAACTTGAGTGGTATTGTGTCTAGTAGTTAAATATTATAGTTAATCAATTCTAGTTCTGTCGTTTTCTTGTGTTATTTTCCAACAAAACAACACCACAACCAATTTTTTAGCTAAAAACGTTACAGAGAAATTCACAAATGTATTTACGCAATTTACAAATTCAACAATGAACTTGACAATTTGATGACGTCACAAGGCCTGAATAATACCCAATTATTACTGCACAGAGGCTTCCTAATGCAACAAATGTTATTTCTTTCAACGCTAACGATGTAAACAATCCAATGTGCGGCGTTACAATGAAATCATGATTAATTTTACATTATATTTTACGAGGTTTACCATGTTTACAATTTCACCACCCCCTCCACCGAGCATAGTTTAGTAAAAAAAAATTTGAAATTATCATTCAAGATATAACAAGGCCAAGGATGGAATGAATGACTGAAAATAATGGCCAACTCAATATTAAGTCATTATAACAAAGTTAGGGCTGTCACTTCTTATCTGGGTTATAGTTGGTTCTTGGCAGCTTTCCAAAGCTCTGACTCAACATTTTCAAATAAATGCTTTTCATACTTTGGATAGTTTCTGAGAATGCTAAAGCATTTTATTGCCTTGGCTCACCACAGTCATTTACATATGTAGGTGGTCAGTGTTTGCTCTAAGGAAATTATGAGTGCAAAGGTGCTTCGCAAGTCTAAAAGTGCGAAAGTGCCCTGGGCAATTTTAACAAGTTATGTGCCCTGGCCGAGTTTAACATGTTAGGTGCCCTGGATTTCGGTGTGACTCTTTTAAATATACCGGTACTTGATACTCAAAATGAGGTTGTGCCTCTTAGAAGGGATATATTCGGGGCTGTCTGATAGAGTCGCAAAATATTCATATTGTTTTGTGGGTAATTTGCGAATAGTCGAATTGCCTCTCACATGACTAGGTTCCCGATATTTCTCTCACATTCATATTCCGCGAATAATGTTATGTCGTCATTGTTTCAGGCCTGATGGCATGTAGTTAGCCATATCATATAGGCTCGTAACTAATTTAAAAAGTTATTATTGAAAACCAAGAACTAAAATGACATTTTTGAGAGAGTAAACAGTCAGAAAAGGCAATTTAGCTTTGTCAGAAAAGCTCGTTCTATAAATAGCATTGATCTATAGCTTTAGAATGGTAGTAAGAGTAGCGCTTTATTATCGAAGATATACGCTCGATACATTTTGAAGATTGTTGTGAAAAAATGTTGTAAAATATGAGGAAGACCATCAAACATACCTTACAATTTCTCCACAATGGTTTTAGCATAATAATAATTGTGGAATAATTTTGTATCCACCTTCGTCAGTCGTCTCCGGCAGTGGCGTATCTAGGGTGTGGCAGCAATAGCTTGTGCCATGGGCGTCGTTTAGAAAGGGCCGGAAAAACTTTTGATTGTAAAATTTTCAATAAGATAATTTCAAGGGGCTTTGCCATTAGCGGTATTTTACACAGATACGTCACTGGTCTCCGGAGATTATTTTGTGTGCCCTATTTTAAATGAGTTGGCGGCAATCAAATATCGTTGTTCGATCTTCATTGTTTTAAAAATATGCTAAATACAGTATCGGGTATTTGCCGAGAGGTAAACGGATGATGTAGCACTATCTGCAATGCCGCAGACCCAGCATGAAATATATGCACCCAGATGTCGCATGCGACAATTCCATATATGACATATACAATATCAAGAAAAGTAATTAGGAATAGGAATGAGTTTTTTTCTGCGAACGTACACAAAAGGTTCAGGGTTGACCTTCTCACCCTATTGAAATTTTTGGAAAGATGAAAAATATTGCTAATAAAGCATGAGATTGTATTTTGTCAAAATCGCCACATTAAATTCGTCAGCGTGACGTATTATTTATGACTTGAACATCTTTATTTCTGTGTTTATTTATTTTTTTTGTTTTCGCACAGGACTGTGAGTTATTGGTACATCATAATCCTCAGCGACAAGATGCTAAATATAAATGAAGGTGGGAATCCTCAACCCAAATTTTCTAGATTGCAAACCGGCAATATAAAACACTAAAAATAAAACGCTAAACATGACAATTTTTGTTTTAGGATGGCTGGCAACATATTAAAAATGCCTATTGAGACACTGCAAATCGCAAAATTTTGTGTCACTGCGGCACTCATTTTTGTTTTCTAAAACTTCTGATGGGACCTGACGTATATAAGAGAATTAATGTATATCGATTGATTTTTTTGAAATAAATATCGCAGACTAGAGGATTTTTCTTATGGCGATATCCTAAAAATATTGCATTGCACCATTGCAATGGAGCTGAGTTTAGTGTTGTGGAAACATCTCAGATTTGACGAATTCACAAAAATACGAACAAACTATAATCGTGCAATTTACTACACAATTTTTATATCCGAGGATTGGCGTGGTATTTCTAAGGAGAAATGCTTTCATTTCGTCAACACAACTGCAGATTAAATTGATCAAAATTAAATTAATAAACCATTCAATCCATCGTGCCAAACACCCATACTCTGATTGTATTTTGTGAAAACAAAAATATTGCTGATGTTGCCGCAGTCAATAGCCCAAACGCCTCTCGCGACACGAATATACACAAAGGTACATTCACATATTAGAACCAATGTAACAGTTACAATGCAAACAGATTTGACGAGCTCCAGTATCAATAATTTCAAAAAAATTTTGTGCGGCTCTCACATATTCCTGGCTTGCTGCATGCGGCTCCTATACTAAAAAATTTTGCCAACCTCTGGTATATAACGTCTTAAATAAACTATTGACTTGTGTGAGATACGACATGTTTTGGTTGCAGGCAATAAACATGCTCTAATCACCCAAATAGATGGGATAGCAGGTTCATTTTAAAATTATTTAGGAAACTTAAGTTGTGATAAAACGGCATTGCATTAGAAAACCTGTTTCTAGTCGTGATAAAGGAATGTGTGTGACGGGGAATGCTCCCCAATTGAGGATTTTGAACATTCAAAAAAGTATCATTGCATTTTTTGAAATATTTTAGTCTACAATAAAAAACATCCAAGATAGTAAAAATATAATAATTTTAGATAAATTAGTTCAGTTACATATTGGTACTTTTTTCTTATTCAATAAATAAAGGAATTATTTAGTGAAAAATGTTTGATTAATTTAAATTAGTATAATATTTTTTTTTTCAAAATTAAATGGGTTGAATTTTTGATTGGAATAAAAATGAAATTGTGCAATTTGGAAAGCCAAAGTTTGGCTTGAGGCCCCTAGGCTTTAACCTACTTTGCATAATGGCAAATCGGGTCTTCGCTGTTGTATACTGTTACTCACTGACAATTGGAGCAGTACAAAGCCAAAATCCCCAATCGGTTCACCTTAGTTTGAGGTATTAGAATGTTGGATGAGTAATATTTAAACGAAGCTTCATGAGATTTTAATGAAAAAAATGTAGGTTTTTGATTCTTTAATTTTTTCTCTGACCGAGGCTCTTTCCGAGCAGTCACTGTGATAAAAAATGCTTTACAGAAAGAATATTCCTAATCAAGCTTTGCAAGTTTATTTAAAAATCAAAGTTTATTTTAATCAGAGCTTTGTGGAATTAATGAGCTAACGGGAGGTTTTGATCCTTTTGTTATTGCTCTGAACAAGGTTTTGCATAGCCAGTCACTGATACTTGAGATTTGTTATGTGAATCCTGCAAAATAATGTTTTTGATTATTAAAAACTAATTTGAAGCCAAGTTCAGCGAAGAACACATTGTAGTCATTGTATAATAAATATGTTTCGGTGATAAACCACTGTATTTATTGATTTGCTATTGTTTACAGTTTTCACATAAATTAAATAAATGTCTTTTTGGTCATATTGTGAGATTTGCCTAATATGATAAATTTTGAAAAACACTATTCTAAATTATTACTAAAATCAATAATTGAAAATGTTGATTGTTATCAATTTTAGATCAATTAAATTTGAACATTTCTGGGCTCACACACATGTTGAGTCAATTGGTTGAAAATTTTTTCTCAAAAATGACCCGTATAAGAATGAGATGAACATTTTTGCTTCAGCATTGACAATCCAATTTCAGCATTCTTTATTTAAACTTGAAATCTTTGGACTTGATTTATTTTGACATAATTTGGTGAAGACTTAGTGACAGCATATTACATGGAAACACAATGTGGAGAAGTTTTTGATATCAAATTCTGCAAGTTGTGTTTTCATGGCTCTAGTTTGAACAGGGATCTGGAAAATTGCAACTGCGATTTAGCGAGATACTACTATATATAGAACAGTTGTTCCCAACCATTTATTGCTTGTGGGTGTGGCGGTTCCTGAGGCGGTTAGCTCTCATGGCCTTAAATCCCCCCGCCCTGTTTATGATCTCAGTGGTATTTATAGTGTTATTTTGATTGGTATATTTTAAATCCCATTATGTTCGAATAGTTCATGCGCAACAAACAGTAAAACACCCTGTGAAGTAAGCTCATTAAGGTATGAAACAAAACAAAAAATCAGGGAATTTTTTTTAGAAGGGAATAGTAAAATCAGTTTTACACTCACTATTGTGGCCCCGAAGTCCAAACCTTGAAACATTTATACTAGGGGTGGGCGCGGTTTTTAAACGAGGGGCCAAAAATCTTGCCTACTCAGACTGGCGGGCCATGAAAATGTGACGTAAAAGTTACATTTTATAAACAATATCTACAGTATTACAAAGCAAAGTTGGAAAACGAGACACCTCTCGCCATAACTAAATTTAACCGCAATCTCAAGCAATTCCTTGAGCTATTTTTAGCTAAAACATCAAAATTTGATTTTAGTTTGGTTGTGGCAGCATCGGGCGGGCCAGATTGAATTAACCAACGGCCGGATTTGGCCCACAGGCCGTACTCTTCCCATGTCTGTTTTCTTACATTTTGCCCAACGAGATTATCTTATTATGATTTACCATTGTTCTTGTTCATTATAGATCAAAGATTTGCGGCTGTATGAAAACAGAAACATGGGAGTTGAAGGTTTATCCTCAGTTGGACAAATACTTTCTAATCAATCCTGTGTTGAAATTTTGACACTTGGCAACTGTAACCTGTCATCAGATCAATTACAAGCTTTCAAATCATCCTTTGGAAATAACACAGAGGTGTGACAGAATGATCTACTTATAGTTACTTTCCTTTAGCTCTATTATAGGATGGGATTAGGATAAGATTTACATATTTATCCTGGGCGAGAGAAAAGCCAATAAGACTACTTGACCATATGGCAAACCACGGCCTCTCGTCCGGTTACCAGTCCATGTCGGGTATGGGATTAGTTTTAGTTACCGTACATGCCCGTTTTACCGCCCGATCTTGATTAAAGGCCCGTTTGACTAGCCGCCCATGTGAACAGAACATAAAAATAAACAAGGGCCGGTGCTTGAATACCCGCTCGATGTAAAAGCTGATTTTTCAGCGGTAGAGAACAATTAGGAAATAAAAAGCGCTTTTGTCACAACGCTGTTGAATTTTAAGCGCCGGTAGATAACACACACGTCTTAGGCGTCCAAGTACATAATAGATAGCATTGATTACGTACAGTGGCACAGCCAGGGGGGTTCGTCCTCCCCCCCCCCCTTTTGAATTTTTTTGAAAATTGAAAAAGTCGCCGTATTGCGTACGATTGCCTTTTGCTAAAATCGCCAAATGTTTTCATCGTCGTGACAAGTTATTTAGGCCCTAAACGCCTTTACGTTGACGGTTATTGTCTCTAAATCACAAATTTTCCACAAATTTGTACCACGATAACGATGACAATTATTTTATTTTGTTACTCGCACGGAACTGTGCATCCGGTGAGACTTAATATACGTTCATCGGCGGCGAGATTCTAAAAACAAATTAACGAATAAATCCACGACCTAAATTATTTGAGTGAAAAGCGGCAATATAAAATACTGAAAATAAAACTTTAAACAAGTGTTGTTAAGGCCCGCGACAGTCTAAAAACGCTTTTCTAGGCATTGAAAATCGCAAAATTTGAAACACTTTTTTGTCTTTTTTAGTTGGTGTTGAAGTGTTCCTTAATAGTACCGCGTAAAAATCTTGACAGCATTTATTTTGCTCATGGAAAGCCTCAAAAACTCGCTAATATTGTCAAATACGTGCAGTTTTCCCACTTTGATGTAATTTTTGGAGAAGTAAATGTTATGAAAAAGGTAAAATGTATGTTTTTTATATTAGTCATTTACTTGTGTGGTCATAAAAGTACTAGGCCCACATTTTGTTTAGTATTTGAGTATATCCTTGGGTCGCAATATTTTACAAAATTTATTTTCTAAAAAAAATTGAGTTGCTTGGAAAAAAGGTTGGTAAACACTGGAGTATATGTCATATATAATAATTTATTTGTGTAGTTGCAGGCAAGAAATGTTCTCTAATCACCTAAGTAGATGGGATAGCAGGTTATTTTTAAAATCTTTGTGAAACTTGGGCTGTGATAAAACGTTATTGCACCAGAAAAACCTGTTTCTATTTGTGAGAAGTATATGTGTGTGACGAGGCATGACCCAATTGATGATTTAAAACATAAAAAAAGTTATCGTTGCATGTTTTGAAATGTTTGGGGCCACATTAAAAAAGATCCGAGATAGAAAAATTATAATAATATTTAGAAAAATTAGTTTAGCTATATATTGATACTTTTCTTATTCAATAAATAAAAGCAAATTTGAATAAAAACTGTTTACCTAATTTAAATTAGTATACTATATATTGTTTTCAAAATTAAAGGAGTATAATTTTGACTCGAATAAGAATGAATAATCATTACAATTTGGAAAGCCAAGGTTTGGTTTGAGGCCCCTAGGCTTTGACCCACTTTGCATAATGGCAAATCTGGCCCTTGCTGTTGTATACTGTTACTCCCTGACAATGAGAGCAATACAAAGACGAAATCCCCAATCTTTTAACTTTAGTTTGAGATATTAGAATCTTGTATTAGTAATATTTGAGTGAAGCTTCATGAGATTTTAATAAAAAATCTGTCGGTATTTGATTCATTAATTTTCTCTCTGAGCAAGGCTCATTCCGAGCGGTCACTGATAAATAATGCTGTACAGATAGAATATTCCTAATCAAGCTTTGCAAGTTTATTTAAAAATATTTTAATCAAAGCTTTGTGGAATTAATAAGTTAACTGAATGTTTTTGATCCATTTGCTATTGCTCTGAACAAGGCTCTGCATAACCAGTCACTGATACTCGTTCGTTAAGTAAATCATGCAAAATAATGATTTAGAACATTGGTTCCCAAACTTTTTGACCATCGCCCCCCTACAGTAGTTTATACAACTTCATCGCCCCCCGGCACTACAAAAAAATGTAAAGCCAAAAGCGAATATATTAGAGACCCAATAGGAAGACAAATCATAGTTATAGTGTTTTTTATTGAGATGAATGAGTTTGGTGTTCTTCAGCGAGTTTTTTATTATATCTGAATTACCTAGTTTACTGATGGAAAGGCGATTTCGTTGTTTTGATAGCAATAGTAGCAAGGCTCAAAACCCCTTTTTCACCATATAATATAGATCGGAAATGAAAGAATCCAGGGTTCTACCTCCTCAAAAACCCTTGTACTCTTGCCTTATAGCATTTCACCCCCAAAATTTACCTCATTCCACATTAAATTAATGAAAACAAAGTTAATTTTCCCAAAGTTATAATAATGATATCCGTACATCTCATTCATTCCTACAGCCTGATGACCTGCACCAAAATACTTCGCTAAAATTCATCCCCGATTCCTCATCCTACCACGGCCTCCAGTCCAATCACCAGTCTATATAATTATTCAGCTATTTGTTTTTGGATTCACGGACTCGGATGTGGAAGAAGCTGTGACCGACTATCGACTACGGCCCAGGGGTCGGCAAATTTCATGTCGCTCGCGAGACAAAATTTAGGGTTGCTGGTCTTTTGCGGGTCGCATATATTTTTTAAAAGATAAAATCGGAACAGCGCGCGAAAACTGCGACAATTCGTGAACTCAACTCAGTCGCCTTAAAAAATTGTGGGTCGCGACCCCCAGGTCGGAAACCACTGTACTAGAGCCATTCAAGAAGTTTTGTTACGCGACACAATATTGTTTGATAACAGAATGTAAATTCGGTCAGATATACCACCTACTACTCCCATCGTTATTTTGCTAATTCACTAAAGCGGAAAAAGACCCGCAACGCCGGGTCACACTTCTGGCCTTGAGCCAGCGTCATTCGGTCGTCGACGATCCACTCTGAAGATGGTATAAGGCGAGGAATTTGACTGAGGCGTTACATCCGATAAAGGGTAATTCTGCGACGACGGAAATCTAAAATAGAGCCAATGCTCACTTGATTTCGATTTTCAGATCCAATGATTGAGAGGGCCTTTTTATTTTTACAAGAGACAAAGCAAATTTAACCATGTCACAGAAAAACAGTTACGTGTTTTCGAAAGAAGTGGTATATGCGACCCAAGGATATACTCAAATACTAAAAAAAATGTGGGCCTAGTACTTTTATGACCACACAAGTAAATGACTAATATAAAAAACATACATTTTACCTTTTTCATAACATTTACTTCTCCAATCATCAGGCATGGAAAAAAAAATTTGATTTATGGATATTGCAATATACACAATTGAAAGTTTTACAATTCATGCACAACTAAATGATGATACATGTGAGATTTGTGCACATGATCGGTCATATTGTGACTGGATGTCTCGGACCGTAGCTAGAATTTTCAAAAGGGAGCACCCTGCATTTTCATGGGTGGTCCAAAATCGGATGCACATTTGTTGATAGAGTCGACTATTTATCCAATAATGTTTCGTATAACCTTTTCTGTCGCGTTATATTCAATCCATGACAACGATGAGAATTTAAAATGTTTTTCTATTTTTATTTAATTGTGTTTAAGCTAGCTTGCGGTTGCGTTGACAAAATAAAAGCATTACCAATCTGAAATACCACAAAAATCTGCGGACATAATATTGTAAGCTGAGCTGCCCAATTGTATTTAGTTTTGATACATATTTTTGCGATCTTGCGAAATCGTTATTGTCGTTAGAAAAATCTCAAGAGCTGCTGTAAGTCCCTGGAAGTATAATTGTATTCAGTACATCAAAAATGCATTAGTATATCAAAAATACATATTCAACTCCTCGTAATCCTAGCGGTACTTCTGTAGTAATCTTCTGCATTACGTCACTCATTAGATGAGCTGACTTTTTAGTGGATATGTAATGATTTTTCTGTTGAATTGAATATTCAGTCCGTAAACAATACGGATATTTCTAGAAATGATTGCTTTACTAATATAATTATTGTGATTATTTTAATCTGCGGCTGTGTTGACGAAATAAAAGCATGTCTTCTCAGAAAATATCGTGGCAAACTGCCAACATGAAAATGTGTGGTAAAGTGCCCGCAATGGTAATCCTAAAACAAAATGTGTCATGCTCTCCGTTTATTTTTAGTATTTTATATTGCTGTTTTTCAATCTAGAAAATTTGGGTTGCGGATTCACTCCTCTATTTGTATTTATCATCTTGTCGCTGATGATTATAATAATAACTCAGTTCCGTGTGAGAACCAAAAAAAAGTAATTATGGTCGTCCTCGTGGCACAATACTTATATCGGGGCAAATTTGTGATTTGAAGATCAATGAACTCCGAAATAAAGATGGCCCAAATAACACCTTATGCAGACGAAAACGACGAAGGAAATGTGTTACTAGCAAATTTTTCATTCTTCTGAAAATTTAAAAAAGGGGGGCTTCAACCCTGAACACCTTGGCACATCCTTGGCACAGCCTGAATATATCCTTTCTAATGAGCACAATGTCTTTTCGAGTATCAATTACCAGTGTTTTTAAAAAAGTTGAAACATAAACTAGGGTGTCTGACTCGTTGAAAGAGGCCGAGGCACCCAACTCGATAGAATTGACTAGAGCACTTTTGCATTGTTTTACACTTGCGAAAAACTTTAGTACTCCTAATTTCTTTGGAGCAGTCGTTTTTAAACTGGGGGGCACGAGATACTCTCAGGGAGGGGGGGGGGAGGTCACAAGATGGAATCTAAAATTTCCATGCAACGTCTCCTGAAACGATCTATGTGTTCGTTAAAAATGCCGGCTTTTTCACGGTTTAATAATTTTTTCTGTCCCGTAATATTCAATCTCTGACAACTACAAGGATTTAAAATGTCTCTTTATTTTACTTCCTTTGTGTTCAACGTAACTTGGGGTGGGGCGACTCATGACAAAATAAACTCATCACCAATCTAAAATACCACGCTGATCAGCGTACATAATAGTGTGAGGTCTACTGCCCGATTAAATTTAGTTTTGATATATATTGCGCTCGTGCGAATTCGTTATTGTCGTTTGAAAGATCTGGCATAAAATCCCAGAAAGTATATTTAATTAAGTACAATTAAAATACATATGAAGTATATTAGCAAATCAAAAATACATATTAATCGCCTAATAGTCTCCTCGGTGCGGCTCCTAAGTCAGTCGTCAAGATTATGCCACTCGTTAAAAGAGCTGCCTCTTTTAACATGTATGTAAGGGTTTTTCTGTTGAATAAAATATTATATCCATGGTAAATTTAATAATAAAATTAAATTTAAAATGGTATTGGACATAAAAAGGTGTGGCAAATTGCCCCATTACATTTTGTTTTGTTTCGTATTCTTGCGAATTAGACCAATATTAGCTGTCCCTGCAAATCTTACTTTCAATTATTTTAAAATATCACCCTTTGAGTAATTCGTAAGTCTGCGATAAAATCCTACAGAAAAAAAAATATTTTAAGTCTGTAGTTTTAGAACACTACAGGTGTGCCACAGGTACAAAGAGTTTATGGGATTTTTGATTCAGGGAGAATAAACAGCAAAATAAAGATTTTAACAGTCTAAATTACGGTAGATGTCTAGCTGGCTAATACAATCTGAGATTCAAACAAAATGCAATCGCAAACGTCATTAGCGACTTTATTTTTCAGCAGTAAAGGGAAGGGGAAAAGTCCACATGCATAATTACTATTAAAAAATAAATGTTAGGCAAACATGTGCATGAATTCATTTGCACTTCTCCATTTTTTAAACTGTATTTTTGACCTGGTGGTTGTCCAAAGGTATTGGTAGTGAATTTTGGAGACGTTAGGCAAACCAATGAGTCTGTAATTGTTTTGTATTTTTAACACACAGTAAATAATTTAGTAATCAATAGTGAAGAAGTACACGCTTGATTGAAGTTTTAAGTGTATCACGTTTAGGGAAAAAGTACATTGAAGCGCAAGAAACATATATTTATTACGGGTTAGTTTTACTTAAAACTTAGTTTGACCAGGTATTGCAAACCGAGTGGAAAAAGGAGAATGTATGATGACCAGTATTCGAGTATGGCTTTATACATACCACAGTAAATGGCGAAGTAGTACTCGAATGCAATTTATGCCTAAACAATCTGAGCAATGACCTATGAGAACAACACTCTTACAGCTCCATCTTAATTCAAAGCAACCTGCCGATCACAAAAGCATTTTTCAAAGCAAAAATGTGGGGGCACGAAGTTTGTAAAATTTTTCAAAAGGTGGCGCGGTTTAAAAAGTTTACGAACCACTGCCTTAGAGTGAACAGTGCTAGGCTCAAACACTTGGTGAGTCAATTGGTTGAAATTTTTTTAAAAAATGACTCATCTGAGAATGATCTAAACATTTTTTTTTTATTCCTTTTATTTCAATCTTCGAAATATTGAGTTTTTCTTATTGCTTTTTATACATCAATGTTGTAGTCAGGGCGAGTTTAAACAATCAGAGCCAGCCCTAGGCTATGCTATATATGAAGTATTTTTTAACTATAATATCATAAAGGTGTCATGTAATCCATTGTGATGTCATCGTAAGCCATTTTATGTGTAATGTGCATTACGTCATACAGAAACTTTGAATTGTGCGGAATATGACATTTTAGTTGCAGGCAAGAAATATGCTCTAATTTCTAGGTATATGGGATTGCAGGTTTATTTTAAAAATGCTATATGAAATTTGGGCTGTGATAATGCACCAGAAAACCTGTTTACAACCGTGAGAAGTATAGGTGTTGGTTATGGTCTGGAAAAAAGTATCGCTGCATGTTTTGAAATGTTTGGTCTACAATAAAAAAGTTCCGAGACAGTAAAAATATATTAATTTTTAGAAAAATTAGTTTAGCTATATATCGATACTTTTCTTATGCAATAAATAAAAGTATTATTAAGTAAAAATTAATTTTGATTAGTTTTCTATATATTGGCGTCAAAATGAAGGAGTAGAATTTTGATTTGAATTTTCAATTTTCTATTTGAGCAAGGCCCTTTCAAGCGCTCACTGTGATACGAAAATGCTGTTCAGAAATAATATTCCTAATCAAGCTTTGTAAGTTTATTCAAAAATATCTTAAACAAAGCATTATGAAATTCTAATGGGTTAACTGAATGTTTTGATCCATATGTTATTGCTCTGAACAAGGCTCTGCATAACCAGTCACTGATACTTGAGATTCGTTATGTAAATCATGCAAAATAGTGTTTTTGAACAACTAAATTGGGGACAATTTAAAAATTGGGGCCAAGAATACATTGTAGTCATTGTATAATAAATGAATATGTTTCAGTGATAAACCATTGATTATTTGATTTTCTATATTTTACATTTTATATAAATTGAATAAATGCCTTTTTAGCCATATTGTGAGATTTGCTTACCTGATATGATAATTTTTGAATGGAACTATCCTAAATTATTACCAAAATCAACAATGATTAGGAATGTTGATTGTAATTAATTTTAGTTCAATTACTTTTGAACATTCTTGGGCTCATATCCAAAATCATGCTTAACAAATCCAGATTCATTATTTGAAGGTTCTTTAGAATCCACTGTGATATCATCATAAGCCATTCTATGTTCAGTGTATATTAATGTTTCTCAACCTAGAGGTCGTGATCCAAAGCTAGTTTTCCTGAAAATTTTCTTGGGGTGTATGTTTCAACAGCAAAGACCTAAAAGTTACTAATTCACATTTTTTAGTACTGTAATTTTTATCGTTTATTCTATAATTAGTATTGAAGTGTTTCTCAATAGTAATTGTTTATGTCGGAATTATCCCCACGTAAAAAATCTACATGCCATTTAATATTTGAGTATATCGTTTAGTCACAATATTTAACGAAATTTATTTGAAAAAAAAAAATGGATTGGTGGAAAAAAGGTTGGTAATCACTGAACTATGGTGGCCCATCGTTGTCACGCGTAAAATTGAAAAAAAAATAAATAAAACAAAATAAAAAACTTAAAATAAAAGTAAAATAAAAAAATTGTTGTAAAAAAAAAAAAGATAAAAAAAAAAATGAAAAAAAAATGAAAAATAAAATAAAAACGGAATAAAAAAAAGCAAGAAAAAATAGAAAAAAAAAACGTGGATAAAAAGAAAATAAAAGGGTTGACAACGATGGGCCGCCTCGTGGCCTATCGTTGTTACGCGTTTTTATTTTGAGAAAATTTGCTTCTGCTTGGGACCAAGACCAACGTTGTCATGCATATTCCTACGCGCACAAACGGTGTTCCCTGGGTTTCTGACTCACTACTGATTTTCTTGAGCAATATTCAATAAATTCAAAACGAAAATGTTCTATAAATTCTTCATGCTACAAGTTCAACTAGAAGTAATATATTTATATTAATGATAAGAGAATATAGAATTGAGTACAAAAATTCGGGAAATTTGTTTTTACGTGTAGAAGGTAATTGAATTGGAGAATGCTGCTCAACTAGCACAGACTTGAATTAATAGAAAAGGACTGTGTGCATAAAGTAGCCTAGTTAGACTCGACAGTCGGCTCTAGCCACTACTGTCTGATCGTACAACTACGAGGCTGGAAGGCGATTATGGTTAGACCTGATTTCAATGGAACGTGCACGTCGGCATGTGCATACGGTATGCAAACCGTACAGCCGTAACGTACCGATCCAGACGAATGATAAATCGCGCGGAATCAACCATTTATTTTAATCCATCCCTCGATTCACCATATTCTACTAGACTATCCGTATCTCGTTTCATAAGTGACTGTATGCTGGGTACCGGGTACGATCAGACGGTATCGGTATCGCACGAGTGTCCGGACAGCTGAGCATTTAAGTAGCATTCTTTTTTCAGCAATTTTTTTTTATTTTTTTTTTTTTATGTTTTTTCACAACTATTTTTTTATATTACTTTTATTTTAAGTTTTTTATTTCATTTTTTATTTTTTTTTAATTTTACGCGTGACAACGATGGGCCACCATACTGAACTATATGTCATATATAATTTTGTAATTGTGTAAAATTCAACATTTTAGTTGCAAGCTAGAAATGTGCTCTATTCACCCAAATAGATGGGATAGCAGATTCATTTTAAAATGATTCATGCACTGCACTGAAGACTTTGGTGCCCTCTCATGTGTAATTTAATTATAAAACAATAAACCACATAAGTGTATTATCTATGAAAAATAATCACAACCAACAGTAAATAAAACAACTTTTACGAACATTTTTTTTTAACTGTTATATATAGCCGATATATATATCGGCCGTTTACTGCCGATATGATATATCGACAAGCACACAATATCGAGCCGATATATCGGTTGAGCTCCAATCCTGAGGGAGTGTGACAATGAAGATTCATGCCTCCAGTCTCAATGTGAATCGAAATACCAAAGCATACAAGTCACAACTGTAGTTTAAAATTTTACTGGTACCTAGTAGTCTACCTCAGGGTGGTTCAAGGTTGCTAGGTTGAAAAACCACAAAATCTTTTGAGAAACGAGAGTTTACCGTTCTATTCAGACTATTATTATGTTGCATGAGTGGCGTTCTTTTTAAAGAAGATATATAAAGCCTTCAGTTATTTTAAAGTTACTTCCCGAGAATCACCGTTGTATTTTGCGCATCTTGCTTTTATTGTCGCTTCAAAAATATATTATATCGTGACAGATATTACTTGAAATCAAACCAGATACTGTGTGATGGGCAAGGAAATACGTTTCCGCCGTGTTTTCCTTATGTCACTTTTCTCGTGACACTCATTTTATTACGAATTGTTATATTGGGTAATTTAAAAACTTGCAGCGTGAGCAAGCTTAGTGCCATCGTCAAATACCAACCAAGTCTGTCTAAGATGGTATTTCGGGACCTAGCTAAAAAAAACTATATTGCGTGGCGTTAAGTCGGCTCTGCGTTTCATCACTACTGTCGTATGGCCAACGCTTGACAACAGAGGTGTTTTAACTAAAATAAAGTCACGTTAAAGCGTTAGAAAAAGGGTTTAAATCTTGGGATCCCAAAAACTCAAAAGCTTTTCTCCATTAGATACAAATATACGCTAAAGTTGTTCTGTGAGCCTCACGGAATGTATCAGCATGACAGGGTTTGGACCACCCTGGTCTACCTTATCAAAAAACTCCCGACTTCACTGACCACTAGATCGTTGAAATGCGATCGTGGAACCGCCACATAGTGTAAATAGTTCATTGATCCAATTGTTGGAAAGAATAGAATTTTTTTTAAATAAAAATGCAGCAAAAAGGACAATACTAGAAAGAAAAACAACAACTATTTAGGAAAATGACTCATTTCGTGTCCAAAAAAATTTTCAGTGTTTATTTTTAATAAAGAAGGTTAATATGATACTTGAAGACGAGAAATAAGCGAACATTTTGAAGTTTGAGTCGTCTGGTGAACTCGTAATATTTTAATAAACGCCGATAAACTATATAAAATTCTGCTCTAACATTTCTGTGGTGCCCCTCTTTGCTTGGTGCTCTAAGCACGTGCTTATATTGTTTAATGGTTAATCCAGCGCTGCTGCTAACCCACGCCGAGTAATTAGAGGTGCGGTGGCGAGCGTATTCCTAACGCTCATGACGATGACAGCCTGATTGAGACTGAGCAAATTTACTTCAACTGATGGCCATGAAATAATAATTCATAAGCCACAATTAATATCAAAATGCTTAACAGTTGAGAGTAAAAACAACATCTTGCTTCGACAATGTTTGATTTAACAAATTCTGAATACAGTTTGGATTTGAATTTTTTTTTATTTGTTTTTGACAATTTTGTATTTGTCTTATAAAACAGCTGAATGAATCATTTAAACTTGCTCTCCTCATTCCATCTCGAACATCCCACTCTGGTCATTCAACATTATAATAAGTGTAAAAGTAAATACAATACCTAACTATTTGAGCAAATTTTTTTAATATTTGGTTTTCTGTTTTGTGAGAGACATAAAGATGCTTCAAATAAACACAATAATTTGATTCTAAAATATGCACAACATATTTTACAATTTAATGATGTGAACTTTATTGAATCCTGTATATAGTTGAGAAGTTAGAAATTGAAATAGAATTCACGGCTGTTTAATCTAAACATTGTAATTCAGCTGGATTAAAACTGAGCATTTTTCTTCAACTGACGGCCATGAAATAATAATTCATAAGCCACAATTAATATCAATATACTTAACAGTTAAGAGTAAAGAAAACATCTTGCTTCGACAATGTTTGAAATAACAAATTCTGAATACAGTTTGGATTTGAATTTTTTTTTATTTGTTTTTGACAATTTTGTATTTGTCTTATAAAACAGCTGAATGAATTATTCAAACTTGCTCTCCTCATTCCATCTCGGACATCCCACTCTGGTCATTCAACATTATAATAAGTGTAAAAGTAAATACAATACCTAACTATTTGAGCAAATTTTTTTAATATTTGGTTTTTCTGTTTTGTGAGAGACATAAAGATGCTTCAAATAAACACAATAACTTAATTCTAAAGTATGCCAAATAGTGTATAGTATTTTTGCTTTTATAATTATTTCTATTTGATATAACCTAAACATAATATGATAAAACAATATACAGGTTAATTTTGAATATTAAATCCTACATGATGTGTTTCCACAACTTCACTTTTTATAAGGCTCTAGGCTAGCGGCAACTGATATTTAGTGAGCTACTACTATATATTAGAATTTAGTTATATCACTCAAATTACTATATATATCATATATTAGTTTGGACTATGGCTCAAACAAAATTGTTTTGTGTTAAATATAATTTGGGGAAGAAATATTGCATACATAGATATGCGAAACATCATACTGATTAAATTTATATAATAAATTCCTTAGGATGTGTTTTCGTGTCTCTAGTTTGAACATGGTTCCAGGCAAGTGGCAACTGTGATTAATTGAGATACTACTATATATAGAACAGTTGCCCCCAACATTTATTGCTTGTGAGTGTGGCCCCCTACCAGAGACAGTTTACCATCCCAGTGGTATTTATAGTGTTATTTCGATTGGTAGATTTTAAATCCCATTATGTTCAAATAAATCATGCTCAACAACGAGTGAAAACACCTTGTGGAATAAGCTTATCAAGAGATGAAACTAAATAAATCAGGGAGTTTTTCTTGTAAAGGGTTAGTAAAATCAGTTTTACACTCTGTATTGTGGCCCCCAAAGTTTAAACCCTGAAAGATTTAGACCAGTGGTTCTTAAACTGGGGGGCGCGAGATGCTCACAGGGAGTCGAGAGGTCACAAGATGGAATCGGAAATTTACATGTAACGGCTCCTGAAACGGTCTCCGCATTCGTTAAAAATACCGGCTTTTTCGTGGTATAATAAATTTTTCTGTCAAGTAATAACTACAAGAATTCAAAATGTCTCTCTATTTTAATTCATTTGTGTTTAAGGTAACTCGCGGTTGCGGCGACTCATGTCAAAATAAACTCATTACCGATCTAAAATACCACGCCAATCCGCGGACATATTAAAGTTTGATCAACTGTCCGATTATATTTAGTTTTGATATATATTGCACTCATGCGAATCCGTTGTCTTCATCAGAAAGATCTGGTATAATATCCCAGAAAGTATACTTAATTTAGTACAATTAAAATACATATTAATCGACTCGAAATCCCCGCGATACGAATCCTGAGTCAGTCCTCGAGATTACGCCAGTCGTTATAAGAGCCTACTTTGTCAACGGATATGTAATATTTTTCGTGTTGAATAAAATATTCATTTAAAATGGTTGCTTTATTCATTTGATTGTGATAAATTAAATCTGCGATTGCGTGGATAAAATAAAAGCACCACTACTCCAAAATACCACGGTAATCTGCAACCATAAAAATGTGTGGCAAAGTGCCCGATTACCTTTTGTTTTGATTTGTATTCTTGCCAATTTCACCATTATGAGCTGTCCCTGCAACACTTACTCCGCTCTATCGCAATGCTCGATTAATTTTAACAACGTTACAGAAATTCCTTAGTCTGCGATAAAATCCCACGGAGTAGAATTTATTTCAAGTCGGTAGTTTTAGAACACTACTGGTGTGCCGCAGGCACAAGGAATTTATAAGATTTGCAATGTCTAAGAAAGTTTTTTTAATCTGTCGCGGTCCACCCCAAAACAAAACTCATGATGTTTTCCGTTTTAATTTTAGTATTTTATAATCTCGCTTTTACAATAAAGAAATATTTGGTTGCAGATGCACTACTTTATTCTATCTTTAGCATCTCGTCGCTGATGATTATATAATAAAAACTAACTCGTTTTCCTCAGTAATTATAAAAAAAGTAAAAAAGTAAAAAGAGTAATTATAATCGTCTTCGCGACACAAGAATATGTCGATGGAAATTTCTGATTTAGGGAGAATAAACACCAAAATCAAGATTTTTACGGCATAGCGGGCCACGCTTACGAAAACAATCGAGATTTAAACAAAATGCAATCGCAAACGCCTTAGCAACTTTATTTTTCAGCGGCCAAGGGCCGAAGAAACGTCCACATGCATAATACCTATTAAACAATGAACTGCTTTTAAATTTACATCAATTCATTTGTACTTCTCCATTTTGTTTGAAACTTTAGACAAGCGCAGAAGTCTGTAATTGTTGCTTATTTTTAACACACAGTATATATTTTTGGCATCGCTCAATAGTGATGAAGTAAACAATTGATTGAAATTTTACGTGTCTTATGTAAACGTTCAAGCAGAAAATACATTAAAGCATAGGTTTATTGCGTGTTTAGTTTTACATAAAAATTAGTTTGACTTTACCAGGTATTGCAAACTGAGGGGAAAAACGAGAATGTATGATGTCCAACCATTATTCGGCTTTATACATACGACAGTGAATGGCAAAGTTGTACTCCGAAGCGTTTTATGCCTAAACAATCTGAGCAATGACGCTATGAGACCAACACTATTATAGCGCCATCTTAATATATAGCAACCTGCCCATCACAAAAGCATTTTTTCAAAGCAAAAATAGGGGGGGGGGTGCGAAGTTTGTAAAAATTTTCAAAGGGGGGCACGGCTTAAAAAGTTTAAGAACCACTGATTTAGACAGGGGAATGGTCATAACACTAATTTTAATTAATGTCCTTATTGATTTTAGCAATTCTATATCTCAGGATTTCAAAAACTGAAAACTGCCATTTTAAATTCAGCTATGTTCCCAACATATGAGAAAATGTGACAGCCCAGGTAACAGTGCTGTTTCATCTACGATGCCAATGCATGATCTGTTGCTGATTTTTCTATTTTAATTTAACTTTGAAATATTTTATTTTACTTTGTCAAAGATTTAAGGTTTTGAGAAGTGGATTTTTTTTTCAAAAGCTTTTTCGGAGCTTTAAAAGTATGTGCACCAAGATGGCGCACAACCTGAACACAGTATGTGTACCGGGTTCGGGTTCAGGTTGTGCTACATCTTGGTGCACATACTACGGGAACGCCGATTTTTCCACTTTGCCCAACAAGATTATTCTGCAACAAACTTGTTATGATCTAAAATTGTTCTTGTTTATTATAGATCAGGAAGTTGCATCTGTATGGAAACACAAACATGGGAGTTGAAGGTTTAACTTCAGTTGGACAAATACTTTCCAGTCAATCCTGTGTTGAATGTTTGGACCTGAGGAGCTGTAACCTGTCACCAGATCAATTACAAGCCTTCAAATTATCGTTGGGAAATAACACAGAGGTGCGGCGCAATGATCTACTTACACTACGTTTTCTTTGAGTTCTATTGCATAGCAATACCTGTAATATATTATCACTCGTTTTTCGTGGAGTAAATTATTACAGAAGTAAAATAATATGAATGATTTCTAACCTATTTATAGATGACCAAAGCTAGGTTGCCTGAAAATTTTTCTTGGGGTGAAGGTTTTTTCAGCAAAGACCTAAAAGTTACTAATTCACATTTTTTAGTAATTTCTATCGTTTATTCTATAATTGGTATTGAAGTGTTTCTTAGTAGTAATCGCATATGTGGGAAGTATCCCCGCATAAAAAACTTGACAGCATTTATTTTGCTCAAGTAAAGCCACGCCATGATTTCAAAAACTCGCTAGTATGGCATATGCTTGCAGTTTTCACACTTTGATGTAATTTCTGAGGAAGTAAATATTATGTAAAAGGGATTGTTTTATATTAGTCATATACTTTTGTGGTCATAAAATTACTAGGCCCACATGTCGTTTAGTATTTGAGTATATCCTTGGGTCGCAATATTTTACAAAATTTATTTTCCGAAAAGAATTGGATCGCTTGGAAAAAGGGTTGGTAATCACTGGAGTATATGTCATATAAAATATTTTAATTGTGTGGAATTCAACATTTTAGTTGCAAATGTTCTCTATGTGTTCTCTAATCACCCAAGTAGATGGGATAGCAGGTTTATATTAAAATGATTTATGAAACTTAGGCTGTGATAAAACGTCATTGGACTGGTATTTCTGTTTCTATTTGTGAGAAGTATATGTGTGTGACGGGGAATGGCCCAATTTTCAATACAAAACAATAAAAGAAATATTGTTTGCATGTTTTGGAATATTCGGTCTACAATGAAAAAGATCCGAGGGAAAAATTTGTTTAGCAATATATCAATACTTTGCTTATTTATTAAAAGAAATCATTATTGAGTAAAAACTGTTTATTAATTTAAATTAGTATATTATATCATGTCTTCAAAAATTTAAAGGGTAGAATTTTGATTTGAATAAAATTAAATTATGTTTCAAATTGGGAAGCCGAGGTTTGGCTTGATGCCCCTAGGTTTAGCCTACCTTGCATAATGGTAAATCTGGCAGTTGCTGTAGTTACTCATTGAGAATAAGATAAATGCAAGGATTAAAGCCCTCAATCTTTCTAACCTCAGTTTGAGATATTAGAACGTTGGATTTATATTTAAATAAAGCTTTATGGAATTTTATTAGAAAAACTGTAGGTTTTTGATTCATCAATTTTCTCTTTGAGCAAGGCTCTTTTAAGCAGTCACTGTGATAAGAAAATGCTGTACAGTAAGAATATTAATTAAAAATGTTGATTTTAATCAATTTTAGATAAATTAATTTTGAACAATTCTGGGCTCACACACTTGGTGAGTCACTTTCTGAAAAATGACCCATCTGAAAATTACCTGAACTTTTTTGGTTCAGCATTGAATATCAAGTTAGTCGCACACTGAGCAATGTGTCATGGAACAGAGGTTGGAACCTTAAATAACTTGATATGGGGTTCAAGCATTATTGATATTTTACTTTCCAATCGAACAACAACAAAATTGTTTTTATGGAAATGGAATAGAAATATTATAATATTTTTCATAATTGTATTTTGTGCATTTATGTTAGCTGTATAAGAGCCAGACCTAGGCTATGCCATTTTTGAGGTGTTTTTTAAACTATGAAGTCATAAAGGTTTATTAAAATACACTGTGATGCCATCATAAGCTATTCTATGTGAAGTGTATGTGCCGTCATACGTTAAATTTTGTATTGTTTAGAATTCAAGATTTTTGGGAGCTCCAGAAGTATGTGCATCAAGATGGCGCACAACTTGAACATAGTATGTGTGTACAGGTTAGGGTTCAGGTTGTGCGACAGCTTGGTGCACATACTTCTGAAGCACCCATTTTTGATGCCGCAACAAAGTGCTCTAATCACCCAAGTAGATGGGTTAGTACAGGGTTTCCCAAACTGGGGTCCGCGGATACCTGGGGTCCGCGACGACTACACAGGGGGTCCGCAGCAATATCAAAGAGTCTGAAATATAATCAACATATATCCACTATCCAGTGTTACATAGACATTCGTAAACGAGATAAAGATGATCCTTGCTTTTAGCGCCTGTGAGGAAGACATCCGTCACAGAGCTACATGGTCGGTCGGTACATGGTCATGGTTTATAATTGACTGTATGCGTTATTGAGTTATCACCAATCGAGAACTTGTGCGACTTTGCCAAGGTCATTTAACCCCCATTTCCGCAAGAAAGAGGCGTGCATCCAGGGTTGTCCAAAACGAATCGAATATTCGAATGTATTCGAATATCAAAGTATTCGAATACTTTTTCGGCTGATTTTCGAATAATTCCGAATAGTAGCCACTTTTCGCCGTAAACGTGGTGTTTCGTTTTACGGGAATATTCAAACGACTTTTTACGCTGTCTCACGTATTGTAATGACGATGAAATAGAATCGGCATTTTGATTGTTTATATCCTGTGCGACGGTACGTCGCATAGTGTTGCGACATATTTGCACGTTTGCGCGGGTGGACATTGCCGACAATCGTATACGAGGCTTTTAATTTACAAATTCATTTCCATTACGTCAAAAATTCGTCTAATGAGTCGCTTTTCTAGGCGGGGTGGGGGCGTCTAATTGAGAAAGTATGTTTATTTTATTTCGATGTGGCCTGCTTATTATTCGCATGAGTCTTCTCAAACATGATTTGTGTAACCTTATATTTGGGTCTTAGGGTCTGCCAATCATGATATTTAATCGCAGGCCGGTTATCGTTACTCTAAAGAGAAACACGGCCACCGAGATAAAGTGATTTGTGACCCTTTCGTTTTGCCGATTCAGCAGAACACGACAGGGACAGGAAAACACAGCTGTGAAATAACCCGTGGACGTACAGTGTAGTACTTATCACATTCTAAAATTATTTCAACATTCGGGTTAATAGGTTGTCCAAACTGATTGCCGCTTTACAACTTAAATTTACCGCTCAATTGTTAAATATAGTTGTATGATCTGGTTCTAAACATATAAAATTATTAGCGCATATTAGCATAACTGAACAACAGGGACACAATTTTTTTACCCGTCTTATTGGAGAAACCCCTTTTTTGAGTGCTAAAAATAGACATCCTCCTATTTGCCACGTGGACTTATTAGCCGGGAAATACGGTATTTATAGCCGTAATTGTTACCTATCCAATAAATTGTCACAAGTTGGAAAAACAAGTCGATTTATTAGAAAATAATTTCTGGCAAATAATTTTGATAACGATAGTTAAAAGTATCGATCCTTTACCAAGATGATTTTTGTTGCGCAAAATAATCCAATCCATGACTGGTAACAGCATTTATTAAAATGCCATGCTGTATTAATTTAATTCTGTTCAACGTAACTCATGGTTGTATCGAGGTGACCGTACATTTGAACTCATGTACATTTGAACCCATGCGTATATCCACGGGTTCAATCTATATGCGGGTGCTAAAACCCATGGGTTAGGGTTAGTATGGGTTTAACTATCCGTGAAACAAAAAAAATTCCATAGGTGCAATAGCATACAGGTGCAATTGTCATGGGTTCAAATGTACGTGGGTTCAAATGTAATGGAACCTTGTATCGACAATCTGTGGACATAAAATGTGTGGTGAACTGACCGATATTATTAAATAATGATTTTTATTTTCATATTGATAAAATAATGAAATATTAATACCAAATACCACGGGTATTTGTGGACATGGAATATGTAGTAAACTGCCCAATTATAATTAATTTCTGATACGTATTTACAAAATAATAAAACTATAATTCTAAAATGCAACGGCCATCTGTGGCCTTAAAATGTGTGGTAAACTGCCCGATTTACCAACATTTGAGTTATGATAATAGAATAAAATTAACACGGTAAGGCATTTCAAATAGAGGTATCGGTCATGGGTTCGAATATTTTGCGCAGCACAAAATCATCCTAGTAAAAAGTCCATACTTTTAAATACAAACCAATAGCAACCATTATCCAAATTAGTTCCCAAAATGCGGGATAAAGTATAAATTATTTTCCGACGTGTGACTATTTTTTCGTGAGTACGAAAATAAGAAATCAAAAACTAATTATATTCGGCACAATATCGTGGCAATCTGTGGACATAAATTGTGTGGCAAACTAGCGATTAATATTAATTTTTGATTCCTATTTTCGTATTTACAAAATACAACGGCGATCTGTGAACTTGGAATGTGTGATAAACTATCCGATTATGAATAGTTTTTGATTCCTATTTATAAAATAATAAAAGTATTATTACTCAAACATACAACGGCGATCTGCGGACTTAAAATGTGTGGTAAAGTTCCCGAATATAATTAATTTTTGATTCGCATTTTTGTACTCACAAAAAAATTGTCACAAGTCAGAAAAATAACTCATACTTTATCCCGCTTATCGGCAAATAATTTGGATAATGGTTGGTGTTAAATTAAAAGTATGGGCGTTTTACTAGGATGATTTTGTGTTGCGCAAATATTCAAATCCATCACCGATACCACTATTGCCGTATTAATTTAATTCTGTTAACATGACTCATGGTATATAAAATATATACCGCAATAATCTGCAAATATGAAATGCCTTGTGATATAGCTAGGTTGTAGATTGCAGTTATTCCATTGCTTATTGTATGGAAATTCCTACATACATTTAGATAAGCTTCAATTAGTGGATTTTATTTTCGAAGTATTCGAAATTTCATATTCGAAAAAAATAATTTTGAATGTATTCGAAATAGTGAACTATTCGGTATTGGCCATCCCTGCGTGCATCATTTCAATTGGGTGACCGTACATTTGAACCCACGTACATTTGAACCCATATCCGCGGGTTCAATGTATATGCAGGTGCTAAAACTCATGGGTTAAGGTTAGTATGGGTTCAAATATCCGTAAAACAAAAATAAACTCCATAGGTGCAATAGTATGCAGGTGCAATTGTTGTGGGTTCAAATGTACGTGGGTCGAAATGTAATGGAACCTTCCGAATGTTCAATTAGTACAGACAGTCCGAAACAGAAAGAAACTTGTGAAAATGCTGTAAGAAAGCTGTGATATAACGTCATTGCAACAGGAAACCGATTTCGATTCCTTAGAAGTATCGTAGTGTGACGGTGAATGGCCCAATAGATGGTTTGAGAAACATTAAAATAATTTGGTATTTTTTGAATTATTTGGGTCTACAATAAAAAAATATGAGATAGTAAAAATTTAATAATTTTCAGATAAATTACATTAGCTTTATATCAATACATTTTTTAAAAATGCATTATGGAGTGAAAACTATTTATTTAATTTAAATTAGTATACTATATATTGTCTCCAAAATTGAAGGGTTAAAATATTGACCAATTCATTTTTCGATCTTAATTATTTTGAATAAAATTATTAACAATTCAAATTTGAATGCTGAGGTTTGGCTTGAGCCTTCTAGGCTTAGCCTACTTCGCATAATTCTAAATCTGGCCCCCGCTGTAGTATTCTGTTACTCACTGACAATTAGAGTAATACAAAGCCAAAATCCCCAATTCTATTAAATTTAGTTTGAGATATCAGAACCTTGTATGAGTAATATTTAAATGAAGTTTTATAGAATTTCAATGAAAAAACTGTAGATTTTCGATTTATCAATTTTCTCTCTGAGCAAGGCTCTTTGAAGCAGTCAGTGTGATAAAAAAATGCTTCACAGAAATAATATTCCACATAAAGCCTCGCAAGTTTATTTAAAAGTACCGTATTTTAAATGATTCTCATGGAATTCTACTTGGTTAACTGAAGGTTTTGATCTATTTGCTATTTCTCTGAACAAGGCTCTGCATGAACAGTCACTTATACACGGGGTCCGTCATGTTCATAATGAAGACAATTATTAAGGAAATAAAATAATTGAATTTTTCAGAAAACAAACAAACAATAAGCTGTCAGTCATTGTGTATCAAATGAATACGTTTCAAATGTAAAAAAAATGGATTAAATGATTTTTTATCTCTTTTTCCAATTTTCATGAATTAAATCAGGGGTGCGCAACCTTCAATACAGCAGGGTCATATACAACCAACTCGATGAAACCGTGGGCAGCACCTTTATTTAACATAGGCTTTCTAGTAGTTGCAGACATAAAAATTTTGGATATTGATTTCATGACTTGCGTTGTTCGCTTCGCACAAGTTAGCTGTTACGGCATTGGGCATATTTACTAAACTGGAATCAGGTATGGGCTTTGCAAGGCAACGGGTTTAGAATTACTATCACAACTAGATGAAACTAAATTTAAAACTCGTTTTGTGGGCCAGACAATCTTCAGAATGGCACTTTTCCGCTGGCCGCACAATTTTTCCTTGTGTGCCGCATTTGTCTCGCAGGTCGCAGGTTGCACAGCCTTGAATTAAACAAAGGCCTTCTTGGTCAGATTGTGAGATTCAATATCTCAATATCAAAATTTTGGGAAATAACTTCTTTATATTATTTCTAAAATCAATAAATAGAAATAGAAAACATGAGAGTTGAAGGTTTATCATCAGTTGGACAAATACTTTCCAATCAATCCTGTGTTAAATGGTTGGACCTTCAAGATTGTAACCTGTCACCAGATCAATTACAAGCTTTCAAATTATTATAACGATCAGTAGAGGTTGCGCGAGACTAATTCCCAATCCTTTCTCTATGCCTTTGCGCTAGTGGATCCGTATGCATGTAATGCAAGGATGCTGTAGCAGGAATAAGATACCATAATATGCAATTCAAGAGTCCTGCTGCACACTAACACAAATATATTTCTGTAACGTTTCGTCTGACCAAAATCAGACTTCCTCAGACAAGCAGTTTACAACAATGACAAGAAAAGAGCAATCATGCAGTTTAAATATGGCGATAAATAAATTTGTTTTAAATTAATTGTAAGCAAACAATGAAAAAACAATTATTGATATTCAGAAACATATTGCGAAATAAAAAAATGCAATCGGTTCTCAGCATGGAATAATTGTTCCGCGGCGTGCTTGATTCCACAATAAGTTTCACTAGAACATTTATCAATGTGTTCTAGGCTCAGATCTTGATAGCCAGGGTCCTTATAATGTGATTCTTTTAAAGGCGTTGAATTCTTTTTAGTATTGCTTCTAAATTCTTTTCTTGTGGTAGTTGTCGAGTCCGGAGTTTGGCAGGATCCATTCTGAATATCAATAATTGTTTTTTCATTGTTTGCTCACAATTAATTTCAAACAAATTTATTTATCGCCATATTTAAACTGCATGATTGCTCTTTTCTTGTCATTGTTGTAAACTGCTTGTCTGAGGAAGTCTGATTTTGGTCAGACGAAACGTTACAGAAATATATTTGTGTTAGTGTGCAGCAGGACTCTTGAATTGCATATTTTCAAATTATTGTTGGGAAATAACACAGAGGTAATGCACAATGATCTACTCATAGTAGCTTTTCCTTTAGCTCTATTATATAGCAATATCTGTAAGGTATTGTTACTTGTATTTCGTTGAGTAAACTATCATGGAAAGTTAAATATAATGAAGGATTCTTAACTGACCTAGAGATAAATTCATTGTTTCCCTGATTAGGCAATTTTGGTAAAAAGGGAAGGAACATCTAACTACCGGGGCATAATTAGGTTAACAATATTGTTTTTGTGGAAAAGGATTAATCTTAGAAATATTGTTATAATTGGGTTTTCTGTTATTGTATTTTATACATTTATGCTAGCTGTAGTCAGGGCGGGATTTAGATTTAGACCATGAGAGCCAGCCCTAGGCTATGCCATTTGTGAAGTGACTTTTAAAATATGAAGTCATAAAAGTTCCTTACAATCCACTGTGATGTCATCATGAGCCAAACTTAGGCTGTGATAAAACCCTATTGCACTAGAAAACCCGTTTTTATTCATGAGAATTATATGTGTGCTAAGGGGAATGGCTCAATTGATGATATAAAACATTACCCAATTCATCATTGCATTTTTGAAATATTTGGATCTACAATAAAAAAGCTTAGTATTAATATAGTCATTTTTAGATAATTTAAATTAGCTATATGTATATCAAATCATAATTTTTTTATAATAAAAAAGTAGCATTATTGAGTAATAACTATTTCATTAATTTACATTAGTACGGTATACTATATATCAGGGGTCACGAACCTGTTGCCCGCGGAACCATATGAGTCGCCTGCTGGTCTGTTTTAAAATAACTGAAATAACGGCGCTTATCAGTAAGCTACATCTATTAATTTTATTCTTGCTATTCTTGTTTAAACTTTATGTGAAAAATGGAAATGACAATATATTAATTGTTGGAACGGTCAGCCTCTTCTATAGGTGACATCGGCAATGTCACATGTCATTCCAATTATGACATCACACACAGTAGGTCAGCTGGAGCCATGCATGTCGTTCATTTCTAACCTTTTTTAATGGAACTTGGACATGTCAAGAATTGTTGAGCAACGTTCAGCCTTGACGTGGGACAGATGGAGCTTAAAATTGTAACACTGCCAAATGACCTCCACCTCATAGCCAATCAGAGTCTGTCACACTTTAGGGCTCTAGTTGACACAGAAAGTGTCGTGGTGTATGAACAAGACTCACTCAGAGTTTCGGTGTCAAGTTGCAAACTAGATACAACACAAGGGTGGAGAACATGCAATACCAGGTGTCCCACGTACTGATGAGGAATACATCAGATTTGGTCTTGGTTGAAAATATGATATTCACGATTTGTTAGATGTGTTGGTAAAATATAACATTTGATAGCACAACTACTTTTGATAGTTTCATGAATAATTAACATTATCAGTATCATCTTGGCTAAATACCATTAAAATCAAATTGGCTATTCAGAAGAGCGCTCTTAGCTTAGTCGGTACCCAGAAAGTAGCCCGCTGCTTTATAAAGGTTGGTGGCCCCTGCTATATATGCAAAATTGGAGGGGTAGAACTTTGATTTGATGAATTTTCGTTCAAATTTATTTGCGGAGGTTTGGCTTGAGGCCTGGGTTTAGCCTACCTTGCATAATGGTAAATCTGGCCGTTGCTGTAGTATTCTGTTACTTACTGAGTTTGCAAGTTTATTTAAAAATATTTTAAACAAAGCTTGCTGGAATTAATGGGTTAACTGAATTAATAATTAATTAATATATTTAGGAAATAATTATTTAATATATTTAACAGTTTAACACAATTAATATATTTAACAGTTAGTTACAATCATGACAATATCTTGCATAACCAATGATTGAATTAACAAATTCTGAATACAATTTAGATTTAAAAATTTTCTATTTATTTGAAAATTCTGTATTTGTCCTATAAAACAGCTGAAAGAATCATTCGAACCTGCGCTTCTCATTATAAACTAAAAATATTCTACTCTTGTCATTTAACATTACAATAAGTGCAAAAGTAAATATAGTAGTTGACTATAGTATTTGAGCAAATTTTTATCAATATTAGTATTTTAGTAAATTTTTAAGCGAATTACTGTAGAAATTATTTATTAGATTATATCAGAATTTCCAGTTTGGAATTTTCTACCGAATTTATTACACACTCATTTATTTACGAGGACATAGGATTTAAACTTGAAATCTTTGGACTGTGGCACAAACATACTTGATATATTTGGAACATAACTTGGTGAAGATTTAATGACTACGTATTACACGAAAACTCAATGCAGTTTTATATATCAAAGTCTTCAAGATGTGTTTTCATGTCTTTAGTTTGAACAAGGCTCCAAGCAAATGTCAACTGCAATTTAGTGAGATACTACTTTATTTTAGAATGATCAAAATATTTATGGTTCAGCTTTGGCTAAAACATTTGTCACACACGAAGTGGTTGAAAGCATCAAGGTTTCAAACCGAAATCATTCAAATGGTCGAAACACGAATTTGAGTTAATGACATTTTTGACCTTATCAATAATAATTTCTTCATTTTGTGCTTTCTTATCTCTACTTTGAACAAAGCTTTACGCAAGTGGCAACTCATATTTGTTGAAATGATACTATTTAAAACGAATGAAGTTATGGTTGAATTAGGTATTTCTGCAGAAGTCTGACCTTGGTCCAATGAAACATAACAGAAATATATTTGTGTTACAAAACTTTTGAATCACTAATTATTTAAATGTGTATAAAGATAAACACACACATAACCCTGGAATTTATTCATTAGCGTTCCACTATGAATGTCTCACTATTTTTAATTCTTTAGAAGTCAATGCCGTCATGAATTGCACTTTTGGCACACTGTTTTAATTTCCCGTACTCCTCACCCCTTAAAAAGCCTGGCTGCGCCCCCTGAGCCTAATCGAGTGTTGAGGGTTCAAAACTACAAAAGAAAAACGCTGAGCATGATGAATATGCTTGATCAATTGACATGGCTTGCAGCATTGCAATTTCATCCAATGGTGATTTTTTTTATATTGGGGTCGAAATGAAAAATCGAAAAAATATTCTGAACTATAAACCATAGTAGGGGCTTGTAATTCCACTCAATAGTGATTTTATATCTATGTATATTGTATTGTATATACAATAACCTAGAATCTCCCAGATTTAAGAATTTAAAAAATTGAGCAAAGGCAACAGGTTAAAAAAAATTTAATTTTTGAAATTTATACCTACAAGTTTGAGTGGATTTGGTTTTCTGAAAATCTGTGTGAAAATATCTATAATTTTATAGCTTTAATCTAGTATAGTGTTATTATGAGACTTGACTCAAGTCAAGTTCAAAACTAATTCTAGTTTTAAATCGATAAGCAATTTTTGGATGAAGTACGGTACTTATTGTTACTCAAATCTTATAGTGATAATTTATAGTGAGCTTATAGTGATAATAACTTGAAATAGGCCCTGTTAATATCAAAGTAAATATATATTGAAATATGTTGTTTAAGTAAATATTTCAATTTACATTTTATCTTAGTGATGTCATAATTGCTCAAGTGTCCATTCTTGTGAAGTCAGAAATGTCTGTGTGTTTTGGAAAAGTTTGTTTAGTTTGTATTGTTTTTAAATTCAACAGAAATGTCTATGAAATATTTCTTGCATATTTGACATCAAAATTTAGGAGTATCCGGGAAAAACTTTTTTTCAATTAAAAAACAATCATAATTCTATTTTTGATTCCCAAATGAACCAATCCTAAATTTTCTTACAGATCAAGGAGTTGTGGCTGCATGGCAACACAAACATGGGTGTTTTAATAATAGATTTCAGGCCAACTTGTTTGTGTAAAAATTTGTTTGAAATATTTAATGATAAACTTGGATCCTATGAACAATTTGGTTATTTATTTCGGTTAAACTTCCAAGCTCAGTTACTTTTGCTTGAAATTATAAAACAAATAAGCTAAGTATTCTTTTTTTACTGAGCATTCATTGAATATATTTTTCAACAAAATTTTTTATTTGATACTTATTCACACTTTTCACTCTGAGTAAGGTACGTTTAAGCATCCACTGATATCTGTTAGGGTTACTATTTTTGAAGACCTTAAATTTTTTTCTCCGGCTTTACCCACTCAATTTATTACACATTGAATCCGAGGTGTGTACCCTGTGATGCAAACATATTCAAGTCTAATGCTTAACTGCTATGTCATCACACTCATGCATGCAAACCTAAGATTCTCGTGTTGTCCTATCATCCTAAAAAGTTGCTTTTTGGTAAAAGTGTTCATGAGTAAGAACAAGAAAATCAAATCGAAATTATGGAACAGATTTCAAAGAAGAAATAATGAGAAATATTAACAAATCCCAAATTCTATTTATTTCGAAAAATACAAATTTTATATCTTCACGACCGCATTTAATTTGATATGGAATTTTTTATCTATGTGCACTCGTGGGATGGCATATTGCAATTTTTCACTCATAATAGCATCACAAATGCTGGTGCACCCAGAGTTTGAAACCGACAATTGAAATTCTTGGTAGGACTGAAAAGTCACTACCGTATATTCTCGCATAATACAGATTTCACAGGGCTAATTTTGTTCAATCGTCAATTGTTTCATGGTCATTCGAAAACCGATATTATGTTGGTAAACTATATTTTTACTAATTTTCCTCATCTCACATGTATTCAAGTGCGATCAGGCTCCTAATATAATTAAAAGAGTGAATCTGCAACTCAAATTTTTGATTGAAAATATCGGAGTGTTAAGACCAAAAGCTATTCTAGGCATTGTAAAATACCGAAATTGTGTGTGCATAGGCACACGTTGTGTTCCGTCAGGAAATGTACTATATTCACTGTTGAGTCATTCAATTAGCCATTATTGAATTACCGCAAAGCAGCACTCAACGTTTTCCTTTCAATAAATTTTTCAATAAATATGTTATTGTTCTACAATGGTATGTACTTTTGAGATTTTTCATCGTAGACATTGGAATTTTTCTAATCAATAACTATAAGTTGGCAATTTATAATGTAGATTTATGACTGCTAATTGTAGTATTTCAATACCATGGTCCGTGGTATTTTAGCTCAGTAATGCTTTTATATTGTCACCAACACAGAATATAAAATCGAGCAGTTTTCTAAGCATTCCCATGTCGGCAGTTTGGCATGGCTTTGTTTTAATCCCTAATAGTTGGCAGCTAAGTATTGTCAGCTATGCTGAATTGTGCTTTGATCAAATAACATTGCTCCAATTTCACTGTGGTGAAGGAAGAATATAATTAATTCCAGCTTGATTATTTGGTTATTTACCCAAAGATCAAACAATCTCTGATCTCGTCACTGCTCATTGTGTGAGCATTTCAATGTTTCGTTTGGTAGTCTTGTTTTTGAGATTCTATTTTTTTGCTTAAATTTAAGGTTTACAAATCTCAAGGTAGAATAAGGGTATGGTCTTTATCTAAGTAATTTGCCTCCATTCAATTTTTATAAACACAAATTATTTTGAAACTTCCCCTTTAATTTTTTTAACAGAATTTGAACTCCCAACAGATTTTTAACTCCCTGACAAACAGGCTCTATTTTAATATTACATGAATAATAATTAATATTAATTAAATATAAATAATAAGTATTTTATTTCATTCCGATTCTCCCTGTCAGATGATTCTATCTGTTTATTTCAACAGATTGAAGATTTGTATCTGCAGGAAGAGCGTATTGCAAACCATGAAGATATTGTTGCAATTGCAAATCTGCTTCCTAATGTTACAGAGAAGTTGTGGTTGAGCGGATGGAACATTGCAGGTGAAGATGAAAAAATATTACAGAATCAATTGGATGAAATTGGATCTGAGGTTTGAAAACAAAATATAGAACATAGGTCAAATAAAATAATATAACAAACAAAGATTAAATTGTTAAGGTAATAACAAAATATTATCATGGTCAATTTGATTGTGTTGCGCATCATGTTTAATATTCACTTATTACAATAAGGGGCGCTTCGGAAGTACTTGTACCAAGATGACGCACAACCTGAACAACCCTGACCTGGTACACATAATATTTTCAGGTTGTGCTGAATCTTGGTATGAATACTTCAGGAGCACCCAATAAGGTTTATTTATTTTCCAATAAATAGAACAATATAAAGCAATGTGAATTTTTTAATCCCCAAATTGTATGTTTATTTTTAATTACAAAAATTTTAGCATATCAAATTAAAACTCTTTTGTTCCGTATGACATATATATTCGTACTACCATCCTTGGTCATAATAGTTATTTTCGGACTATTTTACGTTTATGTTCATGTTTTGTGAAGTATTCCGCACTAACTAAATCATTTTGAGCATCCAACTATGAACCGTGCTTGATCTGTCAACATTTTGTTTTTTTGTAAATTTTCTATTTTACTACTAAGTGAATTTTATTTGTGTAGGTATTTCAAAGCTTAGAGATACACGAAAGTATTTGTCATTACTTCAAAAATAAGTCATTTGAACGAGCGGGAAACAATTTCGCGCACATAATAAACAAACAAAGATTCCAGAAAACTATCGTGGACATGCTCTCACATATCATTGATTATTTCGCGTTTCGCTTCGCTTGCGAAGCTGAGTCTGGTTTTTCTGCAAAGGTGACGTAACTCTCTTTCAGAAGAGCGCTTGGAATTTCGTTTTTTTGTAACACGTGTTCGTCGAAGCGATAAGAGTGTGAAACGTTCTCTCAAAATTTTTTGAAATTTCTCTTTTCTTACACGCGTAGGGTCGAACGGTTTCGCCTATGTCATTTGGGCGCGTTTTAGTAGGAAGACGCGAAAATAAGCTTTTTAAAGAGATATTGGGGGTGTTCCTTGTACGTTTGGTTAACTCGTCATTACATATTATAAAATGGTACATAAAGTCGATTGTATACAGCGGAAAAAAAGTGTTAAGTTATCACCAAGATTTATTCGTGTTTCTGTTTCGCCAAGCAAAGATCTAAAATTATGGAGTGAATTGGATTTGCTAGTATTTCACAATAATTATTTTTATGAAATGCGATCAATCAAGTGTGGACTGTCAGTTTAGTGAGTTGTCAAAGATGGCATTATGTACGCAAGTTTGGAAAGTTTTTCAATTAATTGAAAACTTTTTAGATTAGGCATCTGTATTATTTAGCAAGTATTTGTGGTTTCAATGTTAACATATCATTGACTACTAACATGGTAATTAATAGATACCATTCCGGCCATTTATTATCATGACCATTTGGTGATAAATACATATAAAGCAGTTTACTCATTACAGAAACTAAAGATTAAGCTGGGAATAAAAACACTCGAAAGTCAAAGAAAACCTGCAGATAAAGCAACTAATGTAACTCTCAAAAAAAATCCAACTTTGTCTTCAGAATCAGAATTTGGTAAATCTTAGATATTTTTCATATGGAATTATACAATGATAAATGAGTAACAATCAATGTTGCATTAGTTCTGTCTAATTCCTCATATAATTCTTATTTATTATTTTTATTCTCATTTTCAATCTCAAAAATGACTGGAATTTATGGTTTCTAAAATTTGCTGTTTAGCTGCTGGAGTTGGCACATCTTGCAGCACATTGAACCATAAGATTTTTTTAACAGTTTTTGTATTTCAATTGTATTATAGTTTATTAAAATAACTATTTATTCAAAAAATGATTTTTACTTTGCTGGGATATCAGAAATTGTAATAAATCTAGAGTATCTGAAAATATTTGCTTGAAAAATATTGAAGTATGTAAATATAATTGTTTTCAGGTTATTCATTTACTATTTGTTTGACAATATTAAATAACTTAAAACAGTTATTAAGGTTCTAAATAATTGCTTTTTAGTAGTTATATATTTTCGTTTCTAAGGGGCCACATCACAAATTAGCAATTCAGAGAGTACTGAAGAAAATATGGAGATTTCAAAAGAAGCTAAAAGCCCAAGGTTAGATAAAACAGTAGTGTGACTTTCAAACATGACTTACATTTGTAATTTATAAGTAGGCATGGCATAATGGCCTACTGATTAAAGCATTAGGAGATTAAATCCCATGCCCACCACTTGCATGTGTGTAATGTATTGGGCAGTAGCAATGTTGAATTAGAAAGATTATTTTCCATGATTAGCCCACACACAGCAGTGGCCTGCTTTGACATGGCTGTGTAGTGTATGAACTGATGTACGGTATTTGTACGGCCTAGAGATATTTCTGCACAACGATGATTTGGCTCAGACATTTAAGCCTGCGTGACTGCAAGTGCGAAATGCATTTATCAACAATGCAACAACCTCATTGAATATTTTGTTATTTTAACATTTGTCTGAATATTTGTATTTAATTAAAGCAGCTGGAGTCAAACTTAAAATTTCATCACAAACAAAACAACTGTGATCTCTGATTTTTCAAAATGTAAATTTAATATAAGACCTATATGCATCGGGCACCAGATAATTCCCTATAATTTTTAATCTATACATTCGTTTTGTATGTCTCTGTTTTCGTCCCCCAAACGTTTCATTCAAAATCCATTTTTGCGGCAGATCATGTTGTTTTTTTTTGGTTGGAAATTTCAATTTCGCCTCGAATTCCATTAAATACAATAGGAAAATACTCCATCCGAATAATGAATTAACGAAATTTTTTATCTCCGTGTTTGAGTTTTTATCGCTTTGTAAACTGTTAATAAACTTATATCGGCACTCGGATCTGTGTGGGCCAAAACTTCTGGTTCGAAATGTACTTGACCATGACAATAGTAAATAAAACACTATACTCCACCTTGCTAATCACACAAAATCAATTTTATTTTATTTGACGCATGTGATAGCGTATTGACAAAATGCTGTAAAAATAGTTCTACTCTATTGACTGAACAGAGCAATTTGGGATGATCAGCTTCTCATGGACTTTTATAATAAGTCCCATTTGGCTCGTATCCCTTTCGAAAACGTATGCCCAAACGTTTATTTCAGTGTTTTGTCTGCAGATATGATTTATTTAAATCTTGTATGAAATATTAATTATCCAATCCAAATGCCCCAATAAACAAATTTATTTTGGTCACTTTCTAGTAGAGATTCTGTGTTGGTTCCTATTATCCATTGGTATTCAATATTCTCCATAATTTCAGTCTTAGTTTTTGCTCTGTATATAATTGTCAAAAGCTTCAACGAAATTAAACCAGCAAAGCATAATTATTTGAATTTGATTTAATAAGAAAATTTATTGAAATTAATAAATAGCAAAACCAACTTTATATAAATATAATGATGACAAAAAAGAAAGAATAATTTCACACTGTTATTTTGTTTTAGAAGTGAACTCCTGATGACTGGAAAAGAAGCAGAACAATCAGATAAAGAGGTAACTGAGCAAGCTGCAAAATTAACCCAGCCTGGTAAGTCAGTCGTATTGTTATAATCGGGCAGCATTATAGGTCCTCTCGTAGTATGTGTACCACGTTAAAGTTGGGCCATAATTTTATTTCGATTTCCCTTATTTTAGTTCTATTATGAGTTCAGGGACTGTCTGTGTTAGGCAAGTGCATACATGCCCCTTACATAACTTGTGCAAAATTGGTGAACAAAATTAGTTACCTCCATTTTGTTACACATCCTTCTGGAGCGCTGTATTATGAGCAACATCAGCTTCAAATTCGCAGTTTTAGTTAAAAAATCTTGTAATTATGATGAAGTACTAAACCACCATCGGTTTCTAAGAATAAAAAGAAATTCTTTTGATTGAAATGCAAACTTTTACACAAATTCAGGTTTTTTCTATGCCAAATCCTGTTCTGGCATAATATCTTTCAATTTCCAATATCGGGCACTGTATAGCAATTTAAATTTCACACTTCAATCACTCAATTTCACTCAACAATCATACTCATGTTCATTGGAAACTAAACAATTACTTGGTATGAAGAATTGAAATATTCAACGAATAACTTTGACCAAGTCACACAAAATTTTGGTGGGTCTAGACTGCAACTATGTATCGTTTATCTACTTTTGCTGTTTGCAAATAATGCAAGCAATAAGACAAATTGCATGTTTTTTTCTCTAATCATGTTTTTCTCTCTGCCTGTAAAAAGTACAAGCGGCCACTAGGTTACACTAGTCAATGAATCTTCCATAGTTTAATAACAAATAATTAATCTGGTGAAACATACCGTTTTCAAGTCTTGGCAAAGGATGGTTGGGGTAACATTGGAGTCAGAAAATGTTATGAATGGTATATTTCCAGGTTTATTTAGATTTAATTTTTTGCCGCGGACTTCTGTGAATAACACACTTATACATAAGAGCAATCACTGGCAGTCAGAATCATATTGTAGCGGTGAGAGATTGCCCAACCTATTGTAATTGTAATAATTTACACCAGTTTTTGTCATGGATTAAAATGATCAACTACAACATGACATTGAAATATAAGCAAAGCCACTAATTACTGTATGTGCTGTATTTCTTACATATTGACGTTTGGGATTTTCAGCAATTGCTCAATAGAAACGGTCATACGCTCCTTGAAGGTTGATCTCTGGTTTGATGAATATAATTTCATGATGTGTTTTGCTTATTTCCTTTAAACAACAAAACAGCTACCGTATTTCCTGCTTAATAAGTCTACCTAGCAAATGAGACGATGATTTTTAACACCAAAAAAGAGGGTGTTTACATATAGCCCTGCAATAAGAAGGGTAGCAAAATTGCTTTTCTGTTGGTCATTTTAGCATTAAAATGCATGGCACGCTCAGGTCATGTTTGTATTCTTAACAATAAAGTGGCAATTCTAGCATTAAAAAGGCATAGGTGGTCATTTTGAACAGTCGGCCAGCTATATCCAACATTAGGGTGAGCCAAGAGTTCAACTTTGGGGCTATAGTCAAACAGTTTAGAACTTGATTTAAATAAGTTCATCATGCCGACCTGATAACAACTTAGCTAGAACTATATAATTATTTAAAGATATGACTATAACTTCAAAAAACTGGTGCCAAACCTTCTCACATAACATTCCAACAATTCTGAATTTTTCCAACAATGCAGGGCAATCCAAACATGCGGCAGTGTGACACATGGTTCTAATTGTTAGGAATATGCTTGCCATTGCACCCTTGCTAACCCTCTGAGAATTTGCTGGTTAGAATCTTGTCGGGGATAATTATTTTTGATAGAAGACATTGTCGTAGTATGATTCAATTAACCACTGACTGGCTACATCTTCCTCCATCATCAAGTCCATGCATTTGATAACAAATAACTACCGGTAACTCATATTTTGGAAGTCCCATACTTAACATGGATTGGTAGCCGGACGAGAGGCTGTGGTACGCCATATGCTTGCGCTGTCTAATCAACTTTCCATTCCTTTGGGATAATTACCGGTATGTAAATACCATCCTACTTATGCAGCTTATTTCTCACATTATTTCCACATTCATTAAAAACAAAGCATTATAGTGATCGTAATCTTACGTTAAAAGCTACAAAACTTGGAAAGACCATAATCATCTTTGCTTGACACAGTTTGCACATTTTCTTACTCCTGCAAGCGTTTTCTTTTGTATTGATTATGACTATGATAGAGATCTTTAGCATGTGGCAAAAACGTTATTGGAGCGATAAGTTCTTCAAGATAGGCTTTGCTTTTAATGAAATTTGTACGATTTAAATTATCTACATAAAAGAGGATATCATGCCTCTGCACAAATAAGAGAATGTATTCAAATTTAGACAAAATTAAATTTTGGGAGTGAGGTGTATTGAAGCCTCTATTCACATTTTAGGCTAATAGCTAGCTAATATTAGAGTTGTTTGAATTATTTATTTAAACAAATAGTCAAACTACCTCTAAATTCAAAATAATTAATTGGTTGTAAATATTACGTAGTAATCAAACTCTGTAAAAATATTTATTTTGACCACCATTTCCTTTTGTGCCATTTTGATTACCTTTTTAATATTGAAGTTCTCCCATTTCTGAAATGCTATTCATATAAACAGCATTTGCAGCATAATTAAGCCATTACTTCAGTGATTTCTATGTATAAGGACTTGTATAGTCTATATTTGAATAGGTAATTGAAGTGTATAATTATGAAAGAGATTTTAGACCGGAAAACAAGTGTTAGTGGCCTAACATAGAATATAAAATATACCAGTAATGATTTTAATTTAGAACTGAATTAATTTATTATAAATTTAATAAAATCTGTACAATAATGAAAGGAATATAGAACTTCGATCTATCCTTAATTTATGTTACTTTTCTTGTGCAATGTGATAATTCAATATTTTATTCTAAAGGCGATACTTCATCTAGAACTGCTGGTGTGAAGAGAAGAAGAACTTCAGATGGAGATTCTGGTAGTAGTCCAAGGTGAGATAAAATTAGAGCTCGACCGATATCACTTTGTATAATTTTTTTTTTTTTTTTTTTTTTTTTTTTGTCATTCCCTCTAAATCTCCAGCCCACAGGTGTCGCTGACTCGATGACTGTCACAGTCTTTCGCGACTCCTTATCTATTGCTATGAATCTCTCACTTGTATGAATTCTGATGTGTATATTTAATTTTTTTACGATTGTCATTATACACGTTTGTCAATTTTTCGTGCTTTAAATTTTGTGTTAATTCTTGCATGATAGAAATAAATTATCTGAATCTGAATCTGAATCTTTTTGGCACCGATACCGATAACGATATATCGGCCAACTAGTGACCGATAACCGATATCGACATACCGATATCTACAACCTGAACCCGCAGTAAATACAACTAGTAAGAAAAATTCAGTTTCAGTCAATCAAAAGTTTATGTTGAAAAATAAAGCAGTCCTACACAGTGCTTGCATCATTGATAAAAGTTTCACAGCAAATAATAAGAACACACATTAATGCACAAAACAGAAGGCAATGTTTGAAAAAACCAAGCACAAAAGAAAAAAGGCAGTCAGTAAAAAGCTTATAGAAGTCCGTTTTGATCCATACAGTAGTGGGTGGGGAGTAGGCTTGAACGTAATTTACGGAATTATGTAATTATTTCGAGTTACAAATTACGTAAAGTCGTAATTATTGGTCGAGCGCTTTCGCGTTTGAAACGTGCTCCTTCAAAGCAGTCAATTTCGTCGATTATTAAAATGATTTGATATAAAATGAAGCTTGGCAATCGGAATATCGTCAATAATTCAGCATCAATAATTATTATAAAATGCTAACTAGGTAGCAAAGTCGGACAATGTAAAAAACGTAGCAATAACAAGTCTTCGTCGCGAGGCAAGCGCAGGTATAATCAAACGAGAGAATACGCTTGTCGCTGATTAATAACTTAGAAACCCGAAATTTATATTCAATACGAAAGTCGATTTTAAAAAAGGCAACTATCGTTTCATAAATATCTGTATACCAGTGTCGGTAATGATAAAATTGATCGCATAAAATTGGGACGGTTAGTTTGCGAAGGTGATGAAGGAAAATCACAGTCAACACAAAAGATAAAAATCAGAATAAATTTAATTTGAATTCACTCTTTGGTATTTGTCTTTAACATCTGTCGCCGGCGTGTAGTACTGTCGGTAATATGAAAACCAATTTCGATGTCCCGTTCGGAAAAGAAGTGGATTCAAATGGTTTTCATGATAGGTTTAATTGTATGAAAAAATATCGCAATTACGGGGTTATTACGTAATCAATTTTGCCGTAATTACAGAATTGATTTTTGTCAATTACGTGCAAGCCTAGTGGGGACGCAAGATATTCAAAGGCGAGGATTTTGCGCCGCACGAAGAGATAAAAGAGAGAGAGAAAAATAGAAGAGAACTCTGTTCACTGAAAGGCAAAATGAGAGAAGCGAAAAAAAGAAAACGCTCGGCCGCAGATATTTCCCGGGAAAAAATACTCATTTTTTAGAACGTGGAAAAGCGACTAACACTGATATATATCGGCCAGATATATCGGCCGGTTGGGCTGATATGATATATAGGCAAATACGCAATATCGGCCCGATATATCGGTTGGCCGATATCTCGGTCGAGCTCTAGATAAAATATGTACATAACCAAAAAATAATGATAGATTTGTTTCATATATGAGTCTTCATTATGATTGCTGTATCCTTACCATCAATACCCATCCTGTGTCTGACTGAATTTGTCCATGGAACAAGTTTCACATCAACAGATCATAGATTTTTTCATAGCCTTGTTAAGACCAATGTCTAAGTGTAAATGCACATTCGTCATGGTTAACTTACAATATCATTATAAAATCTTATTCTTATGATCTTTGACCAGAAAAGCCAAAAGAAGTTGCACAAATTGCATCTTGAAAACAATTTGGCTCATAATTTTCATGTCACCTAAATTGAAATGATAATTAGGATTGAATTTTCACACATACGAAGACTAGGATCTGAGATTCTTCAATTAAAATTATAGCCTGAACCTCATTATGGCAGTAAAAGGGATCTTATCCTTGAATCACTGCTCAGTCATTCTAGTCATAAATTCCTTCTAGTGAATTTCAATATTATAGCATTATGGCAATCAACCTCATTATGGCAGTAAAATTATCTTGTTTTTTAGGCACTGCTCGGTTAATCTACTCATAAATTCCTAATGGATTTCCATATCTTAGCATGATGGACAAATCCGGCTTTTCAACCCATATTTGAGGATTTAAAATCCCATTATCTAATTTTGAGTGATTATAGGTGATAAACGTGACAATCCAACAATACAAAATCCAGCCAAGAAAACTTACTTTGCTTTCTTATGTACATAAACTTTGTTTACAGAAGCAAAATCCCTACAACTGAAGTTGAAGAAATTCAACAAGAAGATGAACTAAGTCTATATGGTAAGTCTGTCATATGTTAATAGTCAATATTTTGAGTAGTGTGGTTCAAGCAATATGTTTATGGTTTTAATATACAAGGTGATATATATTACAATTTATTCAGTATAAATTAAAGTAAATTTGCGTTTTGCATGTGGATAATCACGATTGAAGGTAATTTTTAAAACATGTGAAACTTGGCATATATTATTTTGTTAGAGCGTAACTAATGGGATATGAAACTAATTATACACGGGAAATTGAAGAATCTAGAACAGTGGGTTTCAACCTTTTTTAGCTTACGTACCTGGCAAATTTTAAAAATAGTTTGCGAACCAGTGAATCTTTATATATCAACACAAAAATATAAAAACTTGAAACATAATAGAACCAATGTTATTACAACAAAAATTTGCAATTTAAAGGCAAAGAATTCAATTTAAGTCTATTTGATATCAAAGATATTGAACAAAGTTCTAATGAAGTATATGCAAGGCGAAATAAAACGGCTATTTCTCTGTTTGGTCTTGATGAAAGATAACGACGAAAATCTTTTATCACATAAGTAAGTTGAACGAAAATCAGCAGTATTTTAATGGCTCTGCTATCAAATTTCACTAAATTATATTGTCAAATTACAAAACATGTGAGCTATTTAATCATTTTAAAAATTAACAAGGCAAGTATTATTTGCCCTCAAACTCCTTCGTTATGATATGATAGATATAAATAAACATCCAGCCAGTCAGGGTTCAAAATGTTGTAGGACCTTTGACCATCGCATTAAAATATGCAGGGTTCAAACAAAACCAGGAATCCACAACTCTTTGCACACAAGTTATGTTCTATGTCAGGGTGGTCCAAACCCAGGCCCGCGGCCCACAAGTGGCCCGCCGCTTCATTATCTGTGGCCCGCGTCGCAATATTCGGGGACAAAAAATCACATTTGGTGTTGTTTTGTCATAAAAATAACCAGAAAAATCTTTTGTCATATTGTTCAATCATTAATGTTACTGAATTAACTAATGTTATGGCTAGCTGAGACTACTAGCGCAGTTGTATAGTTTGCTTGGCTAGTCTAAATTGTAGACTGGCTTCCTTTTTTTATCGGGAATATATGCTAACATAATAGGCTTCATAAAACACTAAAAATCTAATGAGAAACCTATTAGCCTAGGTTGGTTATGTTTGATAACTAAATATTAATGTGATCGCTGAACAATATAATTTCTGCCGGGTGTTTTTTGCAACCAGCCTAAACAGTATTACAAAAATTGCTGCCAATATGTCAAAAAATTGAGTAATTACCATTCTGTATCTTACATTCGGTAATGAATAAATATGCAGATATTTTGATCAATTCAAACAGATTTTTGACTGGATATGGGTAGGGAGATACCACAATGCTTGCCTAATATGTCTGCAAGTTGTGTTGGTGACAATCTAAATTTAAAAGGACATTTTTGCCTCTTTTTCCGTTATCAAGAGATTGGAGTCTTACGCTAGATATAGTAAGATTTTTGCATGTTTTAATGAGTTTTTTGGTTGCTTTTGCGTTTCTTAGCTTGATAAATGATAATCAATGTGTTTAAACAATAAAAGTGTTTGCTTCGTATTGCACTGTTTACCTATTCTTGGCATTATTGTGGCCCGCGAACAGTACAAAAATAATAGTGTGGCCCGCGAGGCCGACAACCTTGGACCACCCTGTTCTATGTAGAGTTCCAAATCACCTCCTACACATTGGAGACAGACTTGCATTTGTTGCGCAAAATTGTCATTAACACACGCTCCACTATGGGGACTTTTATTTTTGCTACCCAAGGAATGTTCTGATACACATTGTCCTTTGGATACTCCCACAGATAAAAATCTGAGGTTTTCAAGTCAGATGAATGAGGTTCCCGCTTGAGGTCACAGTTCTTGCTGATCAGTCTTTTCTAAAATCGCTCTCTCAATCAGTCAAGGGTGTGATTTGATATTTGTGGCATCGCCTAATCTTGCTGGAACCACTAATCGACTCAATCAATCCAAATGATGTCCAACGCTTTCTCAGCACTACCACATAATGTCCCATACTCACTGTAGCTCGACCGATATATCGGCCAACCGATATATCGGGCCGATATTGCGTGTTTGCCGATATATCTGGCCGATATATATCAGCGTTAGTCGCTTTTCCACGTTCTAAAAAATGAGTATTTTTCCCCGAAAAATATCTGCGGCCGAGCGTTTTCCTTTTTTACGCTTCTCTCATTTTGCCTTTCAATGAACAGAGAGTTCTCTTCTATATTTCTCTCTTCGTGCGGCGCAAAATCCTCGCCTTCGAATATCTTGCGTCCCCACTAGGCTTGCACGTAATCGACAAAAATCAATTCCATAATTACGGAAAAATTGATTACGTAGTGACCCCGTAATTGCGATATATTTTTTCACACGTTTAAACCTATCATAAAAACCATTCGAATCCACTTCTTTTCCGAATGGGACATCGAAGTTTGGTTTTCATATTACCGACAGTACTACACGCCGGCGACAGATGTTAAAGACAAATACCAAGGAGTGAATTCAATTTAAATTTATTCTGATTTTTATCTTGTTTAATTGTGTTTGCTTTGATTTTCCTTTATCACGTTCGCAAATTAACCGTCCCAATTTTATGCGATCAATTGTATCATTACAGATAATGGTATACGGATATTTATGAAACGATAGTTGCCTTTTTTAAAACCGACTTTCGTATTGAATAAAAATTTCGGGTTTCTAAGTTATTAATCAACGACAAGCGTATTTTCTCGTTTGATTATACCTGCGCTTGCCTCGCGACGAAGACTTGTTATTGCTCCGTTTTTTTACATTATCCGACTTTGCTACCTAGTTAGCATTTTATAATAATTATTGATGCTGAATTATTGACGATATTCCGATTACCAAGCTCCATTTTATATCAAATCATTTCGCGGCCTAAATGTTATAACATTATTTGCGATAAATTTAAATCAAATAATAATTATTTAGCCAGCGATAAATTCTTACCCGTAACTTGTTGTAAATTAATGCTAATAAATGCTATTTTGTTTTTTAATGCGCTGTGATTTGTATTAATAAAAGTGATTGAGTCGGGAAAAGAAAGTAGCCTAGCCTCCTCTCCTTTGAGCGCTTATAGCGGCGGTAAAATTCGTTTCATGTCTGTTTCACGGAGAGAAAGGAAAATACGCCTTCCGGAATTACAATCAACTATCACACATTCTTATTTATCATTATCAGCGCCGAATAAAAAAGATACCAAATCGTGAAGACAAAAAAGTCTGTCGGTGCTAATTGCGTTACGGTGATAACGCTTATAATAATATCGTTTTGACCGTGAAACCAAACGCTCAATTGGGGTGGCAATGCGTCATGCCGGCTCAAAACGGCTGCGAATACCGGAACTCTAACTTCTTCTACTTGTTAAACTTTGATTTTTCACAATCGACGGAATTGACTGCTTGGAAGGAGCACGTTTCAAACGCGAAAGCGCTCGACCAATAATTACGACTTTACGTAATTTGTAACTTCCCTTCCGTAACTCTAAACAATTCCGTAAATTACGTGCAAGCCTACTCCCACCTACTACTGTATGGATCAAAATGGACCTATATAAGCTTTTTACTGACTGCCTTTTTTCTCTTGTGCCTTAATGTATGTTCTTATTATTTGCTGGAAACTTTTATTAATGATGCAAGCACTGTGTAGGACTGCTTTATTTTTCAACATAAACTTTTGATTGAATGAAACTGAATGTTTCTTTCTATTTGTATTTACTGCGGGTTCGAGTTGTAGATATCGGTATGTCAATATCGGTTATCGGTCACTAGTTGGCCGATATATCGTTATCGGTGACAAAAAGTGATATCGGTCGAGCTCTAATACTCACCACTTGATTTCTTTAAACCAGTACGGACCAGTTATGCAATGCTTTGCAATGGTTACCCATATATGTTCATAATAAAATTGAGCTTCTTTATTCCACCTCAGGACTTCTGAAAAGTGATATTCAAGATGCAAAAGACACATACGATCTTGTTGAGGTACTTTACAAGCATCGAGATGACAAAAAAGAGGTGATTTGTGAGGCCGTAAAAGATATCTCGATAAAACATTACATCTTGAATGATGTGAATATCGAGGTGTTTTGTACAATCATCGCAAAATTGGACAAACTCGAAATGCTGAATGTTCAAAATTGTGGAACATCTGAATATCTCAACAATTTTTTTAAAAAACTTGAAATGACAAACTGCAAGGTATGTAGATTACATAACTATATATTTTTTCATATTTATCCCACTGAATGAAAAGAAAGTTGATAAAACAGCAAACTAGCAAACTAGGCATTTAATCAGTTATCAGTCAAGGGTGATATTGGAATTGCTAACGAGTTGCTCCACATGAATGAAATGGATGGTATGCATAACCTATGCAATGACAAAGAGGTCAGCATACTTCCTGCACATAATTACTTTATTCTCAGAAATCTTAGACTGTGAAGCCATGCAGGTCAATAAACAATTTGATGGCAAGCATGTTTATAACATTCATAACATTACGGTGTCGAACACCGCTATGCTAATTACTTGAAAACTCTTCGTCTTATGCTGGTCAATGCTTGAAATTCTAGAATGATTTTTTTTTGTTTTTACATAAAGATTAATTGATGAAATATTGAGTAAAGTTATCTGTATAACAGTTAAAAAATTTTATCATATTCCAGATTGCAAAAATAAGTATTTGGGGAATGAAAAACCTGAAAATCTACTCTCAATCCTTGCTGAAGCTTCTGGCTAAATCGGAAACAGAATCACTAACGATTCAGGCAGTTGAGCTTGAAAATAAAGATGTGGATCAGTTACTTGGAGATATTAAAAGCTTGGTAGATATTTAAATAAAACTTTGTACTTTGAAAAAATATTTGTTGACCAAAAGCAGTTGGAAGGAAAATACAAACATCGTTTATAAGCGTCACAATTCCTTGACAATAAATTGGGAGTTTGAAACCGTAACTTTAAATGCAAAGTCAACATATTTATGTCCAAGTTGCTAATCAGTGTATAAGATGCCTTTGTTAACAGTTTTAAAGTTCAGTGACCATTGAAATGATTCGAGAAAAAATTAATCCAAATCATTTAATATTATTCAGAATTTGGAATATTCACTTCATGTATTGGCTTTGAGTCACAACAGTGAACTGGGACTGGAGGGCTTTCAAAAGCTCAGCGAAATTCTTCACATATTGCCTGTGAAATCAATCAATTTGTTTGATTGTGATTTAACTGACGACAAACTCTCAAATTTATTTGGTTCGTATCAGCACAAACAGGTAAGGTATTAAGAATATTACATCTTCAAATTTAAGTTATCAAGTCCTATCACTAGCTTATAAAATATTTTAAAGAATTTCAACAACAAATTTTTTTTTTATAAGCTTACTTAGTCTATGTGGCCCCTCAGAATTACCCCAGGAGTTATTGTTCAAGTGGTTTTGTAAGACTGTAGTTTTTTCACGTTGAAGGATATAGAAATATGAACCAGAATTGAATATTTTTGTAAAGATATTGGGGAAGTCCTGATGATGTCTACTGTAGTAAGACCCAGGTTTTTGATGGAATTTCGATTTTTTTTAGATATCAACTCTAGATGTAAGTGGGAACACTAAAATCACACATGAAGGATTCACGATTATTGGACAAATGTGTGGAAATTCTGAGCTGATGAATTTACACGTCAGATGCTGTGCAGTTACCAAGAAAAAGCTAGAGAGCTTGCAAAGTTCAGGCACTAGGAATACAAAAGTATGTTGTTATGTTATATTGCAGGGGTGGCCAACCTACTAAAAGATTGAGATCGACTGATCGGTAATGAGGTACAATACACAAAAACAAATGAGTTTGAATATGCAGATAACTGCACACGCACATAAAAGAAAATCCGCCGCTGCCAATAAGCTCGGTTCTTTGAGGCATATTCTTAATGAAATCGCCATAAAAATTCGTAGTAAATGCTTCAACATGATTCATTTAAATCATACAATTCAAAATTAAGACCTGCCTAATTTTCAGTCGTAAGTGCTGAAAATTCCTCAAAAAACCTCGCCAAATATTCACGTAATATCTAAACAGCAAAAAATAAATATTCCCAAATTATAAATGTTACACGACTGACCAAACTTTCTAATTTACAAATTTCTCATTTGGAAATAGCAAGAATTGGGCATTCTAATGCCACTTCGAGCGAGACAAATACTTTAGCATTTTGCAGAAGTTATGGTAGGATCGTTTATCAGTCAAGGCACACAATATGCGGCCAGTTTATTTCTTGAAATTGTCAGCGGCGAAACTACGTAATAATATGCTCTATCGGCCTTGCCCAGGCATGAATAATATATGTGTATACTTGCGCGTGCACAGTGCTGTATTATTCCTGTTTTAAAAGCACACAACATGCGCTGCATGAAACTTGTTAAAGACAATATTTGGAGATATGTTACCATATTCTCATGCGTGGCGACGCGATCTTCTACTCGAGATGTAGCGATTGACGTATTGGCTACCCCTGTTATATTGATATAAATCAGGGCTACTCATCTATTTTTACGAAATGGTCGTAATCAGACCTTCAAACTAAATAAGGTTCAGCCTCTTCAGAAAATATATTTCATGAAGTGACTAATTATAATTTGGTGCTTTAGCTTATACTGTTATAGATTGATACAATAACCTCTGGAATTCTTAAAACTCATAAAAAAGTCACTAAAGAGAAACTTTCATATATTTTAAGTTACTTTGATCAATGTTCCAAAATCAAGAATTAAATACAGTCCAAACTGAACATTCTCTTATTTATTAACTGTTGTGAGATTAATCATACAAGTTTATGGGGTAAATTCCAGTGAAATTGCATCCATTTTGATTTGGTGAATTTTTACAGTTAAATCGTATTATGCTGTAAAATTAGCAGATATATATAATCATTTTCTTTCTTAATTGAAGATTTTACTCAAATAAATAATTATAAAAGTTCTATTAAGCTTACTTATATAAGCAATTTCGATTATCTGAATTCTTGATGTCCTAAATTTGAATTTCGCCCAAGTTTGAGCATGATAAAATAGCGGTACCGTACATGGTTTAAGCTTTGCAATATTTTCAAATATAATGTTGCAGAGAGTATGGACCCTTGATACCATGAAAACTTTTCCATTTTTATTAAAGATATCAAAACTTGACGTCAGCTACAATGAAACTCTTGGTTCTGAAGGAATGGCTGAACTTGGTAACGCAGTGGTCAACTTCGGAGTAAAAAATCTGAACATTGCAGGTTGCACATTGAATAAAAAGCTCATGAAGGCATTCAGTGTATCAATTGGAAAAAAGAGAAATATGGTGAGTTATTATATATACACTGAGTACAGTGTTATGAAATCAATTATTTGCAGCATAATGGCACTCTTAAAATTTTGTTGAATATGAGATGATCTATCCTTTGCAAGTCTGCTGAACCCCTATATTACTCTTTTGCCCAAACCCAGCGTGAAAAGTTAAAATCAAGGGCGCAGCCAGAACTTCAAAAGGGTGAAGCTAATTTTGTGCAAGGTTATAGAAAATGCAACTGCCTTCAATTAACAGAATATACATTTTTCGCTTAATTGTTGCGCATAGGAGTTTTAAGGTTATATCTTATGGACATGCAATGGGTATCAACCACCAACAACCTCGAGTGCGCTGCTGGTTATAGCAACATAAATTGCAAAAATAGAACAACTACACATACGGTAGTTATCGAAACATGTCTCCGTCTTGATTGACGTACTCAAGGACAAAAAATTCGCTTGGATTGCAAAGTGTTTTGAATCACTACGATAACTTAAATACCAATACACCTTGTAGAAATAACCGCTGCTGTGCCATAATATCGTTGTGGAACAAAAGTGAGTCTCAACGGGGAAAATCTTCCAAAACTAAAATTGCAACTTTGAAATTTCAAAAACCCAAGTCATTCCCATATCAGACTTTATATAACAACCAGATACAGATAAAAAAAATTGTTTTTATTAAGAAATAGATACGGTATGACTCATCACCATAATAAGGTCGTCTAAGACGGTTGATTATAATTTTAAGCAAAGCTCTGTCACAAAATATTGTCGCTGCGAATTCCCTCCTTCATTGATTGATTTCCTATTTATTCATGTACACTTATGATTCTCCACTCGTGGATAAAGCTGAGCTACATTTTATCAGTAGATTAGACATAATTATTATGTCTATGTTATTTATTAGTATATATTCATACATAATGTTGACGTTTATGCAAATATTGAGCGTAAAATCAACAACCTGAGATATTCCCATAAGTAGAAGGCATCTGTGGTGATACAACAATTTTTTGGCAAAGTGGGATCTTAAGGTAAAACTGTCAGTGACAGTTCCAATAAAACTTATATCTGTGCGAAACTACACATAGCTAAGCTAAACATGAGAGTGTGGATATCTGGAGTGAAATTTTTAGTAATTTGTTTTAGTAATTTTTACATAATTAAAAACTTGGTAATGGAAATACTTCATCACGTAAAGTTATTCCAGCAGGAATCGCCGAACAAGCGTACCGAAACCCAGTTTCCCAGACACACTCATGCAATAAGCTTTTTGTTATAGGTTGAAGAATTGAATATGTCGCGCAATCCTATGCTTGAGGACGGAATTACTGAAGTAGCCAGTCTGCTGCAAAGAAGTTGCTTGAAAAAAGTGGATCTGAGCAATTGCATGCTTTCTGTAGAAAATATTCATGAATTTAGCTCAACATTGAGAAAAAAGAATATACAGGTTGGTTTGTGAGACTTCAAATTCGAAACAGAACAATAGATTCTTTTGATATGGGTCAAAAGGAGTAGATATATAGTTGGATTTTATTTCGAATCAATCACAAAAATAGAGCTATACACACAGAAAAGATAAATGGGAAGAATCTGGGAAGTACAAGTAATGAACTTCTAAGTATCATAAGGTGGCATCTCATGTCTTCCGCCATCAAGCCAACTGCTTTCACAGGCTTATTGTTCAATCTGTTGAATAATTGTTATAGTAATATTATCAACATAAATAATATAACAATTCCTATTATCTATTTTTAGGTTGAGACGCTGAATATAAGTGAAAATGATCCTTCTATCATTGTAACAAGGCACCATGCTGAAGCAGTCTGTGAACTTTTAAAAAATGTCCTGAGAGAGTTGATATTCGGAGTCCAATGCATGAAACCTGAGGTTAAAAAGATTTTGCAACAGGGATTGGAGGAACTTCCAAATGCACAGGTTATTCTTGAAGCACTGTAATCATTTTTCCAGTCTTATCGTAATCTTACAAAAGTCACAGTCAAGCATTGATATTAACAAAAATGCACTTTGGAATTACATTACCGGTAGGAAAGTGACAGTAAAAAGCAATCTAATAAATATTTTATGTCCTACCCAGCCAATCGTATCAGCTGTTACAAATTACCATATATAACTACCACCTGTAGGTGGCCCATATATGATATTCATAGTGAAATGACATGATAACAACCTTCTGACCACACTGTTATATCTTCTTTTTCTTTATTTCAGGAAACAAAGGTTATACTTGGAAATGGCGATATATTGCAACCTCAGAATAGACAAGATTAAAATGAATATTTGCAAATAAGAAAAGACGCAGTCATTCATCATGAGTCATTTAGTACCTGTTTAACCTTTTAATTTGAGCAATCGTGAAAACATTTTTGTACGCCCTTGTGTTAGTGTATTCAAATGCATCAAGCACACAAAAGTGTTTTGGCCCATTTTTGCAATTTGTTGTCGTGCTTCATCAACACCAGACTATTGAAAAACTGAAATTTGAATTTATTCAGAGATTTTCCATTTGTTCTGTTGAAACATTGAAGAGAATTATTATGATGTAGTATTTCAACATACCAATCTGTTGGTTATAAGTTTTAGTGCAGAGAGTGAGTTTAATTTTTAATCGTTCTAATTAGTTCAAATGTTGAATATAATTGTTCACCAAACTTTTATCTTACTGTTTGTAAATGTATTTTTACTGTCAGTGTAAGCTCCAAACCTTAGGTAACAGTTTATAATAATCTATTTTCTTATCTAATATTCAGGCTATTATCACTAATAATTTTCATTTTCAAAAGTTGATTGTAAAATATTCTGTTCTTACTGTCTCTTGAGCGTATGCTTGCAAACTTATATTAACTGGGTTGCATAATAAATTTATATGTTTATAAAATGCTAATTTAATTTTCTTGATGAAAGGAGGTTAAAGGCTGCTTTAGTTCAGTGGTTCCCAAACTAGGGTGCGCAGACCTTTTGTGGTCTGTGAAGCACTTTTGTGGGGTACGCGAATCAAATCCGTAATATGGCTAATAGTTTGATAATACAAAAATTAGGTGCTTAAATTTGCAAATACACATTTGTTGTATTTTGCTGCTTTGCTATCATCGCTGGAGACACTGGTTTTTCACTTTCTGTTTCGATCACGCTGCCCCATTGTGATTTCACAGAGACGTGACCCTGTGCTGTGATATCACAGAAAAAGTTCTATTCATCCACTACAGCTAACAGCTTTACTAACTGCAGAGTCGCAGTTCATGCTGCATTTTTGCAATTTTACTAAATATCGAAACAGACTGGCGCTTTATATTCTTTTGTTCGTTTCACTATACGGTGCTTTGATTTTTTTGATCTTTTAATGTTTTACTTTAGTGCCGGTTTTGCATTGTAAGGCCGGGAATCATTGAAAAATTGCAAGGGGTCCGCCATGGAATTTTTTTCAAAAAGTTTGGAAACCACTGCTTTAGTTCAACATGTAATTTACATTTATTTGTACCAGATATTTCTTGATTTCTTTGATATCGTAGCAAATTAAAAATTTTGCTTAGTGAGTTTGTCAGATAAGACCAATCTGTTTTAGCATGATCGTTTTGGTATGAATTTTTGTGAAAGTTACTTGTAAAGAATGGTTTTGAAAATCAAATTATCGTAAAAAAATTTTTCAGAATATAGCATATCAATTTATTTACCCATTAACAATCTGTAAACAGTATTTCAAATGGATGAGAATAACGAAAGTACGCCGCAGGTTGTGCACCCCTGCTCTAAACCTTAGGTAGCAGTTTATAATAATCTATTTTCTTATCTAATATTCATGCTGTTATCACTAATAATTTTCATTTACAAAAGTTAATACAATTGTGGAATATTCTAGTGTTTGTAAATTTATTATTACTGTCAGTGAAAATTTCTAACCTTAAGTAGTAGTTGCTTAAAATCTATTTCCTTATCAAATATTCAGATGTTACCACTAATAATTCTCATTTTCAAAAGTTGATTTTAAAATATTCTGTTCTTACTGTCACTTGAGCGTAAGTTTGCAAACATATATCAACTGAGTATCCATGGTGGCATAATAAATTTATATGGTAACAGAATGCTACTTTGATTTTCTTTATGAAAAGAGGATAAACTTGTCAGTTTCATTTGTTTATTTTAATAATAATTCAATTTTTGTGAAATCATGTCAGAAGTAATTTGTAAAGAATGGTTTTGAAAAACAAATTTTTGTGAAATTTATTTTCAGAATATAGCATACCAATATATTTATTAACAAACTGTAAACAGAATTATATCTAATGGCTGAGAATAACGAAAATTCTGAAATGCAAGTGGACTCATGGAAAGTAGAATCTACAAGTCGCTGTGAATTAAAACTCATCTATCATTTTACCACATTTTTAAAAGACAGTCCCTTGCTCGAGCAACATGAACATAACATACTGAAAAGTGATGTCCATTATCACAAGTCAATTAGAGAATTTGTGAAAATGCAGTCTCAGCTTAAAGATTCTCAAAGTGAAATACATGGTACAAACAATGAAAAATGCTTGCACAGTAAAATTTCTACTGCATTTCGCATTGAGTTACTTCTAAAAATGACACATTGTTTGAAGTATATCCATGATAAACAAGCGAGTTTTGGACACATTGATTCTTCATGTGTTTATTTGTCTGAAGACCAAAAGCAGATCGCATTTGCAAACCCTGCTTCCTGTAACAACATTAATAGCATGAAATGTTTTGCACGATTGGCACTGCATACCCTTTCTAATGGTCTTGTATCGGACCATGAAACTTCTCCAAATGTCGAATCATTCAGTGAGCTGCAAGCTAAATGTCAACAGAAGAACATAGTGAACGCATCTGCTTTATTACGTATTTTAATAGATGAGCAAAGAAAAGCAAATAGCGTAAATACTGAGGTAGAGCAAGAAAATAATATTCTTGAACGAATTAAATCTTTGACTGACTTTTTGTGCTGCAAAGAACCAATTTTAGCTTTTGATTTAGTGATTAAGATGTACAATGGAGAGTATGGTTTTGATGAAATGCTGAGTCATCCCTTTTTCTGGTCAGAGTCAAAAAAGTGTCAGTTTATATTGAATGTCTTTGGGTATTTCAAGATGAAAGATCGATTTAAAGATGGATATAAAAAAAAATATGACGATGATTTACGTGGAAAATATAAAATGTCCGGTGAATTCGTATTCTCTAAAAACGGATGGATTGAATCTCTCAAGATATCTGAGGATGATTTGGGCAAAATGGACGAAACAGAAAAAATTGTCACTGCTACAACAATCTGTCGTATTGCTATAGACAAAAAACACGAAAAACATTCATTGTATGATTTGATGCGTTTCTTTCGCAATCGGTACAGTCATTTTTTTGAGGATGGGGAGGCTGTTAGGCTTGCCTTTGAAAATAATGCAACAGGTTTTTGGAATTTTTTTGCTTCCAGGTATCCTTGCTTTCTCTACTACATTTACATGAAAATGTGGCCCAATGTGAAAAAGCATGTAGAATTCACAAGTTTTGGAGAATGTGCTCCAGAGTCAAGTTATCTGTGTACCAAGTTCATTGCGGACTCATAAAATAGTTTATTTTTTATTTGCTACGAGCTTCCAAAATATATGTTTGAGAACATTTTTCAATTACAAGACGTGCGTTAATATGTGGTATCAATAGACGAGTTTGTAGTTTTTTTGCCCTATACCTATTAAAAAAAACATGTAATTTTTGTCAAAATTTTCATAAGCTCGGATCATTTTTGTATCAAATTTTAGGATGTTGCAAAGTGTTTCGTGGGCGGCCACTACAATTTTGTAGAAGAATGTCATATTTAATGATTTCGAGTCGTTTTTTATATCTACCTATCAAATCTTGAAGAGGATGTTTTTTTAGTGTTTTATTCAAATCATTATATTTGGTATTGTTCATTTGTTCTTAGCAGTGCCTGATTCAACTTTATTGTTGTTTTTATGTACAGTTTTTGGTAAACAGTCTCATGCCTTTTTTAGACTGATATAAAAATCTTCAAGATCCAATTTATTTACTGCCTGTATTTTTTTTTTGTCGAGCACATTTAAAAAATAGTAGCATCTTGTTGAATATCAGTGGCTGCCTAGGTACTGTTTGGGGGCATGAACAAGTGTCCCGTATAGAATATACCTGAATATTCTATGTGTAGAATATTCACAATACAGAAGGATTGTATTACTTAATTATTTATGTTATTTTGACTTTTATTACTATATCGGCTTTTGCAATTTTCATCCACTACAACTATTTTTTTTATAAGATATATTCTGATTGTCAACTTTTATACCTAATCTTAGTTCATTGTAAATTTACACCTGTGGCATTTTAATTCAAGAGAATATCACTATCTGTTTTGGTAAGCACCGAAAAATAGGCTCAAATTATAACACTTATGCGAAAGTCATGCTGCGGTTGACTGGTTAATTTTATCCAGTTATCTGTTAAAGTGATTCCCTCATAAACCCAGTCCTAAGAATTACATTTCTCTGGCGCTCCAGAGATGCGTGTACCTATATGGAGGTAAAGTTAGCCTACTTTACATCAATTTGTGTAAAGGGACTGAGTCCTATAAACAGGGTGATATTCACTAAGCTAACACAGACAGTCCCTGAACACGTGTTAGAACTAAAATAAGGAAAATCGGAATAAAATTATGGCCGAACCCTAACCTGATACACATACTACAGGAGTACTAAGAAGCTTATGGGGTAATAGATTTTATTTTGATCGTTTTGCCAAAGATAGAATAATTCTTTTTTTTATTCATCAAATTGCATTTGTTGTTAAACCTTATTCAATGGTTTCTCTCACTAATGTGAAATGAAATATATAAATACATATGTGCAATCATATTGTAGGAGAAAACTCCATGTTATGTTTCGGTTCAATATACATATTTTTTATACATTAAAGTATAATTTCGTGAAGCGAAATATGCTGTTTGTGTGCGATGTCTCAAATCTGAATCATCTACAGCTCATTATTGACAGCAATCTTTGGCTGAGAAAAACAATATAATATTCTCTACGCTTGCAGACTGGTCGAGTGGATATTATCTCTCATCTTTTCCTCCTTCGACTTTTGAGTATGACATTGTATATATAATACCTGCTTTCCCAATCAGTCTTATTGTTTTTCCTGTTTGAAACGAATAGAATGGTAACTCGTGATATCAATTCATTATTGAAATTGTCATTGATTCCTGTAAGTAGTAAAGGTGTTGACTTTTGCTTTATATGCTATTTTGATTATTGTGAGAGTGGAATATTTATTTCTAATAACTTTATGATACAAAATTAAATTAGCAACATAAAGCCCAGTATACCATTTGGCCTGTATAATCTATTAAGTCCCTTCAGTCAAAAAATGTTTGTTTTGATTATATTTCAAATTCTGTGTGATCTTTTGTTTATTTGTAGGAACATCTGTATAATAAATGATCAGTGTGATAGACCGGGACTGAATTCAACTAGTAGGGTGGTTAATGGGATCGTCCCATAAACTACGACCATGCATCTCGAGAGTTTTACCGGTTGTCTATTTACATGGTCTGGTCTTTAGAAAGGAGCTAATAGAGTCATTTTCTTTTATTCACCCCTTTAAATATATGTGAAAGACGAATCCCAAGTCTTGTTAGGCATCCAACTTCGCATTATTGACTAGTGAACCAGCACTTGAAATCAGTAATCATTAGTTTATTTTTCTAACATACATAAAATGCACCAATGCAGGGTTTCCCAAACTGGGGTCCGCTGACCCTGGGGATCCTTTGCATTTTTCGGTTGAGTGTTGTGGATGAATAGCCATTGCTGTTAGAGAACGAGGCAATTAAAATTTCATTGCTTGTTGCAACGACTATTTTTTCAGCTCTTACCAATACGATGACAAAATACAGGTCGAGACTTCCTGCAGAGTCCGACCTACAAGTTTGCTTGTCACAAATTGCCCCGAGAATTGATAAATTGTGCAGTGAAAAGTAACCTGATTCACCACATTAATGTCGTTTGTGTTGTAAATAAAATACTATCCTTCTTTGTTGTTTAGGCAAAGAAATTAATACGCCATAGGATGGGGTTCCATGAAAACTTGGGTTTACAAACAGGTGTCCCTGGCCCAAAAAGTTTGGGAAGCGTTTTTGTTGTTAAGGCAAAGAAATTAATACAACATAGGATGGGGTTCCATAAAAACTGGGGTTCACAAACAGGTGTCCGCGGCCCAAAAAGCTTGGGAAGCGTTGCACAAATGAATACAGAATGTAAAAAGCAGCGGGACTGATATTTTGGGGTCACGAAAACCAAGACTGGTGATGGAGCAGCAACACCCGTGATTAAACGCAACAGGAATTAATAATAACATAAAAATCGAAAAATAAGCAAAAGGAATAACAGTCGAGGCGACCTGAATTTCCAGAAGATGCCCTGGAATTGATTATTAGAATAGAATAGATTTTTCTGTGGGATGGAGGACAAAGTAGGAGAAAATTTAGACTTGATGGTTCAGCTAACCGTGGGCGACCACCCTACGGCCTAGGTGCCATTCAGCAATTCTCAGATATGAGTTTGTGATTGTGACTAGTCCATAATTATTAGTCATCAATAGGACACAAGAACTAGACACCGCAGTTCTACACGCCTTCTCGAAGAGCAAAAATTTCGTGATATACACTAGGTGACAATAGAGAACATACGAGTCTATGACCTTTGAACGATTGACCCCTGACCGCAAGAACATTTTTCAGAATTTTAATTTGTATGATATTACTCGGGTATATACTTTTTATACAGTACATTTAAAAACATGTAATACTGACCCTTAATTGGAATGTTAACTATCAAATTAACATGACTCGCAGATAATACACAAGCCGCTTGGTGGCAACAAGAAGGGTAGCCATGACGACTAAATTTCAATTTCCGGTCTGTAGGATACATTTTTATTTGGATGTTTTTACTTGTTGCGGCAGATCACGTTGCTGCGAATTTATTAAAACTTGATTCAGGAGGACTTGAAGCAGATTCTCAATATTATTCAAGTAAGTACCAAACGAGTTTGACCTGCGGATTGCTGACTGAGCCAATAGCTTCGCCGCTTCAGGTGTGTGATAACGAAAATAATATAATTGGCTATATCAAAAAATATCAGGTTATAATTCCGAATTGGCAATGGATTAATTTAGTGGAGGAAGTTGTGAGTTGTGACCAGCAATTATGTGTCAATTTTATGATAAAATTAATAATTAACTTAGCAGTCTCGTTTCGACTTTCGATTATTTTGACTTGTTTTTGACTCTTTTATTCAGAAGGTGCTGACTCATAATATATTTGCCTGTTAAGTTGCTTTTCATATGAAACACTTTCATTTATATTCCTTAATGATGGTGAAAGAAGTTGTAACTAACCAGAGATTACATGTCAATTTTATGTTAAAATTATAAATCAACTTTGAGCAGTCGTGTCTCGATTAATTTCATTCCGTCTAAAGTTACCGTACTCACTTTAATAATTCCCAATATTTAAAAGCTGTTTAATGTCAATCCAAATCAAAATTTTTCACTTGCAACTATCATGGCATTTTCTCAAAAAATTTCAGTTTTGACTGGAAGTTGAAATTTAATCATCATGGACAGCCCGTAGTTGACATCTTGACTGTAGAAACTTGTATAAAATATTGAGTTGCTATAAGACAATTTGATTAACAACTCTTCAATGTCCTATCATATATCTTCTAACATAAGCTGTGCATTAGCTCAGAAGGTGCTGACTCATAATATATTTGCCTGTTAAGTTGCTTTTTATACGTGACACTTTCATTTATTCAAGAATATTCTTAATTTACTCATACTGAAGCCAAAGCCAATCTTTTAATAAAAGCATTTTTTGCATTGAAAATTTCTTTTTATGTTTTTATTTTAAATCAAAATGGTATATTTGATCATTCATCCTTTAACAAGCTGTAGTGAATTGGTTTCTATAGTGATATTCATGGAATTATTCTTGAAGAAATGACTAATTTTGTCTATTTGATGCATATTTTCTGATTAATATTTTCCGTTTGCCTATTGATTACCAGTCAATTTTTTTTATCTTCTCAGCTAAAATTTTATTGTTTCAATGTACCTGGTTCATGCCTATAAATGCCCAACAACCCAAAATTTTATTTTGTCGCACAATTTGCCAGCTGTCAATCCACAGTTTTTAAAATATATTTTAGTCCTGCTAAAACAGTCTCTCAAAATGACCCCTTTTTATACATATTTAAACGTCTTTCCTGGATCGGATAGCGTTCTTACATGGTTAACGGTTTTTGACAAATAGAGCTGTAGATGTAGAAATATTGAAATGAACCTGGTTTGATACAGCTTGCCTGTAGTGTTTATGGTTCGATGGTCATGAATTGCAACTATTATTTGCATGAACAAACTTTTGAATATTGGCTGTCATGAGCATACTACGGCAGATGGGCCAAATTTGTCCTATTGGATGATTTAATCCGGCCTGCCTAATGCTGCTACCCATTTTGATGTTTCAGCTATAAAATACTCAAGAAATTTGAGATTGCAATTAAATCAAGTTTTGGTGCGAGGTTTATTTTTTTCCACTTTTGCAACACTGTAAACATTGTTCCTACAATGTAACTTTTACTTCACACTTATTTGGCCGCCAGTCAGGTGCCTTGCTCTTGGAGTTATACACCTGCTCTTAGAGTTTATACACTGATATGCAAAGGCCTTCCCACACAAATAATTACATCCCAAACCAGATCAAAAATCTTTAAACTATGCTCTGCATATTGTTTGTCTGTTTACTTTTTTGTATTGTTTATGTCAGAGAACCAAAATAAATGATTGATGCTGGCATAGGCCCTAAATCTAAAAGATCCTAAAAACTGTACTGCAAGCCTTTTTTTGCTGAAAAACAATATCAACATTTTCACCCAATTTAAATCTTACACACCAAGAAACGAAAAAGTAGCACAAAATCCAAGTTTATTTTGAAAAATCCAACTGGCCACAATTTCACCAAACAAGCAACCTTATTGATTAATTCAAAAAAGGTGTTCAAATGATTCGACAAATTCAAACAGCACGGAGAAGATTTTTCAGGACGTTCATCAAATTTTAATAAAACACAAAAATTGAAGACCATCTGAGATATAAATTTCACTCATGTTGGGGAAATTCACACTAAATTCTAGCAACTAGGAAAACACTTCCCGATCCAGGTTGAAGATCACAGCCATGAGAAAACCCAAATCTTGACCACAAAAACTTTTGCAATTGTAAATCTTCAAAATGTTTAATCAAATTATTCGGCGCTCCCGAAGTCTGTGCACCAAGATGGCGCACAACCTCATAACCCTAACCGGGTACACATACTGTGTTCAGGTTGTGCTCCATCTTGGTACACATACTTCGGGAGCACCAACCATTCTGTTAAAATTTTTAACTAGTACAAATCAGGAACTCTAGTGGATCAAAAAAGGCCATTTATTACGCAAATGCAGACTAGCGATTCTGCTAATTGAATATTCTAAGAATTTTGGATTTGAAATGATTATTTCAGTCACAAAGCTGTGAAGGTGCAGTTTATTGGCAAAGCAATGAATATAAACTTAGACTTTGGACTGCCTTGTACAAGACTACATATACCGTGGCTATTTCCGCTTCACTTCATTTTACATCAGAAAAATTGCCGCAAATTGGTTTATTTTTTTATTGCCATCAAGACATGAAGTGGTTTGCAGTAAATTAAAATATAATAGTTTTTCCCAGGACAGGAGTCTCGAAACCAGACAAGACTATTTTTATTTGAAATAGGCAGGCATGATTATTATATTCATATCAATGCCTATTCACCAGAACGTCGACTAGGCCAGGGGACTAACAGTTCAGATTAAATATGAGAAATAAGCGACTTAGACAGGAATTTTTAACCAAAGGACAAATTCGTACCAAATTATTAAAAAACAATTCTGACATGTGACTCTTTTCTTCCGAGTAATATGACACATGTTTCTTATTGTGTGTTAACACTCAGCAAACTGTTCGAGTGATAGAGTGTGTGTCTGGAGGACCCATTACAATAAAACAGTCAAAGCTATATATTGTCCAAGTGTTCGAGATTCGATTAAAAAAATATATTCAATTTTAGATTCTGAAATCATCAGATATTGGAAAAATGGCCAGTCAATTATAATAATGTCCAATTGTATACAAAGACACTATTTCACACAAATTGTACGAAATCAGAATTTTCCTGAATAGAAAAATATTTGAAGATTTTTATCTTTAATTCTGTTTGGGTTTGCTAGGTTACTGCCCAGCCTTCTAACTTGAACCAATCAAATTTGAGAAAACAAATCGGAAAATTTGCACCAAAATCCCATTTTCCAAAAAAAAAAAAACAGACAATTCCCTAATCTCTAGCTCCCATTTTGAAATCCAGCATTTACGATGTTTGTGATGTATCCATCGCTTCAGAATCTGCGTCTTTCTCCGTCGCTTTCTCGTATGCTCTATCACTAGGTGTCACTACAACTCCATTCCACACTGACATCGCAGTCGCGATCGATGTTTCTCCTTCCAGTCCCAAAATTGCTCAAAAACCTCCGTGAGCTAGAACTCTGAGCTGAGTCTGGGCAGTGTAACATACCTATTACAAATTAAATAATAATGAAATAAGAGCATGATGGGATGTATTCGACAATTGATAAAACATTTTATTTGAAAATAAGCAACAGCTCACCTAATCCAAAAGGTACTATTAAATTGGAGCAGACAATATTAAGTAGGACACGCTATAGCCATGATTGGTAGTGCCTCACAGCGGTGTAGCCAGGAAATAAAAAAACGGGAAGGGACCAAGTTAGACCGTAGCAACTAACGGGTCCGGCTTTCGAGGGTTTTTGGTCTTAAGGATCTTAAAAGCGAAACTGCTATGTATGATACAGAAAAATACATTTCATAAGTGGGGGTTAGTTCTGGCCCTCAAAACCCTCCCTGGGTATATATCATCGTCTGATTATCTAAGGCAGTGGTTCTCAACCTTTTTTCTTTCGTGGCCCACTTTTGTTACACAGAAAATACTGTGGCCCATTAGCTTTCATATGCAAGAAAAAAACAAAAAAATTTTATTCCCAAAGATAGAAACCTCCACTCTAATAATTAATATGAGAATTACCACTCAAAAGAAAAAACAGCATCATCATTCATTGCTACTACAATCAAAGTTTACCCAATTTCTCAATAACTCTGTCCATTTTTATTAAGTTTGTGGCCCATGGCCCACCGGTTGAAAACCAGTAATCTAAGGCCTTGTCTAGAGTAAAAACATGTGAAAATACATTTATTCACTGGAGAGACACCCCTACCTGTTTTCCAAACCATACTCCCTTCCCCTAAAATAAAAAGCTGGGGAACACAATGATCGCACCATAGATGGGATGGAGGTTACATGGTTTGACAGAAGATAACAATCCAGCGATGCCAACAGTCTTATTTCCTGAACAGTGTTTACTTAAATTAATACAAATCTTTCATATAATGCTTATTCATGCCAGGGTGATTCCTTGTATATGGCTTGGAACATAGTGAAGGGTGTTGAAAAAAATATTAGGAATTCTCCGACATATTGAAAAAGCGTGCTTACCATATCTTGTTGTTCCAAATTCATTACTGTATGAACTCTGACATTTCCACTTTCACATGGGTCAACGATTCCTGCTGAACCAGGAAGGAAGAAACCAGAAGAGAGAAGTTGAAGACATCACCTGAAAAATGATTCCATTTATTTATTTATTGACAAGTCATTTGAAAAAAGGCAGGGTCAAAGGCATGATGGGTTATGAATTCATTCTTATTTGCATCAATTATTCTGCAAATGTGAATACTCACAACTGTCAAAAAGTCGTCAAAATTTCACACAAATTTATCATCATCACCCAAAATTGTCCATGTAAAACAGAACTTCACAGATATAACACTAATTTCAGACATATGAAAATAATTCTTACAAATTGGATAAATATCTTACAAATAAGATATAAAATTTTCATACGTCTCCAGAATTTTTACAAATTGCATATTTCTCACTAACTCAACAAAAATAAGATAATTTAGGATAGGATTCACATATTTATCCTGGGGTAGAGGAGAGGGGGTAAGGTAAGACAGCTTAATCATGTGCCGAACCACATCCTTTCACCCGGTTACCAGTCCATGTCGGGTATTGAATTAGTTAGCCTGTTATTTGTTTCAGATACATGGACTTGATGGTGGAGGAAGCCGTAACAGGCCAGCGCCTAGGTGAGCCACCCTGTGGCGGCAGGGAGTCCAGCAATCATCTCGCACATAATTATACAAGCATGAAATTCGAACCCATGCAGGGTAGACAGAGGTGCGGTGGCGAGCGTATTCCAAATGCTTATCGCGATGCGTCACACCAATGAGCAAGCCATTTATCAGGAATGTCACACATAAAATAGTAAGTAGCACACGAATGGCACAAAAATTACAGAATTTGGCACCAAGCAAATCTCCCATTAATAGTAAAAGTAATACAATATTTCTTCTAAATTTAAATAAAAATACACACAAAATTTCTCACATATGGGAGAACTTCATACTAGAAGTACTAAAACCCACCCACAAATGATAGGGTGTCCATAAAGTAGGGATGGGCAATGTAGAATAATTTAATATTCTAGAATATTCTAGAATAGTTAAATCGAATCCTATTCTATTTTCATACTTATTCAAATAGTGGGAATTTTCCTGATTGCTGGATTTAGATGTCAAAAAATTATAACTGTATTACTATAAATGTATTATGTATTTGGAAATGTCCTTAACATTTGATTTGATACTAAACACGCATTTCCCAGGACAATGAAATCTAAGAATATCACAATATTTTGCTTTCAATTGTTCCAAATGTATGTAATCTCTAAATACTGATATGCTAAATTAAGACACGCTTCAAACACTTTAATAGTAAGCTGTTAAATACAAAAATAGATATGAAACGGCATTAAATCATTATTAATGTTAGAGTGCCGAGTGTACTAAACACACCCGCTGAGAATTAATTAGATGCAGGACCAGCGTGTGGCCACTGCAACCTATGCAACCGATGTAAAATATTAAATTTAACCACTATCAATTAAAACCAATTTTTTATTTTGTGCGATCAAGACATGCAAAACAAGGTTCCCGTAAACGCGATTTCGTAGTTAGTTATTAGTTAATATCATCTAAAGACGAATTCATTTTCTATTATTATCGTTACATATCATTATCTACCCAGACTTGGCCCTACTCAAACTCAATACGTAACTATTTTCGCCAGATGTGGCATCCTGTTTTAAATTTATCGGCGAATAAAATTACTACAGACACTCGATCAAACGTGCGTCTATCTTGAACGATAGAAACTGACCGAAAGATATGTAATCTTTTGAGTGTGAAATTTAAATGCGACAGATCGTCGTGTTTTGCGATATAACTTTGTATTTCGGAAGCTGGTGCAATAATAGTAATAAAATTATTCCTAAATAATATTTGATTTAAATTAATCGCAAGTAATGTCGAAACATTTCACACCTGGCATTTGGTTTACATGCATCATTTTCTGGGGAAAACTCGCCGGTCGCGGAAAATCATTTACAGTAATGTAAAATGAAGCAAGGCACGCCTGTAAACAATTGAAGATTGTTGCAATCAGATTATCGGAATATCGCCAGTAAGTCGGCACAAATAATTATTATTATTAAACCCTAGCTAGATAGCAAAGCAGGAAAACGCAAAAAATGGTGCAATAACGAGTCTCCGACGGAAGGTGTACTTCGCCGACTTCCAGTCCAGAATACGCCGATTGAGATTACAGCGTTTGAAGTTTACCGATTTTACGGGTTCTTTCCGTGCAGACGCAAGTCTATTTAAACGAGAGATTTCCACGCAAGAAAAACGCTCATTTTTAATTGATATTTAGAAACCCGAAATGCAAAAATCGACGTATGGCGCCAGAGCGGGGGAAATCATATCCTGTTATCGGATCCTGTTGGATTCAAATACTTTGGGATTCGAATCCTCCGGATTCGGTATTCTATATTGCCCATCCATACCATAAAGTCTTAAAATTGCAGAGGGAAATTATCGTTACCTCAATAAATTGTTTTGGCCCTCACAGATGTATCAAATGAGGTAAAAGAACAATTACCGTATAAAAAAACAACAAAACTGGTTAAGATATATTGAGAAATGCCCTCATGACAAAATTGAAATTGTAAAGGGAATTTAAGGTCACTCTGTATGTTTTCTTGAACTAACCTGAAAGCTGCATTGATAGGCAAAGGTTGCCTGCTTGGCGTATTCATGATCGCATGGTGAGCTAGCAAGTCTATTATCCACATAGTCAAAGGCTCGAGCCCCGCAAATCTTGATCGGAGATCTTTCAGGAGACTAATCAACATCTTGATGCTGGAAAACGATTTTTTATTTATTAATTTTCCTCTCTGAACAAGGCAAAGAGCAAGCAAGTGTAATAATCTAGTTAAGGGTGGTTCTCAAACTTTTCAAGCCGCAACCTCTCTTAAGAATTTGTCAAGTCTCGCGCCCCACAAAACAACTAGCTAACAATAAGCTTTAAATAACAGATAGTAAGGGGAAAGAATTTTTTATTTAAAAATACGTTGAAAATCTGTGGATGAAACAAATTATTGAGTTATAAAAACAAGCAAAACAAATACGTTCATTTTTTCTTAACTTCACGCCCCCTCAAACAATTGTCTACACCAGAGGTTCCCAAACTATGGGTCACTAAGGGAATCTTAGTGGGTCGTGAAAAGATGTAGAAAACTTTAATTAATTTTACTGGTTATTAGGATCGGTGGCGACTCGAATACGTAAATCTTAGAAAAAAATTATTAAAGAAATTAAATTGAATTTAATAGAATTTAAATTCTAATCTGTGAAAATTTCCTTTTTATGAATTTCTCAAAAGAACAAAAATTTGCTACACAAAGAATGACCATGTGGCTTTTTTACACATAGCAGTTTTGTACACTGTACAGCACTTCTTACCGTGTTCCCCCGAAATTTAGACAGGATTTAGATTTTTTTTTGTGAAGAAGAACACTAGGTTTTTTTGTAAGAGGTCTTTTGTGTTCATTTATCAAAAATAAAATTACATTGTAGAAAATCACAAGATTTTTTAATGAACATTATATAAAACCGACATCCATTGTTTTATTTGTATTTCCTATACAAAAATCAAGTGACAAATATCATAATTGTGATATCACACAATCTTGAATAGTGGTGTGATCTTCACCTTACCCCGGGCCAATGAACCTTTCCACACATTTTAAATTTATTTTGAGGGTAGGGTTTAATTAAAATCATTTTGAAAATTCAAATCATTATCTTATTTTCAGGCCAGATCTTCATTTCGAGGAAACACGGTAGTTTTGCGATGATTAGCCATTGCTGTGTTTTGTGTTATGTCATAAAAGAACAAAAGAAAATTAAATTAAAGTTAAGTGGGTTGCCATAAGCTGTGGTAATAAATAGCGGGTCCCAACACTAAAAAGTTTGGGAACAACTGGTCTACACTCTCCTTGTGGGTTGCGCCCCACCATTTTAGAACCACTGCTCAATAGCCATTAGTTATGTTACTGTATTACTATTTCATAACTCACTTAGCTTGAATGAAAAGCATTTTCCTCGAACCATCTGACATGACGAATAGCAGCGAGAGATGATTGCAGTATTTTGTGACTCATATGAGTTGAGGAATCCAGCTTTCTCATTTTTCCTGGAGGAATTGCAATCCCCACTGAGACTTTATCCTAAAAAAGGAAGTTACTCATCAGAATTTGGTAAAAGTGATACTGAACTTTTGTTTTCGCTATCTGATTCGTGAAGACTTATTTAGTGTTGACTGTTAGTTGTTGCTTACTAGTTTAAATGTCATGATTTTATTGTCTCTTCATTGTTTTAGACAAGTGGAAAATTATTGGAATCATTTCGATAACAAAGACAAAATGGGGTTACATTTGATGATTTAAAACAGGGGTGTGCAACCTTTTTTTGCAGGCGGGCCAGAAATGAATAACTGGTAAAACCGCGGGCCGCACCTTCATATAACATTTGCCTGTTTATTAGTCGCAGGCAAAAAATAGTGTCTTTCCGCTATTTATCTTATAGCATTGTTAGGGGGGTCCTTGCAGAAATGATGAGTTAAAACGCATACATTTCTGAAAACTGTTATTCAAATTTATTGTCACACCGAATTTAAACGAATTCAGGGAGAAATTTGCTGCTGGATCCAAATTTGCTTTAATCAGTTAATGGAAGTGCTAGAAATTCGATATCCATTTTTCAAGTCTTCGTCTTTCAAGTGGTTTTATGACACCCATTTTGAGATATTTCGGTGAAAATCGCCAGGGTTCATTTCCAAATAATTTGCTATCAAATCTGATTTTAGATTAGATTTAGAAAAAATCAATTGATAGGCTGGAACCAAAACTTATTCACGTTTTGTATCTCTTAATAATAGTAAATTTTTTTAAACTGCTTTCCAATTGCCTAATCTTCAATTGGCCGTGCTTACTAATTCATTACCGAATGTTCCGCACTTTCTTAAATTGCCCGCTGCTCAGCAAGTGATAGCTCTGTGAATCGCGTTGTTTGCTTCGCTGTTTATGACATTGTAACGTCATAGGCATATATAATAAATTGGACTCTGATATAAGCTTTGCAACACAAAGGGAACCAGATTGAACTGAATAAAAAAACTTGTTTCGGTGGCCGCACACCATTCAAAACTGGCACTTGTCCACGGGCCGCACCCCTGATTTATAATGTTGAATTAATATTAAGTGCTGAATATCACACACTTTCATTCAAAATAGAAGGGGAATCATCGTAAAGAAAAGTTAGGAGCATTTGCTGATATGCAAGTACTTACTGGAACTACACATAATCATTATGACATTGTGTGACGATAGCATCCAACTTACTCATGTTTCAAGGACGAATTGCAATCCCTACTGATAATTTATCCTTTAGACTTAAAAAAAGAAGCTAAGAATTTGATGGAAGCGATATCACACACGCCCACCCTAAATAGAAAGGGGACTCATCTCGAAGAGAAATATAAGGCAAACACCGAAATGCTACCAGTTACTGCAAACAGGGGTGAGGAGGGGGAATACACTTTTTAACTTTCACGGACTTTTTTAAAACCCATGTTGACTCTTTGATGACCTATAATTGCAGCAAATTTGAGAAAAATATGTCACTAAATAATTTCACCAGAGTTAAAGTCTTGCTAGTGAAAAAAGATTACAGTCTCGATTTAAAGTCTTTGGAAGCAAGAAATGAATTGTAAAAGTAGGGTATGTTCACCACAGTACCATGCTTCCTCAATAGTTAGCTTTTCAATAGAGAATTAGTCTTGTTGGAGCTGGTATAAAGTAAAATCAAAGTATACACAAAAGTGAACACTAGCCAGCATCCTTGCTATGAGCTAATATAAAGAAAATAAAAACAAGCAAACATGTTTATACCTGACCATCAACGAGCTCAAAACCATTCTCCGTTTCAGTCATTGGAGTGTGATTTCGGAATCCTTTCTTCACCTTTTCAATAATCTGGAATATTTATTTATTATACTGTTGCTGTTAAATTGCGGTGAATAACCAGATAAATTAAGATAGCCGTCACATAAACCGGGGGTGTGCAACCTTTAATACAGGATGGCCAGATACAAATAACTGGGTGAAACTACGGGTGCACCTATATTTAAAAGGCTCACTAGTACTCGCAGGCACAAAACTACTGGTTATTTGATCTTATGACATGCATTGTTCGCTTCGCACAAGTTAATTGTTAGGACATTGTAATGTCATAGGCAGGGCTGGGGAGCTGGAGTCGGAGCCATGGAGCCGTTACATTTTGATGGAGTCGGAGTTGGAGTCAAGCTTGTCATAACAGATGGAGCTGGAGCTACCAAAAATTTAGTGGCTCCAGGCTCCAGCTCCTAAATATCTCATTTTTTGTTTTTCAAATTTATAATTTTTTTCTGATACAAATGATAAAATCTTTCCTTTTCAGCTCCTAATTCATTTTAAAAGTTCCCAGTTATTCTGTATGTTTGAAAGTTCAGTATCAAAATTTGAAGCGGTCGCTTATATCAAAATTTTGATTCTCATTTACACTATGCTGCAATTTTTCATGATTGCGGTCAAGCTTAAAAACCCTAATGGCCAGGGATTATCAAAGAAGTGATTTTGGAATTTCCATGTAACATATTATGATTTTTTCGTGGAGTTGAATATCCAATCCATTTCAAATGTTTTCAATTCTGTTCAACGTATCTCGAGATTGAGTCGTTTTACGAAAAAAGAAAGGTTTAACTACTCCAAAATGCACCGCGGCAGTCACCTGGCATAAAAATGTATGGCAAAGTGTCCCATTATATATATGATCCATAACATAGCATGTTCTGGAGAAAAATCATCAATTTCCGTTGTTATTTTTTGAATATATAAAAAGTATATCGCGAGCAAGATTGATTGCCTTTAGATTTATTTTAGTGACTGTATAATCTTCAAAGTCAACCGGTGAATATCATTCGAATTTCGCACTTTTTTACAAGCCTCACAATTTTTCTGCGTGGGCCGCATTTGGCCCATGGGTTGCAGTTTGCACACCATAATTCTTCCCAGTATTCTTTCTTCTTTCCACATTTAGTTGGAGACTTAGGATATTTTGCTTACAGAAAACATGCAATTCTTCTATCAGTGCAGAGCGGTTCAAAAGCCATACATCACATTTTCTATTTTATAACATTTCTCATGACCAAAGATAGAATTACTAAGAAATACAGGGTGTCCATAAAGTACCTGTACAATTTCGTTATGGAGTTAGTTCTCAATATATCTTAACCAGGCTTGTTGTTTTTTAAACAGTAAATCAGTAAGTACTAAACAAAACATACTTGTCTGCATTCATCAACTTGAATATCAAACCCAGCAGGCTGTGATACAATGATGAAATCGATTGTATTGCATATTTTAGTCACGAACGACAGTATTGACGTTCGCTCTTCCGAAGTCACGTTCAAGTCTTGGTTTCGTTTTATTAGAGCCTGTAGGAAAGTGAGTAAAATATAATTACTGTTTGAAATATGATAGATATCAAATTTTTGATAAAACAGACTTTCAAAATAGAAATTCCTGTATTGAAAAATTAAAAAAGTGGAAATAACAAAAACAAAGCGATTCGGAAATGTTATAATTATCAGGTAAAAAAAATGTTGAATTAGACTCCCCATATCAAAGAAGTTATTTGATTTAATAAAACAAACAGTCCACGAGTCTCAGAGACGAGGGGCGTATGGCACGACGGCAGATGCGTCTTATCGCACCATGTTCGTCTCGATAACAATCTTAATCGGGGCATTTAGATTAGTGCAACCTCATTATACTATATTTTTACCCATATTGATGAAAAGCGATCTCCCGACGTCCCCGAAATAAGGGTGTTTGCTCATCAACAGAATGGAATTCTCTACAACGAGACAATGACTCTCGATCTATAAAGTGTGCCGTACCGACCTGGGTAAAAGCTCCGTCATCAGGTGCTGGCTTTACTCCTGGGTGAAAGCTCCGTCGTCAGGTGCTGGCTTCACTCTTGGGAAAGCTTGTTCAACATTACAAAATCAAATGGAATGTGAGGCACAAACACTCTGTTTGTTCCACGATGCATTCCACCCCGTCCACGTCCTCCTCGACCTCTCATTTTGATGTTTTGTCAAGTTAATTTAGAAAATTTTATAATTAAATTCCTAGAACTTTCAGATTTGAAATCATAGAATTGAGAAAAAATCATGAAATTGTATGACCGGCACTGGTAGCTAATGTATTGGACTCTGGAACCAAATACAGGAATAACAGAATACCATAAACTACGGTATACACAAATTCAATAGGGTAGAATTCTTGAAAGCTACCGTATCGGTACCTACTCTGGTGGCTACTGTTAGCAAAACCCCTAGCCTATCTCATTCGAGAGTGAGCAATTAATTTTTCAATAGAGGCCTAATCATGCCTTTAGTTCACGTAATGGTCTGCACCTGAGCGGCCACTGATAACTATCTTTAGCAACAAGCGCGGAGCAGTAATCAACCAAAGTTACCCTAGCAGACATCTCTCAGCAGACATCTTTCTCGTTTTTGAACGCGCCGATCACTGTTGCCAGAACTCAGATTTCAATTGAGCGATGCGAGAGTTTACGAAAAAGGCATCGATGCAAAATCAGCTGATGCTTTATGTGTTGCCAGATTAACCATAAAAACTGTGAATAATTGCCGAAAAATCACAGTTCTCACCCAAATATAAGTGTCTCACAAATATATCCGCTTAGTATAAGAAATATAAGTATAAGTGCTTATAATGGGAAGTAAACACAACGAGTTTGACAAAGATTGGATAGGTGGAAGAGTTACTTATTATCGTTTAAACCTGTCCCAGTCGTCAATTTTTGATAAAATTGGTAAAAAGACCTACTTTGCCCCAAAAAGATGTGTCTTACAATCATGACCCTTTCCATTTATACATAAACAGTAGTAGTACATTTAATAAAGTGTTTATACAACGAGTTTCAAAAAGTTTGTATGGGGGGAAGATATTTTTATTCTCGTTTAAACATGACCCGCTTGACAATTTATGATAGAAATGGCAAAAAGACCTCTTTTGCTCCAAAAAATGAGTGTCTTGCAATTACGGGCCCCACATTTACAAAAGACCAGTAGTAGTACCTATAATATAATGTTAATACAGCGAGTTTGAAAAAGTTTGTATGGGGGGAAAATATTTTTATAATGGCTTAAACATGGCCCGATAATCACTTTTTGATAGAAATGGCAAAATGTCCTATTTTGCCCCAAAAAATGAGTGTCTTGCAGTTATGGGCCCCTCATTTACACATGACCAGTAGTAGTACATATAATAAAGTGTTAATACAGCGAGTTTGAAAAAGTTTGTATGGGGGGATAATATTTTAATAATCGTATAAACATGGCCCGATAGTAAATTTTTGATAAAAAAAATGGCAAAAAGACCTACTTTGCCCCAAAAAATGAGTGTCTTGCAGTTATGGGCCCTACATTTACAAAACACCAGTAGTAGTACATATATTAAAGTGCTAATACAGCGAGTTTGAAAAAGTTTGTATGGGGGGAAGATATTTTTATTATCGCATAAATATGGTCCGATAGTCAATTTATAAGAAAAATGGCAAGAAGACCTCTTTTGCCCCAAAAAATGAGTGCCTTGCAGTTATAGGCCCCACATTTACAAAACACCAGTAGTAGTACATATAATAAAGTGTTAATACAGCGAGTTTGAAAAAGTTTGTATGGGGGGAAGATATTTTTATAATCGCTTAAACATGGCCCGATAGTCAATTTTTGATAAAAAATGGCAAAAAGACCTAGTTTCCCCATAAAATGAGTGTCTTGCAATTACGGGCCCCTCATTTACACAAGACCAGTAGTAGTACATATAATAAAGTGCTAATACAGCGAGTTTGAAAAAGTTTGTATGGGGGGATAATATTTTTATAATGGCCCAAACATGGACCGATAGTTAATTTTTGATAGAAATGGCAAAAAGACCTCTTTTGCCCCAAAAAATGAGTGTCTTGCAGTTATGGCCCCCTCATTCACACAAGACCAGTAGTAGTACATATAATAAAGTGCTAATACAGCGAGTTTGAAAAAGTTTGTATGGGGGGAAGATATTTTTATAATCGCTTAAACATGGCCCGATAGTCCATTTTTCGATAAAAAATGGCAAAAAGACCTAGTTTCCCCATAAAATGAGTGTCTTGCAATTACGGGCCCCTCATTTACACAAGACCAGTAGTAGTACATATAATAAAGTGCTAATACAGCGAGTTTGAAAAAGTTTGTATGGGGGGAAGATACTTCAATTATCGTTTAAACATGGCCCGCTAGTCAATTAATGATAGAAATATACTGCTATCAGATACAAATATACGCAAAAATTGTTCGGATGGCCGCACGGAATGTATCAGCATGACGGCTTTGGACCACCCTGGTCTACCTCATTGAAAAACTCCCGACTTCGCTGACCACTGGATCGTTGAAATGCGATCGCGGAATTGTTCATTAGTCCAATACTTGGAAAGGGGCAAAAAGCGATAGAAAAAGGGTTTGAATCTCGGGATCCCAACCCCATTTGTAATAGCTAAAAAAAACTCAAGAAAGTTCCTCCATTAGATACAAATATACGCTAAAATTGTTGTGTTAGCCGCACAGAATGTATCAGCATGACAGAGTTTGGACCACTCTGGTGTATCTTATTAAAAAACTCCCGACTTCACTGACCACTTGATCGCCGCGTCACATAGTGTAAATAGTTCATTGGTCCAATTGTTGAAGGGCAAAATTTTTTTTTAAAACAAATATGCAGCAACAAGGAGAATACTAGAAAGAAAAAACAACGACAATTTAAGAAAACGACTCATTGGCCCATTTCGTGTCCAGTAAATAAGTTTCAGTGTTTCTTTTTAATTTAGAAGGTTAATATGATACTTGAAGAGAAGACGAAAAATAAGCAAACATTTTGAAGTTTGAATCGTCTGGTGAACTCGTAATATTTTAATAAACACCGATAAACTATATTAAATACTGTTGCTTGATAATGATGTATTGGAAACGGAAATAATATGTGAGGGGTCTTCTCAGTCAATGGCATTGCGATTTAGGTCACCCAAAATTGATTTTCGAAACTTGGTACATATGTCCAACGTTGACTTTGAAATATTGAGCTCCAATACCAATTTCCGAAGGGATTGGTTCACATCGGACATTATAAATACCGCATCGCTGATTTTGTCATCGCAGTACCCGAATGCTGACGGCCTTCAAAGCACGACACTTTATACCACAATATCTGGCCCAAAGGTCTACGCTCCTTTCAAAAAGTTTATTCAAATTTTGTTCGTGCATGATAATCACTGGGTAGCTGCGTCAAACATATTTTCTTTCAATCAGAATACCATTCAAATCTATGATAGTTCGTACTTGAAATACACAGAAAATGACAAATATGCTATTTCGCTTCTCATGCGGCCAACATTAGGAACAAACAAACTACAGATTGAATTTCCTCCCGTCCAGCAACAAACGTTAGGTGCATCTTGCGGACCATTTGCAATAAGTTTTTGCATAGCTTTATGCGAAAGAATTAGACCAGAGGATATAGTTTTCGATGAGATAAATCTGCGAAAAAATATTTATGATGGCATAAGTTCTAAACGATTCTCACCAAATTTTAATATCGGCCGAAACCACAATAAAACCAATACGAAATTTATGGATATTCAGATATTTTGTAACTGCCGACTGCCCTACATACAAAATCAGACTATGATAGAATGCACTTCATGTTTGGAATGGTACCACCCGGAATGTTGCAATACTCCTGTGCCAACTGAGGCACTGGAAGATTGCAAAATTGAATGGCATTGCGAGAAGTGCAATCGATGCTAAATTTTTTCGTTATATATTCACCATATGCCTAACTCCAATTATTTTTCAGATCCATCGGCTTCATGGACACACAAATGATCAGTCTATTTTACCTTTTGCAATATATGCCAAAGTTAAGGGTTTTCTCTTTCGATCGTCGCCAGTTTTGAGATGAAAACCATCACGATAGTTGGCACCTTGACGTGGTGTGGTGGCTTACTACTAAGACCAACTAATTATCCAATGCAATAAGTGTGTCTACTACCCAAAGTGTAAATGGGACCCTGATTATAAGACATTTTTTTTAAGGGCGAACTATGTCATTTTGCCATTTCTATCGTAAATTGACTAGCGGGCCATGTTTAAGCGATTATAAAAATATTTCCCCCCCCATACAAATTTTTCAAACTAGCTGTATTAACACTTTATTATATGTACTACTGCTGGTCTTGTGTAAATGAGGGGCTCGTAATTGTAAGATACTCATTTTTTGAGACAAATTAGTTTTTTTTACCATTTCTATCATTAATTGACTAGCGGGCCATGTTTAAGCGATTATAAAAATATCTTCCCCCCATTCAAACTTTTTCAAACTTGCTGTATTAACACTTTATTATATGTACTACTACTGGTGTTTTGTAAATGTGGGGCCCATAACTGCAAGACACTCATTTTTGGGGGCAAAAGAATTCTTTTTGCCATTTTTCTCATAAATTGACTATCGGGCCATGTTTATGCGATAATAAAAATATCTTCCCCCCATACAAACTTTTTCAAACTCGCTGTATAAACACTTTGTTATATGTACTACTGCTGGTCCTGTGTAAATGTGGGGCCCATAACTGAAAGACACTCATTCTTTAGGGCTAAATAGGTCTTTTTGCCATTTCTATCAAAAATTGATTATCGGGCCATGTTTGGGCCATTATAAAAATATTTTCCCCCCATACAAACTTTTTTAAACTCGCTGTGTTAACACTTTATTATATGTTCTACTACTGGTCTTGTGTAAATAAGGGGCCCGTAATTGCAAGACACTCATTTTTTGGGGAAAACTAGGTCTTTTTGCCATTTTTATCAAAAATTGACTACCGGGCCATGTTTGGGCGATTATAAAAATATCTTCCCCCCATACAAACTTTTTCAAACTTGCTGTATTAACACTTTATTATATGTACTACTACTGGTGTTTTGTAAATGTGGGGCCCATAACTGCAAGACACTCATTTTTTGGGGCAAAAGAGGTCTTTTTGCCATTTTTCTCATAAATTGACTATCGGGCCATGTTTATGCGATAATAAAAATATCTTCCCCCCATACAAACTTTTTCAAACTCGCTGTATTAACACTTTATTATATGTACTACTACTGGTGTTTTGTAAATGAGGGGCTCGTAATTGTAAGATACTCATTTTTTGAGACAAATTAGTTTTTTTTACCATTTCTATCATTAATTGACTAGCGGGCCATGTTTGGGCCATTATAAAAATATTATCCCCCCATTCAAACTTTTTCAAACTTGCCGTATTAACACTTTATTATATGTACTACTACTGGTGTTTTGTAAATGTGGGGCCCATAACTGCAAGACACTCATTTTTGGGGGCAAAAGAGGTCTTTTTGCCATTTTTCTCATAAATTGACTATCGGGCCATGTTTATGCGATAATAAAAATATCTTCCCCCCATACAAACTTTTTCAAACTCGCTGTATTAACACTTTATAATATGTTCTACTACTGGTCTTGTGTAAATGAGGGGCCCGTAATTGCAAGACACTCATTTTTTGGGGAAAACTAGTTCTTTTTGCCATTTTTTTTCAAAAATTGACTATCGGGCCATGTTTAAGCGATAATAAAAATATCTTCCCCCCATACAAACTTTTTCAAACTCGCAGTATTAACACTTTATTATAGGTACTACTACTGGTCTTTTGTAAATGTGGGGACCGTAATTACAAGACACTCTTTTTTTGGAGCAAAGAGGTCTTTTTGCCATTTCTATCATAAATTGACTATCGGGCCATGTTTAAGCGATAATAAAAATATCTTCCCCCCATACAAACTTTTTCAAACTCGCAGTATTAACACTTTATTATAGGTACTACTACTGGTCTTTTGTAAATGTGGGGACCGTAATTACAAGACACTCTTTTTTTGGAGCAAAGAGGTCTTTTTGCCATTTTTCTCATAAATTGACTATCGGGCCATGTTTATGCGATAATAAAAATATCTTCCCCCCATACAAACTTTTTGAAACTCGTTGTATAAACACTTTATTAAATGTACTACTGTTGTTTATGTATAAATGGAGAGTTATGATTGTAAGACACATCTTTTTGGAGGCAAAATAGGTCTTTTTACCAATTTTATTAAAAATTGACGACTGGGACAGGTTTAAACGATAGTAAGTATCTCTTCCACCTATCCAATATTTGTCAAACTCGTTGTGTTTACTTCCCATTATAAACACTTATACTTGTCTTTCTTATACTAAGCGGATATATTTGTGAGACACTTATATTTTGGGGAGAACTGTGATTTTTTGGCAATTATTCACAGTTTTTATGATTAATCTGGCAACGCATAAATCATCAGCTGATTTTGCATCGATGCCTTTTTCGTAAACTCTCGCATCGCTCAATTGAAATCTGAGTTCTGGCAACAGTGATCGGGGCGTTCAAAAACGAGAGAGATGTCTGCTGAGAGATGTCTGCTAGGGTAACTTTGGTCAGTAATCAGTAGTTTATTTTTTCACCACACATGAAATACACTAAATGCATACAGAATGTAAAAGGAAGCAAAAACGGATAATTCGAGGTGAAAGGAGTCGCGAAAACCAAAATTGGTTATCGAGCGGCGACACCTGAGCTAAAGTCTAATAAATGAATCATAAAATAATGAAAAAAGTCAAACAATGAATAAAAGAATATAAAGAAGTGAAAAATCGAGACGACCTGAATCCAAGAGACGCTCGAAACACAGAAAAGCAAAACCAAAAACGACTCCAAGCACATATGTGCGAGTAACTAGAAATCACAGAGATATATAAATATAGAGTGTGCTTCTCTCTCGTTTTCGCGGGACCATTTGAAGCCTCTCTCGTTTTGACGTTAGACTTCCAAATTTTGCGTAGCGCGTAATGTATTTCATATGGGATTTGACAGATACCAATTATTTGCGTCGATTTTTTTGTATATTCGCTTGATCTTGATTCGTTTCTTATTAGGTATGAAACGCTAATACATCCAAGCTCGCCATACCGTGCTAATTTTTCATTTTGCATTAATCGTGGATGAATAATATTGCCTAACCAATCACACAGTAGGCTACATTGCTCCGAGTGGCTTACCGGAATCGCCAACCCATTTTCTTGTATTTGGCCATAGTTTACCTAGCCCGGCTTCATATTTTGTGCGCCTTAATACCATTTTTTGCTAAAAAAATGTTATCGGAGCTAAGACATTGATTATTGTAATTTTCCAAATGAAGTTGTTTCCAATTTAGAATATATTCGATTTCCAATGTTCAAAAAAACTTTTCATAACATACCGTATATGCTCGTTTAACCGCCCGGTCTTGATTAAGCGCCCGTTTGAATAGCCGCCCGTGTGAACAGGACATAAAAATAAATACGGGCCAGTGCTTGAATACCCGCCCGGTGTGAAAGCTGATTTTTCAGTGGTAGAGAGCAATAGGAAATAAGAAGCGTAATATGAGGGAATTACTCTTAAGACGTGAATAATTTGCGTTTGACATGGAAAAAGGATTAATGTCGTCAAATATTTGTCTTCAAAGATACCGGTACCGTAATTTTTGTGTATAATTTTACTTTAAAAATAACAAGCGCCCCTGCTTGAATAAGCGCCGGTTTGAATAAGGGCCCGGTTAGTGAGTTTGTTTAAAAAAATAAGCGCCCGGGCTATTAAACGAGCAAATACGGTATTCTGTATAGTGTATAGCCTATTCAGTTTTGGCCACACCTCTGTAATATAATAAGAATCAGAAAACTTGGATAGATAGCGAAGTTTATTTAACATCCAGTCATTAGCCAACAAACCAAACAAATAATAACACACACTAAGTAAACATCTCCCCCACATGAATAAGGTTGGCGGTTCACATTTTACATTATACCTATAATAAAGCATGTTAATTTATTGTAACTAATAATCGTGAATCAAGAGTGATGACACAAATAGGACAAAATTGAAAACAGTAGTGGCAAAAAAAGCGTTTCATTTTATATCGCACAAATGAAAACGTACGAGATGAAAGGTATGAATCAGTACTTGTTCAGAAAAGACTGGAAATACTTCTTAAAACAAATTTTAAACTTAAAATTTATTTTAGGTTTCCGTTGATAGCATTCCAAATCATCACCCACATTACGTAATTTTGGCCATGCCAGGATGAAAAATGTGATACAAATAGACAATGATTGACCTTGTTTAATAACTTTATTTTAAAATTATTCATTGCCAAAGCATGACCTGTTGAGAAAATGACGAAAAATTTTCCTCACTGGTGCTGAAATATAATTAACTTTGACAATTTTTTTTCCTATATTAACTGCAGAAGCTTGGTCATTAAACTCTCATGCCATATGTTTGGCCCTTATGCCACAATATGCTTTAATAATGGCCTTCACCATCAAACTAATATGGCAATCACCAAACCCTGTATCGCGCCAGTGGTTTACAAGGTCGGGAAAAATAGGCTTATCGATTAAACCATCTTGCACTGCAATAACGATAGCATTGATGAGCCCAGTGGATTGGGGCAGTCTACCTCCAGAGGTAGCTAATATTCTTTGAAAACATTTTTCAGTTTCTCTACAAACTTTTATAACACTTGCTGACGAACTGTTAATCCTCCACGGTTTTTAAAATATATTAAACTTGAAGTATGATCAGTAGATGATACGAGAGCCTCCTTGCATTTTATGCAAAACATGGTATCTCGCAGCCTCTTTGCAACAAATCCTGCAATATATTTGATTATTTGAAGCTTGTATTCTGACAACCTGATTGTGTTAGGTATGTCAGCATAGTCATGGTCAGAAGTTAGTGGAGTCCGTGGTTCAAGGTCATATTTCTTCATAAAAGATACTGAGCTTAAACTCATATTATGATTAGTCAGACTGAAGCTGTCCAAAACATTCAAAATGCTTGTTGCATCCTGGGGCTCACAGTTCCCTCCTGTGCCTTTTACCCCACTTCTCATAAGCAGTCGTTTATAGGCAGAAGTAAATTGTTGCACAGTTGGATTATTATTGAATCCCCCAGCACCTCTCACAGTACAGAAAAAGAGTTCCAAATGATCTTGACTAAATTTGTACATTAAAAGATATTTTAAATATTTTGAAGTGACCAAGTCATTGAACACGCCTTTTGCACTGGATACAGATAACAAAAAGCCAATTTTTCTTCTTGACATCAAGATTGGTCTTCCTGAAGAATCCTTCAACTGTGCAATGTATGCACATGCCTGATTCATTAATGGTTCCCAAATATGCTTATTTGAAGGTCTTAGTGGCTCTTTAAATCGTTTAGCGAAGGGATTTCTGGAATTTAGCACATCAAAAAGCTGGTCAAAAATTCTGATAAATTTTACAGTTGCTTGACTTCCACTAAACTGCTTGAATTTCAGCACCGTATCAGAGTATTCGATCGCATCTGCAACACTGCTGCTCAGGGTTTGAGCAGCAATATCAACTTTCATCTTTTGTTGATACCGGTGTATATGTCTTTGCTTCAACTTGTTTGCAAGCCTAAGACCTTCAGTTGATTGGAGTTTTTGCAACTGCACAAAATAATCCCACAAAATTTTGTTCCCATTGCCATCACGCAAAACACCCCACTCTGCAAGGGTGTTTCGGACTAATTTAAGCATGTGACAAACGTCCATGAAAACATAAATCCGCTCAGATGGGCACGAAGACTGAGTAAAATATGATTGCATGCTTACATGCGAGGCAACAACCCTAAATGAGAGAGCATTGAAAAATGACAAGATGGCCCGTCACAAGTTAAGGATACCACCTTGGCTCCAGTTTCACTCAATCTTTGAATCCCAATCTTTATGATGTTTGCTCTTTCTTCTCCGGTCAATCCATTAATGAGAAAATATCCCAAAGGTACTTTCCAGGACCCATTCACACAAACAGCCATCAAAACAAGAGCTTCCTTGGCAAGTGTGGCAGAATCATCCTGATTTTCAGCATTTCCCAGGTCAACAAAGCCCCGATACCTTTCTCCATCCCAAGCAACATGTTTCCTAATTGCCATTTCATCAATCATCATAGCACAAATCAATGGGTGCGATGCAGCACTCACCTTCAGCCGGATCGCATCAAATGCAATTTTTGTGAAACCAGGCTCAGCTGGAAGTTTCTGGTACCATTTTCTTATTACGCTTGGATGTGGTAAAGCCAGATTTAAGACTTTCCGCACATATTGATACGCTTTATTTGAATAGAACTGTAAAGTCATAGCAAAAGTTTTTAGCTCCTTGGGATATTTGACGCCTTTTCCGGTTTGTAAATTCATTAAAATTCTATTGAAGATTGATGAAGGTACAGATCGCTGTAGACTTTCTTCACATGAAGCACTCACCAAGTTTTTCTTTCTCAGGGACTTTAGCACCGTTTCAAGAGATTTTACATGTTTTTGCAATCGATATGTTTTTTTTTTGACAAAGCCGGAGACGTTTTCTTACTGCTTTTAAATGTTGTAAGCTGAGATTTAATTTTTTTTAACTTTGTAGGTGAAGCAATGACCTGTGAATATGAGTGGTCATGGAGCACATTGTTAAATTTCTCCTGCACTGACCACTTCTGCTTTACACATGAATGAAATTTTATTTTTGTCGGTGACTTTCGCTGTTCGTTGACCTGCAAGAAATTTTGATGATCATGAGCATGTCCCACTTTAGATGCGTTGAACCGAAGCATGTGGCAAAAAACGAGAATTTTGAAAATTTAGAAGGCATTTGTCGTAAAAAAAAATCTCACACATCACATAAACAGATGATTTTATATAGTTATTCCGATAAACTAAAAATTAAAATACATAACAGATCAAGTCTATTACCATAAGCTAAAATACTAGGTATCTGCATGCTATAGTGATCTTAATTGCCTGATATATGAAAAAAACACCCATTAAAATATGTGACAGGATTTTTTGTCGCTTTGGGTACAACATTTAAAGTTATTGAGGATTCAATTTGTTGTTTATCTTATGCATACCTTTCTTAAATATTTTGAAAATGCTTTGAATCGGGTCGGAACAGCATTGTCCTTAATTCTTGTGCGTTGCCCGGTTCTCTTAATATCGCTCTCTTTAAAATGGTCAGAGCATAAACGTGAAGAACTAGTTGGAATCCAATTCGCCCTCCGCAAAGCAGTTACCCACTTCTCGCAAAGTGCCTCATTCAAAGGAAATCTGAGAAAAATATTGTTAATTATGTATGAGCAAAAAAAAAACTGATAATCATTTCATGCAGTAAGTGCACAATTTATTCGGATTTGAGCTACTTGAATTGAAGCAGGCCAGAACCAGAATTTGGATTTAACATAGTCTATCTGTATAGTCAAAAACGCTCTATTCTAGTCAATAATAGTTTTATGCGCTAAATTGTTGACCACTTTGTATGTTATAAACTTGCTGTCGCCTTCAGCCCAAATGATTTAAATGCTTATACAATTTTTCCAACAACTTTGACTAAATTACAACTTTACTACAAACTGACTTCTGACCTTATAGTTACAGAAGACGAGCCTCAATACTGTACCGAGACAGCTATACCTGTATGCATTTACTCTAACATATATCTGTATATCATGATAATAAAACTAGCTTTATCTTTTACAATGTTTAGCAGGCTATGAACAAATTGCTAAAACACACACTGGCAGACAACTGAAAACTGATATTGTTAACACAAACTGCTGGGCTATTTTTCTTACTTATGAAATGTCCTTGGATATTTTCGTTTCAGCACACTTTCCTCGTCATCATCTCCCTCGCTATCACTTCGAAAGTCCTTCCTTTTAAAACGTTTTTTGCAACCATATGCGGAGCACTGAGTACCAATACTGCTACTTTTTCCGATCATTTTCTCCGCCTCAGATTTTTTTGGCAATGCCATACCGTACCTTTAGTTAAACTATTCCGTAACTATATCGTACTGTCAGCCTAAAATATAAAAAAAAAATACTAACTAGCTAGTGACAAATACTAACCTAGCCACCTATACTTAGGGAAGTTTGAACGTAAATACCCAATTATGAAACTAGCAGCTTTTAAACACGAAAAACAAGCCAAAACCAGCGAACTACCCTACCAGCAGGAAGAAAGTTTGGAAGCATAAGTGCCAAGATGGCGGCGATCAAATTGTCCCGCGCAGCGACAACGCAAAACCTGAGAGAAGATCGTTCCATATATTTCCAGTTCAGTGCTAGAAATCGAGACAACAGGAAGTCATCCAGTGAAAAAATAAATAAATGTACAGAAATTATGGCAACAGTTTTTTTTATTTATTTACTCATATAATTCTCGAATAGAATTATTGCTTCGGCTAATTTTTTGCAGTATATATATATATATATATTACATAACGTCAAGATTTTACATAGAAAACGTTTCGTGATATTTTCCAAATGTGGCAACTTAATGCAGAAGTTGATCACGTGTGCCAGTAGCTTATCGACAGTCATACCATTGATACCTTAACAATGGATCAAAATGACACGGACGTCACACCAGCCATTTTGTGTCCAGAATTCTATCACTGTATGATCCCAACTAGGTGATTTAAACCTGCGATCGGTAAACAATTGAATAAAAAAATACGGTGCTCCATAATTTGGACCAAACTTTCGCAGCGGCAAAACGAATAAACATTCTTTTGAAAAATTGATTATCCGCAGATGTTTCTCGGATAACTCGGCTCGGCGGTATGGTCAGCATATACGAAGTTAAGGTTAAAATCATCCAACTTCACTCGATAAATCAACACCCAATAAGACCTAAATATCAAACAAAAGATACACATTTTATTATAAAATTATTATGAAATTCCTGATGTAAGTATCGCTATTCGCTACTTGCACAAAACCTATTTTAACTAACTGACAGAACTACAATACAAATTATACTACAGAACTATTTTTGCGGTACATGTCATGATATTAAAATATGCGTATCGCAAATTTTTAACAAGGTGTACATTGCCAAAATAATATTAAAAAAATATACTACATGCTTGGAATGAAGGATAACGGCGTATATCAAGTTCACAAGAACATCTAATAATTTGGAGTGTATAAAATAATATATTATCTATTTGACTTAAGCTCTTGCAGCAGGTCTACTAGCACAGGGGTTCTCATACTTTTGGTGTTGCGGAGCCCTTGAAAAGGTTAACTATTATTCACGGAGCCCGAAAAGAAATGTTAAAATTGTTACTTTCCCATTAATATTCCTAAGTAAAGGTAAAAGTACTCAATAACCTTTTTTAATAGGGTTAATACAAGTAATAAAAAAATCTAAATTCCAAAGATGAATTATGTATACTAAAGCTGTAAATTTGACACTTGACAAACATCACAATGACGACGATAATTGCTTTTTTGTTCTCGTGGGGAATTATGAGTTCAATGCGAAAACATGTTACCATATTATAGTCAGTGGCGACGAAATGCTAAAAATAATAATTAATAAAGAGGTAAATCCGCAACTCAAATTTCAGTAATCAGTCAGTAATCAGTAATTTATTTCTTCACCAAGCTGAAAGTACGAATTATACATACACAAAATAAAGGAAATCTAAAAGACCGCATTCCAGGGTGAAAGGAGACGCCGAAAACCAATTCTGGTTATCGAGCGGCGGCACCCTCGGGGAAGTCTAACAAAAACGTGATAAATATAATTAAATCGAACAAAATATATTACTTAATAAATAAAAAACGCAATCGATGCGTCAAGGCGACCCGGTAAAAACCAAGCAATCGCCGTTTAAAAATAAGAAAATCGACTCCATGCACCACAGTCTAGGTAACCATGGAAATTATTAAGTGAACCAAACAGACTTGCAGTGTGGTCATGGCAGGTAAATAGTTCGGCTACGGTAAAGTGCAACACAAGTCGATTGTGTGCATATAAGTGTCCAGATTGAAATAAAACTGGATGTTAAGAGTACACAAATTGTAAAAGTATAGAATACCGTACCAATCAAGTATGCAAATAACAAAATATTGACACTTTGAGGCAGAAACAAGCTAGTAGTGTAAAAGCTAAAATGTTGACCTGGACTAACAAGTGTTTTGATGCTGGAGTCAAAGATTCACATACGGGAATTGTATAGACATGAGGAAAATATACATCGAAATATTCAGCAGTATTAATACAACACAATGAAGTGAGTATCATACCATAGAAGTAGACTAGAAAAATTTACAAAAAAAATTAAGTTAATCAAAAGGATAAAAACAATTGACCTGGATCACTGTTACCGAAGCATTATAAATAGTAAAAACAAATACAACATTAGGCTTGACTGCCCATAATGAGTAATCAGAAGGATGCCAATTAAGTTTGGATCCCAGTTGAGGCATGTAAAATGGCATGGTAACAATAAGTGTATTTATGGGCATTGGACTGTAGGCATGAATTTGTCATTGGCAGTTAACAGAATAGATATCAAGAAATTACACACTAAATAGGAGACCAAGATCATTGAGGAGCGGGCTCAATAGTAGGGCAAAAAGCCTGCAATATTTTTTTGTTATATAATTTTAGTAATATAATTTTTGGCTTTACCTCAACCCACAATGTGTTGGTGACAGAAATACTTGTCAAGTGGCTTGTGCCCATCAGTATGGAATACACAATTAAAATTATAAGCTAAAATACAATACGAATATTTACACGAGACATTGTTTTGTTACAGGTGATTTGGATCGAGACAATTGATGAGCTGGCAATGACGAAAAGATTTGCTGGGACAACATCAACTGGATGTAGAGGCAGTGGAAAGGTAAAGGGAGCGCATGAATTTTTTGTATTTGAATTTGAAAGTGTCATAACTACAGTTACGTAAGTTTAAGGGAATATTATTCCAAGTTACCACACCTTTATATTTCAAGGAGTTTTGGGATTTGCTCAGAGAAAATCTGGGTACAAATAAATTAGACCTTGTCGAAGAGCGTGTGTTATGATCATGCACTTTACTGAGCGAAACAAAATAATCGTCGAAAGCAGCGGGCAAATGGTTGCTATGAAACTGATGCATGACCTTGGAAATCTCTAGTTGATAGATATCGGCTAATTTTAACACCCTGGTCTTATAGTATAGGGTGTTTAAGTTAGATCGAATGGGTGCTCTAGAGAGAATTCTAACTGCTCTATTTTGTAAAACTTCCAAACTGTGCAACGCTGATTGGGTGGCGGAGCCCCATGCAGTTATAGCATACTGTATATGAGACTGGAAAAGTGCGAAGTATATGGTTCGGAGAGTTGAGTCCTGGACGTAATGTCTGAGCTTACCCAGGATTCCAACTGCTCTTGACAGTCTCTTATGCAGTTCAGTAGTATGAGTGTTCCAATTTAGTTTGTCGTCAATAAGAAGCCCAAGATATTTGAAAGAGTGGACAATTTCGAGTGTGACACCCCTGATTTTAATTGAAAAGTTTTCATGTCTGGTTCGAGTTTTAGGACCAAACAACATAACTTTAGATTTTTTAACATTCACAGTAAGTTTATTGCATACCATCCAATTATACACTTTGTTAATTTCAGTGTTCACCTCGGCTTGCAGTGAGATTAGATTCTTTGCACTGTCGAGCAGACAGGCATCATCGGCGAAGAGTTTGCTCAAGAAATTTGAACAATTTGAAAGATCGTTTATGAAGATTAAAAAATTCAAAGGTCCTAATACGCTACCTTGTGGAATTCCGTAATGGATGGGTAATAACGAAGACCTGTGAGAATCTAACTCCACATATTGATAACGTCCGGACAGGTAATCATTTAATAACTTGCCTGCGACACCTCGAAAGCCAAAATATCTAAGTTTTTGAGAGAGAATAGCATGGTCGACAGTATCAAAAGCTTTTTTCAGATCTAAGAAAGTACAACAGACGATTTCCCCTTTGTCAAGTTTATCATAAATAAATGAAGTTAAGTCCAAGATAGCGTGGCTGGTCGAGTGATTGCTTTGGAATCCAAATTGACATTTATTGATCAAGTTAAATTTTTTACAAAAATTCAGCATTCGACTATGAATTAATTTTTCTAAAATGATGCCTAGGGAGGGTAAAATGGAAATTGGTCGATAATTTGACGGGTCATTTCTTTTGCCATTTTTAAATATTGGTTTCACTCTGGCAATCTTTAACGATGAAGGAAAAATACCTAATTTAAAAGATGAGTTGAAAAAATGACACAGAGTTGGCGATATGATATCAGCGACTTGTTTTAGAAAGTAAGTTGGAATACCATCTGGGCCAACTGCTTTTCCATTTTTCAGGTTCAATATGGTTTGAAGAATCTCTGTATGTGTCGTTGGCTCCAGGAAAAAGGTGTTTTGCAGCGGAACACCCAAAAAATCGGTAGAAGGGTTAGAGCTACCAGGGATGTTATTCGCAAGTTTCTTTCCTACCGTTGAGAAGAATTCATTAAATTCACTGGCCATCATGATGGGGTCTGTCACTGTGGTACCATTTTCGAGTTTCAATTCTGAGATGGATGTATCATCTCTGGACTTGGTCTTAATGATCTCGTTAATAGTTTTCCAAGTTTGTTTGATATCTCCCCGGTTATTCTCGAGGGCATAGCGATAATGCAGTTGTTTCGATTTTCTCTGCAAGTGCATTAAGATATTTTTATATTTTTTGAAGTGGAGACGCTGAAGTGTATTACCTTTCAAAAAATTTTTTTTGAACATATTATTTTTGTGAATGATGGACTTGCGAATTCCCTTAGTGATCCACGGTTTGGAGTATAATTTATTTTCTCTTCGTGATAGGGGTCTTAATGGAGCGTGTTTGTTTATTAACCATTTCATTTGACCCAGGAAATCATCAAAAGAGCTATTGAAATTTTCTCTAGTAAGAGTAACACTCATGTAATTATTACACATTAATTCAATTTCAGATCTAAAAGAGTCGTTACAAAATTTAGTCATATCTCGCTTCATTCGGATCTTTGTTTTTGTGCCAATATTCATACCCGAAATTGTACACATTACTGGAAAGTGGTCGGTGAGATCGCTAAGTAAAATAAAGGATGAAGAACAATGGTTTATGGCGTTTGTATAAATATGATCGATGAGGGTTTGGGAGGATGGCGTGACTCGAGTAGGTTTTGTGATCAATGGAAATACGAAATAGGACGTCAGCATATCTAAATAGTTGGTGGTGGATTTATCATGGGTGTTAAGTAGGTTGATATTAAAGTCACCCAGAATCACAAATTTCCTTTTCGCCATTGCCAGCCCACCAAGAACACGAGCCATTGCTCCTGTGAATGATGGGATGTTACTTTTCGGATGTTTATAAACTACACCAATTACTAGGCTCTGGTTGTTTGAGTTTTGTTTGACCTCAATCCACAAGTCTTCGCAGTTTGGAAATGCTAAGTTAAAATCTTGGATGATTTGGTAATCTAAATTTTTTCTGAGGTAAAATCCCACGCCTCCAGCTTGGGTTGGGGTGGGAACATGAATAAACGCGTACCCCGGGATATCTATATTTACAAACGTGGCTCCATGAATGATTCTGGTCTCACTCAGGGCAATTATATGAGGGAGAACATGAAAATGAGATATTAATTCGATAAGGTTGTCAGCATATCTTGGCAGTGACCTGATGTTGAAATGCACTAAAATGAGATCAGAGGGTGGAAAGCTGGATGAGACCTCGTTGATCTCATTAATTTGGAGGTGCCGACATGGTGGTAAACTAACATGGGTATGAAGAATGGTAGATTCCCAGTTTACATGGGAAGGATGAGAGGTTAAATCATATACAGGGCACATAGATTTGAAGGAGATTTAGGATAATAAGTGTGCTTTCTATCAAATGAGATTGAGTTGTAATGATCAAATGAGAAAAATTTGTCGCAAACAGTAACACGAATAATAAAATGACAAGCGGATGTGGGTATTTCTCTACAAATCTGGCCTAAGTTGTTTAAATTCTCCATAGTAGGAATAAAAGATATAGGACAATAGTTCAAATAGAAAAGACACTTATCTGATTTTTTGCAGATCATCTTCATCAGATATTGAAATGGTATTGGTATCTTTATTTTTTTTCACTAATACTCTCCCGTTCGATGTCCAGAGGAAAGCATAGCCACATCGTTTTTTGAGAATTTTAGCTTGGTAAAAGAGATTTTTATTTTTTTCAGTCAAATTCTCCACAATGAAGGCCTTGGACAAGTTAGTTAAGGATGATCTGTGTGAGGGGCTTCTGATTAAATGGCGATTCTTGAGGATTTTATTCCGTATCTTCCTGTTGGTAAATTTGGCTACGATAGGTTTGTGAATGTTCGAGTTGTGGGTTGGGCTGCGATGAGTGATTGAGATGTCAGATGGTTTAATATCAACATTGATCAATTTACCAACCTCAATTACAAGTTTATCTGTGTCTTCGTTCACTGATGGTGCAAGGCCATGAAACTCTAAGTTGTCGAGTCTTGACCTCCTTTCCTGTTCTTCCAGTTTTTCAGCAGTATAATCCAGGTCTTCCTCCAGGTCATAAACTAGTTCCTCAAGTTCACGTATTTTTTTACCATAGATGGTTAATTTTTCATCCATCGATTTTTGTTTTGAGGACAGCTTATCGAACATGTCCGATTGAAAACTCTGGGTTTCCTTAATTGAGGCGATGTCTTGTTTTACCTCCTTTAAAGACTGCATTTGGTCTTCTATGCATTCTTTAAGCCCAGGGCTCAATGATGCATAATCCGAGCTGGTGTTCGCTGGGTTAAAATGATCTTCAAGACACTTGGTGATAAGAGTTGGAAGTAGCATTTCAATGTGTCTTTGAATTGTTTCCTGTAGGTTTTGTTGAAGGTTGTAAGGTCCCTCTTTTTGATGTATGATGGGACCTATTGGAGAGAGGCCAGGATCAGGAAGGCTTCTGCTCAGACGCGGCTTTGGGATAGGCTTTATGGTGTCGTAGAAGGAAGCCTTGTTTGTTTCGGTGTTCGACATATCACTGGTACGAAGATGTTGCATTGGCAGTGATGATAGTTATGTTAGTTAGACTATAGGCTATTTTTAAGTAGATTTTAAACCTTAATCAAATAGCGAATCAATTGATCGATTGATCGATTCAATTCTCGATTGAAAAACGACATCCTGAAATATTAAAACTTAAAATGGAAGATCACACTATAAGTTTGGTTTCGGCAGTCTCACGTCAGATTAAAAACGCTTTTATAGGCATTGGAAATCACAAAATTTGGCGTTATGTTAGGTTTTCTTTGGTTATTCATCGTAGTAACTGTGAAATCGAAACACAGTCAATTGTGCGCGCGATGTACCTTTTTTTCATTCTAAAACTACCCACGGAGCCGCATGCAATAAATTAATTTTAATCGTTCGTATTTTGCCGACACCTTGCCACGATTTTCTAAACGGCGATATTTTGCCCAAAAATAATCTCGAGTGCGAAAGAACAAATCAAGTTTGACAAATCCCAAGATCGCAAAAATACGACCCAATTTATTTATAGTTGGCAGTTTACCACGTATTTCATGTTATTTCAGAATAGTAAATCCTACTATTCCAGTAATCTCGAATCAAACGTGAGTAACGATGAGCACAATTAAAATATTACGACAAGACACTTTAAATGCTCGCATCGGTCATGGATTGAACATTTCACGTAACAGAAATCTCGTTATCCGTTTTTTTTTAATCATGAAGAATGTTGCGCGAAAATTTCCGATTCCACCCCCACCCTCTCCTCAGAAGCCTGGCTGCGCTCCAGCTTATAAATAATGTCATTTTTCAATTCCGCCTCTTTGCCATATTTCGAGGCTATATTTTTCGAATATTATCAGAGCTTTTATTGCTTCTTTGAACAGTTACAAAATTAGCCGAGTCAGTATTTTGAAAAGTAATCGAATAGCTCGCGGAGCCTCTGGATTTGTCTCACGGAGCCCTGGGGCTCCGTACGGAGCACTTTGAGAACCTATGTACTAGCATACCGTTTTTCAATAATTTCATTTGTCTCCTCTTTCGCGTGAATATTCAACCTTAAATTGAGGAAACGTTTCAAAGTTTTGAAAGCGATATTGTGGCAAGACGGGAAATTATATTTCAAGCAACTTTATCAGTCAGAAAAGTAACAGGCGAACATATATTATGAAAGGCATTAATATTGGCGCGAAATATAGTTTATGCTTCGCGCAAAAATACGATTGCTTTTGTGGATGGGTGTCATAAATATTGGGTAAAACTATCAATTTTCAAATATTTATCATGTGTGTAAGACCTAAAAAGAGTAAGTAACGATTGTGGGCATTCATCGGGATTGACACTTTCCATAGAAACAACCAAACGATTTGAATCCCATGTCTTTATAGGGTTCCCCCAGAAACATCAAGGCTAATTTTTCACTGTTGGATATCGATAAAATTACAATTAAGTTTTATCAACGAGAACGTAGAAGACATGATGGCGTCGCTAGATCACCTAGTAAATATTTTATATTTTCCGACGCAAAAGAATCGAAATATCCTGCCAATAATAAGTTGATAAGAGCTGCAACACCAGTCGCGGCGGCTGGTTTTTAAATTTTGTACCTTATAATGTACATGCTTCGATGAAATTCATGAGGCCGCACAATGTGCTAGCCATGAGATCATTTACATTCTATAATTTTTGGAGCAACTGTTGCAACAGCTCGTTAAATTAAGAAAAATTTTACCGAAAAAATTCATTTCATCAGTTTCTGGAATGATTAATGTAAAACACAGGCTTTAAACTTTCGGCATGGTGTGAACAGGTATCATAATACCAGTTCAAATGGTACCTGATTTAAACGTATGCACTAGGTTAATGACGTTACACCCTTCGAAGGAAAGCGATATGTGTTTTTTATACGGAACGTTGCTACGTAATTGCGTAACGAAGTAATTAGGGAACGTTGTTGTTTAACTCAAGTTGGCGCAGTGGACATGTCAAGAATTGGAGAACATTGAATGAAATAACTTAGACAATTTTACTGGTGCACGATAAATTCTATCTAATGTTTAAAGCTATCTTTAACCCCTGCAAATGTGTCGATGTCATATTAGGTTAAAACAAGAACAAATCGAAGTTTTTGTTAATTAATTCAAAAGCTTTTCAAAAAAAAATTCACGCTTTTCAATTTTGCCGATTTTTGTATGATAATGGCTACATTTTATCTACATCTCCATAATTATAATTAGTCTCCTAGATTGTCTCTCAAACAATATAAAACTTATCTGCATATAATATAAGGTTCGTGAGATATGAGGTTTCAAGGTTGCATAATTCACACGGGATGATAAGATAACTATCGCAACTTTCACGAAACGCACGATCGATACCAGTATGATTCCACAAGACAAATAGCAAAAGAAAAACGAGAATATCGGTCAGAAACCGAAGACTTATCGATCGAAAGTTAGGGTATCCCCCAAAACAGCGCTTTTACTCCATAGTGACACCTTGTGTCCCATCACTAATTAATTAATTACTCGCTAATTGAACGACATAATTTGCCCAAAATCAATAGGCTTCTGCTCCGAGATAAGATGAATGCACATGCAAAATCTGGAGCAGATTCAATCTCGCTTTCGTGAGATATCGCGTGCATCTAACAGACAAACATACAGACAGACAAATACCTATCAACATACTTACCGATTAAAATCGTTAAGTAATAATGAAATTACCCGAATAAAATGCAAAACAGTAAAAAATTTCAAACAAATTGACGAACGAGACCTTCTGACGAAGCTAAAACATACACCTGAGTGCGTTCCCCCGATTCGCTGAACACAGAATGACGTCCGATATGCACCATTGCACTCGGTGTCTTCACTTGGATTATAGTCACGTTGCTACAGATAGTAAACGCTTGACTGATCTTCTGTTCCGACGCATTTCTTGTCGGCGAATGCATGGGAATTAATGGGTGAAGAGACAACCATACTTTGTAAAAAATCTAATGTTTTGAAGCACATATTAGTAATAGAAGGTTTGTAACTTCAGCTCAATGATCCAGCTCAGTCTTATTCAACCTTTTTTACCTTGGTATACCTTTTACAATTTTTCAGGAACTTTGTATACCTTACAAATACCAATGTTCATTCAATACCTAAATAAACATTAAATTTTAAGCACAGGTTGTACTACAATATCATCATGCAATCTAATAGGCTAGTGTCCGCAAGTTATAAACGTTGTAATTTGACTGCCTTGCCTTAGCGTGAACGGGAATATTGCTCAATGAAAATCAAGCAACATGCACGACAGCCAAAATCACCAAACCAGACACGTGCCCGCATTATCTATATAATTTGTGACGTAACAATGTGCTTGAGTCGGTTATTTGCGTAAATACCATTTTATATTTCATGTGCGCCTTGTTGTCTCCACTTGAATATTTTATAAATTATTATATTACAGTTTAGAATCCCTGACTTGGCTGTATACTGTTCGTATACCCTTTATCAATTGTATACCCAACTTATGGTCCGGTATACACTTGGGTATACTGTATACCTGATTGAAGAGCACTGATTTAGCTGATGAGGATCTTGATAAAAATAGGTGATCGTAAAAATCGATTGATTCTTAGAGGATGGATTCCCCTATAATTTCCGTGTACAAAGTAGAGATGTACCGATACCACTTTTGTCGCCGATACCGATCCGATACCAGCTAAAAACGCCGATACCGATACGCCGATACTACAAAAAGGTCGATATTACCGACATTCCGATACCGATACTATGTAATTATTACTTAATTAGGTATGCTGTGTAGGGCAGACGGGTTAAAACAATGGTCTTCAAGCGTTGTTCATAGTACACATTATTTCAGATCGAAAAAAATATATATATATCACATAATATGAAATTAATGTTTGGTATCCATATGCTGTAACTGATTAAGATACATTGTACAGTAACGCTAGTAATCTCGGTGTTCAATTAGAAAACTCATAAGCCGGAATGTCCAATTTAAATTTAATATTAATATCGCGAGCTTCGAATATCGTTATTCGTGTTTAAAAGAATATCGAATATCACCCACACATTCTAGCGCCGCCGTCCTACGTTCAAATTAAAAGCATTTTACAAATATTTAATTTAGTGGCTAATCGTAATCGTCGACGCAATAAGTCAAAGCCAACATGAAAGAATATCAATCAGCACCGACAAAAAGAAAGCCCACCGTTAACCGTTGAGGATGTTTTTTTACTTCGCTATTTTATAATATTTTACAATTGCTATCATATATTTTGAGACAGTCTAGGGATAGGCGGTCAAGTCAATATATCTATAAAAAAATCGTGTAGTTAAGCAGAATTAAAATTAATACCTGTGTAGTGGGATAATTGTGTCGGAATTTAGTTTATCGATGTCGACGGACTAAATGACACTCGTACTTGACGACAAACAGTCAGAATTTTTTACCCGTGCCAAAAGTCCATGTGCCGTTAATAAGGAAGGACCCCAATTCCACTGTATGATTTAAAACTGGGCGCCTAGTTGCTTTTTGTTATGTGCTGTGTTGATATATTTCTTCATAAAAACTATGTAATATTAAAAATGTCAATATAAAAATTTGACAGCGAAAATAGCCAAATTAGTTGAGCTAGTTTAGCTGATAAATAGCTAAAAACACGTGAATCCTATTCTCTCGCAGGGGTGGGGACATGTATGGCTCATAGCTCACGATCTCTCCACTTGTCTTTTAAAACATTCTGGACCATATCAAAAAGGTAAATATATCGGTAATATCGGCCTTAATCTAACCGATACCGATACATGGCCGATACCGAAAAAATGGCCGATACCGATACATCGGTACATCTCTAGTATGAAGGCTTGCGAAATACTTATCACAAAGGTGGGTTATCACGCAACATTTTTGTAGCAAATTTGATTCTATATAATTTATTAAGATTTTTGGCGTTTACCGTTTTCATAAAACGGACTTCGTTTACGAGACTCGAATTTTTAAAAGTCGACGTTGCCGAAATCGAACGCAAATTAGTATGTCCCGTTGATGACGTAGTGGTGAGAACTCGTCGGCGAAACTTTGCATTAGGTCAGAAGCAATTATTGCATTCTGTGTACTTATTTTGAACCGTGTGCTAGTTCTATTGGGCGGTGCATTTGGAGGAAGCTTTTGTGATTTAAATAAATATCTTTGAATAATATTATTGCATTATGAGAAATTACATTAAACTCAACTAATCGAGGTCAAGACGTACTAGAGTTCTGTGCCGGACCTTTTGCTGCAATATATTTTTTAGTGAAAAAGCGCATACCAGGCCATGGTATGGGTGACATGGTAGCAAGGGTTTGTAAAAACAGCCTTCTGACGTGACAATGTAATGCTACGTTGTGTTGTGCAATTGTATTTTACATGTATTACAGTATAAAGTACAGTACAGTGCAGTAGTTTCGAATTCTAAAGTTTGTTTCAGATTCAGAAATTTGCCCACAATGTCAATTCAAAAGCGTAAGCAAACCGACTTTACGTTGAAGGAGATCATTGATGCTGCAAAAAAGGAACCGAATCAGTTCAAGCTGGCCAGGGAAATGAGCAAGAAATGGGGCATCGAAATTAAGAGAACCACAAAGAATGGAATCATCAGCAAGAAGGATGCAATCGAGGCAGCTATCAAAGCTGGAGTTCCATCGAAACGCATGAGGCTGAAGCCGTCTCACCACTCAAAGCTTGATGACGGGGTGCTCATGTGGCTAAAGCAAGCAAGAAGACAGAATCTGCCTGTCGACGGCGATCTGATAAAAGAGAAGGCTTTAAAACTGGCCGAACTGATGCACATTTCAAACTTCATGGCGAGCAACTGTTGACTGAACAATTTTAAAAAGCGCCACGGAATCACGTTCAAGACAGTGCAGGGCGAAGCTGGAGCGGTGGATTCGCAATCCCTTCTTGAGTGGCAACAACAGGTTCTCCAGCCCCTTACTCGGGCAGTTCTCCGCAGACGACGTATTCAACCTGGACGAGACTGAACTCTTCTGGCGTTTGCTTCCAAACAAGACCATGAGTTTCAGGGGGAGAACGGTGCACTGGAGGAAAGAAATCACTTTTCTGGTGGGGGCAAATATGAGCGGCAGTGAGAAGTTTCCTCTTCTGGCGATCGGCAGTTCCCAGAAACCTCGTGCCTTCAAGAACAAAGAGATTCCCGTTAGGTACAAGGCAAACTCGAAAGCACGGATGATGGCGAAGCTTTCCGAACAGGTGTTGCGTGAGTGGAACAGACGACTTGGCCAACAGGGACGCAAAGTGCTACTCTGTCTTGATAACTTCTCTGGTCATCCAGAGATCAAGCTGGAAAACATTAAACTGGTCTTCTTCCCATCCAACACGGCAGCAAATTCTCAACCAATCAATCAGGGAATCATGGAGAACCTCAAGCGCCCATACAAGAAGATTCTGCTTCGTCGCCGACTCGAGGCCATGGACGAGTTCGAGTTCACATTGCTCGACGCTTTGCATAACGTTTGCCGTACTTGGAAGCAGGTCAGCGAGTCGACGATCAGAAACTGCTTCGTGAGAGCCAATTTTATCGAAGAGGAAATCCAATCTGAGCTTTATGATGTTGATCTGCTCGAGATCTGGGAAGCGCTGACTGACGAGGAAAAGATGCAAGAGAATGAGGAGATCAAACTGACTGTCTTCCATGAAGCTGATGACGCCTCGAGACTGGTGGGTTTTCTACACTGGATGAGATTGCGGAGGAGATGTTGCGCAGCGATGAGCCGCTTGAAAGCGAAGGTGATAAGATAAATGTTGAAGTTTCGTTCGAGGAAGCCCAGCGGGCATGGAGCACTGTCCGGAAGTTGAAGTAGCAGAGAAGCGGGAAGCCCAGTGTGATGCAAGCATGCGATCGGCTAGACCAGTGGTTCCCAACCTTTTTTTTTGCGACCCCAATTTTCGTAAAATCAATATTTACAGATACTCGCGACCCCGCAACAAGAAAAGCATTAGAAACCATACCTACGAAGTTAATTCGTTCCTAAATCCCTTCGTAGGTAGGGACACATTTTACCTGTAAATGCCCTAATCTGTTCTAACAACCCACAAAACTACTATACTATTTGTATAAACTATATTATGGTTAAAAACCGTAACAAATACATGTTAAAACTAGATTACGGCATAATAAATAGAAAAGGTATATTCATGCAAAGAACAGAGAAATAACGAATAAAAACAACGAACTGCTTGTTTGCTTATCTTTGGCGTTAGTCGACTAGGCTGGGCTAAGAGAAGACCGTGGAGAGCGGGAGTATAGCTTTCGGAGGAGGTGAGATGAAGCGACAAAAGTCGACAGTTGAGAGCGACCGTAATACGGAAATGAGCACATGCACATGAGTTTCAAACTTAGAATTTACTTTTTTTTTGGTTTCCTGTTTTTTTTTTCGTTTTTCTTTCCTAGGTAATTTATTTTCCAGTTTAATTTTCTTTTGTTTAACTGTTCCGCGTATCGTCTTCTCACTGAAGTTAGCTAGCGACTCAAATTGACTGTTCAGACACATTGTACGTAACTGCGAAAAACAAACGAGCCAATGGGATGACAGGTAATTTCTGGGTGTCTGGCAGCAGCTAGCAGTGGCCCCAATTATGTTAATGAGAAGATTGCGCCTGTACATCGTTTGTCAGTTTTTGAAACTTCGGTGTAATGTTACTGAGGCACAGCCGCATGTCATCTTCTACACTCAACCTATTTCTGTGTTTTGTTTTATATACAGCCTACAATCCTGCTTCGCAGAGGTATGTTGTTGCATAAAGAATCAACTCCTTTATCACAAATTTTGACACAGTCGGATAAACCGAACACATTGAAGCCCAAAAATAAATGTTTGCAGATAATTTTGGATGTTTTTTCTTGAATGATGCAAATGAAAGTCGGTTTGATGGCTCAGCAGTCATATCCATGAGATTCTCTGTAACACGTAGGGGCAGCTCAGGAAAATCTGTAATTGCAAATGGATTATTCATCCAATCTTGCTTGTTAGTGGGCGTTATTGCAATATCGTGTTCAAGCCTTTAGCAAGTTGCTCAGATATGGTATCCCGCATATTGACGTTTCTTTTAAAAATATATGTCTTTAGCAGGGGAAACATATCATATTCATTTCGTATCACGTAACTTTTCCATAGATTCAACTTCTTGTAATAAGCTGTATTTTTCGTTTTGTGATCGATGACAGTGAATCCGGGACCTCGCATGACTTGGTTGAGCGAATTCAACGAGGCAAATATCTCCGCTAAATACGTCACGTTTGCTATAAACTTTTCTTGACTGAATTTTTCAGCTAAAGATATTTGTTTCTGTTTCGTTAAAAAAGTGGTTATATCTTGTTGCAGTTCAACAACTCTATTTAGAACTCGATCTCGTGACAACCAGCGCACTTCTGAATGTAATAACAATGAAGAATGCTCGGAGCCCATTTCCTGGCACAAAGAAAAAAACAGACGTTGATTGAGAGGTCTTGCCTTAATGTAGTTAACGCATTTTATAACAGCATCTAGTGTTTCATGCAACTCCTTCGACATTTTTTTTTGTTGCCAATGCCTGCCTGTGCAGAAAACAGTGGGTCCATTTTATCCCTGGGACTTTGTCTCTAACTAGTTTCACAACTCCAGACTTGATACCAGTTTTTGCCGCTGCGCCATCGGTGCAAATTTCCGCACAATTCTCCCACGGGATTGAATGTTGAATGAAGAATCTGTCAAGACATTCAAAAATGTCTTGCCTTTTTGTATGTAAAGGCAGAGCTTTACAAAACAACAGATTTTCCAAGACCTCTCCGTTATAAATATATCTTATAAATACTGACAGTTGAGGGAAACTTGCTACATCGGTAGATTCGTCCTATTGAATGGCATAGCGAGGAGAAGCTTTCGTTTGATCAACGATTTGGTCAAGCACATCACCGGGCATGTCTTCGATTCTTCTTTTAACGGTTTTGTCCGACAAGGCAATAGAATTCAACATTTCGCTCTCCTTTTCTCCTATCATGATGTTTACAACCTTTTTCATTACTGGTAGTAACAGTTTTTCTCCGATTGTATGTGGTTTCTTTTGCCTTGCTATTTCGTAAGAAGCAATATAAGAAGCGTATACAGCGGATTTATTTGCAGTAATAAATACTTTCATGACTTTTGCTTGTGCTAATAGCACTGTTACGGACTGCTTATAATCAAATTTCATTTTGTAATCAAGTTGTTTACATTATAGTGTCGCAATCGCGTTGCTCAATTTATTTACATGTACCCCTTTGTGATGTCACATCGAGACGTTTCTAGACTTGCCGAAGTCGGCGAGTATCTTTGATTATCGAGACGTGCCGTTTGTAACTGTAATTCCTAGATTATGGTTGTAATGCAGTAGGTTGCGTATGACTTAGTTTAGTTACCGTGACCATTAGATTTTGTTTTTAGTTGTTTAGGGCTATTGCATTCAGACTAGTTATATGTTTATGATTGAATAGGAATTATAGCTCCACTGAATGACCCTTATTGTTATTTATTTGCAGTTAGTTATTTATCAAGTTATTTATCTTAATTGTGATTTAAGTTGTTCACTTTTGTAAATTCCGTTAGGGTACTCATTACCCGTTACGGTACTAGTTACCCATTACCCCGGTTCGGACGTCTCGTATTTGTTCTCATAACGTTATCTACATCTGCAAGTTACCTATATGTTTACTGTCATTGTTTCTGGATTTGCTGCTCGATGATTAACTTTCGACATTAACATTAAAGTGATGTGGAACCTTTTCAATATAAGTTTCAAAGTATTTCAGATTGTTTGATAGTGTGGAACTGGGGAGGGATTTTGCAAGGTTCAACTAAGATCGTATCAAAGTATTATTGTTTGCACCGAGCAAAAGGTTCGGAGTCTACAGTACGCTAAAGTCAAACGCTAGAACTCTAGTCCAAATATCCAACAAGCACATCCAATTTGCGTTCAAAATATTCAACTGGTTTATTGACGCAACCCGGGTGATTTGATTCGAGGTGACGTAGTAGTTTGTTTGGTTTCATTGATTCTTTGGAAAGAATTTTCTCGCAGACAACACACTTAGGCTTACCATTTACCAGTAAATCCAAGTTTCAAAAACGCTTTATCATAATATCGTTTTCTTGAAATTCCGGATGTCATTTTAGTGAAGAATTTGTGATAATGATTCAGTTATGTTTTATATTAATTTGAAATGTACCGGTAAGTAACTGCTTTGGAAAATTAGCAATTCTTTACATCCTTATATACGTATGTTTTTGGTTTGGCAAAATCAAGAAATTCTTTCTCCCTGCAGTCAGTTGAACAGGTGATGCAAATCTACCAACAATCCTCCGACTATCTATTCATTGTTATGCAATTTACGACACAGGTACGTTTCAACGTTACGTTACCGACACACTGATATGTAATAGACAGAGGAACAACGCATCAGCATGATACAATAATTAAGCGTAGTGGACATAATTTAATAGTCACATTTCCAACCCCATGGAACTATCTCTCCCTAAAACTCAATCTATCATGAAATCGAATTCAGCCGAAAACATAGATGGTTTAGCCTGCAAGTGCACGTGTAAAGACTGTTGCCAGATCAGGGTCAAAGACAACAATACTTCTAATTGAACAACACGCATAAAAAAGCTGAAAACATCATTGACGTTCTAATCACTAAATCGCATTCTCTACCTGACCTTTAAAAACATCACTTTACTAATTTCAAATTATTGATGAATATAAGCGAATTAATGTACATTCACAAGAAGTTAGGTGACCCCGGAAAATCTGCTCGCGACACTGTTCGGGGTCTCGACCCACAGGTTGAGAACCACTGGACTAGACGACGAGGTGCATGAAATCCGCAGAAAGAACATGCGCCAGCTGACGATTCCTTAGAGCAGGGTCGGCCAACTTTTTTAGCCGAAGGGCCACATTTAGTTTACTAATAATTGCGCGGGCCACTTAACATGGTAATTATGTTAATGACAAAAAAGTTAAAAACAAACAAAACCCTCGCATCCAACTTTCTCAATAATAAGAACAATAAAAAACAAAGATACTATAAAGTCAACAAAGGTATTTCTACGCGTAGATATTTGGTGTGAAGTTTGGCACTGTTTTTCGCTAACAAGTTTTCAATATTCGCTGAAATGGACGATGTAGCAATGCGAAGCAAATTTTTTATATGACTGTCAGAAATTAGTGATCTCATTTGCTTGTACAAGTAAGTGCTGACAAATAATGGGGTCATTAAAACTGCCATTCTGTCAATCCTCTGAAATTCTTTCTTTAGAGACGTATTTTTTGTAAAATTGAGTAATGGCAAGTCTTTAAACCTCTCCTTTAAATCAGACTGTTAATTGTACGTTATTTAAACCCCAAAGCAATTCAAAGTTGTCAACTCATCAATATTTAGCTTATTGACAAAACATCAAGGATTTTATGCATGTACATACCACGCCTAAACACACAGCATTGGCAATTATCATTTATGCCCCCGGCAGGTTTGACCAAATAATATTTGGTTGGTGCTACATTTGAGCGAGAGACCACGTGATAAAATAAAAAAAGATTGTCTGACAGATGAGATAACGTTAAAGAGAATAGTAAAAAAAACAAGTGTGTAAGCGACATGTGGCCCGCGGGTTGGACGACCCTGCCTTAGAGTTTTGTGGGTAACAGTAGATAACTTGAGAGAACACATTACAAGCACATACATATGCTTTTGCTGTTTCACAGCCTTTTAATCGTTTCGTTCGTAACGTTTATTGTTTCGCTGTACCTCATGTGGTATATTAGCTAGGGTAAAGGGTGACTTGGTAAATATATTTTTCATTGAATTTAGTTGATGACGATCAAAAGTGGTATAGTAGCGAGGGTGCCATAGTATCGAAGTTCGACTGTATACAAATTAAATTGATAGAACTGACATAAAAAAAGAATAGGATAATATCACCAGACAGTTAACATACAACAGTGTTTTGTTGCATAATAATGTGAAATGAATATAAAAAAAACTGAACCATTATTGGGAATCTACGTTTATCTTGTAGTAGACTATCACTCTTTTGGTAAATGTACAAATTGGCAATTTGTATTTGGTTCATACAAAAGTGTGACTGGGTATCATCATGCTTTGACTAAATATTTTATCAAACAGTCGATAAACGAAATAAAGTGGTAAATACTTACTCCAGGATCAGTTCTTCAAAGCCTCCTGAAGGGTGGTCAGTACCGGTAGTCGGTACGATCATTAAATAAAACGCCGTGGCTTGATCCCCTCACATTCTGAACTTCTTATGCATTAGCATTTATGTTTAACAATACATTATTGTTTCAATCTTTATTAAACTACGCGATAAGAAACTAGATTTAAATGCCAAAAACGGAGGTTGAACATCTTACTCGCCAATGGCGGGGAACTCATTTTTGGAATGAGTTCTCACTACCACGTCATCAAAGGCCGTTTCCAAGTTTTCGACAAAAATGTTCGCGTGATAACCCACCTTTAAGCACGATTAACCTAAATTTTGCATATTATCCCGGCACAAAATGTCATAAAAAAGGATCGATTAGACTCACGTTACAATACACACTTTCAGTGGCACAGCCAATATTTTCAAAGCGGTCTGGAGATCAGAATTCGGAAATTTACATGAATGGGTCTTGAAGCGTCCGTCGAATTACGCCACTCGTAAAAATAGTCGGATCTTTTCAGAATTTCAACATACTGAAGACCGAAAACTTGATATCGCGTGTAGAGTTATTTGAGATTGATTTAATGCAGTGCCCAAATCAGGGATGTCCAATTCGAATGTTATATTCGAATATCGTTTTTTTTTTCGAGTTTATAAGAGCACATATCCTAGCGCCGCGGTCCACGTTCCGATTAAAAACATTTTACAATTACTTCATTTTTATCATAATCGAAGGCAGCCGTGTGCGCACGGCAATAAATTAAATCCACCTGAAAAGATTTCAATTAGCGCTGACTTGAATTGCTTATAATACGTCGAGGAGGTTTTTGATTGAAAATGTTTTACGAATAATATATATACGAAATTATTATCGTATATTTAAATTTAGTCGAGATAGTTTGTGCGGCTTCGACAATAATTCTAAAAGCAAATTATGTCGGGTTAACTCATTTGATGGCACCCCAGAAGTATGTGCACCAAGATGGCGTACACCGGGACGTAGTATGTGTACCAGGTTAGAGTTAAGCCACAATTTTATTCCAAATTTACCTATTCTTGTTCTATTATGAGTTCCGGGACTAGCCAAGTGACTTCCGTAGTACTTGTACCTAGAATTATGACCCAATCCGAACCTGGTACACATACTACGTTCCGGTGTCCGCCAACTCGGTTCATATAACCTACTTCGGGAGCACCCATTTGATTATGACAATGATCGTGTAATAATATTTGCAGTTTTCTGAATCATCGAATGGTTTAGTGAGCAAAATGAAATACTAAAAAAACTCCGACCGCCGCCCTCTCACTCTCCACGGTCTACGTTCGTCGATTTTATTTGTTATTTCTTTATTCTTTCTATGTGTACATTTTCTATTTATTATGTGGTAATTTAATTCTATCATGTGATTGTTACGGGTTTACCCAGTAGCATAATTTATACGAAAGTTATGTCCGAGTTTTGTGTAGGCTTAGAACGAATTGGGGTCGTTACTTTCAGAATTTTTTAACTACGAAGGGGATTCCGAAACGAATTAATTTCGTAGGTAGAGTTTCTGCTGTATTGACAGCCAGTTGTGATTATTTTTCATGAGATATCGTTGTTAGAAAAATCCCAAGATCTACGATAAAATCCCAAAGTCTACCCAAATTTTTTTGGTACAATTAATAAATTGCTTCAACGTACCTAATCAGGCCATAGTCAGGATTTTCAAAAGCGGTTCAAAATAAATATTGATTGCCCCGAAATTCTTGCAAAACGGCTCCTGTAATTGTAGCGCTAAAAGAACCGACTTTTTACTGACTAATAATTTTTCAGTTGCGCCAGGTATTCACGACCAATACTAGACTATTCAAAATGTCTTGCTTCGTTGAATTAATTGCGGTGCGCCGACTTACGTCAAAATATGAGCATCACTATAGAATATAAAGGCAATACCAAATAATGGAATACTGTATGTTTATACAGTATGTATGTACAGTACAGTATGTACATGTACAGTATGTACTGTATGTTTATACAGTATTTATCGCTAGTTGTGATTCGTATTTTTTGCGATGTTGCGAATTCTACAAATCCGATATGTTCTCACAACACTGACTCCGCTCTGCCACTCCTATTATTTTTTTATTTTTCAACGCTAGAAGAATCTCTAGGTCTGGGATAAAATATCAAAAAACTACGATTTATTTTAGTACATTAAAAATTGACTGAATATGCATTACATTATTTATCTTATATTTCATAATAACCGCAGAGTAAAAGTTGCATGTGACCCCGACGATAGTTTCATAATGCCTTAAAACAGGGATGTGCAAACTGTGGCTCGATAAGAAAATTTGTACGGGTCGCGGAGAAACGCCAATTTTGAATGGTGTTCCCACGAAACGAGTTTTCAGATAATTTAATTTGGTGGGTGCGAGCAATTTTAATCTTTCTCTCTTTTACAAAGCCTATACTAGGTACCACTGTCATAATACTAAAACAAGCTAGCAAAATCCTGTTACGAGATGCACAATGTTATAAAAACGCGTGCCTCACTGAATTCGATTAAAATTAAAAGCATGTGAGCACACATACATGAAATTTATGTTTTTATCGCATCATCGTCTTCTCACTGAATCCCGCTAGCAACACGTTGTATAAACCCGCGGGAAATAAACGTGCCAGATAATTTTTTGCCGCGTCTCACAGGGCTGCAATGTTTTAAACAAAACGTTAGAAACGCGTTTTAAAGGTTTTCGATCTTTCGTATGTAGAAAATATTATGTTAGCCGAAGCAATATTACGAGAAGAATTTTCGTAAATTGATATTTTGTATACAGAGCCTTTCATTGGTAGAGTTTCTAGGTGCGGCCCACGGCTTTATCCATGAACTTGTATATGGCCTCCTGTCAATGAAGGTTGCACATCCCTACCCTAATAGATATATATCGCAGGCATAGTGAAGGAGAATAAATAACGATGTGAAGGTGCTCGGTGTCCAACGTTACGGATCACACTGAATTAGATCGGCTAATATAACAAAATTCAAACGTACACCATTCAGACATTTCCACAATCCTCAAAAATTGATCAGAAACCACCCTCTGGGTCGCATTTCCCACTTTGGATTTAATATACGATGTCACCTACATGGTCGCACTTGTGGCCAAATATAAATTTGTCCGAATACATCATATAATTTCTATTTCAACAGTGTATATGAATACGACCGTATAAAAATATTTCCATTGAATTTCCCGGTATAATACACCATTTTACGAGATTTCAGGCTTTAATTTCACGAGGCTCCGCCATAAGATGAGCATTGTTTAAGCGCCCCAGAATATGATTTTACAGAAGGTCACTCAAGCGTGGCACGTCTGTGGCGACAACAATGAGTTTTCTATTCATTGTCAAGTCATCAATGGTCATACCAGAGACAATGCATAACAACAAGACGTCAAGCTGCCTTTGTTTATTTACCATGATTTAACGTGAATCTGTTGGCCACGGTCTGACATCTAGTGGGAGTTTACTACTTACCGTCGTCTGCCCAACTTTTTTTTTCAGCGGAACGTTGGTAGAGTTGCGGTTTGAGCTATAAATTCTTGAAAAATCTCCGTAATAATAAAAAACAAGAATGCGGGAAGTGGTGGAGAAAAGCGTTAATGTCAGAATATACCGGAAGATAACAACCACGCGAATCGCAGCTGTTCAAAATATCATCCACGAAAGCTTTAAATGGTGATGCAGTGCACCGGTACTACCGGACCTATGCAAGAAACATATCTTGATCAAATTAGCAAAACAACTACTGGGATCAATTTGTTCTCATCATTCGAATTTATTGGAATTTGACTCAAAAATAAGAATTTTTGTGTCTAAATTAATTTAGTTACCGTTATTTTTATATCATATACCGTAGGCTAGTTTGTTCATTCGGTATCCAGTTGCACCAGGACATTAGATTAACGCCATACGGCATGTTACAATGTTAACGCAGCTGGTTAACAAACAAGTAATATAGTTGGTTCGCGGAAATACAGTTTCAGCGAATCAAAATAATAACTGTTCAACGCGCTGCTTTAAAAAATTGTAATTGTATTCTTTCTGCGGTCTGAATGAACGATACATAGCTACCAAAAATAGCGAAATGTAAGTACATGGTCAAACGCTTCAAGATATAATAATTGACTGTCGATGCATGTGTATTGTACTGATAAAATGTTTTATAATTTATTCCAATGAAAAAATACAGTTTTTAGTAAAAAAAACGAAAAATATTGATTTTTGCTAGTGCAAATTTTGATAAGAATGAAAACATCAATGCAAGCAGGTATTGCCTTTTCTCTAATTTTTGTTTACAGAGACTGCTGCCGAGAGTTGTTTTTGAATATGTCAAAAAAGAATGCACTCTATGTTGTGTTAGTGTGCTGTCTTTGTGATGGACCTTTCCCCGACCTTTGACCCTCGAAAAATTCTTCCTGTACTTTACCATTGCAAAATTTTCAGGGCTATTTTAAGAGTGCTTTTGCGAGTTGGCGCCTGTAAAATGGGGTATGTGTTTCAAACCATCATTATGATTCATCGCATACAACAAACTGTTTTTTAAAAGTACCGGTAAAGAATTTCAGGCTAGTCTATCACAGCTATTTCTACAATAATTTTTATTACTGCAATTAAATTAAAACTCCTAGGAAGACAGCGTGATCATTGAATTATCTGATTTTTATTTAAGTTCCCGAAACACAACTGAAAACTAACGAAAGATTTCAAAAACGCGAAAACAAGGTAATGTTTACAACCACGCTTGAAAATCTGTCTGAGTGGGAAAAGTGTCTGAGCGGATGCGAAAAGGGGGCATTGTTACGTCACTCTTCGCATCTTGCTGATTGGCCAATGTCACGAAATAAACAAGGAAGTCGATGCTCGGGGAAAGGTCCATTGAGGTATCGCTTTTGATGCCTATTTTTTGTGCATGCCTCCACATTTATACAGCGGTTACCAACCAAGGACCACAGATTAATTGGAGGGAGCCACCAGTAGGTTATGTCACATGTGGTGTTTGAACATGGGATTTGGAATCTCCCAATGAAAATAACAATATAAATACCACTGGAACGATGAACAAGACCATGGGAAGGGAATAATATTTTATTACTGGCATTGCACAAATTGATAGACCTAAAGTTTTTTTTTTTCTAAAACATTCCAATACACAGCTCAGACACCGAAAAAATACAAGATTTGAAATTTTCTTCCAAAATATCACAATTCACCTAACTTTATACTGAAAAACATTTGGTGTTTCTAACCAACTTCTGTTGTAGATACAGTATTTGGAGCTAAGTTAGGCCGGCCGCACACAACATCAATATTTTTCTGCAAAAAATATTTTCTACGCAATATTTCTCACGAAAATATTTCTTGGCGCAATATCAAGAAAAAATATTTCTTCGCTAGCGCACACCGAGTGTTCTTGTTTGTTCAATAATTATCCGCGCGCCGCGCCACTTCGTTATGTCAGGCAAAATTCAGGTCTTGCATTTACAAGGTATTGACAAGCGACTCTACTTATATGGAAATATGTATGAAGTGTGTTTCCAAAATGAAGTAATGATACCGGTACGGTACCCCCACGAGATATATGCAGTCTCTGCGTACGGCGCGCCTGTTCACAGTACCGCACAGAATGGCGGTAAGTGCATGTAGCCTACAACCGTACCGGTCTGTCGGTACGTACCTGTAGTAATAGATACCGTACGGTAACGGAGAGAAGGTTGCAAGGTTACTTTAGGGATCTGCTGTTTTCATTCAAATTAACTGATGCGTTACTGGGTAACGGTATCTGAGATATGCTTATACGAACTTTAGAAAGTCTGAAAGTTAGCAATTTCCACATTAAGCCAAGAATAATTTCAAAATTGCACTGTACCGTACCGGTACCTTACCCTACTGTGTTTTCTGGTCAGACTCATGTACATACTTGTAGGTAGCGGCATCAGAAATTTAGACAAGTGTCTGTGCATTATACTTCTAACTGTTTTCTCTTTTCAAATATATGTAGGCTGCAGGAGATTGTAATATTTATATAGGCCTATGTGTCACTGTCAGTATGGATGATGACGAAGAAGATATCAATGTCATTTTATTATTTTGGCTTTCAAAGAAAAAGGAAAGTCAAAGGAATCGCCGTATCTGGACTCATCCGATTAACAAAAAGCGAAGTGTTTACGGTTCTTATCACCACGTACCATCTTAATGACCTCATTGAAACATTTACTCGATGAACATGCACCTATGGTACCGGGTTCTCGCAAAAAAACAAAAATTCTATCCAAACCCTGGATTACGAATGGTATCCAAACATCCATTAGATTAAAAAGTAAAATGCATAAAAAATATTATTTGCATGGCAGTGAAAGCCAACGCGCACATTACAAAAAATACCACAACATCTTAGTTCACCTACTAAGAAAATCAAAACAAGCTTATTATTTGTCAAAAATGAAAAGCAATAGAGGAGATGTAAAACAAACATGGCAGACAATAAAGGAGATTGTGAACATTAAATCGAGGAACAACTCCTCAATATCAGAACTAAAACTTCAAAATGGACTCAAAACTAATGATAGCCTAACCATTGCATCCGAACTTAATAAATTCTTCTCAAATATTGGAAAAAATTTAATAGCAGATGTTCCCACAACAAATGAACATTTCTCGAGCTTTCTAAAAGCTCCCGTTGAGGAGTCAATTTGTATGCGACCAACAAATGTGACCGAAGTCTTCAATACCATTCTTGCTTTGAAAACGGGAAAGGCCACAGGCCCATATAACATCTCTACATTTCTCCTTAAGAAGATTGCTGAAATAATCTCACCCATCATAGTAAATTTCTTCAACACGTCTATAAGAATAGGCATATTTCCATCTGCGCTGAAACTTGCCAGAGTCATACCATTATACAAATCAGGTGATAAAACTAACCCAACTAATTATCGACCAATCTCCATCTTATCATGTCTGGCAATTGTCTTTGAGAAACTTCTGTATTGCAGATTAAGTGATTTTTATGATGAGAACAAACTAATAAATAAATGACAATTTGGTTTTCAAAAAAATCACTCAACAAGCCTTTCATAGAATATATCTATGATAAATTCGAGAAGGGAGAGCATGTCTGCTGTGCCTTTTTAGACCTAAAAAAGCCTTTGATACCGTTAGTCATAGCATACTCCTTCACAAACTTAATCACTACGGAATTCGAGGTTGCGCGCATGCTCTCATCAAAGATTATCTGCAGGGCAGACTCCAATTTGTCGAAGTTGACTCTCACCGTTCCCAAGTTCTTCCAATCGAAGCTGGTGTAATCCAAGGGTCTTGCCTTGGCCCACTATTATTCGTTCTTTTTATAAACGACATCTCTCATTGCTCTGATTTGATGACCAAATTATTTGCAGATGACACCGGTCTTCTCTGTAGTTCCAAATCTTCACTGAATCTCCAAAATCATGTCAACCTAGAAATGGTAAAAATTTATAATTGGATGCTGAGTAACAAGCTCACCATCAATATACAAAAGTCTAAAGTAGTCCACATTAAGCTAAATCACAACCGCGACAAAACTCCTCTAGAAATCAAAATCAATGGAATCGAGCTCGAGTCTGTGCCTTCGTAGAATTATCTGGGGTTAAACATAGACAATCGTCTACAGTGGGATGTGCACATCAATGAAGTGCGAAAAAAACTTTCACGTTCAGTAGGCATCTTGAGCAAACTCCAACATTACACGGACAGAAATACACTGAAGATAGTTTATTATTCTCTCTTTCAAACATATATCCAATATGCAGTTGTTGCATGGGGATCAGCCTCCAAGTCAAAACTAAATCCTATTAAAGTTTTACAGGACAGGGCCGTTAAAATTCTCTATAGGCCTACTGCTCATATTAACATGAATATTATGTATCATGATTATGAAACTGGTGTCCTGACCCTGAAGTATACCGATATTTATCATCTAGAAATTTGTAAGTTGATGCACCAATTCCACAATTGTTGCCTACCACAGGCATTTAATAACTATTTTGTCAAGCAAAGCAATGTTCACAATTATAACACTAGATCAGCATCTACATCATCACTCCATGTACCTCGCCAGACTTACACTAAAACTCAAAATTCACTCAAATATAAGGGTGTTATTATGTGGAATGCTCTCCGTGCTGATTTACGAAGCATGTCATACCAACTTTTCAAATCAAATATGAAAAAGAATTTCGTGTCGACTTACTTCGAATGTTTGTAACAACCCGACCAAGATCTTTATTGTGGCTGCTTTTATGACACCACCTGAAAAAAAATATAATGTGAAAGGTTATTGAATCACTGCAATGACCTAGTAATTACTGTATACTTGCAATAGTTAATATATTATGTCTTCATTACTTTACAGCAACTATCTTTATATGACAAACGTTCATTACTGTATTTACTTTAATGTAGTGCAGGGGTCGGGAACCCATGGCTCGCGAGCCATATATGGCTCTTTTGGTGACGGCATATGGCTCCCAGAAAAATCTAATATGCTAAGACTAGGCTTACTATTGTTTCAAGATTTCAAACTCTTTTATAGCCAAATTTGGCAGGAAATTCCCAATACGTTTGAGAACGCGCGCCCAGCACATGTCTATGTTATGTAAGATATTTACTAGACAGGCATTGTGACAAACAAGGGGATTCTGGAACATGTATTGTGACATCACAAAGCGATATAGTTTCAAAAACACTACGGAGTAACCTAAACGAAGAGGGTGATGAGTATCGTAGATTTCAACTTGGGCTGCAAGTGAGCAACCGTTCAAGGCCCTACATGCGGCATCAGAAATCACATTAAATGTATATTGACATTGTATGTGTTGACTTTCGAGTAAACATTTCAGGTCTGATTAATTGAAGAAATGGTATATGGCCCGCACGGAAATGCAATTGAGAATATGTATATTTTATGGCTCTCTTGGCCAAAAAGGTTCCCGACCCCTGATGTAGTGAATGAGTTCATATCTGATTTCTGTAATTGAATCAATGCCCAGAGCAATGACACATGTTATTCATATGTTAAATAGCAAACAAAACATGTTCTATTAACATGATTTTTTTGTCGACTTACTTCCAATTGTTTGAAACAATCTGTCTCTTAAGTTGTTGTATTACTGTTTTCATACCCTCACCTAAAACAGAGTAAATAATGTTATTGAACTATTCCTAATGACCAAGTACTGTAAATATGGCTTAGCTGTGATAATTGACGTAATTATTGCATTACTAATTTTCTCATTACGCTGTCCTTATATGTTCAAACTGTCGTCCAGTGCAAATCATTCTTTTAATGGACCACGTCTGCATTGATATACAGTATATCACTGCAGCACTGAGTACCGTTACCGGTACCTACCACGTTACCGTATCTCGTTTAATTTAATTTTAGCGTCACAGATATTCCGTCTTCCTATTTAATGCTACAAGATTTTATTACCTGTTTTCTTTGCTTTCAATATCCACCGCGTCTAATTGAATGCCGCTGTTACGCCTTCAGAATCTGACGTTTATTGCCGACTGTTAGACAATGCGCATCACAATAGTATTGTTGTGACCCAGTCCATTAATGCCATCTCCATGGTTACCAAGTTAGTGGTGTTCAGTGTCGTGTTTTGTTGAAGTGAGCGACTGTTGATTATAGCAGATTATCGAGATATTGTATGCATTTTATTTTCCAATTTACTTACACTTGATTCGACTTTTTCTTCTTTATAATATAGTGTCCAGAGTTATTTATAGGTGCCGCTGCTCGATAACCACCACTGATTTCCCGCGTCCTTTTCATCCTGTAATATGGCCTATTCATAATCCATTGCCATTTGCATCTTTGCGCCTATTTAAACTATGGTTATATAAAAAACTACTTATTACTGAGTGTTCGCAATCAGGCTATCTCTAGCCAATGTATACAACACGTATCAGCATTTCAGACCTTTATCTACCCGATTAATCAGGGAATACCCTACGAGTTATCCGGTAGGATGGGATTTTCAAACCTGTACCGGTACATTTTATTCTCAAAACATAACTTCCGAGTTTCCAAATTAAATTAGATGACGAATCTTGGGTGTCGCTGCTCGATAACCAAATTTGGTTCCCCGCGGCTTCCCTTCCCCAGTAAAAATATGTGTTAAATTTTGTTTATCTTTTGATTTTGTATGTTATTTTTTTGCTGGTTGGAAAAAATAAAATTGACTATGACTATTCCATGAATTGAGCAATGATCGTCTGCGGTTCCGCAGAATGCAGTATTCAAGAATGTCTATAGACTGCTTCAACATACTGGTTTCAAAAATAACTCCATTCGTGAAAAAACGACGAGACACAAACTCCAGGAAATATATCAGAGTTGAAGAAAGATTGGTTGTCACTTTAAGGTGGTTGTCTAGACATTGTTGTTTGATGCGGTCTAGTCTTATAAGCTTCTAAACCTATTTTCATAGATTAATGATCTCATGGGTTTGGCGGTATAGGCTGGTAACCAGACGAGAAATCGTGGTTCGCCATATGATTAAGCCGTATTATCGGATAAATATGTAAATCCTATTCTATCTATGTTGAAAATCCTTTTTTGTTTTCTATATTATTGCTGATACATTTTGGCAAGGAATAAGCTGGCAGGCATTTTCTAATGAAAAGTATTTTACACTGGATTGAGTTTTAGGCAAATGACCTTCGATTTCAGAATGGGAGAGACGACCATTGGAAAGATTGTTGAGGAAATATGCGAGGCTATTTTCAAAAGTCTCAAAAGCGAATACATGCCCACACCAAAACAGAATGACTGGCTTGAAATTGCCAATAATTTTCACAAATTGTGGAATGTGCCTAATACATTAGGTGCAATAGATGGAAAACATATAAGAGTGAGAAAGCCTCATGGGAGTGGATCATCATTTTTTAATTATAAAGGTTATCATTCGTTGGTTCTCATGGCTTGCGCCGATGCCGAAGGGATCTTCACTACTATCGATGTTGGTGATTATGGAAGAAACAGTGATGGAGGAGTATTCAAACAATCCAGTTTGGGAAAAGCATTGTATACTGGCCAACTCTCACTCCCATCTGATTCTCCATTGCCATCATCTGAAACTGAACAAACTTTTCCCTACTTTTTCATTGCGGATTAGGCATTTCAGTTATCCAGAAGGATAATGAAACCTTATCCACAACGAGGGCTTACTTCTGACAAAAGAATATATAATTATCTCATGTCACGTGGGCGGCGCATTATTGAATGCGCATTTGGAATGATGTTCGCAAAGTGGGGAGTATTGAATACTGCTATGAAGTGCATAGACATGAACAAAGCTGTGTCAATTGTTTGTGCAACATGTATACTGCACAACTTTGTCAGAATTTTAGAAGGAAAGCCAATGGAAAAGTTTGTTGAATTCATTTCCAAAAAAAGTTCAGATATTCCCTCTCAACAATTGCTAGGTAGTATGCCAGAAAATGGAAATCGCCCAGCAAATGAAGCAATAAGAATACGCGACAGCATTTGTGAATATTTTATGGGAGTTGGCAGTGTTCCGTGGCAGACACAATCTGGGGCATATGGGAGACCAAAACTAAGCTAGAACTACCATAGGTACACTTCTGACACCAACAAACTGATCAAAATGCTTCTTTGCAGTCGAATGCTATAATACTGAGGCTGGCTGATATCAATGTGTTAATGCATACCAACATTCTACTCTGAGATGACCAAACTCAAATAATTTACCAATTCCCAATACATTTGCAGGAAAATATCTTCTATGGGGTCACGCTGAACAGAACAAGTGTATATACGTTGGACTGATTTTATATTTAGGAGGCTGGGGTAAAGACTGCTTTGAATGGTTTTTACAACTGGCAGAACATGAGTTTGCATCCGTCTAAACGAACTTGGTTTAATTTGTTCAATTTTACAAAAGCGTCAGAAACCACTACCTATATGCATTTACTTCGACAAAATAAATGAAAACAGTATCTCTCATTTTGATGTTTATTTATATTGATAGTTTTTACCAAAAGCCAGATTGAAATAAGAATAGTTCGTAATCCAGCAATGTTAATTTGGCATGATCTAATCACAGTCAACCTGCAGTATAGTTATACAATCATTGTCGCTATCTTCCACATTTTCTGTAATTAACTCTAAGATCCTCTTTTTAAATTTCAACTTTCTCTTTTTATCAAAGGTCTTCATATCTGGCAAAATAGACATCAGAAAATTAAAATCGGGGTCATTCCTTTCCAATCCTCTCTCCTCTCTTGCTTTTAGGTAACTTATTATTGCTTTATCAATATTTGATGCTTTGCTCTCAATCTGAACCCTTTTGACCAGCCTTCTTTTCTCTCTAGCATCACCCTCTTGTACAATATCACTTGCACTCAATGAACTTCCTTCAAAGCTTTGGTCTGACGATTCATTCTCTGCGGTTTCATAATCAGGACATTCAATAACTTCTAAATCTAAATTCTCTCTCTGTGCCCTCGCGCGGCGCGGCGCGGCGGTGTGGCTCAACGGGCTAAGCGTTAGGAATACGCTCGCCACCGCACCTCTAATTACTCTGCGTGGGTTCGCAGGTTCGAATCCCATGCAGGGATGGTTATGTGCGAGAGGATTGCTGGACTCCTCGCCGTCGTTGGGTGGTTCACGTAACCGCTGGTCGGTTACGGCTTCCTCCACCACCAAGTCCATGCTTCCGAAAACAAACAATACAGTAAAAACTAATCCCATACCCGACTTGGAATGGTAACCGGACGAGAGGCCGTGGTTCGCCATATGGATAAGCCGTCTTATCGGCTTTCCTCTCCCCCGGGATAAATATGTAAATCCTATCCTATTTTAAATGAGGCATAACAAATCCAATATATTCATGCAAGTAATAGGATTTCTTTGCTGTCGTGCCTGATCCTGACGGTGGTTGGTCACGCAGATTTTTCCTCAGAGCTGTCCTGAGCTTCTTCCATGTCTCCTTGCAGTTATCCACTGAAATAATTATCATCTAATAATAAATTGAAAACTTTTGATAAGCCAATGACAAGAAAAATAAAATAAATTTTATCCTCAACTCAAGGTGGTATGGTATTGATAGAGTTGTATGCTAAGGGGTATTTGATATGAATTTGCAGTTGGACACAGACCGAGAAAAAGTCAACGTTTGAAGAAATTTGACTAAGTGGAAAAGAACTATTTACATACATTTTTAGGAGAAAAACAAACAGGTGCGTAGATAGTTTTTCAACAAATGGGTTGAGAACTGACAGCTAGTCAAATGGACGTGAAAACTTAGGAAAGCCTGGTAGGATATGCCACATCTTTGTACAGAGAAAATATTTTACTGATGTCTTGTATACTATGTGCAATACTAACCGGTTTCATTCACTTCTGCTACTGTTTTCCAAATTAACATCTGCACATTTCTGTCACTGTATGCCGGGCTACACACATCGTAAACCGTGACCGTTTCATTTTAAGATAACAGATATGATTCACTGAAAATTATAACCATCAATTCAATTCGTATACCAGAAACTTATATATTCTAAATTATATATACTGAACTGTACGTATAGATGCTTATAAGAAAAAATTTTAGGGGCGAATTTTTGGCTTATTAATAAACTAATAATGTCACAACAACCAAACACTGTGTGTAACTTTTTATGTGTCATAATCCGGCTGTATTTGAATTTCAGTACGGTACCGGTATGTCAGTATGTGTGACACCGGTACCAAAACACTGAAACATTGTTTGGACTTTCAGAATCAGTTGTTCCCCAAAATACCGTATACTGATAAACATGCACCGGTAGCTACCGGTATGTTTTCATCATCTTGTCACCCAACAATTAGAATAGGATTTACATATTTATACCGAGGAAGCGAAAATTAAAATGAAATACGGTACTGGTTCCCGGGATAGAAACCATCTAGCCTCAGTTTATGTACCGGTACCGTATTTTCCACCATGTCCAACTGCCCTGATTGCTATTACCGGTCTAACTTCACCATGCGAACCACAAAGCAATGTCACAAAACTAAATAACTGTTTATTCTAAACTTACTCTTCACAACCGTCAACAAGATAACGCAAACAGCTGAAAACGCAGCTATGGCGAGTTTCCCCGCAAGGCAATTATCGCGCGCAAGCAATAAAAATAGAACATGATCTGTTGCTCGAAAATAATAGAACAGCAATAAATTCACTCAAAATATTGCCTAAATTCACGAAACAATAAAGTCTCACGTGTGTGCGGGTTTTCAATAAACAAAGGGAGTTCTAAAAAATATATTGCGTCGCAATAAAAATATTGTCGCTGTGTGCGGCCGGCCTTAGACTTGGACCAACTTCGAAATTTTTTGTTTTGTTCAGCAGGTATCCTCATTGGTGATCAAGCTCCCATCAATGTAATGAGTTAGCTACGGTTTCAGGGAACAGCCAATTTCACGCCAATGTTGTGCGATCGATAGTGTCCTGTTTGACGTGAAATAAACACCTGCATTGAGATAATATTCTCATATGTGAGAAACACTTCCATAGCACAGGGATTTGCAAAATGTGAGCCATTTATGTTTTCTTGTTTTTCTGTAACTTTTCTTGCCTTCCTTTTTCGCTACCTAAAAGAATAATCGAATTCCAAGCCACTTCTTTGTCAATTGTAATCAATGACAATCAAATGTATCTTAATTTCATTATAATTCTGCCACTTGTTCATTTGGTTTTGCAGCATCAGATTCGACCAGGATCTCTTCCAACCCTAAAGGTGCGTTTACACTGGACGCGTCGCGGCGCGGCTTTTGGTCGTGCGGGGCAGGTGTTTACATAGCGCGCGTCATTTTTCCACCACTCAAGGGCGCCAGAGGCGGTTGCTTAGGAACATTGACGCGGGAAATTCAGCTAGAAATTTCGTCTGCTTCCTACTCCGCTACAAAATTTACAAATATGCCACTTTCAAAAAAGAAAAGATTTGGCAAATATTACAGAGCGAAAGCAAAGAGAACATTGGGTTCATCCTATTTTAAAAAGGAGAAAAGAGCTTGGTAAGTTCAAATCATTGCCCTGTGAAACTGCGTGGTCTTGCCTCAAAATACTAATATAAAATTAAGTAATCATAGGCTATCTTATCCTGTTTTCTTCATCTACCTGTGTATTGAACAGACGGTAGAGCTTGAAGTTGAATAAAAATTTATCTTTCATTTGATAATACTTTCTACGCAGGTGAATACCATAGACTTGTCCAAGAAATGCGACTTGAGAGAACGGTTGCATTTCGAAACCAATACCGCCTGGACCCTGATATGTTTGATGATCTGAGGAGTCTAGTGGCTCCTTACATCACTAAAACCACGACTAATTTCCGAGAACCTATATCTCCTGAAAAGAAGCTTGGAATAACATTGAGGTAAGCAATGTACCATTTGAAACTGTATATTCAAATCATGTAACAAAATGTATGTGGAAGAAAATATTCAAATTATAACACATCCACATAGTACTATTAAAAAAAAACACAACATCAAATAAAAGTGCACATATATCATATTTTTAGCAACAGGGGATTCTTATACCACAATAGCAGATTCATATGGGACATCGAAATCAACAGTTTCAGGAATAGTCACAGAAACTTGTGGGGCAATTTGGAAATCACTCAAAAAAGAATATTTAAATCCACCAACAGTTACAAAATGGAAGCAAATCGCTGAAGAGTATGAGAAAAAGTGGAATTTCCCACATTGCATAGGGAGCATAGATGGGAAACATACAAATTCAAGCACCGATAAATTTAGGGTCCTTTTATTATAATTACAAGCACACCTTCAGCATTGTGCTAATGTCCCTTGTTGGCGCCAATTACAATTTTGTTTTTGTAGATGTGGGAGCTTACGGAAAGCAGAGTGATGGAAGTGTTTTCTCCCACTCTGCTCTCGGTCAGCTCCTAAATGAAGGGGCCCTGAATTTGCCGGATGAAACAACACTTACTAACAGCTCAAAAAAAGGTCCCTATGTGATAGTGGGGGATGAAGCTTTCCCATTCCAAAATCACCTGATGAGACCATTCCCAGGGCGAAATTTGCCAATTGATGAAAAAGTTTTCAACTACAGGCTATCCAGGGCAAGGCGAGTAGTAGAAAATGCATTCGGTATAATGAGTGCGAAGTGGAGAGTTTTTAGGAGGCCCATGGGTGTGTCGCCACAAAAGGCAGAGTTGGTTGTGAAGGCAGCATGTTGTTTGCATAATTATGTAATTAGCCATACACTGATAGACGCAGGTGAAGTGGATAGGGAAGATCCGGAGGGAAACATAACAAGAGGAAGTTGGCAAGTACATGAGGATAATAGTTTTTTGCCCCTGCAAAGGCAAGGTCGCAGAAATAGTGTAGCGGCGGCGGCTGTTCGTGACAGCCTTAAAAATTATTTCATGGTTGATGGAGCTTGCCCCTGGCAATTTCAAAGAGTCAGAAGGACATGAAAAGTTACTTTTATGGTTACCATGGAAAAAACATATTACTGAATGAGAGATTTTACATTTGACACGCAACACTAAAATATTTTAAGCTGTAATCAATTTAGAAAATAATCCAAATTTTTCATCAAAGAATATTTCAACTTAATTGAAAAAAGAATTTGTGCTTAATGAAAGAAAATGAGCGGAGCAGAAAGATGAAAATCATGCAAATACTCCACAGTGGTGTAATTAGAAATAGCCAGAATGAAAAAGCATACTGCCTGAATAAATAATAAAATTGTTGAGGTAAACTAACAAGGAAAAACATTAAATTTTATTGAAAATTGAGTTCTTGTTTAGAGAAGGTTGCTCAAGTTTGTATGGAGTCAATTCAATTTAGTAATGTACAGTAATTAAGATAAAAAAAAAGTTTGAATTTATTTTCTAATTTTCAAGTGGGAAGTTGAACTTGAATCATTTCTCAAATTCAGCCTCATGGAGTAATTGTATGATTTTCATCTTTGTTAATGACGCATGCTCAGGAGACAGTCTTTTCAGCTGTGGTAGAAGTGAAAGAAGGAAGAGTTTGTCTGGGTCATCTAAAAATAAAAATACATAGTATCAATATTCCATACCATTACGTGTTTATCTATAGGAGCATGCTATGCATACGCTCCTTTAATTCTACAACATACTAAATTAATTTTGATCACACCATATCGTGTGTGACCGTATAAAAAACATGAAACAAAAACGATGTTTAAATTGTTAAAAAAATTACCATCCTTCTCCTCAAGAATTTTCAAAATCCGCATGTTCACTTTTTCCTTTCTTTTTTTGGTGTCGGTGCGACAGAAGATGACCCAGACACTTCTTCCCCTTCTACCACAGCTGATAAAGTGACGAGATCTAAATTTGAGGACGTTATGAAATAGAATAGGGCCTGAAATAACTTCAAACTAATAAAGAATTTAACTTATACTAAACTGAACAGATCATTTCAAAACATGTGATAGATATATCTTGAAATAGGCACATACTTTTCATCATAGTAACATATCACAGCTTAATAATTACTCTTGTGCCGACTTTATGCAAAATAACTTACTATCGATGCTGCACGAGGGAATCTAAAAAACTCATTTGTTCGAATAGACTCCATTTATTGGTGGAAAAGCCTCCGGGTGCTCCAGATCTCATGCTGCTTTCATTCTTATTTTTAATCTTCACAAATCTGTCCCTCAAAGCTTTCCATTTCTCTCTTGCCTGCTATCCTAAATATCATTGTCAGATTGTGGTGTTAGTTAAGCAAAACAAGCTTTTGTACTTTCAAATATTTTAGGCAACGTGATTTTGCCATCAAGATAAATCTAGTAATCCCGTAATAAAAGTAACTTACCAGTAACATGGAGCAACGCTCGAATCTCCTCCCGATTGGTTGTTTTAATATTTACATCTCGATAATCATGACGACTCATGTCATACAGACATGGTCTACATTGCACCTCATATTTAAGTAGCTCTTCAAAAGACATAACTGCGAAACAAAGTTTGTAATGAATTCAAAATACAATTGTTGTTAGAACTCATATAGCAAATAGTAAAGACTTCAATCTTTCACTAGTACTGTACTTGCAATCAATTTTATTCTGGCCTAGATAACGGTACCTAATTTGATATTACAGTTATAAAATGCAGTACCTTCAGGCCTTAGCGGAAGGTAAAACCACTTTCTACGGGAAGCAGCCGACACCGCCGCAAAAAAGCACGTGGAATTCGAAGGTCAGTCGCGCCGAAACACGCTCACCGAGAGAATCAGCAGCGGCGCGTCGTCGTTAGGTGCCGCGCTTACAGTGTGAACGGCGTCACTAGAAACAATGGAGAGCGATTTCGAGCGCACGTCGCAACGCATCCAGTGTAAACGCACCTTAAATTTATGTGTAAAAGATTTACCCATAAAAAGTAATGACAAAAAATCTTTGGAAGTTGGAATATACTGCACAATTTCTGTATAATATATCTAATTGAACAATCCTCAATTATATCATAAAACTATGCTATATAGTATATTCTTGTGCCTTTTTTTATTTGTGCTGTTCTATCATCTGCCAGCAATTCACTGATTATAACACTCATATATTCGCTGCCTTCATTTTTTAGTACAAGAGAGCTATGCTTAAATAAATGGACACGTAGAGTCACATAATTTTGATGACGTCATAGCGAAAAAAAAGTAATAGCCTTCTGGAGAAAATTTTTATCTTTAACCACTAAAAATTTCAAAGCAATTGGTTCAGTATTCGAAGGAAAAAGCGACTTTTTAAAAACGTGTCAAGCGGTACTGAGTTAGCAGTCAGGCAGCATCTTACCTGTACACTGTGTAGGCCATATACGGTAATTGATCACAGAACAGTTGTTCCCCTGCAAATTTTATGTTGTTTACACTTTAGGACAGATAATTGATCACAGAACAATTCTTCCCTTTCAAATTTTATGTTGTTTCCAGTAGACTCTCATCAAAATAAACAAATATAGTAGGCTACAACGCTTGCATTACTGCACTGGTAGGACCGTGAAAGAATAAGTTACGGTAATTTCATTGTGGTAAGACACCGGTACCGGCACCAGTACCAGTATCGTACTTACGTACTGAGCTACCAGTACCGGTTAGCAGTCAGCCAGCATCTTCCCTGTACACTGTAGGCCATATACGGTAATTGATCACAGAACAGTTGTTCCCTTGCAAATTTTATGTTGTTTACACTTTAGGACAGATAATTGATCACAGAACAATTCTTCCCTTTCAAATTTTATGTTGTTTCCAGTAGACTCTCATCAAAATAAACAAATATAGTAGGCTACAAGTGCTACAACGCTTGCGTTACTGCACTGGTAGGACCGTGAAAGAATAAGTTACGGTAATTTCATTGTGGTAAGACACCGGTACCGGCACCAGTACCAGTATCGTACTTACGTACTGAGCTACCAGTACCGGTACCGAACCTGTAGGTCTGATATTCCGTTCCGCATACGATAGGCTATAAAACTTGCATTGCAGCATTAGTAATACCGCGGAAGGAATAAGTCAATTTCACTGCGTTACGGTACCGGTATGGCAACTTACCAGTACCGACCTACAGTAGCTGTAGTACTGAGCAAGACAATCGATCGCGAAACCGCTTGAAATAAGTGTAAAACAGTGTTCCCATGAGTAAAAATAAATACCGCGAAATTTTGTATGAAATATCATATCTCATAGGATTCATATAAAATTTAAGAATAAACAAAAGTAATAGCCTTCTAGCGAAAAAATTAATCTTTGACCACTGAAAATTTCAAAGCAATTGGTCCAGTATTCGAAGAGAAAAGCGACTTTTTAAAAACGTGTCAAAGAACAAGAACAACAACAACAACATAATATTGAAACGATCGTTATGTCCACTACGTGTCCAAAAATAAAATCAATGCTGAGTTGCTGACACAGAGACATGTGGTTTATATGGAATACAAGTATTGCAAATTGTCTTACATTGTGCTTTTCCTGGAGTTGTGTTCTCAACTGTTTTGAAAATATAATGAATTCCATGTAATTCTTAAGATCGAAGTGATAATGAATACATTAACCATGAATTGCATGCAGGTGGCTTTTTGAATATTTAAACACTTCAAATTTGATAATAAAGTAAAACAAGAGAGCAATGCTCAAATATATGGACACGCAGAACAATTCCCCAAAAATCATATGCGGTGACCAACGACTAACATACCGGCGGTGACTTACCAGTACCTGTATCGGGGTACCGTGACGGTGCAGGGACTGTCATAGATATTTTAGGTCCTGTGACAATTGAAACATCAGTTGAAATATCTCGTGATATGAGTCAATTATGTACCGTATTATCGGATCAGGTACCGACCACAGTCAAACATTTCAGATAAAAACGTTACTAAATAACATGCGTCAACTTAACACCAGCCGAATCGGGGTACAATTTTTGGTACAGTGACTGTCATAGCCGTTTAGGGCTGATGGACAATTCGACTACACGGACAACTCACCAGGCCTAGGGTGGTGTAGCCAGTCTGCGGACAATTTCATTCAAACCGCTATAAAACAAAAACCAATATATCTAACCTGTTAATTTTTTCACCGTGGGTGCATTGGCGGCATTTATTCTACACGCTAAACCTCGTATTAACTTTCTACGACAAAGGGTTGAAGCTATACAAATCCCCAAAGTACGGCACTCGAAAGACGTATTTGCGACCGAACGACCAGTGTGCGACCACGGATTTCAAGCCTTGATCATCGTTTTACTGCGTCGAGACTATCGCATACGCAGCCATACAGCAATCAAACAGACAAAACACGGTGGTCGCAAATTGGTTGACAATTGTTGGTCTTGTGACAGCGTGAAAACATTGGGCTTCTAATTGCATTTCTGACCGTCATATATTTCAAGAACACGGTTATTTCGAACAAAACTCGTTAAATTATAAACAAAGCACCACATCACAGCAATCAAACAGACGAAAACACGGTGGCCGCAAATTGGTTGACAAAGATATTATCGACGTATCGGAAATGCACACCCCCTATTACCCCTCCTTCAAATGTAGAAACGCGAAACTTTCAAATATGGTTAAAAGAAACACAACTCTACCCACCTGCCAAGTTTCATCTTTTTATTTCTCATATTTGTATGGATTTTCAAGCTTTTGACAGCTACGAGTTAGTTCAGTGTCACCGCGCTGTGTTACGGTACCAGAGCTCCTGTCTTGTGACAGCGTGAATTGAAATTGCAAGACGGTCCGTTGGACACAAAATGGCGTCCGATATCCGCAGAACGTTTAGTGACGTCATAGCAAACAAAAACAAATCTTACAGAGCTAACAGAAATATTTGAAATAAATAAAAGTAATAGCCTTCTGGAGAAAAATTTCTTCTTCAACCACTAAAATTTCAAAGCAATTAGTCCAGTAATCAAAGAGAAAAGCGACTTTTTAAAAACGTGTCAAAGAACAACAACAACATAATATTGAAACGATCGTTATGTCCACTACGTGTCCAATAATGGGTTATTATTCATGTAATGGCAGGCAATGTGTGGTATCAAACATTCGTCCATGACTTTACCCATGCACCATCCCAACAACTGATATCTATTTGAAAACAATTATTAATTTTGTTTTGAAAGTAATTATCAGTGGTATAGACATTTAAAGCTGCGGAAAAATACATTCATGAAATGAAAATAAACAATTTGAGTAAAACATGTCCAAATTCTGGTACAGTTTGCAAACTAAACAATCGAGCATAAGTAGCGGTATTTATCGGATTACTATATTATACAGGATCTGAAATTTGATTTTCTAATCCAGGTTATCCAGGGGATTTACTCACCACCAACTATGCAGATACGTCTAAATGCGACAGTGTTCGCTTTGACCTTCGATATGTTTTCAATAATCCTATAACACAGTAATATGGCAGAAGTTCGCTTGTTGCAGATTTGATATTCTGACGACAGGACTTGCGAAAAAACGTGAAACCAATAGATAAAGTACAAAACGACTGATTTTAGTATACACTGGAAGAATGTGATGTGATTGAAATCATCATTATCAAAATAAATATTAATTACTTAAATTTCAGGCGCATTTGGACCATGTATATTTAAATATGAAATTAGATTTACAGTGTCTAAACAGTATATATGTATCTGCATATAAATTTTCAGTTTTTATTGAAAGTTACTAAATATTATTTTGACGAACTGCCAGATGAACTCTTATACACAATTTTTAACTGGATTATTCAATTTCCATAAAATTGTTTGTAAGCGGGTATTTCAAATAGTCTTAACATCCCTATTATGAATAACTTTTAATAGATTCAAACGAGTCTTTGATGTAGAGGCAGATGAGATAATAAGATAATGTTAAAATAATTAAATCATAAAAAAAGTTGTTTGTAACAACGGACTATAATATAATTTTTGCGAGTTGAAAAGGCTGGAAGTCCTTGACTATAGTTAATGTATACCGGCAATAGACTCAACTGCCATGCCAATCACTTGACAGATGACTTGGTGCAATGACAAAAGTGTTCACGTAATGAACAACTTAACAACACAAGATTTCAAAATAATAACTCCATAGATTTATTTAACATAGTATACCTAGACTATGCTATATTGGTTCATAGAAGTTTTTAATTCATCTTCTCCCCAAGGTTACCAAATTTGAGAAGAATATGTTACACAATATCGTTATTTTGCTATTAAAATATGATTATAATATTGTCATAAATCATTAAAAACCTCACAGATAAATGACTTCATATTAGATTTCGTACAGGTTAGGAATATCACATTTTTAGGTATTTTGTCTAGTATATATTACGGTATGCGAATTAGATTAGACTACCGCCAGGTACAGTATGAATCATGAAAAATACAGTAGGCTAGTTCCTGTCGTATAGGTGCCATGAAAATCCTTCAAATCCGAGGGGCTGCATGGCCACTATGCAGTGGAACGTATGGGTACCAGTACTATTCAGTGTGGTAATCAGCCCAAATCAACAATCATTTAGTTATTATCTACCTTATCCACCAGATAAATTTGTCAAACCCCCTTCTATTTCATCAAAATATATATGAAAACTCCAACCCGTACTTCTGAGAACGGAAAAGCGCTGTAACAACGCTAGCGCTCACCGTGGAATGTCCAAAAAAAAAATAGGTAACTACCACTAGATAGTGTAGGTCAGTGGTTCCCAAACTTTTTTGACCATCGCCCCCCTACACTAGCTTACACAACCTCATCGCCCCTCTGCACTACAAAATAATGTAAAATTAGAAACGAATATATTACAGGTAATGAGATGCTTGGTGTCCTTCAGCGAGTTTTTTATTATATCTAAAATTACCCCGTTTACAGATGGAAAGGCGATTTCGTTGTTTTGATAGCAATAGTAGCACGGCTGAAAACCCTTTTTTCACCATATAATAGGTAGGAAATGAAAGAATCCAGGGTTCTACCTCCTCAAAATTCGCCGTGTACTCTTGCCTTACAGCATTTCACTCCCTAAATTCACCCTATTTCACATTAAAATAATGAAAACAAAGGTAATTTTCCCAAACTTATAATAATGATTCATTTCTACAGCCTGATGACCTGCACCAAGATACTTCGGTAAATATCATCCCCGATTCCTCATTCTACCACGGCCTCCAGTCCACAGAATTAATCAGCCTTTTGTTTTTGGATTCATGGACTCGGATGTGGAAGAAGCCGTGACCAACTATCGTGAATCTCTCGAATGTGACCAACTATCGTGAATCTCTCGAATAGAATATGAATTTTATTTCCTTATTGCATCGCATTATATTCCAATATTTATTCCATTTGTCTAATTATATTTAAATTGTAGGCTTGTTAAACGAGTAGCTGTTCGATAGAATTTTCAGGATATAATAAAATTCAGTCTAAACGTGTCTCACGATAAATGTTACGTAAAAAAATGTAATTTACTCCTCGAGCTTAGATTATGAATAATATTAATTCGTCGTCAAAACCGCCATTTGGATGTTTCACCGGCATAGACTTCCTTGTTTACTTCGTGACATTGGCCAATCAGCAAGATGCAAAAATAAACGTCACAATGCCCCCTTTCGCATCCGCTGAGACGCACAGATTTTCAGGCGTGGTCGTAAACATTACCCCATTTTCGCGTTTTAGAATTATATTCGATAGTTTTTAGTTGTTTTTCGGAAATTTATATATAAATCAAATAAGTCAATGATACTTTGTATTCCTCTGAGTTTCAGTTTAAATACAGTAATCAAAATTTAATGTAGAAAGAGCTGTGATAGACTAGGCTAAAATTTTTCATCGGTATTTTTTTTAAAACAGATTGTTGGATGGTATGAATTGGAATGATAGTTTGAAACAAATGCCCCATTTTACAGGCAACAACTCGCAAAACCACTATTAAAATAAGCACCGAAAACGTAAAATGGTAAAGTATAGGAAGAATTTTCCGCAGTCGAAGGTCGGGGAAAGGTCCATTCAGTGAATCGTTCCGGGCCAGATTATTTTACTCCAGCCGTATTTTGTCGACCACTGGGATACGCAAACTACCGTACCTTACCGCGAAGACGAGTCAAGCAATCCTTTTGGGTGTGATAATCGCCCACGTGATTCAAGCCTGCAAATTTACACAGAGTACAGAATTAAGTGCACGATGCGCCGAACAAAAACAGGTTTCGCGAAATCGCCCCCTGCGACTTTTTCGCTCCCCTCTGTATCGTTTTCGCCTGTTGCTTGTCATCTTGTTGTTATGTTAAATCTATTACATTGCGATTTCGCAGTTCCATAATTTGACAGTAGGCCTATAATTTAGCGAGGTTTGATTGTAAAAGGGAGGCCAACAAATTATTTAAAAAAAAATTAGTGGTGTTGACAGAGGAAGAGACTACTACTTCAACTTTACAAGATGCCTCGAAACGACCTTGCAGCAATGTTGGTATGGATCACGCAGAAACAAGCAAAGACGAAAGGGAAACTTTATCAGGCAGTATAATAGGAAATATTTGGTGCTAGGTTTCATTAACGCTCCCAATAGTGGAACCACTTACCACTTCCCGTGTGCCTAGTCTGTGCCAAAATTCTCTCAAACTACGCGGAAGTCAACGTTTTACTTTGCCTTGCAGAAACTTCATTTAACCGTTTAACACGTATAATATCAGGAAGACAGTGGCGAATTTTTCATTAAATTGGATTATCTTCTTTTGCATCGCCTACTTTAGTCGTAATTGCATTCTTCTGAATATGTTTTGTGTTAATGACATTTTTGGTTAATTTTATAAGCCCGCCGGTCCGCGAAATTTGTTTTGAAGTTTTACCGGTCCGCAAACTTAAAAAAGTTGAAAACCACCGATCTAAGTGAACAGCAAAGAAGCCTAAAACTATTTTATACTTCGTCAAAACAACTACCTATTGGAGGAATTCGTGCATTTCTACAGAACAGAGGTGTAGTCAAGTCTAACGGGTTAACCTGGCTGATTTCACTGACAGGTTAGCGTTCTTAAATCCGCAGTTACAAGGAAAGGGCAGAAATGATCAGTGCTATTGGTGCTTTTAAAATGCAAATTCCTTCTCTGATCCGATCTAAAAAAAAACAGTTCAAATTTTTCCCAAACATTAAAGACTATTTGGAAAAGCGTCCTGGTAGTATTTGGAACGCTTAGAAATATATTCATGAAATAAATTTGATTTCTGTCGGTTTAGTGAAGTTCGGTTCAGTGATTTTCAAAAGATAAAAGAATTAGTTGAATTTGTATCATACACATTCAAGGATTTAAACGTGTCATCTGTATTTGCGTTTAATAAAGGTGATCTTAAAATAGTAATATTAGCGCTAAAAGCAGACGAGCATCCGAACCAGACTTATTGAGGTTCGTAATAAAACAACTTGAAAAAATGTGCTGAATATATCCAATCTTGTTTTGGGTCAACGTATTTATGTGAATCCGCGTTCTCATTTATTAATGTCATTAAAACAACGTTCTGTACTAACCGATTTCCTCTTGGCCGAGGCTGTCTTTGACGGGATATATGCCTTATTATGAAATGCTCATCAACAATATGATAACTCAAACATCTCGCTAAATGTATTGTGGAGTGTGGAGCATTGTTTTTGTGTGCTTTTATTTCTTATTAGACATTTATTAAACTGGTTCATTCATCAAAACCAAGTGAATAATTTTAATGTCTATTTTAGTGAACAACTTTCATTAATAATTGTTGCTGTTAACAGCGTTGGTAACGTGTGTTAAAAAATGAGGCATAGCACTGAAAAAGTCTTAGGAAAGTTACGTATGGGCTTTTTTGCAACAACAGCATCATTGACCAGTCAATCGATCGCGAGCTTGTAAGAAATTTTATGGTCGATCTCAAACGATCTGTTGGCCACCCCTAAATAGTGTATTTAATGGATCCAATTGAAAACTACTTGAAAGAGAGCCAACATGCTGTTTTACAGTTCAAGGCTCTGGATATCTAACATTCTCAAACTCGGTCGATAGAAGAGATAAAATCAGAGCTTATGATAAGTGAACCATCTCAGACTTTTCGATGAAATTCTGAGTCAACGGAAAGTTCTTATGACAAACTTAAAAAACATGGGAAATTAATACACAGCCTTGAAAACAGAACATTGGATATGTAAGATGACTTATGGTATCTTTCACAACATTGTGAAGATCAAGAGCGCTCAAGATTAAAAATTTAGAATCCCATGGAGTCCCTGCCAACGAAAACGAAGATATCGACAAGCTTGTCATGGAGATATCAAAACTTCTTCGCGTAGCCAATTGACAATGATTCAATTTTGGTCAAAGGCCACTCAACAAACAAATGAATGCTCAAATTACTTCTTTGCTAGTGAACATGATAGTAGGTGACATGCGATCTGTAAATATGGTACACGGCACCAATTTTACGAAGTTAATGAGATATATCGAGCCCGACTACAAGATACCTGGCAGGCAAATTTTCACCAGAGAAATTGAGGCCAGATACGAAAAATGTAAGCTCAAACTGATTGACTTTCTCGAATCAGTTCAAAATATGGCTCTGACTAGGGATATGTGGTCTAGCTCCAGGATGGAGTCCTATATCGGGAAAACATGCCATTTCTGGGCAGACCCTACATGCAGGGATGGCCATTTCCGAATACTAAACTATTCCGAATACAAAATAATGTTTTCGAATCTGGAATTCCGAATACATTCTAAAATCGAAAATAACACATTTTTGTTTTAGTTAATTAAAACCCAGTAAATTAGGAAATAAGCTTCAATAGAAATATCAGAATGAAGCCAAAAACCAACAGTATATGTACATAAAGTAATTGATAGTTTATAGCTATCAATGAAAAATAATAGCAACTTGTGACACAGTCAGTTTATTAAAATCATTCACTTTGTACAAATGACCATATGAAAAGATAGCCAAGGAGTTGTCTGACGCTTTCTATCATTGGTACCATGATATTACGATAATAGTCAAGTCTATTGACAAAAATACTACTTGTATTCAGATAGTTGTGTATATTTTCTGAGAGTAATAAAATTTATTGGCAATACAAGCAACAAAAATCCATTATGCCTTTAAAAATTCTAATATTTAAGCCTAGAGTATTCTACTACCTATCAGTATATTAATTTATGTGAACCATATTGTTATTATGTGTAATATTTTGTTGTGTTTGGAATTAGAAATAAATTAGTAGAGAATAGATCATCATCACTGCCAGCGCGCAGCCAGGATTTTCGAAATCGGAAATTCCCATTGCCGCCTGTAACACCCTCCGCGCTCGTTAAAAGAGCCGTCTTTTCAGCGTATAATGATCATTCTGTTACGTAAATTATTCAATCCATGACAACTACGAGATTCTAAAATATCTTTATATATTAATTTAATGTGTCCAACGTGACTCGCGGTTGCTTCTTCTTAAGTCAGAAAAAGAAACATTACTATTCGGTCCACGGCGATCTGTGACCTGCAATTACGAGATAAACTGCCTGATGTATTTAATTTTTATACGTATTTTTGCAATCTTGCCAACTCGTTATCGCCGTTAGAAAAATCTCAAATAGTTATATAAAATCCTGTTAAGTGTAGAGTATAATTCATTTCATACAATGAATATACATATAAAGTTTAGCAGTAAATTAAAAATACATATTCATCGCCGCGATTATGCCACCTGTTAAAAGAGTCGACTTTTACAACAAATAAAATAACAACGAATATATATTTTTCTGTTGTGCAAAGTGATGAATTCGTGACCGACACGGGCATATTTAAAATGTCTTGCTTTATTAATTTAATTGTCTTCAATTTAACCTGCGGTTGCGTCGACAAAATAAAATCCTCACCACTCTTATATACCATTGCAATCCGCGGTCATAAAAATAAAAACGTGAGGTAAACTGTCCGATTAAATATTGTTTTAATACGTACTTGGCGAATTCAGCAAATATTTAGATGTACTTGTTAACGGTGACTCCGCTCGATCGAAATGCTGCCACTCGGATTATTTTTAGATAAAACCGTTCGAAAAATCCATAAATATGCTGTAATATCTCAAGAGTAAAAATTATTTCATCAAAATAGAATCGATTGAATATACTTTAGATCAGGGGTTCTCAAACTTTTGGTGTTGCGGAGTCCTTGAAAAGGTTAACTATTATTCACGGAGCCCCAAAATAAATGTTAAAATTGTTACTTTCGGATTAATATTCCTGAGCAAGTTAAAAGTACTTAACTCAATTTAAATGCTGAACCTTTTTTGAAAGGGTTAATACAAGTCATAAAAAAATCTAAATTTCAAACATAAATTATATATACTAAAGCTGTAAATTTGACACTTGACAAACATGGTCGAATCTTTTCCCTTTTGACATGTTTGGAAGACTTAAAAGGCCGCTAATAATGTGCGCGATTGCATTTTGTTACAATCGCCGATTTTTCCTCAGCATGGCGTGTTTTTGAACCTTTAAACATCTTCACGCCGGTGTTTATTCTCCCTGATTCAAATTTCCCTCTGCATATACATGTATTGTTACACAATGACGACGTTAATGGCTTTTGTGTTCTCGTGGGGAATTATGAGTTCAATGTGAAAAACATGTTACCATATTATAGTCATCGGCGACGAAATGCTAAAAATAATAATTAATAAAGAGATAAATCTGCAACTCAAATTTCTTGATTAAAAAGCGGCATTCTGAAATATTAAAACTAAAACTTAAAATGGAAGATCACACGTTTGGTTTCAGCAGACTCACCTAGGATTGAAAACGCTTTTATAGACATTGCAAATCACAGAATTTGGTGTTATGTTAGGTTTTCATTGTAGTAACTGCGAAATCGAAATACAGTCAATTGTGCGCGCGATGTAGGCCTACCTTTTTTTCCCATTTTGAAACTACCGACGGAGCAGCATGCAATCAATTGTGCGCGCGATCCGCGATGTACCTTTTTTCATTCTGAAACTACCGACGGAGCCGAATGCGATAAAATAAATTTCAATTGTTCGTATTTTGCCCAGACATTGTGTTTTTTTAAAGGGCGATATCTTGCTTAAAAATAATCTCAAGTGCGAAAGAACAAATCAAGTTTGACAAATCCCAATATCGCAAAAATACGACTCCAATTTATTGATAGTTGACAGTTTATCACATATTTTATGTTATTTCAGAATAATATTCTTCCATTTTAGTAATCCTAATAGTAATCTCGAATCAAACGTGAGTAACGATGAGCACAATTACATTATAACGACGAGACACGTTAAATGCTCGCATTGGTCATGGATTGAATATTTCACACAACAGAAATCTCGTTATACGTTTTTTTTTAATCGCGAAGAATGTTGCGCGGTAATTTCCGATTCCAATTTTGAACCACCTCCCTCTTAAGAATCCTGGCTGCGCTCCTGCTTATAAATAATGTCATTTTTTAATTCAGCCTCTTTGCCATATTTCGAGGCCATATTGTTGTCAGATTTTATCAAAGCTGTTATTGCTTCTTTAAACAGTTACAAAATTAGTCAGTATTTTGAAAAGTAATCGAATAGCTCGCGGAGCCCCTGGGTTCCTCTCGCGGAGCCCTGGGGCTCCGTACGGAGCACTTTGAGAACCTATGCTTTAGATTAATTATATTATATACTTCCTCACAACCCGGGAAAAAGTCGCGTTTCAAACCTTGTATCGTGTTAACACGAAAATATTCGACAGCAATTTAAAGTAATGGATAATCAGGCAAATCCCGCCCTCAATTAGTGACCATATGTTTCTAAATGCCGACCAAACATAATGTGTGCCAGAGGCACACGAAATTTTGCGATTTTCACTGCCTAGAAAAGCGTTTTTTAAATTTTCGTGGGCCTCAATAAAACTTATATTGTTTACGGTTTTATTTTCAGTATTTCAAATTGCCGCTTTTCAATCAAAAAGTTGCGTTGTCTTCAGAAAATCGCCGCCGATGAACGTATTTACCAGATTCACAATTCCGTGCGTGTACAAAAATAAAATAAATGTTATCGTTATCGTGGAACAAATTTGTGGAAAAATTTCGTTTTAGAGAAAATAACACAATTGTAAAGGCGTTTACGGGCTTAAATAACACGTTACGCTGATGAGTGATGAAAACAATCACGTGCAAGGTTCTATCGAGAATGTTTTCATTTAACGGAAACGTCTTGAAAGCGGCGTCGAAAATGTGTGACGTCACACAAATATCCGATATTCTTATGAACGTGAATTCCGATATTCGAATACTTTATTCGAATTGGCCATCCCTGCCTACATGCCATTTCTGGGCAGGCCCTGGCATAAAAACCTATGTGCCTGCAACCTGCCAGGTCATAGACAGTTTGTGATGTGCCCGATGATGTATAAAAACTGGCCACGTTTCTGGACCCAATTTACAGATCCAGGTACAAGTTTTGTAACCTTTTCCCGAAAGATGCCGGAATATAGCTTACAAAAATATACAGCGGTAATAGATGTCTGGCATAAGGCTACACTTTGATGATGTCACTTTTTGATTTGGCGCAGTATCGTATAACTCATGAAACCTGCTCTTGCCGATCTTAGGGGTAACGAAGTTATAGGACAAAAATGTTATACCAAGTTGTTCTATCGTAATGTTAGTGCATTTATATTTGCAGTTTAAAGTTACACTTGAAAAGAAGGAGATGAATCACGAGCAAGCTGGGAAATCTGACACTGAAAACCGTGCAGAGGCAGAGTATTTATTTGCTCTTGCAAAAAATATCTCTGCATACCCAAACATCTGCACCAGCAGAACGAGTGTTCTCAAGTGCCGGCCTTACAACAGGCAAACTTTGAACCAGATTAAACATGCGACCATGATTTATTATAAAAAATCGTTCAAGTGTGCACATACATTTCAAAAAAATTCTCTTTCATTTTCTTGATTTCGAAAGTGTGTTGATTTGATTGATTTCAACATCTTTGTTTTACAAGCAGGGCTGGGGAGTCCGGAACCATGGAGCTGGAGCCGAGCTACCAGAAATTTTAGTGGCTCCTCCTCCGAACCCGCTAGATATTTTTTGATATCTATAATTTTCTATTACTGCATACAAATAATACTAAAATCTACTTTTTTCAGCTTGTAAATTGTTATAAACTTCAATACAATTATATTGATTTAAAATCTTAAGTTGAATTTATATATTGAAACTTCTATCATACTTTTGAGTCCCACTTCCATCAAACTTCAATTGGGCTGATATTTCATGCTTTTTATCAACCTTAAAAAGGTATTGAGGGTACCATGACGATGACGCACTATAATGGTTGCGCAAAAAGTTTTTCGCTGCAGTGCTGTAAAGCGCGTCAGTCTATTTTCAGACGTACCGAAGATAGGGTGGGTAGGCATACACGCATATGAAAAATAGCTGGTCGTGGCGTCATTCTGCTAAAAGCTTAAAATTCAATAAAAGGTGATGGCTAATGTAAAAAGGAAGTACTATTATAGCTATCTCGCTTACGGATTCACGTTTGTAGAGAAAAATTCTGAACAACTGCCGCAATGTGTTGTTTGCTTTAAAACCTTTTCCAATGGTTCTACGAAGCCTCATCACCTGAAGCAACATCTTTCAAAGATCCATCCTCAGTTTGCTAACAAAGATCGCAGCTTCTTCGAACTTAGAGCAAACATGTGAAAAAGATGAGATTCGACAGCATGGGACAATTTCAAATGAGTTCAAAGGCGATAGTGACTGCGTCTTATGCAGTTGCCCTGCGAATAGCGAGGACCAAAAATCCCCATAACATCGGTGAGACATTGATAAAGCTTTGTCTGGTGGAGTGTGCGGATATTCTACTAAGCAATTCTGCGGCGTCAAAGATGAGTCAGGTCTCCTTGTCGAATAACACTATTAAATGCCGCATCGGAGATATGGCATTCAATATCAAAGATCAGTTGATAACAAATGTCAGAGATTCACCCTGGTTCGGAATACAAATTGACGAGTCGGTCGATGTCGTTAACTTTTCCCAACTAATGATTTTTGTTCGCTATATTCACGATCAAACTATTGAGGAGGAATTTCTATTTTGCCGCCCATTAGAAACAAGAGAGCTGTGCTCAAATATATGGACACGTTAACTAGAGCGAAGCAGTATTTACCTTTGACGCCACCGGTACCCACAAAAAATTCCGAGTTTTGCGTAGAAATAATTTACAGAATCTAACCGGACAGCCAGTGTTCCCATGGATAAAATAATACAGCGAAATTTTAGACGAAATATCAGATTTCATGCGAAATTTAGAAATAAATAAAAGTAATAGCCTTCTGGCAAAAAAATCAATCTTTACTCACTGAAAATTTCAAAGCAATTGGTCCAATATTCGAAGAGAAAAGCGATTTTTTAAAAATGATGGAGACAAACAATAACAACATAATATTGAAACGATCGTTATGTCCACTAAACGTGTCCAAAAACTACAAAGGCTGTGGATGTGATCAGTATCAGTAGTTTATTTTTACACATGCCGAAAATACACATTATACGAATAGGATTAAGTAAAAAAAGAAAAATATGCATTTTAGTGTGAAGGAAGACGCGATAAACCAGTAATGGTTATCGAGCAGCGTCACCTACAAGGAAGTCTAACATCAAATTTTATAAAGGAATAAAAAGACGAACATTAAATACTAAGAGAATACGGAAATAGAATATATTCAGGCGACCCGAATATCCGAGTCTCGTTCATAACGAAGGAAGCAAGCGACTCCAGTCACAACAGGCGGGGTAACCATGTCAACCGCGTTTTATTAGATATCAGAGTGATAAACCATAGCATTATGAGGTAACTATGGATAAACGGGCTAAGAAACCTCGCTTGTCAGCTACAGTAAGGGCCATTGTTTTGGGGGTAGTACCTCATTCGGAAGACATTAATAACAAACAATATTGGAATTCTACAGTGGCCTGATGACTGGGTGCTGGTGGCAAATTCATACATGAACAAAAAAAGAGATCAACTTAAAAAGGTAAACAAAATTCTGGTAAATACTAGATTATCGTTGAACCAAACATAAGTTAGATCTAGCAGAAATCCACAAACAGACTGCTGATATTATTAAAATAGGCTACTGAAGGCAATTACAATGCAATAAGAGATCTGAAATATAACTTATAATTTTAGATCATGTACCACATGGCTATTGTGGTATAATTTCAACAAAAGTGAGAGCACTTATGTTTGACTGCAGGTAACAAATGCAAAAAAAGATATTGGTAATTCAAAACATGAACCCTCGAGTGTGACTGCACTTCCACAGATATCTGTGGATTACAGGAAGAATAGAAACAAACTCATGTGCAAAATAAAAAGTATAATAAATATAAGACATGACTATTCATTTCTCTGCATAAAATTAAACAGTCCTTGTAGAATTCAAAAAAAGTAAGCATGGAGATTCATTTCACTGTGCAATATATGAAGTAAATTAGGAAATAGACAGAAATAACCATGAATATCCATTCCACTGTGCAGTATCAAAGGTGCAGAACGAATTCAACAAGAATAAGCATGAAAATTTATTTCACTGTGCAGTATATAAAGTAGGCAACAACAAAAGAGTGAATATTCATTCCACTGGGCAATATATAAAGTACGACAAAAGTGTGACATAGAAAAATAAGCATGAAAATTTATTCCACTGTGGAATATATGAAGTAATAACAAGAATAATGAAGTAATAAAAACAAACATGATTGTTTCTTCCACAGTGCAGAAAATTGATTATTAAAAGTATCAAGTCAATCAATTCAAGAGGCTGTGGATCAGATCAAGCAATCCTGGCAATGACAAAAAGGAAAGCTGACAGCACATCAACTCTAGGTGCTGGCAGGTGACAGGTAAGAAGAGAGCATGAATTTTTTAAATTTAAAGATGTCATAAGTGGAGTCACGTAGACTGAGGGGAATACTGTTCCAAATTAGTACACCTTTGTATTTTAGGGAATTTTGTGTTAAGCCTAGGGAAAAACGTGGTACAAAAAGATTAGACTTAGTCGAGGAGCGGGTATTGTGCTCCTGTACATTACTAAGACTTAGAAAATAATTGTCAAAAGCTGCGGGTAGATTATTGTTGTGGTATTGGTGCATAATCTTGGAGACCTCTAATTTGTAGATGTCTGACAATTTTAGCACCCTGGTCTTATGGTATAGGATGTTTAGGTTGGAACGAAAAGGAGCTCTAGCGAGAGTTCTAACAGCTCTATTTTGAAGAACTTTTAATTTATGCAAATTTGTTTGGGAGGCAGCCCCCCAAGCAGATACAGCATATTGTATATATGGTTGGAAAAGGGCAAAGTATACGGTTCGAAGGGTTGCGTCATGTATATAATGCCTGAGCTTTCCTAGAATACCTACTGATCTTGAAAGTTTTCTATGTATTTCAACAGTGTGGGTGTTCCACTTTAATTTGTTGTCAATAATGAGCCCTAAATATTTGTAAGATTTGACAATTTCGAGCGAGATTCCTTTAATTCTGATTGCGATATTTGCGTGTCTAGTGCGAGTTTTCGGGCTGAATAACATCACTTTTGATTTGTCAACATTCACTGTAAATTTGTTACAGGTCATCCAATCATGTATTTTATTAATTTCAGAGTTCACTTTATCTTGGAGCGTATTCAAATCCTTTGAGCTGTAAAGCAAACAGGCATCGTCAGCGAAAAGTTTGGTTAAGAAGTTGGAGCAGGACGACAGATCATTTATTGCGACGAGGAAAGCAAGCGGTCCCAATACAGAACCTTGAGGAATTCCACAGTGAATAGGGAGCATGGGAGACCTATTGGAATCCACCTCGACAAATTGTTGTCGACCGGACAGGTAATCACAAAATAAGTTGCCTGTAGCACCTCGAAAACCATAATGTCTCAGTTTGTGTGAGAGAATAGTATGATTGACAGTGTCGAAGGCTTTTTTAAGGTCTAAGAAAATACAGCAAACAAATTCACCTTTGTCCAGTTTATCATATATATAGGAAATTAAATCTAGAATAGCATGGTTTGTGGAATGATCGGATAGAAATCCGAACTGACATTTATTGATTAAGTTGAATTTTGTACAAAAATTGAGCATTCTTTTATGTAATAATTTTTCTAGGATGATGCCAATGGAGGGTAAGATTGAAATTGGTCTGTAATTTGAGGGATCATTATTTTTACCATTCTTATAAACTGGTACTACTCGTGCGATCTTAAGTGAAGAAGGGAAAGTACCCAATGATGGAGCTTATCAAAAAATTTATTAATGATGAACAACTGGATTGGGGTAAACTTGGAAGTGTATGTACAGATGGGGCGCCCTCTATGTTAGGTGTGCGGTATGGGTTTGTAGAACTTGTCAGAAGAAAAAACCCTAATATTATTGCGACGCATTGTATCATACACCGAGAGGCGTTAGCCTCAAGAGCAATGCCGCCCCCACTCAAACAACAACCTCTGGATTGTTCAATTAAAATCGTGAATTACGTAAAATCGAGCGCTCTAAATACTCGACTTTTTCAAAAGCTCTGTCAGGATATGGAATCTCAGTATGATTCCTTATTGTTCCATACCTTTGTGCGTTGGCTCTCGAAAGGAACGATGTTGACTCGACTTGTGCACTTACTACCAGAGGTTGTGGTGTTTCTTGATGCTCGACAGAAATAAATTTTACGGCAGAAATTTCCCACGAGTTGTTTCTAATCAGATTGGCGTTCCTAGCGGACATGTCTTGTCATTTGAACGAACTAAATCGTAAGTTACAAGGAGCAGATTCAAATATACTTGGACAAAGAGACAAAATTGTTGCTTTTATCGCAAAACTAAATCTCTGGAAAATGAAGATGCAAGTTGGTCGGAGTGGAACAGCGTTTCCAACATTAAATCGAATGTTTGAGACGACTGGTATTTGCGACGTTTTTTAAAGTGAAGCTGTCAATCACTTTACCATGCTGATTGAAGAATTCCATCGCTACTTTCCCGGTTTCGAGCATGACACTCCTGTAATGGCGTTCACAAAGAATCCTTTCAGATTTCCTGTTGAAGACTTTTCCGAGGATGAAGAAGATAACCAAGAAGAATTCTTGGAAATGATTCACGATTCGTCTGCCAAAATTTCTTTTGAAGATGAAACACTTGGTAAATTCTGGGCAAAGATGCAAAACGCATATCCGAAAATTACTGCAAATCCATTAAAATTATTGACAGCATTTCCCTCCACGTACCTAAGCAAATCAGCATTTTCAAGCGTTGTTGCTTTAAAAACAAAAGCTCGGAACAGATTACTAGACTTGGAATCGGATTTGCGATGCGCAATTTCGAAAATAGATCCCGACATCCAGTCTATCGTATGAAAAAAAACAACCGCAAAATTCGCATTGACGCTGTCATGTGAACTCGGATGCGTTTTTTGTGGAATTCTTTGAGCATTGAATTGTTCTCTTTGCTGAATATCACTTGTTTCATTTTCTTGGGTCGTTACTATCTTAGGATGCTAGATGGCATAATAAGTGTTCTCGCGAGGTTTCGATTTCTGAACCCATTGCAAACCTCTATTAAAGAAGGAAGTCTTACCGGATATTATTAACGGGAATAATATTCTATTTAAGGTAGTCGATAGCTTGTGGGAAGTGGAGACTCAGCTCAAATCAAAAGTGGGAAATTAAGATAAAAAGTTTGGGAACCACTGGTTTGAACGATATTCGAAATGTTTTTGCAGAAGTATTCTAGAATTGTTTAGTATTCGGATACGGACATCCCTAGTAACAAGACATATATATTCCATATGTTATCAATTGATGGACAGAAAGCCAAACCGACAGGAACGACTTGTCATTGCACAAAACTTAGATTTGGAATATCCTATTATGAAAATCGACGACGAATTAGCGTATCATTTAAGGAAGAGGGGTAACAGCCAAGAGGCAACTTTACAAAATTTGAAGCATTTATCAGAGAACAGAGGAATAGAGAATTCAACACCGAGAACAAATAGAACCATGGAGAGAATCAGAGCCACTTCTGCCTTTGATGGAAGAAGAAGATCAGAGCGCTCAAGAAGTCTTTTTCCATAGTACCAAAACTATTATGTGGGAAGTGCATATTTTTGTCCACCGATCCAATATCCACAATGAATAAAAATGAGTTGGCTATTAAAGTTTATTTTTTAATAATTCTGTTTAAAAACGATGCCAGTTTTCAAGAAGATTTTTGTACGTCTGATATAGTTTTGAAGTTTTCGTATTTTTGTTTATTAGGCGTGTCATACGTCTATAAGTATTAATACCGGATTCTATATTACAGCTTATCGAAGATATGGCCTATTTAATAAAGAACATCGATGAATACGTAAGCACTACCAAAAAAGATGCCAGGAGTTTTCGAGAAGGCAACGGCGGAAGCTAGAAATGGTCATCATAATGCGGCGGACAACCTCTTTCATCTCATGGAACATTTATATAATGGTCAGGCTCTACAAGCAGTCGTCAAATTTGGTGAAGATGGCATTAAGGCAACCCAACGTCAGCCTTACCTCGCGTTTCGCGGAACTAGAGAAGCTCCCAGCATGCTTGCTGTTGTAGTAGACTACAAAACATTTGTACAGGTCGACAGCGAAGATGTTAACAAAGGGTTGCTCACACTAATGGCAACATATTTTGTGTTGAATTTGAAATATCCTGTACACCCGGTCCAAGCAAGTAAATTATACAGGTTGTTAGAATTTCGCCTACTTGGACTGGGCTCTGAACCAAACAACTAAAAATATGTTGCCATATTCAAAAAAACATAGCTGTTGTTGCTATGTGTTATCATACCTCTTGCTAGCTGTCGTATACTGCTTGCAAAAACTATCAAAAACATTTTCAAGACTCATACCTTGACAAGTTTTTTCGCTAATTACCCCATGAGAGAGAAATGAATATAAAGAGAATCATTCATAACGCGAACAACGTCCGTTGGCAGTTTATTTCGCCTATGTGGTTCAGTGGCCCGAAGGTCACAGAACAATACACAACACTACTGTAGCAAGGACTTAATTTTAGGTTATATTAAGTGATACGAGACAAAAACAGTATACCGGGACTTGGAAAAATCATTGAAATAAAAAAATATATTACATTATTACTGTATCTGCGTTTTTAGATTATATTGTCAGTCTAAACCAGGAGTGGACGATTACTTTTCTGGGTGGGCCGAACATAGGGTTACCATATCTGGAAAGACAAAATCCCTGACAACATTTTAATGAGCCATATTCTGTAATTCTGACGCATTCATGCGTGACCAACGGTTACCAGGCGACGAAAACTGCAGGTATACGCGCTAACCGGGACTACAGGTTTGTTACATTATTTTTGTCTACTGTTTGACGTACCGGTGCAAGATACCTATATATTGTATCACTTTTGGATGCAGGAACAAAGCGAATATTAATAAGGATATTTTAGGTTCTCTGAATAGGAAGTGAACGGCGACAAACGTGTGCAGCGTGTCGCAGAAATAACAGCGATGGAACGAATACTAAATGAGTATTCAACTATATAACATGTGTAAATATTTTGCAGGGTGACTTACTATGACCATATCAATGCGCAACGTTTTTAAACATTTATTTAATGGCATTTTTGTTTTGTTCTCTCTGTGTGTATACTTTTTTAACAATGCTGGCCACGTCAATATATCATATCGTCAATATATCGGCGCGGCGGTGTGGCTCAACGGGCTAAGCGTTAGGAATACGCTCGCCACAGCACCTCTAACTACTCTGCGTGGGTTCGCAGGTTCGAATCCCATGCAGGGATGGTTATGTGCGAGAGGATTGCCCGACTCCTCGCCGTCGTTGGGTGGTTCACGTAACCGCTGGTCGGTTACGGCTTCCTCCACAACCAAATCCATGCTTTCGAAAACAAACAATACAGTAAATCTAATCCCATACCCGACTTGGAATGGTAACCGGACGAGAGGCCGTGGTTCGCCATATGGATAAGCCGTCTTATCGGCTTTCCTCTCCCCGGGATGAATATGTAAATCCTATCCTAATTATAGGCTACAGACCTGTTCACATGTGATTACTGTTTTTCTTGTTAATTGTTTTTATGAGTGTCCGCACACTGAATTTGCCGTCATGGTTTTGCGTTTGTTTGTATATTAAACCACTTATCACCTTTTCCGCAATGCCCCATCTAGCAATCAGTGTAGTTTTTCATGTCTTGGTTCTTCTTAAAGCTTTCATGGCTTCATGAGTATGACTATCTTTGCCAATTTATTACATTCCACTCCCCACAATATCTTTGCATGAGATTATATTGGTTTTGCTTGCTCTCCAGAATTCTCCATCTTTAATTTATGTCTGTTATGGAGTTTTCAAAATAAACTATCTATCTGACGCGTGGAATCCAACGGGCCCAAATGTCTACATTTGCGGTAAGTAAATATATGTTTGCCAATAGTTTTTTTTATTTCTGGAATTGCTCTATTTTTGATATGTAATTAAACTCTTGTAATGAATGCTCTTTATTGTTTTTTTTTCCTGACTTACACTTATGCACTGTACCACTGCACTTCTTCATTGGTGAAATAAACTGAAATATTTAATTTCTGAAAGTATCTAAGTTGTTGTCATGTCAAAAAAATTGCAAGAAGTTTATTTTTTAGGCAAACCAGTTAGAGATCCCTGCCATCCAGACTATTCGGACGCCTCAAGTAAATCCAATTTAAAAAGACTTTCCAGATACAGCAGTGCAAAAGATAGAAGTGTGCATATCAATCAATCTATTCTGAAATTCATACGTGACTTATCATTAACTATGTCCTTGCAATCATGCCGATTTTATAACTTTACATATTCTCAAGTTTATTTGTCATCACAAAAACAAGTTCAAATAAAAACGGATACAATGAATAAATATACAGTAGTGTTCGCATAAAAAGCGAAAAGCCATAAAATAGAACTATTCAATAGAAATCCAGAAACAGTCGATACTGCAGCTCCATCTCATAGTGAGTCAAATGCAACCGCCAAAGAAAATCAATTGGAGTTACTCCACGAGGAGTAAAATTTACGAATCAGGAAAGAGAAAGATGAAGCTTTTGTCTAGAAAACTTTGAGGCAGAACGTTTGCAGCTTGGAATGGAGAGAAATGAGGCAGTGGAAAAACTAGAAAATTTAAAAATTTTCAGTTACAAGAACTTGAGCAAATAGCCAAAAAAATTCATTTACTATACTGGTTTACCAGTAAAAACATTTGATGTTATGTTCAATTTCCTCTGCCCCTGTTTGCCAGATTCGTGCCATTATAAAATGCTCATGACCCTCATGAAACTACGCTTAAACGAACATTTTGATACGTTAGCAGACATATTCGAAAACAAAATGTCGTTTCTGATTTGTTGGACTGTGAAGCAAATATTAAAACACTACCATCACTTTTTCGACAATACTTCCCAAGATTGGCATCATAGACTGCTGTGAATTATTCATCAATAGACCGAAACGATCACTTGCCCGAGCTCAAGTATACTCTAGTTACAAAAAACATTCCACAGTCAAATTTTTAATAGCTTGTACATCGAACGCTGGAACGGTTCAAGTTTGTATGCTTCCAAACTCTTCCTGTTTTTCATGGCCTCTTTTGTGTATATTCCAGATGAATTGATGAGATATTAATATACGTCAGGGTATTCAACTTTTGGACATAGAGATGTTTCATCCACTCATTCTTCCAAGTGACACATCTTGAGTTTTTTTTTTTTGTATTGAAATCCGGGTGGTGAATGCTATATACAAAAGCTGACGACGCCATTATTTGGATTAATGCACAACAATAAAAAGGAGATTATTTATAGTCTATATAAGCGTTACGTACAGTACCATATGCTGTTAAAAATCTGGAAATGACAGACAAAGAAACTGTTACAGATCCAGGCAAACCGAAAAAACTGCAGTGCCAACACTAACACCCTGTCTCATCGTAACATATTATCATAAAGCCTTGTACTATTAAGCTACAGGAACAAACAAATGCCGTGCAAACATAGGCTATACCAACTAACGCTACAAAATAGATATGCTTTCAAATACAACTGCAGGAAACGAACGCGCAAAACAGTTCGCGGCAGACGACAGTCCAGCGAGATATACCTGCAGTTTTGGTCGAGCGACTTTGTCACATGGTTATGACGTCACGCGAAAGTTGAGAATTGATCAATTTTGCAACCAAAACTTGCGATTTATCCAAAGGCACAAGCTGTCGTCGCTTTTTCGTGAGAATAGAATAAATACAGAACAAAACGAAAGGAGCAAAATTGTTGCCTAACCTTTAGCACTAGTGACTAAACTCCAGCACAGAATAAAGCACAGGTAAAGGGGGCGCAACCAAAATACCGATTACAAAATGTTGGTAATTCAGGTCATATGTGACATCACAATTATTCGAATGCGACGCAATCCGTGTTGCACAAAGATGCTAGAATGTGGCATATCTCTTAAAAAATAGGATTTCGTGGATGCGCAATATCTGAAAACTCGAGGATTTGTAGCAGGGATTCATTGTATTCGAAAATGCCTGACATTCAAGCACTTTTTAACATTTCTCCCTGACGCAAATTTGACCACTAAAATCCCAGACATGTCGAGGAAAAATATGGCGCATAGCAACCCTAGCCGAATACAGATAAGAGCCTTGGTTACTGAACCGGATGCTCAATAGTGTTGCAATCTCGCAAAATCCCAGTCCCGGAATTTTCGGCTTTTTCTTCAATCCCGATATCATTTTGAATACAATTCCTGGATTTAATACGCGACGTAATGTTATTTTAAATGAGCTTACTGTGCATATCGTAAATGGAGTCGTCTGAATAGTATGGTTTTCTTCTTTATATTTTTATGTAAACTTAGAACAGGAATCATTGGGAATAAAATGGTGAAACAGTGCTGAAAACATTTTAAATTGCATTGGTAGCTGAATGAAGGCTGTTGGTCTGGGAAAATATTATACTTTTTTTCGCTTCATAATAACAAGATGTACTGAAGAATCCGATTTGTACACCATTATATTATTGAATATTTGATAAAATAAAAAGCATAACAACCATGACGAGGACACCCAAGTGACGTTGGCTCAGGCACTTCATACTTTCGTTGCAAGCGATGGAAACGAAGAAGAACGAGAATGTGTTTGTTGTGGATGACAAACAATGGACCCGAAAAATTCTTCCCATACTTTACCATTGCAAAACTTTCGGGGCTATTTTAAGAGTGCTTTTGCGAGTTGGCGCCTGTAAAATGAGGTATGTGTTTCAAACCATCATTGTGATTCATCGCATACAACAACCTTTGTTTTAAAAGTACCGGTAAAGAATTTTAGACTAGGGTATTACAGCTATTTCTACACTAATTTTTTATTGCTGCAATTAAATTATGACTCCTAGGAAGACAGAGTGATCATTGAATTATCTGATTTATATTTAAATTTCCAAAACACAACAAAAAATTAACGAATAGAGTTTAAAAACGCGAAAACGAAGTAATGTTTACGACCACGCTTGAAAATCTGTCTGGGTGAGAAAAGTGTCTGAGCGGATGCGAAAATAGAGCATTGTTACGTCACTTTTTGCATCTTGCTGATCGGCCAATGTTACGAAGTGAACAAGGAAGTCGATGCTAGGGGAAAGGTCCATGGTTGAGAAAGAAATGCTGCTATATGAGACAAGCAGGTAGATGCCCGAAACCACGAAAAGGTGTATGACGCACTAAAATCAATCACATCTACGTCGGTTGAGACTGGCCGTGCATTTTCAACACTTGATTTTTTGGCCAACAAAATCAGGAATCAATCGCCCTAGCGATGACACTCGCAATGCTCATGTCTTTGTATAAGAAACAAACATGGCAGTGGGCAGTTTGTCATCCCGGAATTAGATGGGTAAAATCTCGACCTCGGACTTCAATTCTAATTCCAAAATATTTTTGCTTTTAGATTTGTGAAACTGCAGAACAGTACATCATTGAGAATAAAGTAACAGCTTTGGTCACAGAAAACGGCTCCAATATGTTGGAAGCTAGAAAAATTCTGGAGACTGACAAAAATTGGAAAAGGTGTTTCTTGTGCAGCACACACGTTACAGGTATGCCTCAATCCGGGGTTTTCGATACTTGCTTTGGATCATGCATTTGCAAGTGCCAGACGTCCCGTCAATCACTTGTTCAAACGACCCTCCATGGCCACTGAGGCAATAAAAACAAAATATCAAATGATGGGGATTGAAGATCTGAAGTTGATTGTGGATGTAGCAACTTGCTGTGGTAGTTCATTTGAAATGCTTGATTGACTTTGCATTCTCCTATTCCTTTGGTTTTCAGCCTTTAGCACGCGTGCTAGTTTGTTACAAAATAAGCACTTACAAATGATGTAATGAAAAAGTGTGCAATAAGGACTGACTATAGACGACTTGCACGGATCACGCGACTTTGTTTACGCCGCCATTTTGAACGAAAAAAAAACAAAAACGTCCAGACCTCGTTCCTGTCAGTTGCGAGTCGCGTTATTCGTTTCCGTTTTGCTTGGCCGTTAAAATGGGTATTTCGTATTGTGCCGTTAGGTTGTACGTATAGACAACAAAATGGATCTTCAGTTATATTCCATAAGTTGCCAAAAGATCCGCAACGTCGAGCAAGGCGGATATCATCTATTAGCAGGACTGCTTGATGTCCAAGTCATCTCGCTTGTGTTTGCGGACAGCACTTCGTTGGTGGTGAGTGATAATGTGCCGTTATCAATTTCTTTAAATATTCATAAGCTCCGTCATTTTAATGGAAATTTTAGTCGGGTCCAGGCCTAGGGTCCTAGGCGTACTTGGGTGTCCACTTGACTTGCGTATGAAATTAATCATCGATTGCCATAAGGTATTGATTCCCTAGTTAGCATGTAATCTATGGTACGATACTCTATTAGTAAGTGTGAAAAGTTGAATAAATAACTAAAGTTTAACGCCAGTGGTCATGCAAAAAATCACCAGAATTCGCCATCTAGGATTACGCTCGCCACCGCATCTCTGATTACCCTGGTAGTTTCAGAGGTTTCAATCACATGCGGGGATAGTTATGTGCGATAGGATTGCAGTACTCCTCCCACTGATGGTGGTTCACGTAACCGCTGGTCGGTTACGACATCCTCCACCACCAAGTTCATGCTTCTGAAAACAAATAACTGGCTAACCAATCCCGACATGGAATGATAATCGTAGGATAGGCTGTGGTTTGCCATTTGAAGCCGCCTCACCTCCAATCCTCTCCACTGATACCCCTCCAGATAAATCATATCCTAAAAGTCTTTTTATTGTCATTGGTAAAAAAAGATATGCTACTCGGAATCAAATTCATTTACGACTAGTGCTAAAAGGTTTGGATTGGTCGATTTTGATAGTATTACCAAATGTCGGTCTATGTGGTAGGACATGGATACTAATCTCACCACTTGATTGTTAGATTTTATGAAAACTCCACAATTATTACAGGGTCATGATATTGAATGAATCTGTATCCATTATTTTACAGATATGGATGTGACCATGAAACAGATGGGATGACAAAGTATAAGTTGCAACAAGACCACAGTGGCACAAGACCTCCGCTTGTATGTCTTGATAATACATCCTCAGTATCCATTTTTTGATGCTAATCATGATGGCAAGTAACTTGTGATTGCTGTGGATTTGAATCGATGGAGATAAAGCGTCCAATGTGCTTGAAAGAATGCGACTTCAATATGGCCCTATCAAGCGAAAAATTTTTTGTCAGTGGTTCTAGTAGTGAAGGTTTCAGTCTTAAAGTTGGACACCAATACTACAAGGAAAAACAGTTGTAAATGAAACTTAGCTGAGGCGTAATATTGCGACTTTGTGACCTGAAAGGAAATTCTGATAGGTAGCCGCAACGTTTTGTTCAAAGAATAATATAATATATGACTTAAGAGTTTAAAATTCTATTTGAGAGAGGTGCCGCATAAGCTTATTTGCAAATGGTATCCACGGTACCCAAATTACACACTGTTAGAGTAATTATATTTGAGGAACAAAACACATCAAAAATGTATTTTCAAAAAACAATTGGTGTTATCTGCAGATGCCAGGTTTATATTGAGGTTGACCATTTCAAAAGCTAAATTTTCCTGATTTGAACATCCTTAGTCGAAAGGCACACTTGATTACAAAGTTTTGCAAATACGCACAGTACAACAATTTGTCTAGCAGGGGTTCGCGAACCCCTAGGGGTTCACGAGGAGATTTCCAGGGGTACTTGGATGGCAGTCGAGTTTTTTTTCAATATCCTTTAACAAAGAAAAACTAAGTGAAAATGAATGCCAATTGAAACAGGGTACATTTTCTTTGATCTAGCGTTGTTGTGATTGTGACGCAACAATGTGAAATGCATGGGGTACTTAACACAAAAAAGGTTGAGAACCCCCGACCAGACTCTAATGTTTTGATTCCACAGGCATGAGGTTGTGGATCGGTACTGCTTAGGATGGGTTATTTCTTCTTATAAATGCATATTACGTGTTCCACATGAATCTTTTGTGGTCAGATTATACGACTGTTTTCAAGGCTCCAAATTTTTTTGTTCTTTGATAATTTTCACTGTGGTATGCATTGTCCAATTAGAGTTCATAATTTTGGGTCAAAAATGTATCTACTTCCACAGCCCTTTCAAATGAAAGATATAATGCCTGTGCTTCTAGTGAAAATGGGGTCGGGCGGCTGCTTTTAAAAAAGCAGTAGGTCTCGTTTAAAAACACATTAAATATTCATGCTAACAACTGCAAAGTGATATTGCAACGCATACAAGTTAACAGAACTTGTTGAAATGGTGATAGCGATGCAAGGTTTTTACTGAATAGTTTCAGAATATCAACCACAACTTTGAAATTTTGACTGTGGGCATGCCAGTCGATGGCAAAATACGAAAATTTTAGTTTTTCTTTCAGCTGTTCAATTTGACAAATTTCCAACTTTTCTCATATCACTTTCAATGATTTTTTGTTGCACAAATTCCTGTTCCTCCTGTTTACAGCTGACTAATTTGATTGTTACGTCATGCAGAAGTCTGCGTTCATTGGCCCATGATACCGGAAAAGCAGAGAAAATAGGACAGATGGTAACACATATCTATTGTATTAACAGCGTCTTTTCTGTAAAACGTGCAACTTTTGGAAGTGGGAACAAGGCAATATTTGTTACTAAATTTCCAAGCAACATTTTAAAATCATTTTCAGGTAGTTACCTTATGTGCGCTACGAAACTGAGAGATAAATGGCCTCGGCTCGCGGCCTATAAGTACGCTAGCGTTGCGCTACACAGCAAAGACAGTAACGTGTTCGTGTATTATGCTGAACGCAAAAGCGGGACTTTTGGCTGACTTGTCAAGACGCTAAAAAGCGGACTGTCCCGCCTAAAGCGGGACGTATGGTAAGCCTAGGTATAATCTTAGATAACAATACGTCAAATGGCTATTGTTATGTCACGATGGAGCGGGAGGCCCAGACCTCGTTGGCAAAAAGATTTATTTTTATTAGCGAAAGCAAAATGACAACATTAGTGGTCCAGAGGCTGAAAAGGCCCGAGTCACACACACCGCAAATTTCTGTACTCCCGTAGTATGTGTACCAGGCTAGGTTAGGTCATATTTTATTCCGATTTTCTTTATTTTGGTTCTATTACGAGTTTGGGGACTGTCTGTGTTAGCCAAATGAATATAAAGCATAGAATCTCCATTTCGAACATCTGAATTGGTTGGAACTATATCAGGGTGCAAAACAAATGCTGGAAAATCACAAACTTAACTTACCGTCTAAGTTGCAGCATTTACAAAACATTTGGCGTATGAGGAATTGAACAATTCTAGGAAAAGTATGTGTAATTAAATCATTAATTCGATCGCTTTTTACATATCACTTTACATTGTTACCTGTCACTATACATAAAAAATTTGTAAAATCACTGAGTTCTGTAATATTTCTTTTTTTGTGGAATTCAAATTGGGAAAGAGTCAAACGTAAAAACATTGATTGACCCGAAAATTAAAGGTGGAATTGATATGGTATACGTTGAAAGTACCATTATTTCTAAAAAAAAACTAGAATGGTTGAATGTATTGATGATTTGAAAGAGAGCAATTGAAAAACCATTGAACTTTATTATTTACGGGATATAAAAATACATTGTTTATTGAAAGAAAGTTTATGGTATAACTCTCGCTTCATAAAAAATCTTCATTTTATATCAAGTAAGGATACACTTTGTACCTGGTACATATATGAGGAATTAACATCTAATGCTAATATCCATCTCTATAATGAACCATTATGGTACAACAAGAAATTACAGTATGCCAGAACATCATTTTTTATAAAAAATTGGGAAGAACACTGTCTGTGAATTACACAATTTGGTGAACAGAAATTCTCTATTATCTTATTTTCAACTGACAGAACATTACGAATAGAATATAACGCAAATGAGTATAGGAAATATTATAAATTAATTGGCTGCATACCAGAATGTTGGATGGATTGTATTGAGAATTCTAGTGATTTTATTTGTTTACAGCAGGGGTGTGCAAACTGCGGCCCGCGGGCCAAATGCGGCCCGCAAGAAGAAGTTGTGCGGCCCGCGGAGAAATAACAATTTCGAATGGTGTACCCGCAAAACGAGTATTTATTCTTTTTCGTCGCAAAGCCCATACCAGTCATATTAGCAAAACAAGCTAGCAAAATTCTGTTGCAAAATACACGATTTATAATACAAAAACGTGTTTCTCACTGCATTCGTTTGAAGTCGGTGACAAAAAATTTAAATAGCAGTTTCTTCAGAAGTTTATGCATTTTAAATCTACTATTTCTGCAAGAACCCCCAATAATGCCGTAAGATCAATAGCAAATATAGGCAATTTTTGTGCTTGCAACTACCAGAAAGCCTAAATTAAATAAAGGTGCGGCCCGCGGCTTCACCCAGTTACTTGTATTTGGCCCGCCAATAAAAAAGGTTGCACACCCCTGGTTTACAGAATATAAATATGTTTGATTTTGGTCAATTTTTATCAAGTACATTGTGTGAAAATAATCGATTTAAGCTGCAACGTATTCTTTCAATATTTGGCATTTTTGTTAACTTTATCCAAAGTGTAAAAGAAAGCGAGAAAAGGTATGCAATTAACCGGGGCAAATTAGCTCTACATAATAAAAAGTGGAATAATATGTCATAGTTAAAAAGGGGGAAATCATGTTACGTGAATATGTTATATATTTGTAATATCAATTGATATGCTTGTCTTTGATTTTACTTTTATGAAAATAAAAATATACGTGTTCACTCACTTATTATATTCAACTCGTTCGTAAAATTGAACTACGTTTTATTACAAGGTTATAAATAACATGCCGTTAATGCAAATATATATTCAGGTTTAAATAGAATTATATAGAAAAAAAATGTATGTACATATAAATATATATAAAATACAGAAACCTACTTTATGAAAAGTAGATCCTCCTCCCAATCATTACGGAGGAGGATCTACTTTTCATAAAGTAGGTTTCTGTATTTTATATATATTTATATGTACATACATTTTTTTTCTATATAATTCTATTGATAATTATTCCTTGCAATTCCAATACTTATTTCCCATATAAGTAAATGTCGAATAATTATGATAATTTCTCAGACCATTGTGATAATGGTGCCAACAGTCTTATACCTCCAAATCAAATTAGTGGTTGCCACTGCAGCAACCTAGAAGTGGCAGATATAAAAAATATTAGAACTGATTCGGATTTAACTATCATACATTTAAATATTCGCTCAATTCGAAAGAATATTGGGCAGCTATCTGCACTTTTGTCTAATTTCAACCCTTCACCCCATATTATAGCTATAAGTGAGACAAAATTAAACAATAATTCTGACTATATAAGCATTGATGGCTATAGATTTATACACGCACCTTCTGCTTCGAAAGCAGGTGGTGTCGGTGCTTTTATTAGAAATTAAATTTACTGAGACAACTGAATATCATCTAAATTACTCCAATTGTGAAGAATTATGGCTTGAAATAAACCTTCAAAGCATTAACATTAATTTGAGCATTGGTATTATATATAAACATCCAAAAAACGATATTTCTACTTTTACCAGCATATTTGAGAACTGCCTTACAAAATTAACAAAAAATTCCTTTTATGATCGTGGGAGATTTTAACATCAATCTACTTGCAGCAAAATATAGTACCCAAATTGCCAATTATACCAATATGTTTGTTGCTCATAACACCTTTTCTATTATTACAAGACCTACCAGGGTCACACAAAATTCGGCTACACTAATTGATCATTTATATACAAACATGACTCATATAAAACTGGATTCTCATGTTATATTATCAGATATTACTGATCATTTCCCAATAATGTGTAGTCTTAATGGCATCAAACCATCAATCAGAAATGATGTTATTTTTAGAAGGGATATGTCTACATTTTCGATTGACGCGTTTCGGTCAGACATGCAAGATATAATTAATAATCACTTTGCTGCATTTAACTTGAATGCCCATAATTTTAATAGTCATTTTGAAGAATTTACAAATTCTATTGTTCATCTAATTGACCGCCATGCTCCGTTTAAACAATTGTCACGCCGCGAAAAAAAGATTAAACTTAAACCATGGATATCGAAAGGAATACTCAATAGTATTCGTTCAAGACATAAAATGTATAAATCCCACTTCCTAAAGGGCAATAGTTCCCAGTGCTCATATTTCAAAAAGTATCGCAATTTACTCACACATACCATTGATATGGCGAAACAAATGTATTACCAGAATATGATTGCTGAAAACAAGGGAAACCCCAAGTCTACATGGCGAATTGTGAATTAAATTGCATCCTCTAAAAACAAGTTAAGGCACAATATTGACGAAATCCATCTGGAAAATGGCAGTATTATTAATGATAGTCATTCGATTGCACAAGAATTCAATCAGTACTTTTCCACTGTCGGATCTAATCTTTCTAAACAATTCCCCAATGACACGGAGGGGTTTAGAAAGTATCTTGACAAGCGGATAAGAAATTCCATATTTCTGAATCCCACAACAGTGAATGAATTAACAGCTGAAATCATAAGTCTTAAGGATGGTAAGGCAGTTGGGGCTGACAACATCCAGAGCCGCTTTCTCAAGTATGTTGCTGATATCATAGCTCCATGTCTGACAAAGTTTTTCAATAGTTCACTTCAGTTGGGAATATTTCCATCTTCATTGAAAATCGCGAGAGTAGTTCCAATCTTCAAGTCTGGCAATATAAAACAAGTGTCAAATTATAGGCCTATTTCGATTCTTTCTGCCTTAGACAAGGTATTCGAACGCTTGATACATAAACGACTAATGAACTTTCTCAGAAAGCACGAGATACTGAATAAATCACAATTTGGTTTTCAAAGCGAACATTCTACTTCACATGCGATTCTTGACACAATATCTCACATTTATGATAAACTAGAAAACAAAGAATATGTCAGTGCAACCTTCTTAGATCTTAAAAAAGCCTTCGATACTGTTAATCACCAAATTTTAATACATAAACTGTGGCACTACGGTATTAGAGGTGTGGCTAACAAACTTTTTGCCGATTACTTGACCAACAGATCACAATATGTACAAATGGGTTTTTATTGTTCACCCACCTTACCTGTGACCCACGGAGTCCCACAGGGATCGTGCTTGGGACCGACTTTATTTTTAATATTTATCAACGATCTTGCTCGAAGCACCACATTATTTTCGAAATTGTTCGCGGACGATACAAATCTGCTTGATAGTGATAAATCCCCTGAAGTACTCCAATCAAGAGCGAACGCTGAAATTGAAAAAGTTGCAAATTGGATAAAACTCAACAAACTAACTCTAAATGTAGATAAATCGAAAACCATGCTGATATCACCAATTAAAAACAAACCCCCACATGATTTGAAAATTGAGATAGGGGGCTCTGTTCTTGAAACTGTCAATTCCTATAAATATCTAGGCATCTTCATTGACAATAAAATGCAATGGGATATTCAAATATCTAACATTGCAATTAAATTATCCAAATCAGTAGGAATGATGTATAGACTTAGACGATATACATCAGCGTCAACATTACGCATGGTCTACCATTCATTGGTTCAGTCACATTTGCAATACGGTATTATAGCATGGGGATCAGCTAACAGAACCTCATTGCATCGAGTAGAAATTATGCAAAATAGGGCTATCCGTGCTATTACTAACGCTGGATATAGGTCGAAACTAGACCCCCACTATTATAACATGAAAATAGTCAAAATGGCAGATATATATAAAATTGAGATACTGAAAATCATGCACCAGCATCACAATAATAAATTGCCTGTTGCATTCACTAAATATTTTGTTAAGCAAAGTAGTATCCACTCATATGCAACTCGATCTTCTGCTAATAGCTCATATTATGTTTCTCGTTACTCTTCAAGTCATACACAAAACAGTATCAAATGCATCGGTGTGAAACTATGAAACACACTGCCCAATTCAATTCGTTCCAAAAATTATAACTTATTTAAACAAATGTTGAAAAATCTTCACCTTGATGCTTATATATGTCAGTAATTTCCCAGTTGTTATACCATTTAGGCTTGTTGTCAAGTTTACCCCTTTCTTCGAAATCATAAAATATATATGTCAGTATGTTGTCTTCATGTGCTCTATGTAATATTTCAACAAAGCTGCGATGCTACTAGCATTGCCAATACTGCAGTATCAATTCTCATATCTATTGATGTATAATCTTAAATTTTATGAACCTCTGAAAGCACTAAATCAATAATAATGATAACACTTTACACTTACAGACTTGGGCATGTGGCTCTGCCATTACATGAATGCATAAGTCTGTACAGCTGTAAGTACGTTAATCTAAAGGCATATTATTGAATATTTTTAATATTATTATCTTATCATACATGCCTTTTCATCTCACATTATGTAGTGTTGCTTACTTCCTCTGTCGATATAATCATTTCACTTGTCAAATTTAAATATTATTGATGTCTCTTTAACTCATATAACGAATTCTCCCCTTTTCTGGTTGCTAACTAGTAACTACGCTATACGGCGTCATGTTAGTCATGAAATTTCTCTGTTGTTTTTACGCTCACCCGAGCATGACATTATAAAGCAAAACTGACTTAATCAGTCACTCCTTCCCGATTGACTTGCATCATATTTACTTTTTATTTCCTGAATTAAATTCGCTCAGCAAGTCATGATGATATCATCCAATTCATATTTTTTTTTTTTTTTTTTTACATTTATTCAATGTCATCTGTTCATCAATAAATCAACACGGTGTCGTTGACACGATGACTTTTGCAGTCTTTCGCGGCTCCGCGTCAATTGCGATATATTGTATGCATGTATACTTCAGTCTTCAATTGATTTTTGTATTATCATTATAATTGTTTAATTGCGTACAATATTTCATGCACGACGAAATAAAACTTCTGAGTTCTGAGTTAAAACCCCGAGGTTTGTAATAAAAACTCCAGATATTGGAAAGTCAGGAGGCGTGTAGAAATTAGATCATATGGAGGTACATTCAAGCGCTTGACGTCTCTCATTGACAGCTCTTATAAAACATTTCCCTGCGCAATGCTACACATATAAAAGTTGATATATGATATTCTATGCATTGTCTGAATGTTTAAATTTGGAGATCTGCCTTAAATTATAGTTATTTCCCCATATTTCATTGGCTCGGAAATAGAAATACGTCATAATATACACAACAATTTCACAGGACCTTCGTTGAACTTCTGGTACAGTTCCACCATACCCCAGGGATTCGATCGAACCCGGGTTAAGAAACACTGACATAGAGGATAAAACGAACGAGTAATCGTAGTTGGTTTCTTATTCTCTCATATAAATTTCGACGCTCCGGAAGTATGCGTAACAATATGGAGGTAACTAATTTTGTTCTCCTATTTTACATCAAGTTGTGTTAAAGGACTGAAACCTATGGGCAGGGGGTATATCCACTTGAGCAACACAGACAGTCCCCGAACTCGTAACAGAACTAAAATAAGGAAAATCAGAATCAAATTATGGCCTTACCCCGACCTGGCACACACACTAGGCGAGTACGCAGATTCCTATCAATGTGATCGGAGATTTTTGTTAACGACCGATTTGAGATTTGTCCAGATCAAACATTTTCAATAATAGTCTTCTATAGTCTGAATCGGAGGATATCGATAGTTAGGGTCACTAGCGTAATTTTTCGGCAACCATCGGGAAACAGTGCAATATTGTACTGTAAGAGGCAATATGTTCATATTTGCTTATCTTAAATTTGAACACGGTATGATGAAATGAAATAAGTTTAAGCAAAATGATAGTCAATAAACGAAAAATTAATCTATAACAATATCGAACATTAGAATTCGCTTGCGTTATACAGTTAATTTGGACCTTTAAGTTAAGCAAAAGAAGCGTTTTTGAAGGGCAGTGCGCAAATAAATTTAGATTCAAACTGGCCCCCTGAATTCCGACGCCTGGTTTAACTGGAAAAAATGCGACACATGGGACAAGTGCAACACATGGGACAAGTGCGACACATGGGACAAGTGCGGCATGTGGGATACCTGGAAAAATGGGACAAGTAGGATATGGGGGGCAAGTGTGACACGTGGGGCAAGGGCAGCAAGTGATAAACGTATGAAAAGTGCGACCCGCGGAACAAGTAGGATACGAAAGACAAATGTGACACATGGGGCAAGTGCAACATGTGATAAACGCATGAAACATGCGACACATGGGACAAGTGCGACCCGTGGGACAAGTGCGACCCGTGGGACAAGTGTGACACGTGGGGCAAGTGCAACATGTGATAAACGTATGAAAAGTGCGACACATGAGACAAGTGCAACACATGGACAAGTGCGACACGCGGGAAAAGTGAGACACATGAGACAAGTGCAGCACGTGGGACAAGTGTGACACGGGTGGTAAGCGCGAAAGATGGGACAAGTGCGACATGTGTTAAATGTGGGCCAAGTGGGAAACGTGAATCACATTATACAAGTGTGGCACATGGGATACGTGGGACAAGTGCGACGTGTGGGAAAAGTGGGACACATGCAACATGTGGGTCAAGTGCGGCATGTTGATACATGGGGGCATGTGCGATAAGTGGTACGAGTGGACAAGTGCGACACGTGGGATATGTGCAACATGTAACAAAAGTGCATTACGTGGGATAAGTGCGACATGTGGTGAACGTGGGGCATGTGCGACAAGTGGGAAACGTGCGGCACGTGGAATACGTCGGACAAGTGGGTCACGTAGGACAAGTGGAATATGTGGTACAGATGGACACTTGGGACAAGTTCAACACGCGGGACAAGGGCGATATATGGCACAAGTGAGAAACGTGGGAAAAGTGAGACAAGCGCAACACGGAAAACAATTGCGTCATATGGGACAAGTGGGAAACGATGGACAAGTGGAACACGTGGTACTATTGGGAAACGTGATATAAATGGGAAACGTGGGACAAGTGGAACACATTGTACTATTGTGACACATAGCAGAAGTGAGACATATGATACAAGTGCAAAACGTGGGATACATGTGAAACGTAGGACAAGTGTGACACGTAGGGCAAGTGTGATAGGTGGGGCAAAAAGTGGCACGTGCGACAAGTGCCGCACGTTGTAAACGTGGGACAAGTGCGACATGTGGTATGAGTGGGGAAATGTGATAACTGGGATAAGTGCGAAACGTGGTGCTATTAGTACATTTGAGAACCAGTGGTGAACATGCGACACTGGGAAAAGTGGGCACGAAAGACAAATGCATCACGTTGTAAACGTGGGACAAGTGCGACATTTGGTATAAGTGGGGAACGTGTGACAAGTGGGATGAGTGCGAGAACACGCCCGTCAATTTGGATACGTGGACAAATGGGTCACGTGGGACAAGCGGGATCAATGTTAAAAGTGGGAAACAACATTTTCGGGACAATGGTCATGAATTACTTGAGCAAACTTTTGATAAGTCTACGCTAGGTGACAGTATAGAACAACAAAATTCATCAATAAGGTTGATTGACAACTGATTATCAGGACATTTCATATAATTTCAACTCGACTTTTTCCATTAGTGCATCAAATAATATTATGCAAACTTAACACAAGTACGACCTTTTTAGTAGTACATCGAATAATATTATGCAACTATCAACCCGTCTCCTAGCTAATTTGGTATTTTGTAGAATTTCAACAGCAGACACTAAGTGGCAACAATGAGCAATATCCATTTAGGTTTCCATGACGACTAAATTGTAATTTCTGGCTTAAATTCAAAAGATTTTAGGTATCCCGAAAGCAAAGAATTGGATAAGCAGGCAAAACTTTGAGATATAGCTGAAATTTACTATTGTTTGAGGCTCTTGATATCCAACAACCTATCTTTATTTTAAAAAGAAGGCTATTGTCAGAATAGGATAAAAGAGAATTTACATGTCCCTAGGTGCAGGAAGCAAATAACACAGCTTATGGTAATCATATGGCCAACCACAGCCTATAGTCCAGTTACCAGTTCATTTCGGCTATTGGATAAATTAGCCAGTTATTTGATTTTAGATGTATGGACTTGATGGTAGAAAAAGCCCCAACTGACCAGCAGTTAAACCTATGGTGGGGAGGAGTCCAACAATACTCTGGCACATAATTATCCATCACAAAATTCAAACCTGCAAATCTACGCAAAGTAATCAGTGGCGCGGTTTCGAGCATAATTCTAACGCTTAGCATGGTGTGCCACACCGCCCAGCGTTTAACCAATTATGACTTGCCATTAATTTTCTTATGTTTTCTTCCCTGTTTTTATCGAGTTAGATTCTGTTATTGTACCTTTCTCTGTTTATCTTATTATTTCATTCCAACTCAATATGAACAGAATCAAAGAAAATAAATCAAATGCAGATAAGATTGAATTTATTATTAGCAATATTAATAGTTCTTAACTAGTGGTCTGTCTCACTCTTTGCCTTCATACAATGGAATACAATTGGAATGAGAAAATCTTACCGGGGACAGTGCAGAATAGCATACTGCAAGTCATTTCCGTCAGCCTATTTCAACTTGGCTCCACGTGGATCAAATGAGTGTCCATCAGTGTTCACTATTAGCGCACTTTTTTGCGAAAATTGCGAAGCACTTTCGCAACTTTTTTTAGGGACTGCGAAATAGCACTTTTTTCCGATTTTGAAGAGAAATAGCACTTTTTTCCGATTTTGAATGGAATAAAAATTCAAAGTTAACAAATATTTTCGAGTATTAAGTTGACAAATAAGTAACATACTAGTACTTTTGTAACTCAATTCTGCATATCATAACGATATTTACCGGAATTCTAACCTATGAGATGCAGACATAGGAATTAAAGCTTTTGCATTAACGGCAAAATTCTTGTTTATAATATGATTATTATAAAAGCACACCGATTCCGTTTCTCCGGCAAAAAAAACGCTCCCGGGGCGTTTCTTTGAACGAGAGTGGTCATGTGACTATCAATGATATCGATGAATTCAAAATGACTATAAAAGTGTTAGTAAAGTGTTATAGTCACTTTGGATGATGTGTGACCAAACTGCACGATTTTCAAATCGGGCGAAACTTTTAGCAGCATGTCACAGATTTGCAAAATCAACAAATTCACAAAATACCATTAAGTGCCATTTTATTGTAATCACAATGTTGAAAGGACATGGCATTTTCCGGAATTTTGCGATATTTACACAACTATTTCTCATTGATATGCGAGGACGATGGGCAAAATTCAATATTTTTTGGAATCGAATATTTTTAAGGAGTACCGAATAAACGTGGTGGAAACATTAAAAAATCGGCAAAAAAGCCTTTTTATTGGTTAATTCCGTTGTAATCGCTAATTGTTCTTGTCACCGATCGTTTTGGCGGCGATATCCAGGTTTTGGGTAATCTATATTCCCGCCCTCTCTTTTTTACAAATATGAATTCTTGTGGGTCGGCGGACACCGAAGTTTTATATTTCGGGTTTACCCGTTCGTTCACATCGGCAACAGCTGTTGAAGACATTGAGGACTCAAATTAACATTTGCGTTGGCTTTAATATTATCTATCAAGATTTGTAAATTTACCGTCCCAATTTTATGCGAATGGTAATATTATTGTCCATACCGTGATGCAGATATTTATTAAGACGATAATTAATTCTCATGTATTTCTATGATGATAAACTTCGCAAATCTGAAATCGTGCCAATCCTGAATGTTGATTTGAAATAGTGATTGAATAATTCGGCTATAAAGGCATTTCTGCGTGGTCATAAGACGAGATGCCGTTAATGAACAGCACTTCTTTTACAGGATATTTTACGTATGCGACTTAATGCTAAAAAGATTGGGCTCGAGTGCTTTTTTTTTCGAGTGCTCGAGTGCCTAACTAATTCCCTCAAGTTTCAACGTGTTTTCAACAAAACAATACCCCGGCGATAATTATAGCTAAAATGTTACCGAGCAATTCACAATTTTATTTATGGAATTTGCAAATTCACCAGTTTCTTGACGATTTTGATAATGTCACGCCCTAATTATTAGTGCAAAATACTCCCCTTCTTCCGCGGCGGTTTGACGGGTTCTTTGTTCCATTCTTCAGAAATTTCTGACACGGGGATATAGAATACTGAATCCGGAGGGTTGAATCCCTGTCCACTTACTGGTGATTTTCCGTTTTGAAATGCGTGAAACATTCTCTATTTTAAATTAAATGACGTTTCGCGGGCTAGAGTTCTCACCGAAAATGATGTGTTCCAGACGTTAGTTAGACGATAGATAAAACATTAGATTAATAATTTTTGTGACGCCCCGTTTTCGAAAATACAAAGTTATATCGCAAAAAATGCGTTATGATACATTTGGAATGAAACATTATTTACGGTTAATTCAGATCATATATTACTCTCCATGACACCCGGTATCCAAAAATACAGTTGCATCTCGAAAAATGTGTTTTGTTACATTTAAAATAAAACATTTTTGCGATTAATTTAGATCATATTTTACTTTTCAGGACACCCGTTTTCGAAAATACAAGGTTATATCGCAAAATGTGTTTTGTTACATTTAAAATAAAACATTTTTGCGATTAATTTAGATCAAATTTTACCTTTCACGGCAACCCGTTTTCGAAAATACAAAGTTATATCACAAAAAATGCGTTTTGTTACATTTATTTTGCATTCCCAATAAAATACATATTTTCCCTAATTAGTGTCGTCGATGAATCTGTTCCTGTCGTTCAAGCTCGACACACGTTTGGACGAGTGTGGGGCGGTTTTTTGGTCGACGATAAATTAAAAAGTTGCCACAAGTTAGTTGTATAACGAAAATAACTAAAAATTAAGATTTTATAATAGAAGTGAATTTGTCTCAAGATGGTATTTTACGATTCCTGCCCACAGAAAATAAACACGCTGACAGGCTTGGTTATAATTGATATTCGTTTAATTTATTTTACACTATTAATAAACGCGCCACACCAATTGCGACCATATAAATTGCAGTCGCATCGGTATGGACTGTATGTTTTTGGTGCTCTCACATTAATAATAATTTTCAACAAAACAATACCCCGACGGTCATTAAAGCTGAATTCGTTACCGAATAATTCACAATTTTATTTACGGAATTTGCAATTTCAAGATCTCACTTGACGATTTTGATGATGTCATGCCCTAATTATTACTGCTTAAATGCCTCAAAATACAACAAATGTAATCATTTTCGACGATAACAGGCGCAACAATTCGTAAACGAGCCGTTATAACGAAATTCGCGATTGATTTTACCTCTCTCTTGTTTACAATTTTAACATCCCGCCGACCATGTATGGTCGAATAAAATGTTCACATATTCGAAACATGACTTGGCCAAGGATGGAAGGGATCACTAAAGAGATAATAGAAATACCCTCATACGCGAGGGTATGATATTAATATCGAGAATATTTGTGAGCATATCACAGGACGGACCCGGCTGTTTGTTGGCAAAACAACGATACGCTAAAGTTAATTGATCGAATACTGGTAAGTATTTGTTTATCATCTCACTTGCGAACATCGAGGTTTTGGCGGAATTGTACCATCATGTTGTCTTTCTTAAATAATAACATTTTCAATAAATGTTCATTTTACTTTTGCGTCTTTATTATATGTCGGGTTTTCATTTATTTTAAATTCGAAATTGTCCGAAATACTCCAACAGGTGTATAGGTACAATAATAATAGTACTTACCAAAGTACTTACCAGGGAATTTTAATACACACGATGTGTGCAGGGCGTCGTAACTCCCGTTTATTAATTATAATTTTTTTACATTCTGCTTAAAAAACAACGGCAGTCATCTCACCTAACTCTCGCGACCAAATCTTTTTTGTTTTGTATGGCATCGTCTTGGCGACGAATTTATTGCCGACTGAATTTTAATTGTGTTTTAGGATAAGTTATTTTCTGTTTGTTGGTTTCTAAACTTTACAAACTTGGGTAGCAATTACTATTAATGTGAGATTTGTGCATATGAACGATTGAATATCGCGACTGGATGTCCGATATCTGAGAATGCGTAATTCTCTTTCAACATTAATTTTCAGGATATCAGCGTTCATGTGGTCGAATAAAAATTATTTATCAAATGGATAGGTATCAAAATTATTTGGGATCCACTATCATATCATTCGTTTATTTTTTATATTCATGTTTTTCTCAAGAATCACCCTCGTTATATTTAGTGTACCTTCGCAAAAGAAAACTCTTTGGTGTCATCGTTCCTATTAGTGTAGTTGAAATATATGGAAACCTCGCAAGTGGCGTTGTGATGCGAATATTTGATACTAGGTCAGCAGCATTACAAAGAGTGCTATTTATGAATGCTGAAAGTACATGACATTACTAAACATTTTGCCAATATATGATGTTTTCTGCCCGATTTAAACTAACTCGCACGCAAACCAAGGCATGTCGACATTTAAAAATTACTTGTGTTTGGGTAAGCTCTGAAATAGTATAATATAAATGTAAATGAGAAATTAGGTCACGCTAGTTCACGAAAGGGGAGGATTTTCAAAGTGATCTTGTGTAATATTTTGGAGAAAAAAGTTTGAAAGGAAAGTAGGTCAACCTATCTCCTAAAACAGGGGAGTATCCTGCTAATATTTCGGAGGGTACGTAGGTTGACCTACCTTTTAAAACAGCGGGTGGCGACTTTCAAAGTGGTTCAAAATCACAAATTAATAATTATCAGACTAGGTTTAGGGATAAATCGAACAGTTGAATTTCCAGCGCACATAACCCTAATTAGTTGATTGCTATTTATATTTGGGGAGGGGGGAATTATTTTGCACGGGATTTGTACAAACGATCCACCCTGTAACTAATATGATTTCCAGCCTGCCTCGTGTCTGTTAGATGGAGGAAGTAACAAATGTGAAAGTCTTTGCTGCTTACGCGAGTAAGCAACTGACACCGTGATACATTGCATGAAAGTTTTGTCCGCGGCAGGTGTTAGCAGATGTCATTTCGTTGCCGATGAATTCGCTTGTTTTAATTAAACATGAATTCGCTTAAAGGGAACTCGGTTAACGAAAAGGCTTCTCTTTAATTCATAATATTAACCGCAGGAGCGCTTTTTCGAGTATCTATGTCGTTTTAAATGGGTTATATGAAAGGCTAGGACACCTAACTTGTTAAAATCGGCAAAAGCACTTTCGCACTTTTTTTTTCGACTGCGAAGCACTTTCGCACTCATAATTTGCTTAGAGTTAACACTGGTGTCCATGTTGTGCATGTCACATGGACAATAGGGCAAGTACATGTTTAAAAATAGGGTAGTTTCATCTGGAATTAGGCTTGTTAACATAGTTCTATTCCCTTAATTAGAGATTCTATATTTTTTGCATCTCGACACTAAATTCTTGCTCTAAAAATATAAGTTAGAAAGTATATTTTATAACGATGAATAATTGTCCCAATATATAGAGTTACAATAGGTTCCTCAAATTAGAATTCGGAATTAGAAACTCAATTTTTGCGGTGTGTTCAACGTTATTGCATCATTTTTCATATTATTTTCTGAATCTGGAATGTAGCATTGATATGCATAAAATCAAATGCATCCGTGTTAGATATGGCACCCTGCGACATTAGTTATAGAATTTATTTTAGCGACTCACCTCAAAGAATTGGGTGATTTGAACTAGCGACCAATGTAACCTAGGCTGCCATTCAATGTTAACTGCCAAATTCCAGAGTGCTAAGGATTGAAATGAGGAGGCCAAAGTTTTGTACTTTGAATGTAAAGTTAAATCTTATTGGTGGTTTTTGGCAATGGCTGCTCGAGAAAGCTAACTTTTCCAAATAATTTGAAATTTACTAATCTGTATTTTTCTTTCTACTTTCCCAACATTAATAGTTTACCTTTTTTTTGCTGAAATTGAGGTTCAGTTATTGTTCCACTTGTCTGTGTTTATCTTATTATTTTAGCTCATGGTTAGTTTAAAAGCGACAAGAGCATAAAACATTATGTATTTTTATCCATGTGAGTGCCTAAATGGGCAAAACATAAAGTGTTGGATTAGGATTTTATGCTTGATGAGAACAAATCTGAGTTTGACAAGGGCCACACTTAATGGCTTTGCTGGGCAGGTTGTGGCCCGTGGGCTGCCTGTTGTACAGTCATGGTTTAGCTCAGGAAAAACAGAATTGCAGTAAATCGATTGAAAAATTTAGTGACATGAAGTAACAGACTACTACATGCAGAGCATTAAAAATATTTGTGCTGAAATACTTTCAATTGTTTAACGTATGTGTATGATCCATTTGAAAGGTATTATTTCCACTTATCAGTTGATTGCCTGTTGAAAGCTGTTTTCAGAACGAAGCTGTAAATTGGACATCTCAGCGGTGTGGTGCATCGCGCTAAGCCTGGGTTTTCAGGTTCAATTCCCATGAGGGATAAATTATGTGCGAGAGGATTGCTGTACTCCTTGCCATAGTTATAGTTGAAGTTATACCAGTACCAGCTGTTTACTTGTTGCTACTGTGGTGAATATGATCAAATGTCTTATAAATCCTCATGTACTGTCATTTTTATTATTTTTAAACAAATCTCAAGTGCGACTGACGCCTCGGTTTGCCTCAAAATGTGCAGCTAATCCTCTGTTATAGGTAAATTGTTTCTGTGAGTAGTTTTTGACAATCCCCACAATTTTGATCATGATACAAATGTTGCATCTATAATTAACTAACAGTTAGATATTATCATCTAGTAAATTGTATATCTTGAAATGAATTAAAGAAAAACAACCTGATATGGGTAAGATATCTCAGGGTAATATATGCCAATGATTTTATAAATGTCAGAAAAGAGAAATTAATATTTAGTCTGCAGTATAGAGCTTACCCGAATGTTCAACAAGTATCAAAAAAAAATTGTCAATAAAAGGATATGATCAATCTCAGACTACAAATTAATATACTGGAGTACAAGATATGACGACTAAAGTGGAATATTCGTAAAAAAAATTTAAGTTTCAATCCCATGCTGAAACTAAAAGATTGCGATCCTTCCAAAAAAATAGCTCCTTACATATCAATGGATACATATCCACTTGTAAAAAGCTTTGTTCAGAGTGAAATTGTTAAAATTTATGTATCCATGGCGACTAAATTGTAACTTCTGGCTAAGTTCATAATTTTTTGGGTATCTGGAGGGCAAAGCTTTGGGATTCCTACCGTTAGAGATATAGCCTAAAATCACTGTTATTTGAGGCTCTTGATATACAACAAATTAATTTTATTTTAAAAAGAAGATCATTATTAGGATATGATAGAAGAGAATTTACATATCCTGAGCGAGAGTAATGGCAATAACACCCCTTAATCATATGGCGAACTCCTGGTTACCAGTCCATGTTGGGTATGGGATTAGTTGCATTGTTTCTTTTCTCTTATTGTGGGTTGCAAAAAAGACAATGAAATTTGCCTGTAAATTGAAAAAGGTTGGGCACTGGTATAGTCAATACTGAAACCAAAATTCCCATAAAATACAAAAATTTATGAGTTCTCATAAAGCAGATTTTATTTAATAGGTCAGAAACCAATTCAGTTCCAAACGAAATCTAGTATCGAATAAGGCCCGACGAATATATTTTACAAATTTCGAAGTATTGATATCGGCTAATTTTACCTATATATATCGGCCAATCATGTGACTGCCAAAGTGTCAAAATCACGCTGGGAAAGCAGTTTTATTGCTTGTTTAATTGAGAGTGGTTCTGCCTAATACTCTTTTTCTTTGCTATTTCTCATTCTCTCTTATCAAAAAGCGTCTTTTGACAATGTTTCTCTTATCCAAAGCAGACGTGAGGCACGGCATTTCACACTTTGTGAGCAAGTTTGCGAGCATGGTGGCTTGCAAACTGAAGCGATAGAAACATGTGAACAACTTATTTGTGTCTAATAATATACTTTAGATTCATAAAGAATTCTCGCTGTTTCCACTTTCCCCGGTGCTTGGATTTCCCTTTCGCTATAGTCATTCAAGGCGCGATTCAATGTCTTGTATTGATATGTTATAGATGGCTGGTTCAAGCGGTAAAAGCAAAGTATGGGAATACTTTGTGATTCATAATGATGGCGTAATTTGTAAAATATGCTCTTCATTATTAAGTCAAGTTCCCGCTGATTTAAAAAAAAACACCAGTAATTTGTAGAGCCATATCGCAGCAAAACACAAGAGCAATTATGATTGGAGCCAATGCATGAAAACTCTGCTTTCTCAAATACAACTTGAGACTGTTGAACTGGAGCTATTGAGATTCATAAGCTTCCTGCCATTTTAATAAGTGTTTTTGTTATAGATTTCATTTTGTTTGCAAGAAAACACAGAATTCTCAGATTGTTGCTTGTAGCCATTTTTTTAGGTGAGGAAACATCGGTATCGGCTTATCGGCCTACTTTTAGTAAACTATCGGTATCAGTCGGGCCCCCAGTATAGAACTGACTCAATTTTGACCAACTATCATTGGATTGCAATAAAATTCTTGTAAATGGTATATGTAAGTCATATCATGAGACTGATATGAGTAGAATAAGTTGGCCAAAGATGTGTTTTTAAATACCGGTACCGGTATATATTATACTGAGTTATATATTTGATGACGTTTTGGTTATATTTGGTTTAGCTGTTTACAACTTGATATGAATGCTAATTGTAAATTTCTTAGTGTTGCTACATTTACAAACTCAATTGCATGAAATTAATAAAATGTTGGGGTTTGTTGCAACAGTGTTGGTGTGATGGCCTAGTGTCGGCATTGCAGGCTAAAAATCAAATTTTGAAATGGAAGGAGCGGACACGTTTTTGAGTTTTTAAAAACAACCCTTAGGTCAGACCAGTGATTTTCAACCGTTGTTGGCGTTGTAAATAATTCTCATTGGTTTTTTCTGTGTAGTCATTAATTTGAATTTGCTGCTTCTTTTTACAACTCTAGTCATAAGCCATGATCCTCTAGTCATAAGTCTTGTTGTAATTATTTTCCTACATAAAAACTAATTGAGATTCTTGGTTATTTGAATAGTTTCCACAAAATCATTGGTTTAGACATAATAGAGCAGTGGTTCTCAAACTTTCACTGACTGCATACGTATTGTTTTTTTACTCTGACCCCCTCTGTTTTAGGTATGACGACAATGGCACAAGAAACACGCTATGGTAGTATTTTGTAATGTGTACTACATCCATTCTTAGAGCCTTTAAACAAATTCCGTGTTAAGTATATGTGTTAATATATGCAATAACAATGTATTAATTGTGTGCAAAATGACAAAGGAATTTGCGTCGTCTACGGTCAGAGCTGAAAAGCTTTAGTTAGCATCACCAATGAATTATCTAAAAAATCGGTAAATACACTTTGATCGGTGCTATCACAAGCTGCCTAACCTAGTCTTCATATTAATTTGCTGAGATGTATGTATCATTGCAAAAAAAATTACCGCTAGTCAAAAAAATTCTGATAAAAAGAATTTAAAACTTGAGCCAACTTTTCAGAATATGATGTTCTGAGAATACTGATATATTTTCAAACGCATATTAGATTATTTTGAGTCAAATATTACACATTCGTACTCCAATTAGGATTGACAAATTCAATATTAAAGGGGCAATGCACAACAAACACTCTAAGAGCGAAATCCCGAAAAATTTGGAAATGCTCATTGCTCCCATGATAGCAAAATGCCGTTTTAGATTATATTTGCCATAACTGCAAATTGATTGATTATCAAATTTTACCAAATGTAAGGTACAGGAGAGTAATTATTAATTTTTCTGACATATTAGACGCATTTTTTGTAATACTGTATAGGCTGGTTTCAAAACATCACCGGACGGAATTATATTCTCAGGCCATAACATTAATATATAGTTATTATACGTGTTGGAATATATTTCCAACCAAAAAGATAGAAAGTCAGTGAACAATTTGGACTACCCAAGCACACTATTCAACTTTGCTAGTTGCTTTGGCTAGCCGTGACACTAGTCAATTTAGTGACATTAGTGATGTAACAAGATGTCGAAAAGATTTTCTGAATATTTTTATGACGAAACAACACCAAATGCGATTTTTTGATCACCCTTCAGCAAAGGCAACGCGGGCCACAGAAAATGACGCTGTGGGCCACATGTGGCCCGCCGGCCTGGTTTTGGACCACCCTGGAGATTGTAGAGTTATTTGTATCAGTGGTTCAGCGGATTTTCTTCAAATTGATAAATATTTTTTGATAAAGAATAATTTCAATGTTAAAGACGCATAGAACAGAACGTAAATAGTAACATTTTTTGGTTTTGCATGGAATGAACAGCAACTGTTCAATGATATGTGTATTTGAATGCATTATGTTTAGTTGTCATAGTTTGGTTTAGATTAATAACAATATGCATATGTATATGTTACTAGTTTTAGACAATACTTTTAGGTCTGTGTATATTTTCTATAGCAGTATATGTATGATGAATAAATAATATAATGTAGACAATGCACAATATCTTGTTGGCTAAGGATGAATTTGGGAAAATTCTGTAATATTCATCAGCAAGCGAAAGTATTAGAAGGGTCCATATCTGACTAGGAACTTATTCAATTTGGTGTTATGGCACCAACCACATCGAGACAGTGCCCTGCATCAATAGGTATAGTCTATTTTTATTAGTAGCCTATCTAAACACTAATGGGGCTTGTCAATTTTTTACGTAATTTCTGTAATATAGTCAATGATAACTCTTTGGTAAGTGTTTCCCGCATCGACGACTTTACAAATTGCCCTAATCACTAAGGCAGAGTGGTCCAAACTACAGGCCGCCTGTGACCAATGGCCCGCAGCATGATTATCTGTGGCCATTGTCTCATTGGCTGGAGGGTAATCAAAAAATCGCATTTGGTGTTGTTTTGTCATGAAAATAACCTGAAAATCTTCACTAATGTCATTGTATTGACTAGTGTAATGGCTAGCTGTGACAACCAGCGAAGCCGAATAGTGTGCTTGGCTATATGTATATAGAATATATTATGTATATAGAATATATTACATCATTAGCTAGTCTAAATTGTTGACTAATTTCTAACTTTTTGGTCGGGAATGTATGATAACAATATTTTCATCATAAAAAACTGAACATCGAATGACGAATCTGTAAGCCTAGGTTGGCTATGCTGACTGAAAGCTAATTATTAATGCTATGGCCTCACGGCCTAACAATATAATTCCAGTCGGATTGCCTTCTGCCACCAGCATAAACAGTATTAATAAAACTGCCACAATCTAAAACGGCATTTTGGAATCTTGGGAGCAATGAGCATTTTCCAAACCGATCTTATTATTGTTACAATTGCAAAAGCATTTCTCCATTGTGAAGAACCCTTGCACGTTTTAGCTTAAGAAGGATAAATGAAGAATAATGTGTTTGCACAATAGAAGTGTTTGTTTTGTATTGCGCTGTTTACCTATTCTTGACACTATTGGGGCCCGTAAATAGCGCAAAAGTAATTTTGTGGCCCTCGAAGCCAACAATCTCGGACCACCCCTCTAAGGTATTCTAGAGGTTGTGATACTGAATCCTATTTTTGAAATTTATATTTGATTGTAGTTCACTGTTTATTGCCAAGTTTACCTTTCAATTACTCTCACTTGTTACATATTTCTGTCTAACCCACATTTCGTCAATGATAATTATGCTTTTGTGTCTTGTGTATGGTCTTGTTCTGAGGAGAAAATGTGGAACAATTTAGAAGAAAAAGTGGGCTAGCTTTATCACATCAATATATATAAAATCTTTAATAGATAAAATATTGTAATATACAACATTCATCTACAATCCAACTTTTAAGCCCATATCTGCTTAAACGAGTATTGGCCTTCTAAAAATATGAGACTACTATACTTTGAGAATATACAATATTCAAAAAACAGTGCATTAATAAGCCTGTTTCTCTATATTAGGTTGAGGCGAAATGTGGAATGTCTCGTAAGAAAAGGGTTGTTCTATATTCCAATATTGAAAATTCATAAACTTCAATACTTGCTTGTCTAGAGCCATGTTCTGAAAAAAAACTTGAAACACCCAATTCAGTTTGATTTGATTTTGTATTTTTTGATTTTCCAAATTGATGTATGCATTGGTAGAGGAAAGTTGATATATTATTATTAGTGGTTGAAAGGCAGTGTTCTGCCATATTATTTTACTTGCATGTGGATTATGTAAAATATTTTTCAACAGCTTTATCCTGAGTTATATTTCTTTTCAGTTGGGAACCACTGTTGTAAACCATTGGTTAATTTTCCCCAACTTCATTGTTAGAATATTCCGCTGATACATCATTTTTACTTCACGGTCTATAAACATGCTTAAGCCATCTAATTTTAGAAACACTTCAACCGGAAAGGAATGCGAAAAACAATCCGTTACTTTGCCCCAAACATGCATGAATGAGGTAACTTAAAAACCAATGATCGTGGGTGGAACATGCATTTTTGCAAGCTTCATCAATATTCAACACTTGGCAGATGTCAAACATATTTTGAGTAGATACCTTTGTATGGGGTATTTTGCAGTCTGGGTTGTGGATATCATGTTGATTTTCATGTATCTGCGTAACGTTTCCGCATCATTTGTCCCTAGCTTTGTATTCCGTAGTTTTTTCACTATTAATGAGTAACCTGATAAACCATGGAGTAAAAAAGATTGAAATGCTTGAGGAAACTGAGCTTGTCCAAGGATAAGCAATAAATCAACAATCCAATTCAGGACTTCCCACAATTATTATATTCATCTTGGCTATGTTCTGCAATTTTCTGTAAATAATGAAAAAGGCCGCAATACGGGACTTTGTTCAGAACTTGATCAAATGAAATTTTACTGCCTATGTGGCCGATTTCATGAACCAATTGGCATGGAATATTTTTCATATATCTTCTTTATTGGTATTCATTTTCCAACTAAAAACATTTCGACAAGAGGGAGGGGGACGTTCAAATGACGATCATGACATGAAACGGTATAAAGTTCATAACATAAAAAATTTACTAGATAATTAGTTTGGATAAGGTAGATAAGATATATAATTTGGTTCGATTAACTTTGTGATATTTGAATATCCCATTCATTTTATGAATAGCCGGAAGAAAGTTGACATATTATTTTTCATGAGCGAAAGGCGATGTTATGCCATATTATTTTGGTATATGCTGATATTCGTAGAATATTAGTCAACCATTCGTTCGTGGTTTGTATTTCCATAATATGGATGAGTTGTAAGTTGACACTGCATTCCCCCCATACACAAAAAGCAAAGCGATACGCTAGGGATTATCCCAATTTGTCATCCGTCCAAGAGAAGAGAATTTAATAAGCATTGATCATATGCAGGACACACTATCTATGTGCGCTATCCGCAGTGATATCCCATACTTGGCAGTATGATTTGGGCAAACAATACCATGTCATTTCTAGTTAGTTTTACATAGTTTGATATTAGTTATATACAGGTCCATATAGTCTTAACATTTTTTAAATTGCATAGGAAATTTACCGATAACATATATAATAGTTTGTTTCCACTACAGATGTAATAAATGAAGTGAGAACTTAATCTAACACTGAATAAAATGAATCAAACCTGGTTAATAAGATATATTGAGAACTAACTTTATGACAAAATTAAAATTTTAAAGGGATTTTATGGACACCCTGCTTAATTAGTTTGACAAAACGTGATATAAAAACGATTGAAATGATTGGAAAATTTCTGCTGAAACTGAGATTGTCCCAGGATGGAAATTAATATATCAACAATCCAATTCAGGACTTATCGCAATTATTATGTGCAATTCCTATCTGAAATTACTATTTACTACCATAGCATAGTTCGTGGAAAAATGAAGAATTCGATGTTCATCTTGACTATGTTCTATATAATTCTGTAAATAATGAAAAAGGTCGCAATACGGGGCTTTGTTCAGAACTTGATCAAATAAAAATTTTACTGCCTATGTGACCAATATTTTAAAACCCCAATTGTGAGGTGGAATGTATTTTGCATTTCTTCGTTTTCGGTATTAATTTTCCAAATCAAGAAATTCATTTTGACGAGAAGGAGAGGCTATTCAAATGACGATCGTGGTCGCATATCGTTATAAATTCCAACTGTTATAAAACTTGGAAAATGATATTAGACTGTTATGTTTTAGGATCTTTTGTACAAAGTCCCCGCCACTAATGCAAAAATGTGAGATTTCAGAAAAACACTCTGCAACATTTTGAAATAACAACTTACTAATTATCCAGTAAGTAAGGGCTAGGAATGGTTTGAAAATTTGAATTTCCAGTGCAATCTGCATCCCTAACTCTAACTGGATAATTACTAATTTTATTATTTTTAGCATTGGTGGGAGTGTTTTGGGCGGGGTTTTGTACAAAAGATCCACGTTTTATACTTTCATTTTTTTATGTTTGCTGGCGGAAGATATGTCGGATTCATTTGTCTGAATGAAGTGTATATTCTGTGGTTACAAATGGCATTTTAATAACCTAGTCCAAATAGTCCACAAAAGGCCATTGTTTTAAGGGAAAATTTGGAAGGATTTACGAGAAAAAATGGGTTAGGTTCATCACATCAATAGATGTAAAATATTTACTAGATAAAATATTGTAATATACAACACCAATCTACAATCCAACTTGTAAACCCATATCTTCTTATATCTGGTCTTCTGAATGAGAATATTAAATATTCAATAAACAGTACATTAATAAGCCCGTATTTGTCTTTCTCTGTATTAGGTTGAAGCGAAATATATATAGAATATGAAATATTCAGTAAACAGTACAATAATAAGCCTGTATTTGTCTTTCTCTGTATTAGGTTGAAGCGAAATATATATAGAATATAAAATATTCAATAAACAGTACATCAATAAGCCTGTATTTGTCTTTCACTGTATTAGGTTGAAGCGAAATGTGGAATGCTTCATGAGAAAAGAGTTGCACTACACTACGTCGTAAACTTCCATACATGCTTGTCTAGGGCTATGCTCTGAAAATAAAAAACTCAAACACCTAATGTCTCAGTATTTATGCTAAAAGTTTGACATTATTATGATAATCCCTGTTTTGGGAACACTGGCTATGGTGCCACCTCCATTAGGATTTACATATTTATCCCCGGGTACGATAAGACAGCTTAATCATATAGAAAACCACGGTGTCTCTCATCTGGTTACCTGTCCATTTCGGGTATGGGATTACTTAGCCAGTCAGATGCATCGACTTCATGGTGGAGAAAGCCGTGATCGTCCAGCGGTTACTTGAACCACAACCATCTCGAACATAATCAACCCTGGTGCCAAGGCGAGAGTATTCCTAACCCTTAGCACAATGCGCCACACGGCTGAGCCGAGTACTTGTGGTACTGCATGTACTACACCAGGCAGAAAAACATTTTATAGCAAGTTCAATAACATCGCATACAAATTATTGTATATTTATGCAGAAGAATACTCATAATGTACATAGTTATTCACATAGTTTTAAATAATTTAATATTATCCACAGTTATCAGAAGTTATCTTTGGTTTGATTTCTCGATGTCAATAGTGGAAGGGTATAAAATTAGGAATTCACTACATCAATAGACTTTAGATAAGATTCAGATTTAAATATATTTATTTTCATCAAGCAAGCATCAATGTAAAACATTGAACACACAAAAAACGCCAAAAACAGAAAACACTGAATCTAGCAATTGATGATGGATCGTGAAAGACTCGGCAGTCAGCGACACCTTATTGCTAAGTTTAGGCAGCAAATATAGCTAATGAACAAATTTTCGAAAAAACTCTTAAAATACACCTAATTTGGTTTGATTCAATTTAGTATTTATGGTCGATTAATTTAGTAATTGATTTATGCATAAGTAGAGGAAAGTTGATATATTATCATTAGTGGTTGAAAGGCAGTTTTCTGCCATATTATTTTAGGTGCATGTGGATAATGTAAAATATTTATCAACAGATCTATCTTAAGTTATATTTCTTTAAAGCGCATTGATCATTGTAAACCATTGGTTAAACTTACTCAACTTCATTGTTAGAATTTTGCTGATACAATTATTTTTACTTCACGGTCTACAAACATGCTAAAGCCATCTAATTTTAGAAACACGTCAACCGGAAAGCAATGCGAAAACAATCAGTTGCTTTGCCCCAAACATGCATGAATGAGGTAACTTAAGAACACTGATCATCAATATCCCACACTCGGCAGAAGTCAAACATATTTTGAATAGACATTCCTTTGTATGGGTGTATTTTGGGTTTGATCCACGCAAATCGCAGTCTATAAAATTCATAACACAAAATTTTTTACCAAATAACTATAGTTTGGATAAGGTAGATAAGATGCCTAAGTTTGTGACACTTGAAAATATCCTACTCATTTTATGAATCGTCGTATGAAAGTTGATATATTATTTTTCATGAGCGAAATGCGATGTTCTGCCATATTATTTTCGTATATGCTGATATTTGTAGAATATTAGTCAACTATTCTTTCGTGGTTTATACTTCTGTGAAACGGATGGACCGTAAGCTACCACGGCATTCCCCATGTCTCACTCAACAAGCGAAGAAAGGCGCAAACGGTATGATACTTTGTCCCACTCTGTCAACCACCCATGAAGAGAAAGAACTTAAAAATCAAAGATCATACGTGAGACACGCTATCTATGTGCGCTCCAGCGATATCGCATACTTGGCAGTATGATTTTTTTTTAATAAATTGAGTTTTTATAGGTTTAAATTGAGAAATACGATGTTGACGCGTAATCTTAGTAATTGTAATTTTGGCAAACAATACCATGACCTTTCTGGTTAGTTTTACCGAGTTTGATTTTAGTTATATAAAGGTCCATAAAGTACTAAATTTTCTTAAATTGCTTCGGAAATTCATCGATATCATATATATTTTGTTGCCACTACAGATGTATTAAATGAAGTGAGAACTTAAGAAACACTGATTAAAATAAAATAAAAACTGCTCAATTAGATATATTGAGAACTAACTTAATGACAAAATTAAAATTTCAACGGGATTTATGGACACTCTTAATTAGTTTGACAAAACATGGTATGAAAACGATTAAAATGATCGGAAATTTCTTTCTAAAACTGAGATTGTTCAGGGATAGACATCAATATATCAACAGTTCAATTCAAGGGTTCTCAAACTTATTTTGTTCAATTCCTGTCAAAATTACCGCTATAGAATAGCATGTACAAAAACGGATAATCTTGGCTATGTTTCTTCTAATTCTGTAAACAAGGAAAAAGGCCACAAGACCAATTGGTGAAGTGGAATCTTTTTTATATGTCTTTGTTATCGGTATTTTCCAACTCGAGAAATACATTTCGACGGGAGGGAGGGCCTTTTAAATGACGATCGTGGCCGCATATCCTTGTGAATTTCAAACTGTTATGAAACTTGGAAAATGATATTAGACTGGAATGTATTAGGCAAAAATGTGAGATTTCAGAAAAACACCCATGCCACATTTTGCAATAACAACTTACTAATTATCCAGTTCGGGTTAGGAACAATTTGAAAATTTGAATTCCCATCGCAATCTGCATCCCTCACTGGATAAATATTAATTGTCTTATTTTTTGCATTGGGGGGAGTGTTTTGGGCGGAATTTTTGAAGCAATTTTCTGAAGCGTATGTTCTGTGGTTACAGATGGCTTTTATGAAGCTAGTAGGGATGCGACGAATCCAAAAATGCTCGGCTCGGCCGTGTCCGAGTCCAATACTTTTACATAGCTCCGAAATAAATACCTAAAGTGATGCTGTTGTTCGCGTATATTGGCCGTAAATTAAAAATTTTGTAAGATAAGACTATGTAGTTCAATATTTTGCCTATAAACACTATTGCTTTCGGGACAATTATTCGCTGGGCGGCAGGTTTAAATCAATTTGAACAGGTCTTCCTATTCCCCGCCCTAACAAAACGCTCTGATCGACCGCTGCGTCGACTGTTGCAAGAGGACGCGCTCTTGTCGTGTTGCTGTTACTTTCTTATTATTATTATTTTCGAATATGACTCATCGAATACATTCGAAAATAATTTCAAATAAAAAAGCTAGCGTATGAAAAAATATGCATACAATAAACAATGGAATAAATGCTGTCTACAGCCTGGCTATTTACAAGATATTTTATGCCCGCAGATTGCCGCGGTAATTTGGAATCCGACGCAACCTTAGGTTAAATTAAACAGAATTTAATTAATACGGTACGGCATTTAAAATGCTGGTTTAGTTCATGGATTTGAATATTATGTCGCAACAGAAAATCATCTTTGTAAAAAGTCGATACTTATAACTATAATTATCATAAATTATTTTTCCGCAAGTACGAAAATACGAATCAAAAACTAAATATAATCGGGCAGTTTACCACACATTTTAAGCCAACAGATTGACGTGATATTTTAGGGTGATAATGCCTTTATTTTTCGTAAGTACTGGTTTAATTTTCCGAGACTGATATTAATGAATAAATAGTCTGATAAAGCGTGATGCAAAATGATTAAAATAATCGCAAAATTCTTGCTCAAACTTTTTGTCTGAGATAAGGCTATTCGGGAATACTCAAACATATTATGTCTAATTTTTGTCCGCAATTACGAGCATATATCATAGTTTGTTCAAAAATGAAGAATCAGATGTTTATCATGGCTAAGTTGCGTATAATTTTCTAAATACCGAAAATGCCGCAATGCTGGACTTTGTTTAGAACTTGATTAGTTGGAATAGAATAAGTAGTTTGATGAATCCTGATGCAAAACAATTAAAATAAACGCGAAATTCTTGCTTAAACTGAGCTTCTTCACGAATCGCAATTTGACCAATTATTGTCCGATATTCCGGACTGGGAATGGTTGGCCGGTTAATCAATTAACCGTTTTTGGATGGTGAATGGTTACGATTTATTTTAACCGTTAACTGACATCTCGGGTACCAATCATCTTTATAATGTACAACTCTTTCAAAAATGATTGAGTCATCGCGAATTTATATCCTGTGGCGTTTAATTTGAAAGAATATCACTAACTGTATTGGTAAGTACCCAATAAATGTGAAAATTAATTTTGAAGTACCAAGATTGCTGATTATGAAAATTTGAAAATACTTAATTATGAATCAGTTTTCGGTCGAAATATATTGTTCACGATTTGATTTTCAAAATCGTATATTTCATGTCAACCAACACGTGCGTAGTTGATGTTGTATTTCCTTAAGTAGAAGTTGCACATCCAATACTGAAAATTTGTCACATAAGTCACATTTAATAACGGAATCGGGTTTTACTAAAATACTTCCATATGTCCTAACCACGCTGCATATCTCCTGCAGAAGGGCGATTGTGAAACTATCTCGATTTGTGAATAATTTTGAGCAATACCGGGATAGGATCACGTGAAATTTCTTTGTAACCATTGTGACCTAACACGCTAAAGTTATAAACTATTACGTGAAAAGTCACGCTGCGGTTAACCGGTTAATTTTACCCGGTTAACGGTTAAAGTGTTTTCCCTGAAATTCCCAGCCCTACCGATATTACAATTGTATTACAGTTTGTATAAAATTGAAGTATTAAATGTTCATGCATGTATTAGTTAGGCTTTCTTTATGTTTGCTGTCGGAAAATATGTCATATCCATTTGTCCTAATTTTTCATCGAGCATATATACTCCATGGTTACAGATAGCCTTTTAAAAGTCAGGGGATTGATAACAACCGAATTTTCTTCAAGTAAGGCCATTGGCCTACACAAAATTTTAATCTGGAAGAGGCGTACTCAATCGAAAATGTTTTGTTACATTGATGTCAGATTGGTTTAATTAGGGCAAGTGAGTTCGAAAATAAACCGGTGTGCGCGATAATCCAAACAAGCTTTTGTGACCTGTTTTCCTTTGATTCACGACAAAGACAGAAGATATTATAACCCCCGCAAACCTTTCGCATTACTTGGGTCACAAGATGGCCAATCCGTTATCAGATCATGCCCGGCTGCATATTTACAATGTTTTATTGAAGAATGTTTACAACCGGCCGTACTTTTGCGCTACATTAACATTTTGTGCTCATCGTAATAATTAGCATTTGGCGTGTAGTGGACGATGCAGCGAGTTATTATATTAAAGATTTAAATAATTTCTAACAAGGGAAAGCGGTTCCAAGTAATATTTCATTGGCAACGCATAATATTTGTATTATAATCAGCAAAGCGGACTTTGTAATGATTGATATTTGTAATTGTGTTAAATATTTGGAAATTTTGCGAACTGGCATTCGAAAAAGTTTGTAAACTTGAATCTTTTGGAAATCTCCCTCTATTTAATGCAAAAATGTGCAATTCGAGAAAAACACCGCCACCTTTTAAAATAAAAAAATCAGTGATTGTCCACTTAGGGTTCGGTTAAAAATAATTTGAGATTTTCAATTTCCCACGTAATCAGGAATCGTTGCTAAACCCTAACCAAATGATTTTTCTTTCATTTTGAGCGATGGCCGTTGTGTTTTTTCTGTTTCGCCACATTTTCACAAATCAAACGAGTGCTTCAGTTATTATACTTTGGTAATCCTTAAATTCGGATAAATTAAGTCCTGCTTTATTATTTGCTGTCAATTTAAAACAGCTAATTCTTAGACGGAAACATTCCATGACGTGCGAGTGCCTATCACGTTACCCTCTACACAATACTGTCCTTATAACATTACCTTTGTCGCTCTATTCTCTACGTTTTGTGTGATCATGCCATGTAGGTTAATGTACCGCGTTTATATGATTTCTCCGGTATCGAGTCAAGCTTGGTATTTGTTCAAAAATGGTAGCACTTTGAACTGTTGGGGGACGTCACAAGGTCGGGCTGGAATATTACTGTTAATTTTGGGAGTACCTGTACCTCATTCCAGCACCTGTATCAACCAATACGGACATAATTTGTGAAAAAGTCCTAAAACCATTTCTTGCGCAAATTTGTATTTCCCAATGTCAGATATCAATTATAATAATTTATTAATCTTTTCAAATTTGCAAATGCGGTAGTTAATTGCCCTCAAACTACGTATATTCTTTGAACCTCATTTATTTGAGTAGATAAACCACACCCTGATTATATAAACATCACATTTTGCGCTTTAGAAGGCATCTAATACTGATTGTGAAGACGATCGACAATAATTTATTGTGTAATTCACACTATACATTGATTATGTATATTGGCACACAATTTTAACCGTTGTCATATAAACAGACAGTTAATCCCTGGCTTGATTTATTGTATTATTGAGGGCAATCGCAGGTTGACAATGATACTGCAACCATAGTCGTACTTTTCTGGTATACAAGAAAAGGTTTCACACCTTATTATTTATTTAAAATGGTCAATTGGTAATTGTCAACCAATTGTGAACAGCCGTGGCAATGGCAAACTCATTTCAGGCTTGATTTGATAAATTGTAATCGATAGTGCAGTGTTTCTTAGCCTGGGTTCGATCGAACGACAAAAGTCGTCTGGAACATTTGTATATCATTAAGTTTTTTTTATTATCCAAGCTAATATTTATGTGAAAATATCCTTATTCAAAAGCAAATATTCAAACTTCAACTCATAGAATATCTTAAGTATGGTGACAGCACATTTGAACCTACGTACATTTGAACCCGTACATCTGAACCCGTAATTTGAACCCAGGACAATTGCACCTGTATACTATTGCACCTATGGACATTTGAACCCATACATTTCCACCCATGGATTTTAGCACCCACATATAGATTGAACCCGAGGACATTTGAACCTGTGTACGTTTGCACCCGCGTACATTTGCACCCGCGGACATGGGTTAGGGTTAGTATGGGTTCAAATATCTGTAAAACAACAAAAATTTCCATAGGTGCAATAGTATGCCGGTGCAATCGTCGTGGGTTCAAATGTACGCGGGTTCAAATGTACGCGAGTTCAAATATAATATACGTTGGTTCAAATATACGCGGGTTCAAATGTCCGTGGGTTCAAATGTACGCGGGTTCAAATATACGTGGGTTCAAATGTCTGTGGGTGGAAATATACATGGGTTCAAATGTCCGCGGGTGCAAATGTTCGTGGGTTCAAATGTACATGGGTTCAAATGTCCGCGGGTGCAAATGTACATGGGTTCAAATGTACGCGGGTGCAAACGTACACGGGTTCAAATGTCCGCGGGTTCAATCTATATGCGGGTGCTAAAATCCATGGGTGGAAATGTATGGGTTTAAATGTCCGTAGGTGCAAATGTCCATAGGTGCAATAGTATACAGGTGCAATTGTTCTGGGTTCAAATTACGGGTTCAGATGTACGGGTTCAAATGTACGCGGGTTCAAAGATAATGGAACCCTTAAGTATATATGTATAGTTTTGCACTGATATACGTTTGTGTGGTCCTGAAAATGATTGATCTCAGTGCACTTAATCGAAATTGTCGCTCGTTTGGGCGTGTATGATAGTGTTTTAGATGCTTTCTGCTTGAGTTATGACCTACATTAGGGATTCAGGCTGATTATTTGAAATGTGTGAGCGAAACAACGGAAGCCATCACAGTTCTCGTGGTTATGTTTAAGCATTCGAATCTCCCAAGGCCCCCCATTTCTTGTCCTCTCATCTTTCCACTAGCGTTGAATGCATCATCAGTCAGCGATTGACTATCGCGTGACGTATGATGTCCCGGAGTTGGGTAAAATTATCAAAGACTCGGGCCGAAACCGAGTTTCGAATTACGAGAGATTCGGCCAGGAGTCCGACTCTTGTCGCATTCCTCACCTCAGGAAACTATATTATTCTACTGTGATTCTAATGCAAATTAGGGCAATCCATGACAAGGAAACAATGCTTCTTTCTATAAAGTATTAGCCTCAATTAAATAGAACTTTTATACATTAGTTTTCTGCTGGCAAGGTTTTGTTGAAATGCTCTTCATTGAGTTTATTTTTTCTTTATTTCTTCTCACATTCGGCTTTAATTTCATAAATAAACAGAAAATAGCTAAGAAATTGATATGCGAACTGAGGTATTTCACCAAAATCTATATGGTTCACATTTTTGCTGAAATAGCCATTTTCTATCAAAGACTCTACTATCACCCTTGAGTGATGCATACCATATAGGCACCGCACATTTACCTTTTATACTTTGCCCATTTATATTATATGGTCTCACCACTCAAATGTGCTGTAATTACGCCTAAATTTTGATTACATCGTTAAGTATATGTGTATTCGGTGTTGTGTTGTCTCTATTTATATATATTGTCTTGTCTTATAAACTCCCCTGTATAAACAGTTTTGTATACTCCTCCCTTACCACTTTCACCCCACCAACCAACCCATTACCCCACCTTGCATAACTGTCCATATAAGTTACCATTACCATATTATAAATATTTAATCTAATGTTTTTGTTTTATATTTGTCAAAAGGGGTGCATGCCGCACATTTGTGTTTTGGGCCAGTAGGTCTTGTGCCTGCATCCCATCTTAAATAATAATAATTGTCAATTTATTTTATTTATCACTATTATGAGACGAATAAACATACATACATACATCCTAAAAGCTAGCAGATTTACTACAATCAGATAATCCGTAAATAAAGCCACCGGACAAAATTGAATTCGTATATAAGTGCTTGGTGACATTAGCTAACGATTGGTTTAATTAGGGCAAGTGAGCTCGACAATAAATCGTCGTGTGCGACAATTCAAACTAGCTTTTGTGATCTGTTATCTTTTGATTCCTGGCGAGATAATAGAACCCCCGCAGACTTTATAATATACAAATTTTTTTTATTTCGGATTGATTTACTTAATGTATTATTTTCTGCAATTATCAGAAGATGAATGAGCCCGCAATTAGTTTGATTTCCAGATGTCAATAGTGAATCGATATAAAATTCATGAAAAAAAAATTCACTAGATATCTATAGTTTGGATAAGGTAGATTAGATGCCTAATTTAGTTCGATTAACTTTGTGATATTTGATTATCCCATTCATTTTATGAATAGCCGGAAGAAAGTTGACATATTATTTTTCATGAGGGAAAGGCGATGTTCTGTCATATTATTTTCGTCTATGCTGATATTCGTAGAATATTAGTCAACTATTCTTTCGTGGTTTATATTTCGGTGAAGCGTATAATTCCCACATTGTCTCACTTAACAAGCGAAGCAATGCCCAAACGATAAGTTATTTTGTCTCCCTTTGGATCAAGTGCTTAGCGAAAGTGGAAGTTTTTTTATGCCACACGGTGGACTGTGGTATGATTTTCGGAAATTGGCGAAATTCTATACGTGTCCATATATTTGAGCACAGCTCTCTTGTTTTTCTGAGCCTGATACTCATTAATACGTAGTCCGACAAATCTTGATGCAAAACGATTGAAATGATCGCGAAATTCTTGCTCACACTTCTTGTCTAATCAAAAGGCAATTCGGGAATACTCAAACATATTATGTCTAATTTTTGTCCGCGATTACCAGCATATCATAGTTTGTTCAAAAATGAAGAATCATATGTTTATCCTGGCTAAGTTTCGTATATTTCTGTGAATACCGACAATGCTACAATGCCGGACTTTGTTTAGAATTTGATTAGTTGAAGTAGAATAAGTAGCCTGTTGAATCCTGATGCAAAACGATTAAAAAATCGCACAACTTTGATTAACCTGAGGTTGTCCAAGAAATGCGATGTGACCAATTATTGTCCGATATTACAACTATATTATAGTTTGTTCAAAATTGAAGAATTAGATGTTCATGCATGTATTAGGCCTTGCTGTCGGAAAATATGACATATCCATGTGTCCTAATTTTTCATCGAGCATATACTCCATGGTTACAGATGGAATTTTAAAAGTCAGCGAATTTATAACAACCGAATTATCTTCAAGTAAGGCCATTGGCCTACACAAAACTTCAATCTGGAAGGGGCGTACTCAATCGAAAAATATTTTGTGACATTGGTGACGGATTGATTTAATTAGGGCAAGTGAGTTCTAAAATAAACCGTTGTGCGCAATAATCCAAACAAGCTTTCGTGACCTGTTTTCCTTTGATTCACGACAAAGACAGAAGATAATATAACCCCCGCAAACCTATCGCATTACTTGGTTCAAAAGATAGCCAATCCGTTATCGGATCATGCCCGGCCGCATATTTACAATGTTTTATAGAAGAATGTTTACAATCGGCCATTATTTTGCGCTACATTAACTTTTTGTGCCTTTTAATGCTTATCGTAATAATTAACATTTGGCGTGTATTGGACGCCGATGTAGCGCGTTAAATGTGCAATTTGAGAATAACACTCCCGCCATTTTTAAAAATAATTTGAGAATTTAAATTTCACACGTGATCAGGAATCGTTACTAAACCTTAACCAAACGATTTTTCTCTCATCTTGAGTGATGGCCGTTGTGTTTTTCCCTCTCGCCATATTTTCACGAATCGAAGAGGTGCTTTATCAGTTATACTTTGTTAATTAATCGTTGAATTCAATTAGATCAAGTGGTGCTTTATTATTTGTTATTTTAATTTAAAACAGCTAATTCTTTGACGGAAACATTCCATGACGCGCGAGTGCGTATCACGTTACCCGTCGACACAATACTGTCCTTATCATAACATTTCCTTTGTCGCTCCATTCTCGACGTTTTGTGTGATCATACTATGTACGTTCATGCACAGCGTTTATATAGTTTCTCCGGTATCGCACCAAGCTTGATATTCGTTCACAGGTGATAGCGCTTTGGAAGACCTCGCAAGGTCGTGCTGGAATATTATTGTTTACTTTTGATAGTAGACTTATTTCAGCACATGTAACAACTGACATAATTTTCGAAAAAGTCGTAGTCAGTTTGTGCGCAAACTTGTCCTGTACAATTCCAAGTATGAATATTGTAACTTATCAATCTGTTCAACTTTGCTAAGGTCGCCGGTAGTTGAACGACGTTTATTACTTGAACCTCGTTTATTTTAAGAGATAAAATGCTCCAGCTACAAAATTCTTTAGAAAGAAATGTATTCTAACATTGATTGTGAAGAAGAACTGTGAAAATTTATTGTGCAATTCACACCATACGTTGATTATGTATATTAACATTGACACACAATGCATTGGCATTTAAACAGAAGGAGGGTTAATCCCGGGCTTGATTTCTTGTATCATTGAGGGCAATCGGAGCAGTTGACACTTATCCTGCAACCATAGTCGTACTGCTCTCCTATAATAGAAAAGGTTACACACGTTTAAACTGTTGTTTATATCGGTCTTACTCTCACATGTCCGCACAATGGATTAAAAGTGTGAAAATGCATATATGCAGAAGTTAAAAAAAAAATCAGTTGTTGCTCTTTTCTACTTTTGTAGTTAATGTACTTAATGTTGTACTTAATTTGGCAGATCAGTTGTAACTTTTTTCAACGACTATGTTCACTTTGAAAATGTGGCTACTGGTGACCGTACATTTGATCCCATGTACATTTGAACCCATGCGTATATCCACGGGTTCAATCTATATGCGGGTGCTAAAACCCATGGGTTAGGGTTAGTATGAGTTTAACTATCCGTGAAACAAAAAAAATTCCATAGGTGCAATGGCATACAGGTGCAATTGTCATGGGTTCAAATGTACGTGGGTTCAAATGTAATGGAACCGTGGCTACTGCTACGGGCGTCAGCAAATAAACGTTGGACTCGTGTGTGTGTAAAGTCGGAATTGCACTCATTCTCTCATAATTACGCGTAACAATCAATACGGTTAATCGTTAAGCTACCTATCAAAATTCACGGCAATTAGAAGATGGAACATGAGTATGGAAGCATACCGATTATCCATAGTCCATATTCGCTTTCTTTGGGTCTTTTCCAAAGTAAAACTTGGAATGCCCTGTGTAAAAATGTATTACATTTTATCTATTGCTATATTTAAAACACTAGGCAATATCTGCTTGTTCAGGGTAGTTCCCAATATTTATGCTATAAGTTTCGAATGTCAATTGACATTTGTTTGATAATCCCTGTTTTCAAAACACTGGCTATGGTGCTACCTCCATTGAAAGAAGTACATGTGTTACATGTAGCATTACACAGGGCGAAAAAACATTTTGTAGCTACTAGCTAGTTCAATAGCATTGTACGCGAATTATTGTATATTTATGGCGCGGCGGTGTGGCTCATCCTGCTAAGCGTTAGGAATAACTCTGATTACTCTGCGTGGGTTCGCGGGGATAGTCATATGCAAGAGGATTGCTGGACTCCTCACTGCCGTAGGGTGGTTCACGTAACCGCTGGTCGGTTATAGTTTCCTCCACCACCAAGTCCATGCTTCCGAAAAAAAAAAAACTAACTAATCCTATACCGGACATGGAATGGTAGCTGGACGAGGGGTCGTGGTTCGCCATATGGTTGAGCCATCTTATCGACTTTCCTCTCTTTTGGATAAATATGTGAATCCTATCCTGTGTAGAAGGATACCATGCGTCACTCCTACCCTAAGGCTTTGACTAATTTAATATTATCTACAGTTGGTAATCAGTAGGGAATAAGCCCGTCTTTAGTTTAATTTTCAGATGTCAACAGTGAAAGTTATTAAAATTGCAAATTCACTACATCCATATACTTTAGGTAAAACACAGAATTTGGTTTGATTTAGTTTTGTAGCCTTTGAATGTCCGAATTGACTTATGCATCAGGGGAGGGGAAGTTGATATATTTTCAATAGTGATTGAAAGGAATGTTCTATCCTACTATTTCATATTCTTGATGATTATGTAAAATTTTTGTCAACAATACTATCTCGAGTTATATTTAATTAAAACTCATTGATCATTGTCAACTATTTGCTGTGAACTGCTGTGATGGTCCGCAAAGTTATTTTTGCCCAACTTCATTGTTAGTATTCTACTGATACAGTCATTTTTACGTCACAGTCTAAACGTGTTTAAGTCACCAAGCTCTTTTTAATATTGATACTCATATCCTTAGTAGTTATGCACTTAATTTGAGTTCAGCTATTACCCCACCAAAATTTTGTAGGTAGAGTTTCTACTGTAGTTGCAAGCACAAAAATTTGTTTCTTTTTGGTATTGATTGTACGGCATTGTTAGGAGTCTATTCAGAAATGTTGATTTAAAACGCATAGATTTCCGAAGGAAACAGCTATTCACATTCATTGTCACACCGACATTAAACGAATTCAGTAAGAAACACGCTCTTATAACATTGTATTATTAGCAACAAGATTTTGCTAGCTAGTTTTGCTAATACGACAGTGGCACTCAGATACTGGTATAAGTTTTGCAACGCAAATAGATTGGAATTGCTCACACGTACCAGATTACCTAAACTAAAAACTTGTTTCACGGGCACACCATTCATAATTTGCACTTCGCTGCGGGCCCCACAATTTTTTGCGGGCCGCAGTATGCAGACTCCCTGGTAGATATCACTGGGTCCTTACCTCAGAATAGTCATATTTCACTTTTCAATGAGTTTGCTTATCCTCAAGAAAAATATAAAAATATGTGGACAAACATTTTATGATTATTCATTAGCCCACTATGTTTATGACGGGATATATACCAGTACTCCTTTCTGCCTTCCTGTTTTTAAAACACTTACCGGTAATATAATGTGATTTTATGAGGTCTGGAAAAATCCTTGCTAAAAATAGTAGTCTCTTGCATATTGTTATATATCAGTGGCTGCTTATATAGATGGCCTTGTTCAAAACAGAAAGCGTGGAATGGGTGTCGCATAAAAACATCATAAAAAAGTACTTAATTTACTTGAGGTCAAGTAAAACACATTAATATTAATTTTAAGACTATTTTACAATGATATTAGCAATTGCAACTGTTCACAAAAGTGTATATTTTATATCAACCATAACGGATTTGTTGGCATCTATGTTAGGTTTCATCGCACCTGGTTAACAAATATTTTCTGTTCAGATTTGTAGCAGCTTTAGTTAAAGTTTGTATCCCAGAACTTATAAGATATTGTCGGAAAAATATAGTAGTGAATTTCACAACAGTTGGATAAATTTTTATAAAGCTTTGCCACATTGACCGTACACTGGATGTTAAAACTCAATGACATTGTAAAGCAAACATAATGTCTTATCAAAAAGTAATAGCAAAAATCAATGAGAACACTTACAAGTGCACTGACTTCTATGACTTTGCCGAACCTTTTGAAGTTTTTGAGAAAAAACTAAATGTGGACGTCACTCCTCTATTGGAAGAAATTGATTTTTATAAAGGTGGAAGAATAATTGAATACGATTACGTACCAGAGTCATCTGAGTTCCAAGAAGATTCGGAAGAAGAGAGAGAAAAAACACCTGAATACGATTACGAATCAGAGTCATCTGAGTTTCAAGATGATTCGAAAGAGGAGAGTGGAAGAACATCTAAATACGATTACGTACCAGAGTCATCTGAGTTCCAAAAAAATTTGGAAGGAGAGAGAAAAAGAGGGATCAGAAAAAAGACTCATCTTGATGAATTGTTTAACAACTTCAAACAAGGTCATATCTGTTTCGTGGGTCCCGCGGGATCGGGCAAATCTACACTCATGAAAGCAACATCGAGAGATGCCATGCATGGAAAATATTTTCAAGGAACTATCAAGATGGTTCAATATATACAATGCAAACAATATATGAAAAACAGTGAAGTAACAGCAGGTGAACTAATTTTCAACAATCTCCCAAAGGAAGAAAGAGGTCAAGCAATTGATTATGCAAAAACCCACCCAGAAGAAGTTTTGTTTATGCTCGACTCCTTGGACACTCTTCAATATACAATTGATGGAGTTTATGAAATCATCAGCCCAGATGAGCCTGCATATCCTGAAGTAATAATATGGAATTTTCTCGCTGGAAAGTTATTTCCCGGCTGTCGCATTTTATCTTCCAGTCGTGAACATTCCATCAGAAATTATTGGGGAGAAGTTCGACCAGACAAGGTCATTGCACTTGCTGGATTAACAATGGAGTCCATCAAAGAAATTATTTCAGGATATGAAGGAAATGTAGAAGCAGAGAAAATATTGGAATTTCTCAAAATCAAAGCTCCATTACACTTGTTAACGTGCACCACACCTGTGATGCTGGTTTACACATTGATAGCTTTGAAATTCAAATCTGACTTCAAGCCAAACACTATGACTGGTATTATGACTGTGGTCATGCAAAGCATTTTACGATCACCACACACTCACCAAGAGAATATTTTGGAAGCTTTGGACAAATTAAAAAAGCTATCATACATTGGGACAGTAGAACGTCGAGTTCTATTTACAGAAAATGATTTCCATCAAGTCGATTTAAAACCGGAAGAAGCAACCGATCTAGCCATCCTAGCTCCTGGAGGAATTTATCGTAAACTTTTCCAAGGAATACACCTTCTTTACTTTCAACATCAAAGTCTTCAAGAAATGCTCACATCTTTCTATATTCTTGGACTGGATTTAAAATCTTTTGACCAGTTCGTCGATAAACATCTTCATACCGGTCACTTTGTTCTCATCAGAAAAATGATGTCTGGACTTTTATTAAATCCAACAGTCTATGAAGCAGCCGGAGTTTTACTTGGAGGTATGTTGATGTACAGTGTTTAACATAGTACAATTCCAGGCTTGGAGTCGTTTCCTTCTCTAGACTCAACCTTGGATATTTTACTGCATTGGATATACACTTATATGGCTTATAAGTTTAATATTTTATAAACTAAACCTAATTTATTGCTCATCATGTTACTTGAAATTGATAGGAGCAGATTTTTTTATTTTTCAGGTTTAAGAATTTGCTTGTTTGCGTTATTAATTAATTAGCCAATGCGATGACCTAGCGGTTGAAGTATTAGACTCGGCCAACCCTTTTGGCATCATAGGCTACACATCTCATGTAAAAATCCCATGTCTGTTTCTTCATTAATTTTAAACCAGACTGATTCCGGTCCTTTCAAAGGCAGCTAGTTAATACATATCATTAGATATTAGGTGGATGCTTGTACAACGAATAAAACCATGAACAGGCATTGTATAAAAAATTTGGCGCTTCGGAACTTCGGAAGTATTCATACCAAGATGACGCATAACCTGAACAACCCGAACCTGGTACACATACTATGTTCAGGTTGTGCGCCATCTTGGTACGAATACTTTGGGAGCACCAAAAATTGTTACATTGATACTGTAATTCTTGTCCATAGTGTTCAGATGCTACAATGAAGTTCTGTGTAAAACAAACAAAATGTAGCCAAGTAGTATTCTCACAAATGACATCTTACTCTAGATTTAAACCAAAGATTCTAGATCAGGAGAATCATGAGTGCAATGACAAGCCTGATCAAACTCTAGTCCGAAAAATATACCTGACACATTAATGCAACGAGGTGCGGCATGCTATTGCCCAATATTGTGTACATCAGTGGCTTCCAAACTTTTTAGCCTTGTTATCCCCTTCGAATATTTTGTAACATGCCCCTTTCACGATATATGCAGAATTTGAGTTAGTAGGTCCTTTGAAAGAAAGGATATTAAGTCCAATGCGTAACTGCAAAATAGGTATCTTGAATCAATACAAATACTATCAGTTATTAAATTACCCCGTTATCCCTAAAATTAATTTTTTTTATAACTGTCTTTGACTGCACTCAGTGCACAACTCGTACTTTCATGTTACTCATTTCATAGAGAGTTTGCCTTCTGTGGACTTCACATTTCCAACATTTGAATTGATATTAGAAATTGGAAACGGGAGCCCTTACAGTTGCGTAATTGACACGCAACAAAAAAAAATGAGGAACAACTTAGAGGAAATTTTGAACCGCCACTGTTTTTTGTCAAATAAAATTTAAACACACAAGTGGTAAAATTCTACACCTATTGCAATGCTTCTCAACCGAGGAAGAATTCCGCCCAAAAAATGCTTGATCACTTGAACTTTGCAAAAATGGGAATGCAGCTTGAACATTTCATCCAAAAGCGGCCAATTATTAGTGATTCAATAAATAATATAGTATTCATAGAAAGAAAATAGGTAAAGGGGGAAAATCATTAAAAAGATGTTGGGAATCACAGACTCATAGTCAAATTAAAATGTGTTCTGTCTACAGATAATATGTCATGGTGGTTAAGATTGTTCTGAAGTGGGAGACCTTAGTTTGGGATTAGTCAACCCAAAGACTTTAAAATTAGTTTCCATAGTTCCTCGTTTTTAATTTTTCCGCCAATAAACAAATTTATTTTTTCCACCATTGATTAGGATTTTATGGAAAAAGTCGCACCTCAGGTTGGGAACCAATTATGTACATTAATTAACTATGGCTGACTAGATTTGGCCTTCCACTTACCGTAATTATTTTATATGGAGCTTATTAAAGTCTTTTATTGCGCTTAACAAGGCCTTGTATAGGCAGCCACCAATATTAAACTATATATAGGGAGCTACTATTATTTAGAGAGTGTGGAATCTTTCTGGTCCGGCATTACTTGACCAATTTATTGCACTCTGGGGGGTATTGCAGTCTCAAGGGGATATGGACCTGAAACTTATGCGAAAATAATAATGTTATTATTGTGTCTGCTTTTGTCGAACGTTAACCAATTATTCAGAGACGAGCATCATCGGTAGATGCTCTGTGAATTTTTTTTTTATATTTCCACAGAAATCAAGAATCTTGAGGAAAAGCAAGATATTCTCAAGAAAAGTTTGCAATTGCAATTGCAACTCGGAGAAGGTTTGAACAAATCAGATATTTTGGAACTTTTCACCGCATTGAACGAAGCCAAGGATGGAATGAGTGACATTGTCAAATCATCTCTTAATGAAATTGACATTTCTAAACTTCCTCTCTCCATCAGTGATGTTCATGTCATTGGATCAGTAGCTTCCTACTGTACATCACTATCCATGAATTTCCATTATTGTGATCTCAAGTCAGACTCACTTCAAACTCTGGCATCTGAATTGAAAGGATCAAATGTGAAGGTGAGTAGCTTGTGTGATTCAGTACAAAATATGTTTCACTATTTTTAAACATAGTTTGGTGAAGACTTACCGACTATAAAATGTGTGCAAAACACCATATAGTCGAATTTTTTAGATTAAATTCTTTAAAGTGTGTTTTTGTTTAATGACATTAAATAAGGTCTTGTGCAATCAGCAAGTGATATTTAGTGAGTTACTACTATACAATAATATTTTACTATGTGCCATTATATTCCATATATATTGAATTATATATCAGAATCTTTTTGGTTTGAAAGTTCTCACAGAATTGTTACGCACAGAGTTATATGGTGGACCTGGGATTTGAATCCAAAATCTTTGACATGGCCTTAAAAACCCTCTAATTCCGAGGGGTATTTTTGGGGTAATTAGTATGATTTTGTATGGTCAGCTTCTAGTCTTATGTCATTGTCAACCGTTAGGCCCTAGAACATTGCTCATGGCTTTGTAAATGCGTACGCTAGAGTTCTATTTCGCGAGATGTCGCTAGAGCGAGGTTTCAAAATATTTTCTTGTCTATGCGACATAATGCTCAAAAATTTGTACAAAATACCCTTGAACTTGAGTGTTATTGTGTCTAGTAGTTAATTATAGTTAATTAATTTTAGTTCTATCGTTTTTTTTGTGTTATTTTCCACCAAAACAACACGACAACCAATATTTTAGCTAAAATCGTTACAGAGAAATTCACAAACGTATTTACGCAATTTACAAATTCAACAATGAACTTGACAATTTGATGACGTCACACCCTAAATAATACACAATTATTACTCCACAGAGGCTTTCTAATGCAACAAATATAATATTTGTAACATTCATTCATTATAACATTCTTTCAATGCTAACGATGTAAACAATCCAATGTGCAGCGTTACAATCAAATCATGATTAATTTTACATTATATTTCACAGGGTTTACTATGTTTACAATTTCACCATCCCCTCTACCGAGCATAGTTTAGTACAAAATTCGAAATTATCATTCAAAATATAACAAGGCCAAGGATGGAATGAATGACTGAAAATAATGGCCAACTCAATACTAAGTCATTATAACAAAGTTAGGGCTGTCAATTCTTATCTGGGTTATAGTTGGTTCTTGGCAGCTTTCCAAAGCTCTGACTCAACATTTTCAAATAGATGCTATTCATACTTTGGATAGTTTCTGACCATGCTTAAGCGTTTTATTGCCTTGGCTCACCACAGTCATTTACATATGTAGGTGGTCAGTGTTTGCTCTAAGGAAATTATGAGTGCAAAGGTGCTTTGCAAGTCTAAAAGAAAGTGCGAAAGTGCCCTGGCCAATTTTAACAAGTTATGTGCCCTGGCCGAGTTTAACATATTAGGTGCCCTAGATTTCGATGTGACTCTTTCAAATATACCGGTGCTTGATACTCAGAAAGAGATTGTGCCGATATTTCTCTCACCATCATATTCCACGTATAATGTTATGTCGTCATTGTCTCAGGCCGGGTGGCATGTAATTAGCCATATCATATATGCTCGTAACTAACTTAAAAAGTTACTATTGAAAACCAAGAACTAAAATGACATTTTTGAGAGAGTAAACAGTCAAAAAAGGAAATTTAGCTTTGTCAGAAAAGCTCGTTCTGTAAATAGCATTGATCTGTAGCTTAAGAATGGTAGTAAAAGTAGCGCTTTATTATCGAAGATATAAGCTTGATACATTTGGAAGATTGTTGTGAAAAAATGTTGTAAAAAATGAGGAAGACCATCAAACATACCTTACAATTTCTCTACAATGGTTTTAGCATAATAATAATTGTGGAATAATTTTGTATCTACCTTCGTCAGTCGTCCCCGACAGTGGCGTATCTAGGGTGTGGCAGCAATAGCTTGTGCCATGGGCGTCGTTTAGACAGGGGCGGAAAAACTTTTAATCGTAAAATTTTCAATAAGATAATTTCAAGGGGCTTTACCATTAGTGTTATTTTACACAGATAGTTCACTGGTCTCCGGATATTATTTTGTGTGCCCTATTTTTAATGAGTTGGCGGCAATCAAATATCGTTGTTCGATCTTCATTGTTTAAAAAATAAGCTAAATACAGTATCGGGTATTCGCCGAGAGGTAAACGGATGATATAGCACTATCTGGAATGCCGCAGACCCAGCATGAAATATATGCACCCAGATGTCGCATGCGGCAATTCTATATATGACATATATAATATCAACAAATGTAATTAGGAATAGGAATGAGTTTTTTTCTGCGAACGTACACAAAAGGTTTAGGGTTGACCCCGCCCCTCTCACCCTTTTGAAATTTTTGCAAGGATGAAAAATATTGCTAATAGCGCATGAGATTGTATTTTGTCAAAATCGCCAGCGTTAAATTCGTCAGCGTGACGTGTTATTTATGACTTAACATCTTTATTTCTGTGTTTATTTATTTTTTTTGTTTTCGCCCAGGGCTGTGAGTTATTGTTACATCATAATCTTCAGCGACAAGTTGCTAAGTATAAATGGGGGTGTGAATCCTCAACCCAAATTTTCTAGATTGCAAACCGGCAATATAAAACACTAAAAATAAAACGCTGAACATGACAATTTTTGTTTTATGATGGCTGCAAATGGCAAAATTTTGCACTGCGGCACTCATTTTTGTTTTCTAAAACTACTGATGGGGCCTGACGTATATAAGAGAATTAATGTATATAAGTATATCGATTGATTTTTTTGAAATAAATATCGCAGACTAGAGGATTTTTCTTAGGTGAGGATTGTCATGGTATTTCTGAGGAGAAATGCTTTCATTTCTTCAACACAACCGCAGATTAAATTGATCAAAATTAAATTATTAAACCACCCCACTCCAAATTCCTGTATCGGTTATGAATTGAATATTTTATACAACAGAAAAATCATTATATAGCCTTTGGAAATGTCGGCTCTTTTAACAAGTGACGTAATTGGGAGGATTTCTTCAAAAGTTTCGCGAGAATTTCGAGGCAATGAATATGTATTTTTAATGCACTAATGTATTTTTGATGTACCAAATTGAATTGCACTTTCTTGGATTTTATGACAGATCTTTTCTAACGGCGATAACGAATTCGCAAGATTGCAATAATGTATATCAAAACTAAATGCAATCGGGCAGCTTGTTGCCCCACATTATTATGTTTGCAGATTGCCATGGTATTTTAGATCAGTAATGCTTTTATTTTTTTGTAAGTCGAGGCAACTGCAAGTTAGCTTGAACACAATTGAATTAAAATAGAAAGGCATTTTAAATTGTCGTCGTCATGGATCAAATATTATGTGACAAAAAAGGTCATAATACAAAAAAAAATCGACTATTTCAATTACCGGTCACAACAGAAATTTCCGATTTTGAAACCCCCTTTTTAAAAATACTGGCTGCGCAAATGCCTGTAATGTATGGTTACTCGCTTTTCTTAAAATATCATCGAAAGAAAATAAAATGAACGATTTCTAACTTAACTAGAAATAAATTAAGTTTGAAAAACTGTTTTTGTGGAAAAGGATTAATCTTGGAAATATTGTATTGATTTAGTTTTTCGTTGTTGTATTTAATACTATTATTCTAGCTGTAGTCAGGGCTGGATTTACTCTTATGAGAGCCAGTCTTAAGCGATGCCATTCATGAGGCCAATTTCAAACTATTTTATGATGGCATAAAGGTTCCATAGAATCCACTGTGATGTCAAAATGAGCATTTCTATATGTAGTGTATTGTGTATAGAAGAACAGTGGGCGAAATGGCGGCTCGCCATAGTTTTTATGCGACTCTTCTCGCTAGAATTTATTATTATCCAAATGTAGTGTAACAGTTTTTTTAATTAATTAAGCTGTAGAAGAAGTTTTCATCAATGATTAAAGCAAATTATGTTTTAATATGAAAATCGTTGTGGCATGGGATTTTAAATTAGTCAAGAGACAAATCTTACGTCACAATGGTTAAATTTGTGTTGCTGCGTTGGCGGCATTACGGCTTGATTGTGGGTAGTGTCAAATACAGTGCGATATGTCCTCTAGTATGAAGCGAAAATACCCCGATGAGAACATGGTCGTTAAGTCACAATGGAAAGATGAGTACGCATTCACTAGTTTAGAAAATAAACCTTTTTGCTTAATCTCTCATAAGCTGCTAAGTCAGAATAAAGTTGTTGAACGGTGCCATGAAAAAAATCACAAAAACTTCGTATGAGATTACGCTCGTCAATCATCTTTTAGGAAAACACAGATCAAATGACTTTGAATTATTACTAAAACGATAGCAGAAATTTATGATATCATCTGGAAAGGAATCCGATGCAACAACTGAAGCTAGTTTTGTTATTTCGTGGAATTGCTCGTGCCAAACACCCATACTCTGATTGTATTTTGTGAAAACGAAAAGATTGCTGATGTTGCCGCAGTCAATAGCCCAAACACCTCTCGCGACACGAATATACGAATCCCATATTAGAACCAATGTAACAGTTGCAATGCAAACGGATTTGATGAGCTACAGTATTAATAATTTCAGAAATTGTGCGGCTCTCACATATTCCTGGCTTGCTGCATGCAGCTCCTATACTACAAAAATTTGCCAACCTGGTATTTAACGTCTTAAATAAACTATTGACTTGTGTGAGATACGACATTTTGGTTGCAGGCAAGAAACATGCTCTAATCACCCAAATAGATGGGATAGCAGGTTCATTTTAAAATTATTTAAGAACTTAAGCTGTGATAAAACGGCATCGCATTAGAAAACCTGTTTTTAGTCGGGAGAAGGGAATGTGTGTGACGGGTAATGCTCCCCAATTGATGATTTAAAACATTCAAAAAAGTATCATTGCATTTTTTGAAATATTTCAGTCTACAATAAAAAACATCCAAGATAGTAAAAATATATTAATTTTAGATAAATTAGTTCAGTTACATATTGGTACTTTTTTCATATTCAATAAATAAAGGAATTATTTAGTGAAAAATGTCTAATTAATTTAAATTAGTATAATATATTTTTTTTCAAAATTAAATGGGTTGAATTTTGATTGGAATAAAAATGAAATCGTGCAATTTGGAAAGCCAAGGTTTGGCTTGAGGCCCCTAGGCTTTAACCTACTTTGCATAATGGCAAATCTGGCCTTCGCTGTTGTATACTGTTACTCACTGACAATTGGAGCAGTACAAAGTCAAAATCCCCAATCGTTTCACCTCAGTTTGAGGTATTAGAACGTTGGATGAGTAATATTTAAACGAAGCTTCATGAGATTTTAATGAAAAAAATGTAGGTTTTTGATTCATTAATTTTTTCTCTGACCGAGGCTCTTTCCGAGCAGTCACTGTGATGAAATATGCTTTACAGGAAGAATATTCCTAATCAAGCTTCGCAAGTTTATTAAAAAATATTTTAATCAAAGCTTTGTGGAATTAATGAGCTAACGGGAGGTTTTGATCCTTTTGTTATTGCTCTGAACAAGGTTTTGCATAGCCAGTCACTGATACTTGAGGTTTGTTATGTGAATCCTGCAAAATAATGTTTTTGATTATTAAAAACTAATTTGAAGCCAAGTTCAGCGAAGGACACATTGTAGTCATTGTATAATAAATATGTTTCGGTGATAAACCACTGTATTTATTGATTTGCTATTGTTTACAGTTTTCACATAAATTAAATAAATGTCTTTTTGGTCATATTGTGAGATTTGCCTAATATGATAAATTTTGAAAACAACTATTCTGAATTATTACTGAAATCAATAATTAGAAAGGTTGATTGTTATCAATTTTAGATCAATTAATTTTGAACATTTCTGGGCTCACACACTTGTTGAGTCAATTGGTTGAAAAAATTTTCCCAAAAATGACCCGTCTAAGAATGAGATGAACATTTTTGCTTCAGCATTTACTATCAAATTTCAGCATTCTTTATTTAAACTTGAAATCTTTGGACTTGATATATTTTAACATAATTTGGTGAAGACTTAGTGACAGCATATTACATGAACACACAATGTGGAGAAGTTTTTGACATCAAATTCTGCAAGTTGTGTTTTCATGGCTCTAGTTTGAACAGGGATCTAGAAAATTGCAACTGCGATTTAGCGAGATACTACTATATATAGAACAGTTGTTCCCAACCATTTATTGCTTGTGGGTGTGGCAGTTCCTGAGGCGGTTAGCTCTCATGGCCTTAAATCCCCCCGCCCTGTTTATGATCTCAGTGGTATTTATAGTGTTATTTTGATTGGTATATTTTAAATCCCATTATGTTCGAATAGTTCATGCGCAACAAACAGTAAAACACCCTGTGAAGTAAGCTCATCAAGCTATGAAACGAAACAAAAAATCAGGGAATTTTTTTTAGAAGGGAATAGTAAAATCAGTTTTACACACATCAGTTTTACAGTATTGTGGCCCCGAAGTCCAAACCTTGAAACATTTATACTAGGGGTGGGCGCGGTTTTTAAACGAGGGGCCAAAAATCTTGCCTACTTAGACTGGCGGGCCATGAAAATGTGACGTAAAAGTTACATTTTATAAACAATATCTACAGTATTACAAAGCAAAGTTGGAAAACGAGACACCTCTCGCAATAACTAAATTTAACCGCAATCTCAAGCAATTCCTTGAGCTATTTTTAGCTAAAACATCAAAATTTGATTTTAGTTTGGTTGTGGCAGCATCGGGCGGGCCAGATTGAATTAACCAACGGGCCGGATTTGGCCCACAGGCCGTACTCTTCCCATGTCTGATTTAGACAATGGAATGGTCATAACATTAATTTTAGTTATCGTAATAACATTTTTTATTCAGCAATTTTATATCTTTTGTTTAGGATTTCAAAAACTAAAAACTGTCATTTTAAATTCATCTCTGTTCCCAACATATGTGAAAATGTGATAGCCCAGGTCCCAGTGCTGTTTCCACATATGATGCCAATGCCTGATCTGTTGCTGATTTCGCTATTTTAATTTAACTTCGAAATATTTTATATTTCTTTGGGTAAGCTTTGAGGTTTTGCGCAATGGCTTTTTCTTTTTTCTTTTTCAAATTTTTTTTACATTTTGCCCAACGAGATTATCTTATTATGATTTAACATTGTGCTTGTTCAATATAGATCAAAAATTTGCTGCTGTTTGGAAACGAAAACATGGGAGTTGGAGGTTTATCCTCAGTTGGACAAATACTTTCCAATCAATCCTGTGTTCAATTTTTGACACTTCGCAACTGTAACCTGTCATCAGATCAATTACAAGCTTTCAAGTCATCCTTTGGAAATAACACAGAGGTGTGACACAATGATCTACTTATAGTTACTTTCCTTTAGCTCTATTATAGGATGGGATTAGGATAGGATTTACATATTTATCCCGGGGGAGAGAAAAGCCAATAAGACGGCTTAACCATATGGCAAACGGCTTATGTGCGATTTTTTATAACATCGCCATTTTTAGGGAGTCGGCCTCATTGCGATATAGGCGTAATTTCGAGTAAATACGGTAACTAAAATTAATGTTATGACCATTCCATTGTCTAAATCAGACATGGGAAGAGTACGGCCTGTGGGCCAAATCCGGCCCGTTGGTTAATTCAATCTGGCCCGCCCGATGCTGCCACAACCAAACTAAAATCACGGCCTCTCGTCCGGTTACCAGTCCATGTCGGGTATGGGATTAGTTTTAGTTACCGTATATGCTCGTTTTACCGCCCGATCTTGATTAAGGGCCCGTTTGAATAGCCGCCCGTGTGAACAGAACATAAAAATAAATAAGGGCCGGTGCTTGAATACCCGCCCGATGTAAAAGCTGATTTTTCAGCGGTAGAGAACAATTAGGAAATAAGAAGCGCTTTTGTCACAACGCTGTTGAATTTTAAGCGCCGGTAGATAACACACACGCCTTGGGCGTCCAAGTACATAATAAGTAGCATTGATTTCGTACAGTGGCACAGCCAGGGGGGTTCGGCCCCCCTCCTTTTAAATTTTTTTGAAAATTGAAAAAGTCGCCGTATTGCGTACGATTGCCTTTTGCTAAAATCGCCAAATGTTTTCATCGTCGTGACGTGTTATTTAGGCCCTAAACGCCTTTACGTTGACGTTTATTGTCTCTAAATCACGAATTTTCCACAAATTTGTACCACGATAACGATGACAATTATTTTATTTTGTTACTCGCACCGAATTGTGCATCCGGTTAGACTTAATATACGCTCATCGCCGGCGAGATTCTAAAGACAAATTAATGAATAAATCCACGACCTAAATTATTTGAGTGAAAAGCGGCAATATAAAATACTGAAAATAAAACCGTAAACAAGTGTTGTTAAGGCCCGCGACAGTCTAAAAGCGCTTTTCTAGGCATTTAAAATCGCAAAATTTCGTCTGCCTACGGCACACATTATGTTCGATCCACGTTTAGAACATATTGTGACTAGAATCGAAACACGGTGAATTATGAGCGGGATTTACCTTGTTATCCATTACTTTGAAAATTGCCGTCGAAAATGTTCGTGTTAACATTGAACAAGGTTTCTTTTCCCGGTTTGTGATGATGTATAGCAGGGCTACTCAACTATTTTTACCGAAGTTCCGCATACAAAACTTTAAAAATATTTGGGTCCGGACTTCCCAAAATTATCGGCATCTTTAAACACGCAATTCCTCGGCCGACTAATGATTATTAGCTAATCAAGATTGTTCGTTATGGCGTTATAGTTCTTTGCATATATATTTTTAAATCTATAAAAGTGATTTTATAAAGAAAACTTCAAAAGTGGGGCTAATCATTCAAAATGAAGGATTATGCGCGGTCCGAATCGACTACCCGAAAGGTCCGGATTCGGACCGCTGTCCTCCAGTTGAGTAGCCCTGATGTATAAGATAATTAATCTATAAAGTACATCCGAACAAAATTTATCGTACTGGAATAAAATTTATCCTTGAGATTTTAAAGCAGAATTACGGATTTTTCAGAACGTTTTATCTTTGAAAATAATCGAGTGGCAGCATTGCGATTAAAAGGAGTCAGTATCAAATTTGTGGAATTTGCAAAAAGGCAAAAATACGGATCAAAACAATATAAAAAATTGAATACATCAGGCAGCTTATCTCATATTGCTCATGTGACCGAAATGCATGATTTGCTAGTGCAACAATATTTTACTGAAAACATATAGATCAAAAGCAAAAGTTTGTCAGGTCCTCTTTCCCATCTTTGTGTATTTACTAGAGCTGTGGTTCCCAACCTTTTTTGCCCCGCGACCCCCTTTGGATATTTTCCAACATGCCGCGACCTCACTCAAGGTATATGCTGAATTTAAATTAGTAGACCCTACAAAAGGAAGGATATAAAACTTTAACGTGTATCTTGAATCAATTTGAATACTATCAAATATTTTATAATCCCATTATCCCAAAAATTAAATTTCCTTTCACTCTCTTTGAGTGCACTATCACTATTATTTTCTGAGTACCGTATTTCTGGCTATCAGGTCGAGTTCCAAGATCTAATTTTTTACTGGATTTACTGGGGTTGAATTATTTGGGGAAATTAGCTTTCGATGGGGAAATACCGAAAGTCAAAATCGGTCTGGGCAGTCCCGGAAAATACGGTAACGGAAATGAATAACTCCTACTTTCATGTTACTCATTTCAGAAGTTTGCCTTCTGTAGACTTTAAATTTCTAGATTGGCAAATCAATTGACATTAGAAGATGAACACGAGAGCCCTTACAGTTGCGGAACTTATACGCAACACTTAAAATTTAAAAAAAAATGAACATTCCCAGACGAAATTTTAAAGCTGACATGGCTTTAAAAGAAATTTTCCGCGCCCGGAATTTCATGCGCCCGCGAACCATTCAGGCGATTCAGTGTATGTTTGGCGTGAAGTCATAAACCTTTAGGGACTGCACAGATAAAACGGGAGCGCCTGTAATTCACTGGCAAATCTATTTCCAATACATCTTGTTTTGCTGGATCATCGATAACTTTAACAATGGATCAAAATAATCTTCGTCTTGGCCTAGTTACGCAGTCTTATCGGCGAACGCATAGGGATTAATGGATGAGGAGTAACCTTACTATGTGAAAATGTAATGTTTCGGCGCACGATACACGGGATATTTGCAAGTAATAAAAAGTTTATAACTTCAGCTCGATGATTAAAACAATAGAATATATTGAAAGAATATCTACATTTCAAAAATCGGTTAATCGCCACAGGATGGATTCTTTTATAATTTCTGTATCCAGAGTTTAGCGAAATACTGATCTTTTGTACAAAGCCCTCGCCAGTAATGCAAAAATGTGAATTTGAGAAAAACACCACGTTCTGAACTCACCTTAAAATCGTAACTAGATTATTTCTAATTATTTGTAATATTGTGCGGAGGCGGTGGTGTTTTTTATGGCGGCGGCTTTGTACAAAAGATCTCCAAATACTTATTTGAAGTGTTATTAACTAGAATTTATCAACATATTAACCCGACACAAAATGTCATAGAGGAAGGTTAGGTAAGACTTGAAATACGTTCAGAGGGGTCGTCAGAATTACCAAAAGGTGGGGGGTAAAGCGGAAGAAATCCGGAAATTTCCATGGAACTATCCGTGCAATTAGGCAGGCCCTTGTGAAAAAAACCCACTTTTTCAACGAATAATGTTTTATTTTTGTTATGTTATTGTGTCGGGTAATGATTTTGCAATTGCACAAAGTATGCAATTGACGACTAATCCGAGTCTATTTATAATTTAATTGTGTGCCTAATGAGATGGAGGAGTTTAGAGGAGTGAATTTAGTAAAAAGAGGGGAACCACAGACTTATAGTCAACTTAAAATCCGCGCTGTCAACGGATAAGATCTCATGGTGGTACCTCCCTCAAATCTTAGATTGATTCTACGATTGGATAAATCAGAGGTGACGAACCGGCGGCCCGCCAAGGAATTTCATGCGCCCGCGAACCATTCAGGCGATTCAGTGTATGTTTGGCGTGAAGTCATAAACCTTTAGGGACTGCACAGATAAAACGGGAGCGCCTGTAATTCACTGGCAAATCTATTTCCAATACATCTTGTTTTGCTGGATCATTGATAACTTTAACAATGGATCAAAATAATCTTCGTCTTGGCCTAGTTACGCAGTCTTATCGGCGAACGCATAGGGATTAATGGATGAGGGGTAACCTTACTATGTGAAAATGTAATGTTTCGGCGCACGATACACGGGATATTTGCAAGTAATAAAAAGTTTATAACTTCAGCTCGATGATTAAAACAATAGAATATATTGAAAGAATGTCTACATTTCAAAAATCGGTTGTTAATCGCCACAGGATGGATTCTTTTATAATTTCTGTATCCAGAGTTTAGCGAAATACTGATCTTTTGTACAAAGCCCTCACCAGTAGTGCAAAAATGTGAATTTGAGAAAAACACCACGTTCTGAACTCACCTTAAAATCGTAACTAGATTATTTCTAATTATTTGTAATATTGTACGGAGGCGGTGGTGTTTTTTATGGCGGCGGCTTTGTACAAAAGATCTCCAAATACTTATCTGAAGTGTTATTAACTAGAATTTATCAACATATTAACCTGACACAAAAAGTCATAGAGGAAGGTTAGGTAAGACTTGAAATACGTTCAGAGGGGCCGTCAGAATTACCAAAAGGTGGGGGGTGGAAGCGGATGAAATCCGGAAATTTCCATGGAACTATCCGTGCAATTAGGCAGGCCCTTGTGAAAAAAACCCACTTTTTCAACGAATAATGTTTTATTTTTGTTATGTTATTGTGTCGGGTAATGATTTTGCAATTGCACAAAGTATGCAATTGACGACTAATCCGAGTCTATTTATAATTTAATTGTGTGCCTAATGAGATGGAGGAGTTTAGAGGAGTGAATTTAGTAAAAAGAGGGGAACCACAGACTTATAGTCAACTTAAAATGCGCGCTGTCAACGGATAAGATCTCATGGTGGTACCTCCCTCAAATCTTAGATTGATTCTACGATTGGATAAATCAGAGGTGACGAACCGGCGGCCCGCCAAGGAATTTCATGCGCCCGCGAACCATTCAGGCGATTCAGTGTATGTTTGGCGTGAAGTCATAAACCTTTAGGGACTGCACAGATAAAACGGGAGCGCCTGTAATTCACTGGCAAATCTATTTCCAATACATCTTGTTTTGCTGGATCATTGATAACTTTAACAATGGATCAAAATAATCTTCGTCTTGGCCTAGTTACGCAGTCTTATCGGCGAACGCATAGGGATTAATGGATGAGGGGTAACCTTACTATGTGAAAATGTAATGTTTCGGCGCACGATACACGGGATATTTGCAAGTAATAAAAAGTTTATAACTTCAGCTCGATGATTAAAACAATAGAATATATTGAAAGAATGTCTACATTTCAAAAATCGGTTGTTAATCGCCACAGGATGGATTCTTTTATAATTTCTGTATCCAGAGTTTAGCGAAATACTGATCTTTTGTACAAAGCCCTCACCAGTAGTGCAAAAATGTGAATTTGAGAAAAAAACCACGTTCTGAACTCACCTTAAAATCGTAACTAGATTATTTCTAATTATTTGTAATATTGTGCGGAGGCGGTGGTGTTTTTTATGGCGGCGGCTTTGTACAAAAGATCTCCAAATACTTATCTGAAGTGTTATTAACTAGAATTTATCAACATATTAACCCGACACAAAAAGTCATAGAGGAAGGTTAGGTAAGACTTGAAATACGTTCAGAGGGGCCGTCAGAATTACCAAAAGGTGGGGGGTGGAAGCGGATGAAATCCGGAAATTTCCATGGAACTATCCGTGCAATTAGGCAGGCCCTTGTGAAAAAAAACCATTTTTTCAACGAATAATGTTTTATTTTTGTTATGTTATTGTGTCGGGTAATGATTTTGCAATTGCACAAAATATGCAATTGACGACTAATCCGAGTCTATTTATAATTTAATTGTGTGCCTAATGTAATCTGCGGTTGCGTCGACAAAATGACAACCCTACTTCGAAATATCACGGCGATCTACGGCCATAACATGCATTTTGAACTGCCCAATTATAGTCAGTTTTGATTCGTATTTTTGCGATGTTACTAATTATGCAAATTTAATCGGTTCTAGCAATACCACCCAAGTTTTATTTCAAGATTTCAACGTAGGAAAATCCTTAGATAGCAATAAAATAACAAAGACTACAATTTATTTTAGTACCATATAAATTGCTTGTACAGTGATACCTCGGTAGTCGATCAAAACATTCAAGAGTCAAAAATGCTGCGCTATTTGATTGGAAATTCGGATCCCGAACACCCGAACCGAGCGGGTCTCGAGGCCGAGTGATATGACGAATGTATGCGGTTGAGAGTTTTAAAATTCGTCAATTCGTCCTAATATGAAGCCTATAGTAAATCAAAAAAGTTTCCAAAAATCTCACTAAGAAAAACATGCGTTGGGTATTCTATTTTTATTTTATGCTGCAATATATCATCAAATAACTTCAAATATAACTATAATAAATAAATTAATAATAAATAAATAAATAAATAAATAAATTCAAAAATAACAAATAACTTCAGCTGAATGGACGCAGTTGTTCGTTTTTGTTAATGAAAATTAAAAGGTATCACAGTATGACTAAAAAGTTCTGCTGCCCGCTTACTCAGCGATGACTGATAATATGGCCCGCGAGAGCAAATGGATTTGTCACTCCTGATCTAAATCTAGACTCTAGAATCAGAGACCTAAGCCTTAAAATCAGTTTCCATTGTTTCTCGTTTTCAATTTTTCCGTCTATAAATAAATTTATTTTTCCCACTACTGATTAGGATAAATTATAATATTACCGTTAGAAAAATCCCAAGATCTTCTATGACTCCCACAAAGTATATTTTGATTTAGTACATTAAGAATACATTGGTATATCAAAAAGACATATTCAACTCCTCGACATCCTAGCGGTACTTCTGAAGTAATTGTCTGCATTACGTCACTCATTAAATGAGCCGACTTTTCAGTAGATATGTAATGATTTTTCTGTTGCATTGAATATTGAACTCGTAAACAATACGGATATTTCAAGAAATGATTACTCTGTTAATATAATTATTATTATTTTAATCTGGGACTGTGTTGACAAAATAAAAGCATATCTCCTCAAAAAATACAGTGGCAATCCGCCCACATAAAAATCCTGAAATACAGTGACAATCCTGAAACAATATCTCCGTTTTATTTTTAGTATTTTATATTACCGCTTTTCAATCTAGAAAATTTGGGTTGCGGATTTACGCCTCCGTTTGTATTATCATCTCGTCGCTGATGATTAGAATATAATAATAATAACTCAGTGTGTGAGAACCAAAGAAAGTACCTAATTATGGTTGTCCTCGTGGCACAAGACTTATACCGAGGAAAATTTGTGATATAAAGATAAATGAAGTCCAAAATAAAGATGTTCACGGTTTATTCATTCTTGCAAAAATTTTGAAAGAGGGGTTTCAACCATGAACACCCTGGCACAGCCCTGAACCCTGACCCTTTCTAACAAGCACAGTGCCTTTTCGAGTATAGATTACTCGTCTCTGTCTCTCTCTTTTTTCTGTCCCATAATATTCAATCTGTGGCAACTACAATAATTCAAAATGTCTCTCAATTTTACTTCCTTTGGGTTCAAGGTAACTCTCGGTGCGGCGACTCATGACAAAATAAACTCATCACCGATCTAAAATACCATGCCAATCAACGGATATAATAATGCGAGGTAAACTACCCGACTATATTTAGTTTTGATATATAGCGCTTGTGCGAATTCGTTATTGTCGTAGAAAGATCTGGCATAAAATCCAAGAAAGTATATTTAATTAAGTACAATTAAAATACATATAAAAGTATATTAGCAAATCAAAAATACATATTCATCGCCCAATAATCTCCTCGGTGCGGCTCCTAAGTCAGATTTCGCCACTCCTTAAAAGAGCCGCCTCTTTCAACATATATGTAAGGGTTTTTCTGTTGGATAAAATATTATATCCATGATCGATATACAGATTTAAAATGGTATTGGACATAAAAGGGTGTGGCAAATGCCCGATTACATTTTGTTTTGATTCGTATTCTTGCGAATTAGACCAATATTAGCTGTCCCTGTAACTCTTACTCTCAATTAATTTTAAAATATCACCCTTTGAGTAATTCGTAAGTCTGCGTCCTACAGAAAAAAAATTATTTTAAGTCTGTAGGTTTAGAACACTACAGGTGTGCCACAGGCACAAAGAGTTTATGAGATTCTTGATTTATGGAGAATAAACAGCAAAATAAAGATTTTAACAGTCTAAATTAGATGTCTAGCTTAGATTCAAACAAAATGCAATCGCAAACGTCATTAGCGACTTTATTTTTCAGCAGGAAGGGGAAAAGTCCACATGCATAATTACTATTAAAAAATAAATGTTAGGCAAACATGTGCATGAATTCATTTGCACTTCTCCATTTTTTAAACTGTATTTTTGACCTGGTGGTTGTCCAAAGGTATTGGTAGTGAATTTTGGAGACGTTAGGCAAACCAATGAGTCTGTAATTGTTTTGTATTTTTAACACACAGTAAATAATTTAGTAATCAATAGTGAAGAAGTACACGATTGATTGAAGTTTTAAGTGTATCACGTTTAGGGAAAAAGTACATTGAAGCGCAAGAAACAGATATTTATTACGGGTTAGTTTTACTTAAAACTTAGTTTGACCAGGTATTGCAAACCGAGTGGAAAAAGGAGAATGTATGATGACCAGTATTCGAGTATGGCTTTATACATACCACAGTAAATGGCGAAGTAGTACTTGAATGCAATTTATGCCTAAACAATCTGAGCAATGACCTATGAGACCAACACTCTTACAGCTCCATCTTAATATAAAGCAACCTGCCGATCACAAAAGCATTTTTCAAAGCAAAAATGTGGGGGCTCGAAGTTTGTAAAATTTTTCAAAAGGTGGCGCGGTTCAAAAAGTTTACGAACCACTGCCTTAGAATGAACACTGCTAGGCTCAAACACTTGGTGAGTCAATTGGTTGAAATTTGTTTAAAAAATGACTCATCTGAGAATGATCTAAACATTTTTTTTTTATTCCTTTTATTTCAATCTTCGAAATATTGAGTTTTTCTTATTGCTTTTTATACATCAATGTTGTAGTCAGGGCGAGTTTAAACAATCGGAGCCAGCCCTAGGCTATGCTATATATGAAGTATTTTTTAACTATAATATCATAAATGTGTCATGTAATCCATTGTGATGTCATCGTAAGCCATTTTATGTGTAATGTGCATTACGTCATACAGAAACTTTGAATTGAGCGGAATATGACATTTTAGTTGCAGGCAAGAAATATGCTCTAATTTCTTAAGTATATGGGATTGCAGGTTTATTTTAAAAATGCTATATGAAATTTGGGCTGTGATAATGCACCAGAAAACCTGTTTACAACCGTGAGAAGTATAGGTGTGTGACTGGTAATGGTCTGATTGATGATTTGAAAAAACATTGAAAAAATTATCGCTGCATGTTTTGAAATGTTTGGTCTACAATAAAAAAGTTCCGAGACAGTAAAAATATATTAATTTTTAGAAAAATTAGTTTAGCTATATATCGATACTTTTCTTATGCAATAAATAAAAGTATTATTGAGTAAAAATTAATTTTAATTAGTTTTTTATATATTGGCGTCAAAATGAAGGAGTAGAATTTTGATTTGAATTTTCAATTTTATTTTTGAGCAAGGCCGTTCCAAGCGGTCACTGTGATAAGAAAATGCTGTTCAGAAATAATATTCCTAATCAAGCTTTGTAAGTTTATTCAAAAATATCTTAAACAAAGCATTATGGAATTCTAATGGTAAACTGAATGTTTTTGATCCATATGTTATTGCTCTGAACAAGGCTCTGCATAACCAGTCACTGATACTTGAGGTTCGTTATGTACATCATACAAAATGTAAATCATGCAAAATAGTGTTTTTGAACAACTAAATTGGGGACAATTTAAAAATTGGGGCCAAGAATACATTGTAGTCATTGTATAATAAATGAATATGTTTCAGTGATAAACCATTGATTGTTTGATTTTCTATATTTTACATTTTATATAAATTGAATAAATGCCTTCTTAGCCATATTGTGAGATTTGCTTACCTGATATGATAATTTTTGAATGGAACTATCCTAAATTATTACTAAAATCAACAATGATTAGAAATGTTGATTGTAATTAATTTTAGTTCAATTACTTTTGAACATTCTTGGGCTCATATTCAAAATCTTGCTTAACAAATTCAGGTTCATTATTTGAAGGTTCTTTAGAATCCACTGTGATATCATCATAAGCCATTCTATGTTCAGTGTATATTAATGTTTCTCAACCTAAAGGTCGTGTTCCAAACTAGTTTTCCTGAAAATTTTCTTGGGGTGTATGTTTCAACAGCAAAGACCTAAAAGTTACTAATTCACATTTTTTAGTACTGTAATTTTTATCGTTTATTCTATAATTAGTATTGAAGTGTTTCTCAATAGTAATTGTTTATGTAATTGTTTATGGAATTATTCCCACGTAAAAAATCTACATGCCATTTAATATTTGAGTATATCGTTTGGTCACAATATTTAACGAAATTTATTTGAAAACAAAAAAATAGATTGGTGGAAAAAAGGTTGGTAATCACTGAACTATGGTGGCCCATCGTTGTCACGCGTAAAATTGAAAAAAAAAATAAAAAACTTAAAATAAAAGTAAAATAAAAAAAATTGTTGTGAAAAAAAAAAAAAATAAAAAAAAAATGAAAAATGAAATAAACACGGAATAAAAAAAAGCAAAAAAAAATTGAAAAAAAAAACCTGAATAAAAAGAAAATAAAAGGGTTGAGAACGATGGGCCGCCTCGTGGCCCATCGTTGTTACGCGTTTTTATTTTGAGAAAATTTGCTTCTGCTTGGGACCAACGTTGTCATGCATATTCCTACGCGCACAAACGGTGTTCCCTGGGTTTCTGACTCACTACTGATTTTCTTGAGCAATATTCAATAAATTCAAAACGAAAATGTTCTATAAATTCTTCATGCTACAAGTTCAACTAGAAGTAATATATTTATAATAATGATATGAGAATATAGAATTGAGTACAAAAATTCAGGAAATTTGTTTTTACGTGTAGAAGGTAATTGAATTGGAGAATGCTGCTCAACTAGCACAGACTTGAATTAATAGAAAAGGACTGTGTGCATAAAGTAGCCTAGTTAGACTCGTCAGTCGGCTCTAGCCACTACTGTCTGATCGTACAACTACGAGGCTGGAAGGCGATTATGGTTAGACCTGATTTCAATGGAACGTGCATGTCGGCATGTGCATACGGTATGCATACCGTACAGCCGTAACGTACCGAATCGCGCGGAATCAACCATTTATTTCAATCCATCCCTCGATTCACCATATTCTACTAGACTATCCGTATCTCCCACTCGTTTCATAAGTGACTGTATGCTGGGTACCGGGTACGATCAGACGGTATCGGTATCGCACGAGTGTCCGGACAGCTGAGCATTTAAGTAGCATTCTTTTTTCAGCAATTTTTTTTAATTTTTTTTTTATGTTTTTTCACAACTATTTTTTTATATTACTTTTATTTTAGGTTTTTTATTTCATTTTTTATTTTTTTTTTAATTTTACGCGTGACAACGATGGGCCACCATACTGAACTATATGTCATATATAATTTTGTAATTGTGTAAAATTCAACATTTTAGTTGCAAGCTAGAAATGTGCTCTATTCACCCAAATAGATGGGATAGCAGATTCATTTTAAAATGATTCATGAAACTTAGGCTGTGATAAAACGTCATTGAAGTGGAAAATCTTTTCCTATTTGTGGGAAGTATAAGAGTGTAACGGGGGATGACTCAATTGACAATTCAATTTATAAAAAATCATTGAAAGTTGCATTCATTTTCTCTCTGAGCAAGGTTTTTTCAACAGTCACCGTGATAAAAAATGCTGTACAGAAAGAATATTCCTAATCAAGCTCTGCAAGTTTATTCAAAATTAGTATTCAGTATTTTAAATGACTTTCATGGAATTCTACTTGGTTAACTGAAAGTTTAAGCCTGTTTGGTACCCTAAGCACTGAAGACTTTGGTGCCCCCTCATGTGTAATTTGATTATAAAAACAATAAACCACATAAGTGTATTATCTATGAAAAATAATCACAACCAACAGTAAATAAAACAACTTTTACGAACATTTTTTTTTTAACTGTTATATATAGCCGATATATATACCGTATATATATATCGGCCGTTTACAGCCGATATGATATATCGACAAGCACGCAATATCGGGCCAATATATCGGTTGAGCTCTAATCCTGAGGGAGTGTGACAATAAAGATTCATGCCTCCAGTCTCAATGAGAATCGAAATACCAAAGCATACAAGTCACAACTGTAGTTTAAAATTTTACTGGTACCTAGTAGTCTACCTCAGGGTGGTTCAAGGTTGCTAGGTTGAAAAACCGCAAAAACTTTTGAGAAACGAGAGTTTACCGTTCTATTCAGACTATTATTATGTTGCATGGGTGGCGTTCTTTTTAAAGAAGATATATAAAGCCTTCAGTTATTTTAAAGTTACTTCCCGAGAATCACCGTTGTATTTTGCGCATCTTGCGTTTATTGTCGCTTCAAATTATATTCTATCGTGACAGATATTACTTGAAATCAAACCAGATACTGTGTGATGGGCAAGGAAATACGTTTCCGCCGTGTTTTCCTTATGTCACTTTTCTCGCGACACTCATTTTATTACGAATTGTTATATTGGGTATTTTAAAAACTTGCAGCGTGAGCAAGCTTACTGCCATCGTCAAATACCAACCAAGTCCGTCTAAGATGGTATTTCGGGACCTAGCTAAAAAAAACTATATTGCGTGGCGTTAAGTCGGCTCTGCGTTTCATCACTACTGTCATATGGCCAACGCTTGAAAACAGAGGTGTTTTAACTAAAATAAAGTCACAAAAAAAAAGGGTTTGAATCTTGGGATCCCAAAAACTCAAAAGCTTTTCTCCATTAGATACAAATATACGCTAAAATTGTTCTGTGAGCCTCACGGAATGTATCAGCATGACAGGGTTTAGACCACCCTGGTCTACCTTATCAAAAAACTCCCGACTTCACTGACCACTAGATCGTTGAAATGCGATCGTGGAACCGCCACATAGTGTAAATAGTTCATTGATCCAATTGTTGGAAAGAAAAGAATTTTTTTTAAAACAAAAATGCAGCAACAAGGAGAATACTAGAAAGAAAAACAACAACTATTTAGGAAAATGACCCATTTCGTGTCCAAAAAAAAGTTTCAGTGTTTATTTTTAATAAAGAAGGTTAATATGATACTTGAAGACGAAAAATAAGCGAACATTTTGAAGTTTGAGTCGTCTGGTGAACTCGTAATATTTTAATAAACGCCGATAAACTATATAAAATTCTGCTCTAACATTTCTGTGGTGACCCTCTTTGCTTGGTGCCCTAAGCACGTGCTTATATTGTTTAATGGTTAATCCAGCGCTGCTGCTAACCCACGCCGAGTAATTAGAGGTGCGGTGGCGAGCGTATTCCTAACGCTCATGACGATGACAGCCTGATTGAGACTGAGCAAATTTACTTCAACTGATGGCCATGAAATAATAATTCATAAGCCACAATTAATATCAAAATGCTTAACAGTTGAGAGTAAAAACAACATCTTGCTTCGACAATGTTTGAATTAACAAATTCTGAATACAGTTTGGATTTGAATTTTTTTTTATTTGTTTTTGACAATTTTGTATTTGTCTTATAAAACAGCTGAATGATTCATTCAAACCTGCTCTCCTCATTCCATCTGGAAAATCCCACTCTGGTCATTCAACATTATAATAAGTGTAAAAGTAAATACAATATCTATTTGAGCAAATTTTTTTAATATTTGGTTTTTCTGTTTTGTGAGAGACATAAAGATGCTTCAAATAAACACAATAATTTGATTCTAAAATATGCACAACATATTTTACAATTTAATGATGTGAACTTTATTGCATCCTGTATATAGTTGAGAAGTTAGAAATTGAAATAGAATTCACGGCTGTTTAATCTAAACATTGTAATTCAGCTGGATTAAAACTGAGCATTTTTCTTCAACTGATGGCCATGAAATAATAATTCATAAGCCACAATTAATATCAATATACTTAACAGTTAAGAGTAAAGAAATCATCTTGCTTCGACAATGTTTGAAATAACAAATTCTGAATACAGTTTGGATTTGAAAATTTTTCTATTTGTTTTTGACAATTTTGTTTTGTCTTATAAAATAGCTGAATGAATCATTTGAACCTGCTCTCCTCATTCCATCTCGAACATCCCACTCTGGTCATTCAACATTATAATAAGTGTAAAAGTAAATACAATACCTAACTATTTGAGCAAATTTTTATTATATTTGGTTTTTCTGTTTTGGGAGAGACATAAAGATGCTTCAAATAAACACAATAATTTGATTCCAAAATATGCCCAATAGTGTATAGTATTTTTTCTTTCATAATTATTTCTGTTTGATATAACTTAAACATAATATGATGAAACAATATACAGGTTAATTTTAATATTAAATCCTACATGATGTGTTTCCACAACTTTAAAGGCTCTAGGCTAGCAGCAACTGATATTTAGTGAGCTACTACTATATATTAGAATTTAGCTATATAACTCAAATTATTATATATTAGTTCGGACTATGGCTCAAATAAAATTGTTTTGTGTTGAATATAATTTAGGGAAGACTTATTGAATACATATCAAGCGAAACATCAGACAGATTAAATTTATATAATGAATTCCTGATGTGTTTTCATGTCTCTAGTTTGAACAAGGTTCCTGGCAAGTGGCCACTGTGATTTAGTGAGATACTACTATATATAGAACAGTTGTTCTCAATTATTTATTGCTTGTGGATGTGGTCCTTTCCTGAGACTGTTACCATCCCAGTGGCATTTAGAGCGTTATTTCGATTGGTAGATTTTAAATCCCATTATGTTCATATAATTCATGCTCAACAAAGCTATGAAAATATAAAAATCAGTGGGTTTATCTTGTAAATTGAATAGTAAAATTAATTTCACGCTCAGTATTGTGGCCCCCGAAGTTCAAACTCTGCAACATTCAAACAGGATGGTCATGACACTAATTTTTATTAATGACCTTATTGATTTTAGCAATTCTATATCTTAGGATTTCAAAAACTGAAAACTATCATTTTAAATTCAGTTCTGTCCTCAACATATGTGAAAATGTGACAGCCCAGGTCCCAGTGCTGTTTCATCAACGATGAATGCCTAAACTGTTGCTGATTTTGCTAATCTAATTCAACTTTGAACTATTTTATATTTCTTTGTCAAAGATTTAAGGTTTTGAGAAGTGGACATTTTTTTCAAAAGATTTTTTGGAGCTCCAGAAGTATGTGCACCAAGATGGCGCACAACCTGAACACAGTATGTCTACCGGGTTAGGGTTCAGGTTGTGCAACATCTTGGTACACATACTACGGGAGCGCCAGTTTTTCCACTTTGCCCAACTAGATTATTTTTCAACAATATTGTTATGATCTAAAATTGTTCTTGCTCATTACAGATCAAAGATTTGTGGCTGAGTGGAAACACGAACATGGGAGTTAAAGGTTTATCATCAGTTGGACGAATACTTTCCAATCAATCCTGTGTTGAATACTTGTACCTTGACAACTGTAACCTGTCATCGGATCAATTACAAGCTTTCAAATTATCGTTGGGAATTAACACAGAGGTGTGACACAATGATCTACTTATATTTACTTTCCTTTAGCTCTATTATATAGCAATACCTGTGATATATTATTAATTGCTTATCGTGGAGTAAACTATTACAGACAGTTAAATAATATGAATGATTTCTAACTTATTTCAAGATGACTAAAGCTAGGTCGTCTAAAAAATTTCTTGGGGTGAAGCTTTTTTCAGCAAATACCTAATATTTACTAATTCATTTTTCTTAGTAATTTTTATCGATTATTTTATAATTGGTATTGAAGTGTTTCTCAATAATAATTGCATGTGTGGGAAGAATCACCGCGTAAAAATCTTGTCTTGTCTTGTCAGCATTTATTTTGCTCAAGTAAAGCCACTCCACGATTTCAAAAATAATGCTTTTGAATATTCAACAACTAAATTGGGGCCAAGTTCAGCAAAGAATACATTGTAGTCATTGTATATTAAATGAATATGTTTTGGTGATAAACCACAAAATTGATTGATTTTCTATTGTTTACAGTTTTCATGAATTAATTAAATTCATTTTAGCCATATTGTGAGAATTGCTTAATATAATAATTTTTGAATGAAACTAATTAAAATTCTTACTAAATTCAATAATTAAAAATGTTGATTTTAATCAATTTTAGATAAATTATTTTTGAACAGTTCTGGGCTCACACACTTGGTGAGTCACTTTCTGAAAAATGACCCATCTGAGAATTACCTGAACTTTTTTGGTTCAGCATTGACTATCAAGTTTGTCCCACACTGAGTAATGTGTCATGGAACAGAGGTTGGAACCTTAAATAACTTGATATGTGGTTCAAGCATTATTGACATTTTACTTTCCAATCGAACAACAACAAAATTGTTTTTATGGAAATGGAATACTCTTAGAAATATTATAATATTTTTCATAATTGTATTTTGTGCATTTATGTTAGCTGTATAAGAGCCAGACCTAGGCTATGCCATTTTTGAGGTGTTTTTTTAAACTATGAAGTCATAAAGGTTTATTAAAATCCACTGTGATGCCATCATAAGCCATTCTATGTGAAGTGTATGTGCCGTCATACGTTAAATTTTGTATTGTTTAGAATACAAGATTTTTGGGAGCTCCAGAAGTATGTGCATCAAGATGGCGCACAACTTGAACATAGTATGTGTGTACAGGTTGGGGTTCAGGTTGTGCGACAGCTTGGTGCACATACTTCTGAAGCACCCATTTTTGATGCCGCAACAAAGTGCTCTAATCACCCAAGTAGATGGGTTAGCACGGGGTTTCCCAAACTGGGGTCCGCGACGACTACAGAGGGGGTCCGCAGCAATATCAAAGAGTCTGGAATATAATCAACATATATCCACTATCCAGTGTTACATAGACATTCGTAAACGAGATAAAGATGATCCTTGCTTTTAGCGCCTGTGAGGAAGACATCCGTCACAGAGCTACATGGTCGGTCGGTACATGGTCATGGTTTATAATTGACTGTATGCGTTATTGAGTTATCACCAATCGAGAACTTGTGCGACTTTGCCAAGGTCATTTAACCCCCATTTCCGCAAGAAAGAGGCGTGCATCATTTCAATTGGGTGACCGTACATTTGAACCCACGTACATTTGAACCCATATCCGCGGGTTCAATGTATATGCAGGTGATAAAACTCATGGGTTAAGGTTAGTATGGGTTCAAATATCCGTAAAACAAAAATAAACTCCATAGGTGCAATAGTATGCAGGTGCAATTGTTGTGGGTTCAAATGTACGTGGGTTGAAATGTAATGGAACCTTTCAATTGTTCAATTAGTACCGACAGTCCGGATATCGAGGTGCATATAAATCATAATTTTATCGCATCGCCGTTAGCCTACCAATATTTAACGTTAATATGCATGGATTCAGACTTCCATGAGTTTTATTTCGTCAAAAAATATGTAAAACTGTATAGAACCGTTGCCGTAAATTCGGGCCTACGAGTTTTCTTTTAACAAATTGATCTGTTACATTAATGTCATTTGTGTTAATGTGTTGTGTTTCAAATCCAGGTGAAACATTATCCTTCCTCGTTGGTTAGGCATATAAATTAATACGCAGTGGATGGGGGTCCGTAAAAAATAACATCCACAAACAGGGGTTCGTGGCCCAAAAAGTTTGGGAAGCTCTGGGTTAGCAGGTTCACTTTAAAAGAAGAGTAAGAAGTGCTGTAAGAAACTTGTGAAAATGCTGTAAGAAAGCTGTGATATAACGTCATTGCAACAGTAACCCGATTTCGAAGTATCGTAGTGTGACGGTGAATGGCCCAATAGATGGTTTGAGAAACATTAAAAAAATTTGGTATTTTTTGAAATATTTGGGTCTACAATAAAAAAATATGAGATAGTAAAAATTTAATAATTTTCAGATAAATTACATTAGCTTTATATCAATACATTTTTTAAAAATGCATTATGAAGTGAAAACTATTTATTTAATTTAAATTAGTATACTATATATTGTCTCCAAAATTAAAGGGTTAAAATATTGACCAATTCATTTTTCGATCTTAATTATTTTGAATAAAATTATTAACAATTCAAATTTGAATGCTGAGGTTTGGCTTGAGCCTTCTAGGCTTAGCCTACCTTGCATAATTCTAAATCTGGCCCTCGCTGTAGTATTCTGTTACTCACTGACAATTAGAGTAATACAAAGCCAAAATCCCCAATTCTATTAAATTTAGTTTGAGATATCAGAACCTTGTATGAGTAATATTTAAATGAAGTTTTAGAGAATTTCAATAAAAAAACTGTAGATTTTCGATTTGTCAATTTTCTCTCTGAGCAAGGCTCTTTCAAGCAGTCACTGTGATAAAAAAAATGCTTCACAGAAATAATATTCCACATAAAGCCTCGCAAGTTTATTTGAGAGTATTTTAAATGACTTTCATGGAATTCTACTTGGTTAACTGAAGGTTTTGATCTATTTGCTATTTCTCTGAACAAGGCTCTGCATACCCAGTCACTGATACACGGGGTCCGTCATGTTCATAATGAAGACAATTATTAAGGAAATAAAAAAATTGAATTTTTCAGAAAACAAACAAACAATAAGCTGTCAGTCATTGTGTATCAAATGAATACGTTTCAAATGTAAAAAAAAATAGATTAAATGATTTTTTATCTTTTTTTTCAATTTTCCTGAATTAAATCAGGGGTGCGCAACCGTCAATACAGGAGGTTCATATACAACCAACTCGATGAACTTCTTTATATTATTTCTAAAATCAATAAATAGAAATAGAAAACATGAGAGTTGAAGGTTTATCATCAGTCGGACAAATACTTTCCAATCAATCCTGTGTTAAATGGTTGGACATTGGCAACTGTAACTGTTCAAGAATGTAATCTGTCACCAGATCAATTACAAGCTTTCAAATTATTGTTGGAAAATAACACAGGTGCGCAGTGGCGCAGCCATGCGGGGGTTTTCGGGGTCGAACCCCCCCCCTTTTGAATTTTTTTTGAAAACAGAAAAAGTCACCGATAACGCGTGCAATTGCTTTCTGCTAAAATCGCCGTATGTTTTCATCAAGGCGGCGTGTTATTTAGGCCTTAAACGCCTTCTCGTTGGTATTTATTCTCTCTAAATCACAAATTTGTGCCACGCGAACAATTATAATTATTTTATTTTTGTACTCGCACGGAATTGTGAAAACTGAAAAAGCGTGCAATTGCCTTCTGCTTAAATCGCTGATTATTTTCATCAGTGTGTCATTTAGGCCGTAAACGCCTTTACGTCGGTATTTATTCTCTCTAAATCACAAATTTGTGCCACGATAAACATGACGATTATTTTATTTTTGTACTTTGCAAGGAATTGTGAATTCGGTGAGAGTTATTATACGTTCATCGGCGGCGAGGTTCTAAAGACAAATGAAGGAGTAAACCAGCGATCTAAATTTGACTGAAAATCGACAATATAAAATACTGAAAACAAAACTGTAAACAATAGGCTATAAGATTTGTTGAGTCCCGCGACAGTCTAAAAACACTTTTCTAGTCTAAAAACGCTTTTGAAAATCGCAAAATTTCGTGTGCCCACGGCACACATTATGTTTCCTCGCTGTTTAGGAACATACCGCCATTAAAATTGAAACACGGTTAATTGTGGGTGGAATCCATTACTTTAAAATTGTCGTCGAAATTTCTAGTGTTATCATTGAACAAGGTTGAAAACGCGATTTTTTTCCCCTGTTAGTGATGATATATTAGATAATTAATCTGAAGTATATCCATCAATTTTTATTCTACTGAAATAAATTTTACTCCATGAGAATTTACAGCAGATTTACGGATTTTTCGAAAGCTTTTATCTTTAAAAATAATCGGAGTGGCAGCATTGCGATTGAACGGAGTCAATGTTACAAGCACATCTCAAATTTGTCGAATTCGCAAAATAGAAAAAATACGGATCAAAACAATATATTTTAGGGCAGATAAATTCATTGTTTCCCTGATTAGGCAATTTTGGTAAAAAGGGAAGGAACATCTAACTACCGGGGCATAATTAGGTTAACAATATTGTTTTTGTGGAAAAGGATTAATCTCAGAAATATTGTAATAATTGGGTTTTCTGTTATTGTATTTTATACATTTATGCTAGTTGTAGTCAGGGCGGGATTTAGACCATGAGAGCCAGCCCTAGGCTATGCCATTTGTGAAGTGCCTTTTAAAATATGAAGTCATAAAAGTTCCTTACAATCCACTGTGATGTTATCATAAGCCAAACTTAGGCTGTGATAAAACCTTATTGCACCAGAAAACCGGTTTCTAGTCATAAGAATTATATGTGTGCTTAGGGGAATGGCCCAATTGCGGATTTAAATTATTAACAAAATTATCATTGCATTTTTGAAATATTTGGATCTACAATAAAAAAGCTAGTAGGCCTATTATTATATTCATTTTTAGATAAATTAAATTATCTATATATATATCAAATCAAAATTTTTTTATAAAAAAAAAGTAGCATCATTGAGAAATAACTATTTCATTAATTTGAATTAGTACAATATAATATATATTGTCTTCAAAATTGAAGGGGTAGAACTTTGATTTGATGAATTTTTGTTCAATTTTATTTGCCGAGGTATGGCTTGAGGCCTGGCTTTAGCCTGCCTTGCATAATGGTAAATCTGGCGGTTGCTGTAGTATTCTGTTACTCACTGAGAATAAGAGTAATGCAAACATTAAAGGCCTCAATTTTTCAAACCTCAGTTTGAGATATTAAGACCTTGTATGAGTAATATTGAAATGAAGCTTTATGGAATTTTAATAAAAAAAACTGTAGGTTTTTAATTTATTAACTTCTCTCTGAGCAAGGCTCTTTCCAAGCAGTCAATGTGATAAAAAAATACTGTACCGAAAGAATATTCTTAGTCAAGCTTTGCAAGTTTATTTAAAAATATTTTAAACAAAGCTTTCTGGAGTTAATGGGTTAATTGAATTAATTAATATATTTAACAAATAATTATTTAATATATTTAACAGTTAACACAATTAATATATTTAACAGTTAACACAATTAATATATTTAACAGTTAGTTACAATAAAGACAATATCTTGCACAACCAATGATTGAATTACCAAATTCTGAATACAATTTAGATTTGAAATTTTTTTTTTTTTTGAAATTTCTGTATTTGTCCTATAAAACAGCTGAAAGAATCATTCAAACCTGCGCTTCTCATTATAAAATAAAAATTTTCTACTCTTGTCATTTAACATTACAATAAGTGCAAAAGTAAATATGGTAATTGACTATTTGAGCAAATTTTTATTAATATTAATATTTTATTAAATTTTTAATCAAATTACTGTATAAATTATATCTTAAAATTATATCAGAATTTTCCAGTTTGGAATTCCCTACTGAATTTATTACACACCTATTTTTTTTACGATGACATAGGATTTAAACTTAAAATCTTTAGTTTGGACTGTGGCACAAACATGCTTGATATATTTTGAACATGACTTGGTGAAGACTTACTGACTATGTATTACATGAAAACTCAATGCAGTTTTATATATCAAAGTCTTCAAGATGTGTTTTCATGTCTTGAAATAGTAATTTCCTCATATTGTGCTTTCTTATCTCTACTTTGAACAAAGCTTTATGCAAGTGGCAACTCATATATGTTGAAATGATACTATATAACACGAATGAAATTATGGTTGAATTATATATTTCTGCAGAAGTCTGACCTTGGTCCAATGAAACATAACAGAAATATATTTGTGTGTTACAAAACTTTTGAATCCCTAATTATTTAAACGTGAATAAAGATAAACATACACATAACCCTGGAATTTTTCTATAGGGTTTCACTATGAACGTCTCACTATTTTTAATTCTTCAGAAGCCAATGCCGTCATGAATTGCACTTTTAGCACACTGTTTTAATTTCCCGAACTCCTCACCCATTAAAAAGCTTGGCTGCACCCCCTGAGCTTAATCGAGTGTTGAGGGTTCAAAACTACAAAAGAAAAACGCTGCGCATGATGAATATGCTTGATCAATTGACATGGCTTGCAGCATTTCAATTTCATCCAATGGTGATTATTTATATTGGGGTCGAGTTGAAAAATCGAAAAAATATTCTGAAATTTAAACCATAGTAGGTGCTTACAATTCCTCTCAATAGTGATTTTATATTTATGTATATTGTATTATTTATACAATAACGTAGAATCTCCCAGATTTTAGAACTTAAAAATTGAGCAAAGGCCACAGGTTAAAAAAATTTTGATTTTTGAAATTCATACCTACAAGTTTGAGTGAATTTGGTTTTCTGAAAATCTGTATGAAAATATCTATATTTTTATAGCTTTAATCTAGTCTGGTGTTATGAGACTTGACTTGAGTCGAGTTCAAAATTAATTCTAGTTTTAAATCGATAAGCAATTTTTGATGAAGTACTTATTGTCACTCAAATCTTATAGTGATAATTTATAGTGAGCTTATAGTGATAATAACTTGAAATAGGCCCTGTTAATATCAAAGTAAATATATATTGAAATATGTTGTTCAAAAAAAATTCAATTTACATTTTATCTTTATGATGTCATAATTGCTCAAGTGTCCATTGTTGTGAAGTCAGAAAGTCTGTGTGTTTCGGTAAAGTTTGTGTAGTTTGTTTTGTTTTTGCATTCAATAGATAGGTATATGAAATATTACTTGCATATTTGACATCAAAATTTAGGAGTATCCGGGAAAAACTTTTTTTCAGGAAATAACGTTCATAATTCTATTTTGATTCACAAATGAACCAATTCTATATTTCCTTACAGATCAAGGAGTTGTGGCTGCATGGCAACACAAACATGGGAGTTTTAATAATAGATTTCAGGCCAACTTGTTTGTATAAAAATTTGTTTGAAATATTTAATGATAAACTTGGATCCTATGAACAATTCGTTTATTTATTTCGGTTATCTTCCAAGCTCAGATAATTTTGCTTGAAATTATAAAACAAATAAGCAAAGTATCCTTCTTTTCTTGAGCATTCATTAAATATATTTTTCAACAAATTTTCAATAACAAATCCAAAATTCTATTTATTTCAGACAATACAAATTTTATATCTTCGCGACCGCATTTAATTTATTATAGAACTTTTTATCTGTGTGCACTCGTGGGATGGCAATATGGCATATTGCAATTTTTCACTCATGATAGCATCGTTAATGCTCACTGGTGCACCCAGGGTTTGAAAAGTCACTACAGTATATTCTCGCATAATATTGCATACAGATTTCACAGGGCTAATTTTGTTAAATCGCCAATTGTTTCGTTATTGTTTCATGGTTATTCAAACACCGATATTATGTTGGTAAACTGTTTTTTTACTAATTTTCTTCATCGCACATGTATTCGATTGCGATCAGGCTCCTAATATAATTAAAAGAGTGAATCTGCAACTCAAATTTTTAATTGAAAATATCGGAGTGTTAAGACCAAAAAGCTATTTTAGGCATGGTAAAATTACTAAAATACCGAAATTGTGTGTGCGTAGACACACGATGGTTGTGTTCCATCAGGAAATTTAATATATTCACTGTTGAGCAATTCAATTAGCCATTATTGAATTACCGCAAAGCAGCACTCAACGTTTTCCTTTCAATAAATTTTTCAATAAATTTGTCATTGTTCTACAATGGTATGTACTTTTTTGATGATTTTTCATCGTAGACATTGGAATTTTTCTAATCAATAACCTTTCAAAAGATGTCAGTCAGTGTTGCAAAAAATATGATGAATGCGCAAGATCAGAAAAATGCAAATCAAGTCTGACTATAAGTTGGCAATTTATATTGTATTTTTATGACTGCTAATTGTAGTATTTCAGTACCATGGTCCGTGGTATTTTAGCTCAGTTATGCTTTTATATTGTCACCAACACAGAATATAAAATCGAGCAGTTTTCTAAGTATTCTCATGTCGGCAGTTTGGCATGGCTTTGTTGTAATTCCTTAATAGTTGGCAGCTAAGTATTGTCAGCTATGCTGAATTGTGCTTTGATCTAATAGCATTGCTCCAATTTCACTGTGATGAAGGAAGAATATAATTCCAGCTTGATTATTAGCTTATTTACCCAAAGGTCAAACGGTCTCTCATCTCCTCACCAGTTATTGTGTGAGCATTTCAATGTTTCGTTCAGTAGTCTTGTCTTCGAGAATCTATTTTTTGCGCAAACTTCAGGTTTACAAATCTAAAGATAGGCTCAAAATAAGACTATGGCCTAGAGATAAGTGAATTGCCTCCATTCAATACTTATAAACACAAATTATTTTGAACATTTATTGAGCATGCGTATTCCATTGCAAACCTTGTTAAAGACTTTAACTTTTGATGTTTTTTACAGATTCTGAAATTTTTCGACACCAGGCTCTATTTTAATATTACAATGAATAATGATAGGTTGTACAAACTATGACGAATATAACTCTTATGCATTTTATTCATGTCTGATTGTTCTTTGTATTTGTATATTTCAACAGATTGATCACTTGGATATGAGTAAGTCTCCATTTGAACGGCGTATTGCAAACCATGAAGACATTGTTGCAGTTGCAAATCTGCTTCCTAATGTTACAAAGGAGTTGCAGTTGGATAGATGGAACATTACAGATGAAGATGAAAAAATATTACAGAATCAATTGAATGAAATCGGATCTGAGGTCTGAAAAACAAATTATAGAATATAGGTCAAATAAAATAATATAACAAATGAAAATTAAATTGTTAAGGTAATAACAAAATATTATCATGGTCAATTTGATTGTGATGCGCATTATGTTTATTATTCACTTATTACAATAAGGGGCGCTTCGGAAGTACTTGTACCAAGATGACGCACAACCTGGTACACATAATATTTTCAGGTTGTGCTGAATCTTGGTACGAATACTTCAGGAGCACCCAATAAGGTTTATTTATTTTCCAATAAATAGAACAATATAAAGCAATGTGAATTTTTAAATGCCCAAATTGTATAATTTATTTTTAATTACAAAAATTTTAGCATATCAAATTAAGTTATCACCAAGATTCATCATTCGTGTTTCTGTTTCGCCAAGCAAATATCTAAAATTATGGGGTGAATTGGATTCGCTGGTATTTCACAATAATTATTTTTATGAAATGCGATCAATCAAGTGTGGACTGTTAGTTTAGTGAGTAGTCAAAGATGGCATTATGTACGCAAGTTTGGAAAGTTTTTCAATTAATTAAAAACTTCTTATATTAGGCATCAGAAATATTTAGCAAGTATTTGTGGTTTCAATGTTAACATCTCATTGACTACTAACATGGTAATTAATAGATACCATTCCGGTTGCCATTTATTATCATAACCATTTTGTGATAAATACATATAAAGTAGTTTATTCATTACAGAAACTAGTGATTAGGCTGGGTGGAAAAACACTCAAAAGTCAAAGAAAACCTGCAGATGAAGCAATTAATGTAACTCTCAAACAAAATCCAACTTTGTCTTCAAAATCAGAATTTGGTAAATCTTAGATATTTTTCAAATAGAATTATACAATGATAAATGAGTAACAATCAATGTTGCATTAGTTTTGTCTGATTCCTCATATAATTCTTATTTATAATTTTTATTCTCATTTTCAATCTCAAAAATGACTGGAATTCATAGTTTATAAAATTTGCTGTTTAGCTGCTGGAGTTGGCACATCTTGCAGCACATTAAACCATAAGATTTTTTTAACAGTTTTTGTATTTAAACTGTATTGTAGTGAATTAAAATAACTATTTATTCAAAAATTGATTTTTACTTTGCTGGGATATCAGAAATTGTACTAAATCTAGAGTATCTAAAAATATTTGCTAAAATATTGAAGTATGTAAATATAGTTGTTTCCATGCTCATTTACTATTTGTTTGACAATATTAAATAACTTAAAACAGTTATTAAGGTTCTAAATAATTGCTTTTTAGTAGTTATATATTTTTCGTTTCTAAGGGGCCACATCACAAATTAGCAATTCAGAGAGTACTGAAGAAAATATGAAGATTTCAAAAGAAGCTGAAAGCCCAAGGTTAGATAAAACAGTAGTGTGACTTTCAAACATGACTTACATTTGTAATTTATAAGTGGGCAAGGCATAATGGCCTACTGATTAAAGCATTAGGGGTTTAAATCCCATGCCCACCACCTGCATGTGCGTAATGTATTGGGCAGTAGCAATGTTGAATCAGAAAGATTATTTTCCATGATTAGCCCACACACAGCAGTGGCCTGCTTTGACATGGCTGTGTAGTGTGTGAACTGATGTACAGTATTTGTACGGCCTAGAGATATTTCTGCACAACGATGATTTGGCTCAGACATTTAAGCCTGCGTGACTGCAAGTGCGAAATGCATTTATCAACAATGCAACAACCTCATTGAATATTTTGTTATTTTAACATTTGTCTGAATATTTGTATTTAATTAAAGCAGCTGGAGTCAAACTTAAAATTTCAACGCAAACAAAACAACTGTGATCCCTGATTTTTCAAAATGTAAATTCAATATAGGAAATATATCCACCGGGCACCAGATAATTCCCTTACGTACTTGACCATGACAATAGTAAATAAAACACTATACTCCACCTTGCTCATGACACAAAATCAATTTTATTTTATTTGACGCATGTGATAGCGTATTGACAAAATGCTGTGAAAATAGTTCTACTCTATTGACTGTACAGAGCAATTTGCGATGATCAGCTTCTCATGGACTTTTATAATAAGTCCCATTTGGCTCGTATCCCTTTCGGAATCGTATGCCCAAACGTGTTTTTTTTCAGTGTTTTGTCTGCAGATATGATTTATTAAAATCTTGTTTTAAATATTAATTATCCATTCCAAATGCCTCAATAAACAAATTTATTTTTGTCACTTTCTAGTAGAGATTTTGTGTTGATTCCTAATATCCATTGGTATTCAATTCTCTCCATAATTTCAGTCTTAGTTTTTGCTCTGTATATAATTGTCAAAAGCTTCAACGAAATTATACCAGCAGAGCATAATTATTTGAATTTGATTTAATAAAAAAAATTTTTGAAATAAATAAATAGCAAAACCAACTTCATATAAATATAATGATGACAAAAAAGAAAGAATAATTTCACACTGTTATTTTGTTTTGGAAGTGAACTCCTGATGACTGAAAAAGAAGCAGAACAATCAGATAAAGAAGTAACTGAGCAAGCTGCAAAGCTAACCCAGCCTAGTAAGTCAGTCGTATTGATATAATCAGGCAGTATTATAGGTCCTCTCGTAGTATATGTACCATGTTACAGTTGGCCATAATTTTATTCCGATTTTCCTCATTTTAGTTCTATTATGAGTTCAGGGACTGTCTGTGTTAGGCAAGAGAATTTAATTCTTGCCCGTAGGTTTCAGTCTCTTTACATAACTTGTGCAAAATTGGTGAACAAAATTAGTTACCTCCATTTTGTTACACATCCTTCTGGAGCGCTGTATTATGAGCAATATCAGCTTCAAATTCGCAGTTTTAGTTAGAAAATCTTGGAATTAGAATGAAGTACTAAACCACCATCGGTTTCTAAGAATGAAAAGAAATTTTTCTGATTGAAATGCAAACTTTTACACAAATTCAGGTTTTTTCTATGCCAAATCCTGTTCTGGCATAATATCTTCCAATGTCCAATATCGGGCACTGTATAGCAATTTAAATTTCACATTTCAACTCAACAATCATACTCATGTTCAATGGAAACTAAACAATTACTTGGTATGAAGAATTGGAATATTCAACGAATAACTTTGACCAAGTCACACAAAATTTTGGTGGGTCTAGACTGCAACTATGTATCGTTTATATACTTTTGCTGTTGTGGATCTGTTTGCAAATAATGCAAGCAATAAGGCAAATTGCATGTTTTTTCCTCTAATCATGTTTTTCTTTCTGCCTGTAAAAAGTACAAGAGGCCACTAGGTTACACTAGTCAATGAATCTTCCATAGTTTAATAACAAATAATTAATCTGGTGAAACATACCGTTTTCAAGTCTGGGCAAAGGATGGTTGGGGTAACATTGGAGTCAGAAAATGTTATAAATGTTATATTTCCAGGCTTATTTAGATTTAATTTTTTTGTCGCGGACTTCTGTGAATAACACACATATACATAAGAGCAATCACTGGCAGTCAGATTCATATTGTAGCGGTGAGAGATTGCCCAACTTTTTGTAATTGTAATAATTTACCCCAGATTTTGTCATGGATTATACCTTGATCAATTACAACATGACATTGAAATATAAGCAAAGCCAATAATTACTGTATGTGCTGTATTTCTTACATATTGACGTTTGGGATTTTTAGCAATTGCTCAATTGAAACGGTCACACGCCCCTTGAAGGTTGATCTCTGGTTTGATGAATATAATTTCATGATGTGTTTTGCTTATTTCCTTTAAACAACAAAACAGCTACCGTATTTCCTGCTTAACAGGTCTACCTAGCAAATGAGACGATGATTTTTAACACCCAAAAAGAGGGTGTTTACATATAGCCCTGCAATAAGAAGGGTAGCAAAATTGCTTCTCTGTTGGTCATTTTAGCATTAAAATGCATGGCGCGCTCAGGTCATGTTTGTATTCTTAACAATAAAGTGGCAATTTTAGCATTAAAAAGGCATAGGTGGTCATTTTGAACAGTCGGCCAGCTTTATCCAACATTAGGGTGAGCCAAGGGTTCAACTTTGGGGCTATAATCAAACAGTTTAGAACTTGATTTGAATAAGTCCATCACGCCGACCTGATAACAACTTAGCTAGAACTATATAATTATTTAAAGATATAATGACTATAACTTCAAAAAACTGGTGCCAAACCATCTCACATAACATTCCAACAATTCTGAATTTTTCCAACAATCCAGGGCAATCCAAACATGCGGCAGTGTGACACATGGTTTTAATTGTTAGGAATATGCTTGCCATTGCACCCTTGCTAACCCTCTGAGAATTTGCTGGTTAGAATCTTGTCGGTGATAATTATTTTTGATAGGAGACATTGCCGTAGTGTGGTTCAATTCAACTGACTGGGTACATCTTCCTCCATCATCAAGTCCATGCATTTGATAAAAATAACTACCAGTAACTCAAGGTTTGGAAGTCCCATACTTGGTAGCTGGACGAGAGGCTGTGGTACGCCATATGCTTGCGCTGTCTAATCAACTTTCCTCTCCTTTGGGATAATTATGTAAATACCATCCTACTTATGCAGCTTACTTTTCACATTATTTCCACATTCAATTTCCACATGAAAACAAAGCATTATAGTGATCGTAATCTCACGTTAAAAGCTTCAAAACTTGGAAAGACTATAATCATCTTGGCTTGACACAGTTTGCACATTTTCTTACTCCCGCAAGCGTTTTCCTTTGTATTGATTATGACTATGATAGAGATCTTTAGCATGTGGCAAAAACGTTGTAACGTCCTTCAAGATAGGCTATGCTTTTAATGAAATTTGTACGATTTGTACAAATTTGTACGATACGATTGTAAATTATCTACATAAAAGAGGATATCATGCCTCTGCACAAATAAGAGAATGTATTCAAATTTAGACAATATTAAATTTTGGGAGTGAGGTGGATTGAAGCCTCTATTCATATTTTAGGCTAATAGCTAGCTAATATTAGAGTTCTTTGAATTATTTATTTGAACAAATAGTCAAACTACCTATAAATTCAAAATAATTAATTGGTTGTAAACATTACATAGTAATCAAACTCTGTAAAATATTTATTTTGACCACCATTTCCTTTTTTGCCATTTTGATTACCTTTTTGATATTGAAGTTCACTCATTTCTGAAATGCTATTCATATAAACAGCATTTGCAGCATAATTAGGTCATTACTTCAGTGATTTAGGATAGGATAGGATTTACATATTTATCCCGGGGAAGAGGAAAGCCGATAAGACGGCTTATCCATATGGCGAACCACGGCCTCTCATCCGGTTACCATTCCAAGTCGGGTATGGGATTAGTTATATTGTTTGTTTTCGGAAGCATGGACTTGGTAGTGGAGGAAGCCGTAACCGACCAGTGGTTACGTGAACCACCCAACGACGGCGAAGAGTCCAGCAATCCTCTCGCACATAACCATCCCTGCATGGGATTCGAACATGCGATTTCTATGTATAGAGACTTGTATAGTCTATTTTTAAATAGGTAATTGAAGTGTATAATTATGAAAGAGATTTTAGACCGGAAAACAAGTGTTAGTGGCCTAACATGGAATATAAAATATACCAGTAATGATTTTGATTTAGAACTGAAATAATTTATTATAAATTTAATAAAATCTGTACAATAATAAGGAGAATATAGAACTTCAATCTATCCTTAATATAAATTGATTTTCCTATGCAAAGTGATAATTCAATTTTTATTTTTCATTTTAAAGGCGAAACTTCATCTAGAACTACTGATGGAAAGAGGAGAAGAACTTCAGATGGAGATTCTGGTCCAAGGTCAGATAAAATGAGAACATAACCAAAAAATAATGATCTTGAAAATATTTGTTCCATATGATTACTGTATTCTTACCACTAACACCTGTTCTTTGTCTGACTGAATTTGTCCATGGAACAAGTTTCATTTCAACAGATCATAGATTTGTTCATAGCTTTGTTCATACCAACGTCTAAGTCTAAATGTACATTCGTCATTATTAACATACAATATCCCCATAAAATCTTATTGTTGGAAGATTTTGACCAGAAAATCCAAAAGCAGCTACACAAATTACATCGTGAAAAACATTTTGCTCATAATTTTTATGTCACCCTAATTGAAATGATAATTAGGATTGAATTTTCAGCACATACAAAGACTAGGATCTGAGATTCTTAGTCTGAACCTCATTATGGCAGTAAAAGTATCTTGTTCTTAGGCACTGCTCGGTTAATCTACTCATAAATTCCTAGTGGATTTCCATATCTTAGCCTGATAGACAAATCCGATTTTTCAACCAATATTTTAGGCTTTGAAATCCCGTTAACCAATTTTGAGTGATTTTAAGTGATAAACGTGACAATCTTTGTCAACAAAATGAAATCCAGCCAAGAAAATTTACTTTGTTTTCTTATGTACATAAACTTTGTTTTTAGAAGCAAAATCGCCACAACTGACGTAGAAGAAATTCAACAAGAAGATATACTGTCTCGATATGGTAAGTCTGCCACATGTCCATAAACTTAAATATTATGAGCAATATGGTTCTTGTAATATGTGTGTGATTGCGTTTAATTAAGTATAACAGGGTGGTCCAAACACTGTTTTGACACATTTCGTGCGTCCCCAGTACAATTTCAGTGATTAAAACATCAGCAGATGTTTGTATTTGGGTGAGCGAACACGTACTACTTCTTTTATCAATACATTCCCACCTAAAATCTGTACGCTTCAAACCTTACTTGAGGTTTTGTCCGCTTCCCCGATTCTATAATCAGTTTTATACATTTTGTTTATATCAATTATTTTATCGTCAATTGCTGATTATGGAGTCGAAATAAACTTATACTTATATTTGTTGGCAGAACATTTTTTAGCTTTAAGCTATTCCACCCGGGATTGGGATCCCAAGATTTGAACCCTTTTCATAATCACGATGTTGGTAATGATATTTGAATGTTTAAACATCAAGCCGGTGTCGATATGGACATTCTGTGATCGGTACTATCACATGTCGAGAGGCCATTACCGATACGGGATGGTGGAGTCAAGAGAAATGAATTGTTTTGGTTGTTCCCATTTTGAAGGAACTGAAGTGAAACTAAACGCTTTATATATCTTGCTTCAAATTAAAAACACCACTCATGCAACATAACAATGAGCTAATTAGAATGGTAAATTATCACTCTTTAACATATTTAACGAAAGTAAAGTCTCAGTATTTCATCAATTTTGAGTTTTCCCTGACTTGGGACCCCCGAGGCCTCTTTAAAAAAATTTGCGGCCCCTTCAACTTTGCAATCTTGGACCATCCTGAAGAACAAAATCAAGCATAAATGTAAACGAAGTTAATTCTTTAAACATGTAAAACTTGACATACCGTATATTATGATTTTAGAGTGTAACTTATGCAATATGAAACTAATGATTTATGGAAAATTAAGGAATCTAGAACAGAATTATTGCAATAGAAGGTTATATATATATTTATGCTTCATAAAAATGCTTCTTTGAAGCATATGGTTCCAATTCATGTATAGTGAAATGCTTATAATTTTAGATTAACATTTGCTATGTAGAGATGTTGGTGATTTAGGAAGGGGCACAATCATTCAGTTTGTCATAAACCTACCTTTGAGCTAGGAGGTGTTTATTTTGTAGTAACATACATATTTGGGTTATATTGAGTATTGTAAGTCAGCCACCATTTTCATATGATAAGGCATATTTAAAGATATGGATAAGGGTCAGTATAAAGATTCCGAGCACCACTGAAAGCTGGATTTAGCAGCTGCCAAAAAATAAAATACTGAAATCTCAATAGAAGGAAAAAATATTTTCTTTTGACTGTAATGTGAACTATCACACACATTATAATTTATCTCAAAGGCAATTGTGACCCATCTTTTTATTTTATTTTTCAAATATGAACTGCCATGAGAATACCAGTTCTAATACAATATTATGAATTCTGCTATGCTTTACTTTTAAATGAATACAAAAATCAGATCAAATACATTTGTATTCCTGAATATTGATTGAACATTCCTCAATTATAATCTTGCACTAATGAATTTGGCCAGTGTATTTTTTGAGATGAAAATTTGAATCAGAGCTGACGTTGGTTTTAGGAAATATGCTCAAAGAATAGCATGCGTAATGTCACATTAACTCAAACTTTCATGAAAAATCAAAACTATTATCAATTATTATTATCGCATATCTCATTTATGTAACTTGAGCCCTATATTTACTAAATCATAAATTTATTTTAGCTTTGCCACAAATTGAAAATGTTTCCTCTCAAAGAAGCGGATCAGACATTCTTTTGACTTGGGATGAAGTATCCGACAGCAACATTCTATACAACATAGAAATCTTCTGTGATGATGTGAAACTTGGAGAGACTCACACTACAGATGTTGCTCAGTACAGAATGAAGTCACCTATTCTTGGTAAAACATATTGTTTCCAAGTCTGGACCAAGGATGAATGGGGTAACATTGGAATCAAGACACAGTCAAAGAATGTTATTAAAGGTATATTTCCAGGATTACGTGGATTTTAATTTTTTTGCCATGGATTTCTGTGAATACACACATAAGTGTACACAAGTGTAAATTTTGATCAACTACGGCATGATATTGAAATAAAAGCAAAGCCAGTAATTATTTACTATCTGCTCTATATGCACTACTCTATAGCAGGAGTTCCCAAACCGCGGCTCGATTACGGCCCGCCCATTGATTTAAGATGGCCTGCCGAACTTAAGTGAAACAGTTTAATCTTAAATAAATTCTAATACATTTAACACTTTACCGGTAACACAGTTTAAGCATGAGTATATTCGTAACAATTCAAAATATTGGTGTCTTATTTATACCTACCGGTATAAGGATTACATATGGTAGTAATTTAGTTTTCAGTCCTTCCATTAATAAATCTTTAAGATGTCAAAAAACGAAAACTAGACACCGAAAACAGACGTTTTATGAAAAAATGGAGCGTTCTTGTTTCTTTATCAAAAAGAATCAAACTTCAGTCAAAGAGACATGTTCAAAAATATGTCAAATGAAAGTAAAGGGAATCCACTTGAACTTATTGATTTACAAGAAGATTTAGCTGCAAAAAAATTTAATAATGACAGATTTTTATCAAAGCTTGAGTGGTGAAAAATCTCCCAATTCGATGTCACATGCCAAAAGAATGGCTTGCTAGTTTGGATACACATACATCTATGAGCAAAAATTTTCAGTCATGAACCTTATCAAATCAAAACTTCAGTCCAAACTGACAGATATTCTCTTGGATGCGCAGTTGCGAATACAATGTATTAAATTGGAGCCATTTTTTGAAAATTTTATTTGGAGCAAACCCCAATTACATGATATACAGAAAATACACAACTAAATTACTTTGGCATTTTGTTTTTTATATTTATATATAATTGGTTGTTTTTGTGTAACAAAACTAACCATAAGTCTTACATATGAGGCCGAATGCCAGATGACCAGGTAACCTCATTAGTCGCTATCAGTTGAAAATCCCTTGTTGAAAGTCGTGCGTGTTAATCCTTGGCTATTCTATCACCTATTTATTATAATTATTTATCGATCTTGATCAGTAAGTATGTTGATAGGTATTTGCCTGTTTGTCTGTTAGACACTTTGGTATGTTACGTGATATCTCACGAAAGCGAGATTGAATCTGCTCCAAATTTTGCATGTGCATTCACCATAAGCTTATTGATTTTGGATGAATTATGACGTATAAATAACAAGTTATTAATCAAATCAAATTATTTTCAAATTTTGGCCCGAGTTCAGTCAAGTTAGGGAACCACTGCACTATAGCAAAGCTAGACAATATGTTGATAGCGATCGACCGGTGGGAACTCAAATGGAACTCAAAAAATCCTAATTTTGTATCTATCTAATTAAAAATGCACCCACAAAGTCAAGCTTATTGGCAGCGTACCCATTGCTTACCCAATTTATCACACCCTTTGGGGCCTAGGGCAGTGGTTCTCAAACTTCTTGGTATTGTGACGCCCTTCAAAAAATATGTTCAAGTTGAGACTCCCAGTGAAAAACGTCTCTATACCTCTCGATAAAAGATCTCTTTTGCAATGAATTTTATTTAAATTATGCCTGAAAACTGCCGCGGTGTCAATATTGAGTATCCATTTGAGTCCACACGCAGATGAAGTGTTGCGTTGGTCAACAACGCTCAATATGTCCATCTTCATGAAAGGATTGGAAATGAATGACATGCATAACTCAAGCCTACCTAATGTGTGTGATTTCATAATTGGGACAGTATCGAATGACCCGTGACATTAGGGAGGTCTCATATCTAGTTTTCAAGTGGGATTCAAACGATAATAAGGACAATTTAGACTTTTTCCATGCATCGCTGGTACAATTCCGCAAAAGAGGAAAAGTTTTGCGACGCCCCACAAAAATTGAAACGATGCACTTGGGCGTTGCAACGCCCACTTTGAGAACCACTGGCCTAGGGGCATGAAATTCGATATGTGTAATCTGCAATGCCAACACAGTCAAGTGAAACACTTTAATGACCAGTCCAATACACCGCCCTGATAACAACTTAGTTAGAACTATATAAGTATTCAATGATATCATAACTATATTTTCAAAACCAATTTCTGTTCTCGACTTCAGTTTGAAAGAAAGCACCATGACATTAAATGATCAAGATTGATATAGTTCAGTAGCATGCTTACTGAATTGAATAAAAAAGTTTAATGATACTGTTTATTTATAAATTAAAATATAACGTTGTATGAGACTTTTTGTGCTTAGTTGTTAACAGTATTATTTAAACTGTTTTTCAGTCAAAAACATTGGAGTTGAAGGAGATACAGTAAATCTTAACGAATGCAAAGTTACTTTTCTGGATGGAACATTCAATGAACAAACAAAGGTCTGGATGTCAGTTAGAGTGGACAATTCAATATGCCCACCACAATATCACGCAATCACGCCAGCTCTTGATATCAGTGCAGAATCAATATTACGCAAAAATGCAATAGTACAAATGAAGTCATGGCATGTCGAGCTGAAGAAAGAGAACGTTGACATACTTCACTTTTTCAATAACACTGACTGGAACATTATTGAACCTGATCTAGTCATGTATGATGGAACAATAGAATTTCGCTGTCAAGAGTTCAGTCCAGTAATTGCCGTTGTCAACGCTATTAAACGATGGTTGTATGGTCCTCCTCCCCCAGTTCTCATAGAAAACTTTCTTTATATCATGGGTCAAAATCGAATCTGCATCACATTTTTTAATGCAATTGAATCTGTTGAAAGAAGCATAATTACATATTATCAAACTCGAGACGCACAACCGGTACCAACAAGATTCAACCAAGTAATTTTAAGGCATGGAGATAAAATTCATGTCAAACTACGAATCGAAGGAGAGCCTGAAGACTTGCAGTTTAATGAACCTAATGGCTACAAATTATCTGCCGATGATGACTTTCTAATGGCACACAGACATGACTTCGAGTTTAAACTTCTCCCAAACTTACAGCAATATCCTGAAATTGTCATCAAATGCGAAATTGAGAAAAATGAAGATGAAAATAATAGAAAAGTAATTGAATTTACTTTCCCACTAAAACCTCCAGGTGAGTGGGAATGTAACTGTTGTTTTGCTCTGAATGATGCCCCGAGTGAGCTAGCTTCATTCCAAAGTAAAAGATAAATATCAAATAGTTTTAGTTGTGTTCGTTTGTCAAAATTTAGATTGATCTGAATGCACATACGTTACATGCATGATTGGCCAGTCTTGAAAATTTCATCATTTGAATATGTAAACCCAACTGACGTAGTACTAAGGAATGTCATATGTTATCTGCGCATTGTCTTGTGAACCTACTCACCCCTATTTTTATTTACTTGTACGTTTTATTTACATTTGATACATCATACTTCTATTGATATATAATTTTATAAGATCATATATCTTTAGTTTGATTATACTTGACCAAAGGCCATTGAAATAAATATTTTCTGCATTACACATCTTTTTATACTTATATTTATAGATCGCAGAGGACCTCCACCTATCAACCTTGTTAATCGCAGAGAATATCTAAATATCAACCTTGCTGGAGCAAATGTTGGGAATATGCATCTACCAGACAGAGGAAATCAGAACAATCAGCAAATAGTAAGACTTGATTAATATTTATTCTCAACTTTCTATAATTATTTTTTAAAGTATTCACTATGTACCTTACAATAAGTAATAGACAGTTGTAGGTTCGGTGGTGTGGTGTATTGTGCTAAGTGTTATGAATACACTCGCTACCACACCCCTGATTACCCTGCGTGGGTTTGCAGGTGCGTTTCCTGTGGGTGAAAATTATGTGCGAGAGGATTGATAGAATCTTTTGCGATGTAGGGTGGTTCACGTAAACGCTGGTTGGGTATAGCTTCCTCCACCATCAAGTCCATGCACTCAGAATAATTGGCTAACCGGATGAGAAGCCGTGGTTCACTATATGATAATGCTGTCTTATCGTCTTACCTGTCTTCCGAGATAAATATGTAAATCCTGTCCTATTTTATGTTAATACTGAGCCCCAAAATGTGATGTTACAATGCATATTAAAACTTTGCTTTAGCAGGAAACCATTATCCCAATAGAAATATCATATGGGATTTTCTACCACTATCCCACATGGAATATTTAAACCCTAAAATTGAATAATATTAGTCTGCATTTTGACAAGAGGTAATAAAGGTAAAAATGTGCCAGATAGTAAAAAATGAAATTCTTTTAAAGGGGCAAAATGAACAAGAAGAAGTTGGTGCAGTAGGTGGCAACCAAGCAATAGAACCACAACAGAATGAACCATTACAACAACATGAAGGTGATGACGGTACGTGAAATACCAGTAATAAAAGCATTCGTTCGACTTCGCAAACTTGATTTCTTGCATTTTATATTCCTAATAAGTCTTTTATATTCCAAAATATTTCTTGGAGGCATATTAGGCAAAACAATAACTCATTTACGTTTTCTGAATTTCTATTTTCGTTGTACGTGGTCTTTACATATTTGTGGACGATCAATTACCCCTGAAATATTAATATGTTTGCAGGAATTTAACCTGGTCTTTCTGCAAGTTTATTTTTAACAAACGATATTCACGATTTGTGATTGTTTTTTGTTTAATGCCTTATTCAAATATCACATAAAAAATTGTTATGATATCCTCCACTGAGGACAGTTTTCAGGGTCATCTTAATAAACTATTATTTTTCAGATTCCGATGATCTTGGCTGAAAACTACTTCAAAAGATTAAACGTTTCCCAGGCTGAACAAATCCTAAAGACATTGCTAAGATACGAATGTTTCATCAACATGTCGCATACTGTTACTGTCGTATATTCAACATTAAATTTCTCCAATAATCTCAGACTGAATGCCGAATGAGCCTGCGGTTCATACCTTAATGCTGCAACGTGTTATGCACATGTGGTAAAGGGATTGAATATTAACTCTTAAAGACTGTTCCCTGGATAGTCAATTGTTCAGTAATTGTAGAATTTAGGCAGAAATGTTCTATTTTTTTTGCGTGAAATCCTGACTTTGCATAGACTTGGATTGTGGAAACATAGTTAGGGCCGGTTTTAGGCTGATTTCTTTGATTTCATCAAATTGTGCCCGCTCTACTGGGGGTCTTTTTTCTGTATTATCAGATGTGCTACAAAAAATTAAAGTTTATCCGATTTGAACAAAAACTATACTAGTAGATAAATCTGAGTGAAATTAAAAAAACAATACCAATCTTGCAAAAAACGGTCAAGAAATAACAGAGATATCCGCATTTTAGTACCGCCCGTAAGGCCATTTTTCCTCCATAAGGTTAGCATTACGCTGACTCGAAAACTGAGACTGCGATAATGTCAGACAGCCAAATAACAAGTTGTGTCTCCACTATTTTTCAAGGTAATCGAATGAAATTTTGAACAAAAAGATGATGTGAAAAGAAAAACCTAGTAAATGAAGTCAACAAGTTCTGAATAAATTAGCTTTTCGAATGAATTATGTACGATAAAATCTACGAGTAGTTCACATGAACGCTGATTGGAAATGGCCTTCCCTGCTATACAGGTCCAGATATACGTGACATACCCGATTTAGTGCTCCTAATATCCCGCCGTATTCATTGAACAATTTATTTACCATTTAATTAATATCCTCGATATAAATGTTTACCGCATTTGCGGAAAAAATAATAAGGGCATCCACATTACCTTAAATTTATTTTATACCAAACATCTATAAATATTACTATAAAGAGTAGGGGCCCTGTCATCAGATTTCTAATTGGGCCCCACAGATCCTATCACCGGCCCTGAACATAGTAACGGACTCTTGGTCACCACTCTTCAGCAAAGATTTCAGTCATCCCTCTCAAGATTTGACCTCTTGAACATACAGGGGAAACCCTGGTAGCATGATATGTATCTGGGTAGCCAATAACCATGGCAGGATGAGTGTTTAGGGTAGCCATTACAATCTGTTAAAAAAAAACGTCATATTTAATAAATCAGAGCATTTTGTGAAATTCTACACAAAATCCTGATTTGTATGTTTCCTTGTTTTTCTAGTAATTTTTGATTATTTTTCCTTATTCTTTTTGAAAATTTCGTGCTGCATTAATGCTCTATTCTTTATTGTACTATTTTAGTTAACTGCAACAAACTCACTTTGAGCTTTTCCAGAACTTCAGTCCAATATATTTAATATGTGTATTGTGTTTATGTTGGCCAGATTTAGAAGTTAATATGTAGTTGGAATTTTTATAGTATGTCGACTTTCAATATTTGTGTCATGTTTTTCTCATGATTGACAACTGCTGTTCTCAATCTCGCTTCATTTGAATCGCCCTAATTATTTTTACTGTATATAGGTTCTCTTTGCAACTTTGTATATTTGCTTGATTTTAAAAAAAAAAAAAAAAGCCTCAAAAACTCAAAAAAAAAATATTAAAAAATAAAAAACGAAAAAAATACAAGTTTCTTACACATGAAATTTTACTCAGAAATTTATTTACTCTTTGAGAAAATTTTACTCAGAAATTCAATTACTCTATGAGCATAGTTACAAATGACCAATGAAGTGTCAAAACCTCACAAGACTATAAAGACTTCTAGTGTAGAATTACTCAATGCATAATTTTTTGTTTCATGCTTATGTATTGAAGTTTGTAGCATTATTACCGGTGCTCCAGAAATGTGTGTACCAATATGGGGGTAACTAATTTTATTTGCTTATTTTACTTACATCAAGTTGTGTAGAGGGGCTGAAACCTATGAGCAGGGGGGATGTTCACTTGGCCAATACAGACAGTCCCCGAACTCGTAATAGAAATAAAATAAGGAAAATTATAGCCTAACCTTCTTCGAGAGTACCGCATTTTTTTCATATTCAAATAGTTGACGGAATTGAAAAAATTTGTGTTTGAGAAATAATACCATCATTGAATTTTTATTGTTTTGTTATTCTTGACATGACTTTAAAAAGTTTTTATCACATCATTTTCTTAATCTAAGCAAAAATCATTGCATCATTTTTATATTAATTCATTGTTCGGTGCTCCCGAAGTATGCGAACCAAGATGGCGGACATCGGAACGTAACATGTGTAACAAGTTAGGGTCAGGCGATACTTTTTTTCCAATTTTCCTTATTTTAGTCCTATTATCAGTTCGAAGACTAGCCAAGAGCGTCCCGTTGTATTTATACCTAAAATTATGGCCTAACCCTAACCTAGTACACATATTACATTCCAATGTCCGCCATCTTGGTTCGCATACTTCGGGAGCCCCCATTGTTCAGTGCTCTGTATCAAAATTTGCAGCATTATTTTCTGTATATTTGAGATCTTTATGAGTAGCATTACATCATAGGAAGTCCCAAGTTTATAACATTCATGGTTTCCTGTGATTGCCATCACTTAGAAAAATCCTTTTTTTTCAATTATGTTTGTTGTCTCACTGATTTTAATTGACCATGAAATAAATATTACAACTGCAATTGTAAAAAATAGAAGACAAGGGACATGTATTAACCTAATAGTAACTCTTTTTAAATAACCAATGTTTAAATTTTTTATGTGAAATGCATTCTACCTTTTCCTCATATGTTTTTGTCAACTACTGATATCTACTAATTTTGTGTGTATTTCAAGAACATCTCTATAAAGTTTAGATATCACGACATGTTAGCAAACCCACAACGAGTTATGAATAAATGCTAAGCAGGTTTGGAATAAATAACTTTTAGAATAGGGTGATTGATTTTGAATCTTGCTCCATCTGGTGGTTCTGGTGGTTTTGTTCCCAACCAAAGAAAATTGGTAGCTGAGAACTTTACCGAAATCCAGCGTCACTTTTCCTCTAATCTATATATAAGTGATACATGTAGCATATTACAATGATCTGTTTTGTAGTGCTTATTATTGTAAATTTCTTTATTATGTAAATCAGCTTTTGACATTTTCATCCACTGCAATCAGCTTTTCTTGTTTATCGTGATTGAGAACACTGTACTGTTTCTGTATTAGAATGAAATAACAGTTGCATGAATAATTCAACTAATCCAACCCTACTGTATATAGCTTTTACTTATAACTCCACATATTTTCCTAACTTTTAAAATAGAAAAAAAAGTGAAAAATTACAAAACTGGAATAAAAAAAATTTTCATGTATTTCCTAAATATCAAAACATAAAAAAAAATGAAAAATAATAAAACAGAAATAAAAAAAAAATGTATGTATTCCCTAAATATCAAGATAGAATAAAAAAATCAAAAAGGTGAACGGTCAAGTGATCCTTCATATTCCCAGCCCTAAGAATTACATTTCTCTGGCACTCGAGAGGTGTGCGTATCAATAGGGAGGTAACTAATTTTGTTTGCCTACTTTACATCAATTTGTGTAAAACGACTGAAACCCATCGACAGGGTAATATCAACTTGGCTAACACAGACAGTCTTCGAACTCGTAATAAAACTAAAATATCGGTAAGGTAAATTGGAATAAAATTATGACCTAACCTGGTACACATACTACAGGAGTACTAAGAAGCTTATTGAGTAATAGACTTTATTTTGATTCTTTTGCTTTTCTTTCTTTTGTGAAATGAAATGTATATCGTACAATTCATACTTCAGGAGAAAACTCCATGTTATGTTTCGGTTCAATATACATCTTTTATACATTAAAGTATAATTTGATGAAGCTAAATATGCTGTTTGTCATCTACAGCTCATTATTGACAGCAATCTTTGGATGAGAAAAAACAATATAATATTTTCAACGCTAACAGATTGGTCGAGTGGATATAATCTCTCATCTTTTCCTTTTTCGAATTTTGAGTATGACATCGCAGATATAACGAGCTGTCCTAACTCCCAATCAGTCTTATTGTTTTTCCTGTTTGAAATGAATAGAATGGTAACTCGTGATATCAAGTCATTATTGAAATTGACTTTGATTCCTGTAATTAAATGCATTGACTTTTGCTTTATATGTTATTTTGATTATTGTGAGAGTGGAATATTTATTTCTAATAACTTTATGATACAAAATTAAATTAGCAACATGAAGCCCAGTATACCATTTGGCCTGTATAATCTATTAAGTCCCTCCAGTCAAAAAATGTTTGTTTTGATTATCTTTTAAATTCTGTGTGATCTTTTGTTTATTTGTAGTAACATCTGTATAATAAATGATCAGTGTGATAGACCGGGACTGAATTCAACTAGTAGGGTGGTTAATGGGATCGTCCCATAAACTACGACCATGCATCTCGAGAGTTTTACCGGTTGTCTATTTACATGGTCTGGTCTTTAGAAAGGAGCTATTAGAGTCATTTTCTTTTATTCACCCCTTTAAATATATGTGAAAGACGAATCCCAAGTCTTGTTAGGCATCCAACTTCGCATTATTGACTAGTGAACCAACACTTGAAATCAGTAATCATTAGTTTATTTTTCTAACATACATGAAATGCACCAATGCAGGGTTTCCCAAACTGGGGTCCGCTGACCCGTGGGGGTCCTTTGCATTTTTCGGTTGAGTGTCCATTGCTGTTAGAGAACAAGGCAAATAAAACTTCATTGCTTTTTGCAACGACTATTTTTTCAGCTCTTACCAATATGATGACAAAATACAGATCGAGACTTGCTGTAGAGTTCGACCTACAAGTTTGCTTGTCACAAATTGCCCCGAGAATTGATAAATTGTGCAGTGAAAAGTAACCTCATTCATCATATTAATGTCGTTTGTGTTGTAAATAAAATATTATCCTTCTTTGTTGTTAAGGAAAAGAAATTAATATGTCATAGGATGGGGTTCCATGAAAACTGGGGTTCACAAACAGGTGTCCGCCGCCCAAAAAGTTTGGGCAGCGTTGCACTAATGAATACAGAATTTTAGAAGCGGCGGGACTGATATTTTGGGGTCACGAAAACCAGGACTGGTGATGGATGGAGCAGCGACAGGAATTAATAATAACATAAAATAAGCAAAAGGAATAAAAGTCGAGGCGACCCGAATTTCCAGAAGATGCCCTGGAATTGAATATTCTGTGAGGTGGAGGACAAAGTAGGAAAAAAATTAGACTTGATGGTTTAGTTAACCGTGGGCGACCACCCTACGGCCTAGGTGCCATTCAACAATTCTCAGATATGAGTTTGTGATTGTGACTAGTCCATAACTATTAGTCATCAATAGGACACAAGAACTAGACACCGCAGTTCTACACGCCGTCTCGAAGAGCAAAAATTTTCGTGATATACACTAGGTGACAATAGAGAACATACGAGTCTATGACCTTTGAACGATTGACCCCTGACCGCAAGAACATTTTTCAGAATTTTAATTTGTATGATATTACTCGGGTATATACTTTTTATGCAGTACATTTAAAAACATGTAATACTGACCCTTAATTGGAATGTTACCTATCAAATTAACATTCTGGGAAAACTCAAGTATTATGTGCCAAGCCCAACTCTGCGGACTATTTACTTTGCTCTTTTTCAATCACATATCCAATACGCCTTAGCTGCATGGGGCTCCGCTACTCAAACTAGCTTGCGTAAATTAGAGATTTTACAAAATAGGGCTGTTAAAATTCTCTCCGGAGCACCAGTTCGTTCAAACATAAACACCCTATATCATAAAGCCAGGGTGCTAAAATTGTCTGACATCTTTAAATTAGAAATTTCTAAGATTATTCACCAGTTCCACAACAACCAATTGCCTGCAGCTTTCGCTGATTATTTCACTGTTCTCAGTAATGTGCATGAGCATAACACACGCTCTTCGACAAAATCGAATTTTTTTGTTCCCAGATTTTCGCTAAGCAAGTCCCAAAACTCCTTGAAGTATAAGGGTGTTGTAATTTGGAATAGTATTCCCCAAATCTTACGTGACTCTTCTTATGAAACTTTCAAAACAAAATATAAAAAATTCTTGCTGTCACCTTACCAGTCTGCTGTGATTGCATCCAAATGATGTGGCCTCGGCACTCTTTCCCGCTTGCTCCGCTAGGCCTTTACCTGTAATAATAATACTTTTTTTTTTTTTTTCAATTTTTTCATGTCCTTATCTTATTGCATTCTTGCCAGTGATTTGAATTATGTAAAGTGTGCCATGCTAATTGCATGACCTGTATTTGTTCGTAACCTGCACAATATAGTAAACTACTTTTCTTATGTTTGAGATGGTTCATGAAGCTTTGTACGAATTTAACCACATTGAAATTCTAAGCCCATCTGCTCAAGATCTTGGTTAATTAGCATAACATTGTGACTGGTTTTCTCTTGCAGTCAGTAAAGCCTAAATTGTTTATCTGATTGTCATTATACTCTTATATAACATTGTAAAAGTATTACCTGATAAATAATATTTTTTTTATGTACTTTTAAACTTTGCTTCATTGGTTCACTCAACTATTAGACTACGGTACTTGACTCTTCTTAGTTTTGCTGTTTCATGTCTTGTAGTCTATCTAGTTTCCCACTGTGAATGTTGATACTAGGTTACATTCGTTTTGAATGACTGTTATGGAATATCTTTCACATTTTGATATTTCATGTCTTCCCTGATTTTATATTTCCTGTAACGTTATGTGAAGCCCTGACTCCAGCTGCCAATCTCTAGATCCCATTAACAGGTACCTCAATTCCTTTCTAGCATAAAGGTATGGTTTATTCGTTGCTGATCCTGTTGTCGCCCTCAGCAAACCATGGGTTCCACTGTAACCAATAACCATGCGCCATCAGAATTTGACATTTATTGCCCATTGTTAGCTAATGGGCATCACAATAGCATTGTTGTGATACAATCCACTAACGCCATCTCCATGGCTACCGAATCAGTGGTGTTCGGAGTTGTCTTTTCTTTTGTTGAAGCCTAAGTGACTATTATAGTCACTTTGGTTGAAGCGAGCGATTGCTGGTTACAGCAGATCGTCTCGAGATATTTTATGTATTTTTTTCCTCAATTTATTTAAACTTAGTTCGTTTTTTTGTTTTTTAAATTAAAGTGTTAGACTTATTTTATAGGTGCCGCTGCTCGATAACCAGTATTGGTTTCTCGCGTCTCCTTCACCCTGAAATATGGCCAATTTATAATTTAATTTATTGCAATTTGTATGTTTGTGCCTATTTTAAGTATGGTGAGAAATAAACTACTGATTACTGATTACTGACTCGCCGATAACACACACGCCGCTTGGTGGCAACAAGGAGGGTAGCCATGACGACTAAATTTCAATTTCCGGTCTGTAGGATACATTTTTAATTGGATGTTTTTACTTGTTGAGGCAGACCACGTTGCTGCGAATTTATTAAAACTTGATTCAGGAGGACTTGAAGCAGATTCTCGATATTATTCTAGTGAGTACCAAACGAGTTTGACTTGCGGATTGCTGACTGAGCCAATAGGTTCGCGCTTCAGGTGTGTGATAACGAAAATAATATAATTGGCTATATCAAAAAATATCAGGTTATGATTACGAATTGGCAATGGATTAATTTGGTGGAGGAAGCTGGAGAAAGTTGTGACCAGCAATTATGTGTCAATTTTATGTTAAAATTAATAATTCACTTGGCAGGCTCGTTTCGACTATTTTGACTTGTTTTTGACCCTTTTATTCAGAAGTTGCCGACTCATAATATATTTGCCTGTTAAGTTGCTTTTCATATGAAACACTTTCATTTATATTCCTTAATGATGGTGAAAGAAGTTGTAACTAACCAGAGATTACATGTCAATTTTATGTTAAAATTATAAATCAACTTTGAGCAGTCGTGTCTCGATTAATTTCATTCCGTCTAAAGTTCCCGTACTCACTTTAATAATTCCCAATATTTAAAAGCTGTTTAATGTCAATCCAAATCAAAATTTTTCACTTGCAACTATCATGGCATTTCCTCAAAAAATTTCAGTTTTGACTGGAAGTTGAAATTCAATCATCATGGACAGCCCGTTGTTGACATCTTGACTGTAGATTGTAGAAACTTGTATAAAATATTGAGTTGCTATAAGATAATTTGATTAACAACTCTTTGATGTCCTAGCATATAACATAATCTAACATAAGCTGTGCATTAACTCAGAAGGTGCTGACTCATAGTATATTTGCCTGTTAAGTTGCTTTTCATACATGACACTTTCATTTATTCAAGAATATTCTTAATTTACTCATACTGAAGCCAAAACCAATCTTTTAATAAAAGCATTTTTTGCATTGAACATTTCTTTTTATGTTTTAATTTTAAATCAAAATGGTATTTAACAAGCTGTAGTGAATTGGTTTCTATAGTGATATTCATGGAATTATTCTTGAAGAAATGACTAATTTTGTCTATTTGATGCATATTTTCGGTATGCCTATTGATTACCAGTCAATTTTTTTATCTTCTCAGCTAAAATTTTATTGTTTCAATGTACCTGGTTCATGCCTATAAATGCCCAACAACCCAAAATTTTATTTTGTCGCACAATTTGCCAGCTGTCAATCCACAGTTTTTAAAATATATTTTAGTCCTGCTAAAATAGTCTCTCAAAATGACCCATTGACAAATAGAGCTGTAGATTTATTGAAATGAATCTGGTTTGTCACAGCGCACATGTAGTGTTCATGGTTCGATGGTCATGAATTGCATGAATGATTTAGTCCTGCGCGAAAATACATGTCAAGGGGGGCAGAAGGACATTACCGGTCATAACGTTCGGGTCCACCAGGCTCCTCTATCGCTGACTTTTTTCTTAAATAAATATATGTTTATAAAAAAAATTTATACTGGTAGTATGAGTGGACACTAAACTAAGGTATTCTTGTTATTAAATAAATCAACTCGACACATACTGTACAAAACTCTTGGCAATGACAATTCAAAGAATTCCTAAATAAAATATGAAATTTCGGGTTTTTTGGCCTGCAGAGCCAGTTAATTAGTCGGGATCAACCCACGCAGGGTAATCAGAGATGCGGTGGCGAGCCAAATCCTATTGGGTGATTTATTCCGGCCTGCCTAATGCTGCCACAACTAAATTAAACCGAATTTTGATGTTTCAGCTATAAAATACTCAAGAAATTTGAGATTGCAATTAAATTAAGTTTTGGTACGAGGTTTATTGTTTCCTACAATGTAACTTTTACTTCACACTTATTTGGTCGCCAGTCAGGTGGACAAGATCTTTGGCCCCTGGTCCAAAAACTTTGCCCACCCTGCTCTTAAGAGTTTATACACTGATATGCAAAGGCCTTCCCACCCAAATAATTACATCCCAAACCAGATCAAAGATCTTTAAACTATGATGCTGGCATAGGCCCTAAATCTAAAAAATCCTAAAAACTGGACTGCAAGCCCTTTTTTGCTGAAAAACAATATCAACATTTTCACCCAATTTAAATCTTACACACCACGAAACGAAAAAGTAGCACAAAATCCAAGTTTATTTTGAAAAATCCAACTGGCCACAATTTCACCTTATTGATTAATTCGAAAAAGGTGTTCAAATGATTCGACAAATTCAAACAGCATGAAGAAAATTTTTCAGGACGTTCATCAAATTTTAATAAAACACAAAAATTGAAGACCATCTGAGATATAAATTTCACTCATGTTGGGGAAATTCACACTAAATTCTATCAACTAGGAAAACTCTTCCCGATCCAGGTTGTAGATCACAGCCATGAGAAAACCCAAATCTGGACCACAAAAACTTTTGAAATTGTAAGTCTTCAAAATGTTCAAATTATTCGGCGCTCCCGAAGTCTGTGCACCAAGATGGCGCACAACCTGGTAACCCCCCAAGCGGGTACACATACTGTATTCAGGTTGTGCGCCATCATTCAAGTTGTGCGCCATCTTGGTACACATACTTCAGGAGCACCAACTATTCTGTTAGAATTTTTAAATAGTACAAATCAAGAACTTTGGTGGATCAAAAAATGCCATTTATTACGCAGATGCAAACTGGTGAGTCAGCTAATTGAATATTCTAAAAATTTTGGATTTGAAATGATTATTTCAGTCACAAAGCTGTGAAGAAGCAGTTTATTGGCAAAGCAATAAAAATTTCTAATATAAACTTAGAACTTGGACTACATATACCGTGGCTATTTCCGCTCCACTTCATTTTACATCAGGAAAATTGCCGCAAATTGGTTTATTTTTTTATTGCCATTAAGACATGAAAAAGTGGTTTGCAGCAAATTAAAATAAAATAGTTTTTCCCAGGACAAGAGTCTCGAAACCAGACAAGACTATTTTTATTTGAAATAGGCATGATTGAAGAGTACAGAATCATCATGTTATCGATGCCTATTCACCAGAACCTCGACTAGGCCAGGGGACTACCAGTTCATATTAAATATGAGAATATCTGACCTGTTAAGTGTTTCATGCCCACAGATTTTTAATGCTTCGTTGGATTATAATTAGGGCTGAGCATTTCAAATCGAATAGTATATTATTCGAAGCGGCTTAGACAGGAATTTTTAATCGCCGCCATATTGTTTTTTTGTCCGTCCAAAGGACAAATTCATAACAAATTATTAAAAAACAATTCTGACATGTGACTCTTTTCTTCCGAGTAATATGACACATGTTTCTTATTGTGTGTTAACACTCAGCAAACTGTCTGAGTGATAGAGTGTGTGTCTGGAGGTCCCATTACAATAAAACAGTCAAAGCTATATATTGTCCAAGTGTTCGAGATTCGATTAAAAAAAATATTCAATTTTAGATTCTGAAATCATCAGATATTGGAAAAATGCCCAGTCAATTATAATAATGTCCAATTGTATACAAAGACATTATTTCACACAAATTGTACGAAATCAGAATTTTCCTGAATAGAAAAATACTTGCAGATTTTTATCTTCAATTCTGTTTAGGTTAGCTAGGTTACCGCCCAGCCTTCTAACTTGAACCAATCAAAATTGAGTAAACAAATCGGAAAATTTGCACCAAAATCCCATTTTCAAAAAAAAAAAACAGACAATTCCCAAATCTCTAGCTCCCATCTTGAATTCCAGCATTTACGATGTTTGTGATGTATCCATCGCTTCAGAATCTGCGTCTTTCTCCGCCGCTTTTCTCGTATGCTCTATCACTAGGTGTCACTACAACTCCATTCCACACAGACATCGCAGTCGCGATCGTTGTTTCTCCTTCCAGTCCCAAAATTGCTCAAAAACCTCCGTGAGCTAGAACTCTGAGCAGAGTCTGGGCAGTGTAACAAACCTATTACAAATTAAATAATAATGAAATAAGAGCATGATGGGATGTATTCGACAATTGATAAAACATTTTATTTGAAAATAACCAACAGCCCACCTAATCCAAAGGGTACTATTAAATTGGAGCAGACAATATTAAGTGGGACACGGTATAGCCATGATTGGCAGTGCCTCACAGCGGTGTAGCCAGGAAATAAAAAACGGGAAGGGGCCAAGTAGACCGTAGCAACTAACGGGGCTTTCGAGGGTTTTTAGTCTTAAGGATCATAAAAAGTGAAATTGCTATGTATGATACAGAAAAATACATTTCAAAAGTGAGGGTTAGTTCTGGCCCTCAAAACCCTCCCTGGCGCCGTATATATCATCGTCTGATCATCTAAGGTAGTGAGTGGTTCTCAACCTTTTTTTCTTTGGTGGCCCACTTTTGTTACACAGAAAATACTGTGGCCCATTACCTTTCATATGCAAGAGAAAAACTAAAAAATTTTATTCCCAAAGATAGAGACCTCCACTCTAATAATTAAAATGAGAATTACCACTCAATAGAAAAAACAGCATCATCATTCATTGCTACTACAATCAAAGTTTACCCAATTTCTCAATAACTCTGGCCATTTTTATTAGGTTTGTGGCCCATGGCCCACCGGTTGAAAACCAGTAATCTAAGGCCTTGTCTAGAGTAAAAACATGTGAAAATACATTTATTCACTGGACAGACACCCCTACCTGTTTTCCAAACCATACTCCCTTCCCCTAAAATAAAAAGCTGGGGAACACAATGATCGCACCGTAGATGGGATGGAAGTTATATGGTTTGACAGAAAATAACAAACCAGCGATGCCAACAGTCTTATTTCTTGAACAGTGTTTACTTAAATTAATTCAAATCTTTCATATAATGCTTATTCACGCCAGGGTGATTCCTTGTATATGGCTTGGAACATAGTGAAGGGTGTTGAAAAAAATATTATGAATTCTCCGACATATTGAAAAAGCGTGCTTACCATATCTTGTTGTTCCAAATTCATTACTATATGAACTCCGACATTTCCACTTTCACATGGGTCAACGATTCCTGCTGAACCAGGAAGGAAGAAACCAGAAGAGAGGAGTTGAAGACATCACCTGAAAAATTTATTTATTTATTGACAAGGTCATTTGAAAACAGACAGGGTTAAAGTCATGCTGGGTTTTGAATTCATTCTTATTCGCATCAATTATTCTGCAAATGTGAATACTCACAACTGTCAAAAAGTCGTCAAAATTTCACACAAATTTATCATCATCACCCAAAATTGTCCATGTAAAACAGAACTTCACAGAAATAACACTAATTTCAGACACATGAAAATAAATCTTACAAATTTGATAAATATCTTACAAATAAGATTTTTCAAATTTTCATACGTCTCCAGAATTTTTACAAATTGCATATTTCTCACTAACTTAACAAAAATAAGATAATTTAGGATAGGATTCACATGTTTATCCTGGGGTAGAGGAGAGGGGGTAAGGTAAGACGGCTTAATCATGTGCCGAACCACATCCTCTCAGCCGGTTACCAGTCCGTGATGGGTATTGAATTAGTTAGTCATTATTTGTTTCAGATACATGGACTTGATGGTGGAGGAAGCCGTAACAGGCCAGCGACTACGTGAGCCACCCTGTGGCGGCAGGGAGTCAAGCAATCATCTCGCACATAATTATACAAGCATGAAATTCGAACCCATGCGGGGTAGACAGAGGTGCGGTGGCGAGCGTATTCCAAATGCTTATCGCGATGTGTCACACCGCCGGGCAAGCCATTTAACAAGAATGTCACACATAAAATAGTAAGTAGCACACGAATGACACAAAAATTACAGAATTTGGCACCAAGCAAATCTCCCATTATTAGTAAAAAGTAATACAATACTTCTTCTAAATTTAAATAAAAATACACACAAAATTTCTCACATATGGGAGAACTTCATACTAGAAGTACTAAAACCCACCCACAAATGATAGGGTGTCTGTCCATAAAGTCTTAAAATTGCAAAGGGAAATTATCGTTACCTCAATATATTGTTTTGGCCCTCACAGATATATCAAATGAGGTAAAAGAACAATTACCGAATAAAAAACAACAAAACTGGTTAGGATATATTGAAAAATGCTCTCATGACAAAATTGAAATCGTGAAGGGAATTTATGGTCACTCTGTATGTTTTCTTGAACTAACCTGGAAGCTGCATTGATAGGCAAAGGTTGCCTGCTTGGCGTATTCATGATCGCATGGTGAGCTGGCAAGTCTATTATCCACATAGTCAAAGGCTCGAGCCCCGCAAATCTTGATCGGAGATCTTTCAGGAGACGAATCAACATCTTGATGCTGGAAAACGATTTTTATATTAAAATTCCCCTCTGAACAAGGCAAAGAGCAAGCAAGTGTAATAATCTAGTTAAGGGTGGTTCTCAAACTTTTCAAGTCGCAACCTCTCTTAAGAATTTGTCAAGTCTCGCGCCCCACGAAAATAACTAGCTAACAATAAGCTTTAAATAACAGATAGTAAGGGGAAAGAATTTTTTATTTAAAAATACGTTGAAAATCTGTGGATGAAATAAATTATTGAGTTATAAAATCAAGCAAAACAAATACGTTCATTTTTTCTTAACTTCACGCCCCCTCAAACAATTGTCTACACCAGAGGTTCCCAAACTATGGGTCGCGACCCACTGGTGGGTCGCTAAGGGAATCTTAGTGGGTCGTGAAAAGATGTAGAAAACTTTAATTAATTTTACTGGTTATTAGGATCGGTGGCGACTCGAATACGTAAATCTTAGAAAAAAATTATTAAAGAAATTAAATTGAATAGAATTTAAATTCTAATCTGTGAAAATTTCCTTTTTATGAATTTCTCAAAAGAACAAAAATTTGCTACACAAAGAATGACCATGTGGCTTTTTTACACATAGCAGTTTTGTACACTGTACAGCACTTCTTACCGTGTTCCCCCGAAATTTAGACAGGATTTAGATTTTTTTTTGTGAAGAAGAACACTAGGTTTTTTTGTAAGAGGTCTTTTGTGTTCATTTATCAAAAATAAAATTACATTGTAGAAAATCACAAGATTTTTTAATGAACATTATATAAAACCGACATCCATTGTTTTATTTGTATTTCCTATACAAAAATCAAGTGACAAATATCATAATTGTGATATCACACAATCTTGAATAGTGGTGTGATCTTCACCTTACCTCGGGCCAATGAACCTTTCCACACATGGATATCGAATTTCTAACACTTCCATTAACTGATTAAAGCAAATTTGGATCCAGCAGCAAATTTCTCCCTGAATTCGTTTAAATTCGGTGTGACAATAAATTTGAATAACAGTTTTCAGAAATGTATGCGTTTTAACTCATCATTTCTGCAAGGACCCCCCTAACAATGCTCTAAGATCAATAATGAAAAGACACTATTTTTTGCCTGCGACTAATAAACAGGCAAATGTCATATGAAGGTGCAATCCCACGGTTTTACCAGTTATTCATTTCTGGCCCGCCTGCAAAAAAAAAAGGTTGCACACCCCTGTTATAAATCATCAAATGTAACCCCATTTTGTCTTTGTTATCGGAATGATACCAATAATTTTCCACTTGTCTAAAACAATGAAGAGACAATAAAATCATGACATTTAAACTAGTAAGCAACAACTAACAGTCAACTCCAAATAAGTCTTCACAAATCAGATAGCGAAAACATAAATTCATTTTTATCAAATTCTGATGAGTACCTTGAGACCTTTTTTAGGATAAAGTCTCAGTGGGGACTGCAATTCCTCCAGGAAACATGAGAAAGCTGGATTCCTCAACTCATATGAGTCACAAAATACTGCAATCATCTCTCTCTGCTATTCGTCATGTCAGATGGTTCGAGGAAAATGCTTTTCATTCAAGCTAAGTGAGTTATGAAATAGTAATACAGTAACATAACTAATGGCTATTGAGCAGTGGTTCTAAAATGGTGAGGAGCAACCCACAAGGAGAGTGTAGACCAGTTGTTCCCAAACTTTTTAGTGTAGGTCCGCGAAAGCTTGTTTTAGTTCCATATCCATGGTTATATACTGGGTAATACGTTAGATACAGACAACTATAAACAGAAAAATGGAAAGTTATATTTCCTTATAAGATGGCACAATCATATGGTGTGTCACCACCTCTTGTTTACGTCAGTGGTTCCCAAACTTTTTAGTGTTGGGACCCGCTATTTATTACCACAGCTTATGGCGACCCACTTAACTTAACTTTAATTTTCTTTTGTTTTTTTATGACATAACACAAAACACAGCAATGGCTGATCATCGCAAAACTACCGTGTTTCCTCGAAATGAAGATCTGGCCTGAAAATAAGATAATGATTTGAAATAAACCCTACCCTTAAAATAAATTAAAAATGTGTGGAAGAGGAAAGATTCAGAGGTAAGGTGAAGATCACACCACTATTCAAGATTGTGTGATGTCACAATCATAACTATAATATTTGTCATTTGATTTTTGTATAGGAAATACAAATAAAAACAATGGATGTCGGTTTTTATATGTTTTAAAAAATCTCGTGATTTTCTACAATGTAATTTTTGTTTTGATAAATGAACTCAAAAGACCTCTTCCAAAAAAACAATAGTGTTATTCTTCAAAAGAAAATAAGTCTAAACCCTGTCTAAATTTCGGGGAAACACGGTAAGAAGTAGAGACAAGATCGGGCCCAAAAATTCCAGCCCGACCCGGGCCCGTGGGTATTGAACCCGACCCGAGCCCGACCAATTACATGGATTCGCAGGCCCGACCCGACCCGAGTATGGTGAAGTATAGGAAGAATTTTTCGGGATTCAGTGGTCGGGGAAAGGTCCATTACAGCTTCTTCTCTGTTTTATTCAAATTATTTCTTTTATAACAAGTATTCCTTTGTTTAGTATTCACACATAGATTTTTTTTATAAACATATATTTATATAAAAAAAGTCAGCGATAGAGGAGCCCGACCCGTAATGATTGACATTTCAGGCCCGACCCGAAATGTCAAACCCGAATTCAATTTAATATCATTTGTTTTTTTGAAGATTTACGTATTCGAATCGCCACCGATCCTAATAACCAGTATAATTAATCTAAGCTTTCTACATCTTTTCACGACCCACTGAGATTCCTTTTGCGACCCACCAGTGGGTCGCGACCCATAGTTTGCGAACCGCTGATTTAGACTTAAAAAAAAGAAGCTACTTGTAAGAATTTGATCGACGCGATATCATACACGCCCACCCTAAATAGAAAGGGGCTTCGAAGAGAAATTTAAGGCAAACACTGAAATGCTACCAGTTACTGCAAACAGGGGTGAGGAGGGGGAATACACTTTTTAACTTTTACGGACTTTTGGAAAACCCATGTTGACCCTTTGATGACCTATAATTGCAGCAAATTTGAGAAAATATGTCACTAAATAATTTCACCAGAGTTAAATAAAGTCTTGTTAGTGAAAAAAGTATACAGTCTCGATTTAAAGTCTTTGGAAGCAAGAAATGAATTGTAAAAGTAGGGTATGTTCACCAAAGTACCATGCTTTTCCAACAGTTAGTTTTTCAATAGAGAGTTAGTCTTGTTGGAGCTGGTATAAAGTAAAATCAAAGTATACACAAAAGTGAACACTAGCCAGCATCCTTGCTATGAGCTAATATAAAGAAAATAAAAACAAGCAAACATGTTCATACCTGACCATCAACGAGCTCAAAACCATTCTCCGTTTCGGTCATTGTGAGTGTGATTTCGGAATCCTTTCTTCACCGTTTCAATAATCTGGAATATTTATTTATTATACTGTTGCTGTTAAATTGCGGTGAATAACCAGATAAATTAAGATAGCCGTCACATAAACCGGGGGTGTGCAACCTTCAATACAGGATGGCCAGATACAAATAACTGGGTGAAACTACAGGTGCACCTATATTTAAAAGGCTCACTAGTACTCGCAGGCACAAAACTACTGGTTATTGATCTTATGACATGCATTGTTCGCTTCGCACAAGTTAATTGTTAGGACATTGTAATGTCATAGGCAGGGCTGGGGAGCTGGAGTCGGAGCCATGGAGCCGTTACATTTTGATGGAGTCGGAGTTGGAGTCAAGCTTGTCATAACAGATGGAGCTGGAGCTACCAAAAATTTAGTGGCTCCAGCTCCTAAATATCTCATTTTTTGTTTTTCAAATTTATAATTTTTTTCTGATACAAATGATAAAATCTTTCCTTTTCAGCTCCTAATTCATTTTAAAAGTTCCCAGTTATTCTGTATGTTTGAAAGTTCAGTATCAAAGTTTGAAGCGGTCGCTTATACCAAAATTTTGATTCTCATTTACACTATGCTGCAATTTTTCATGATTGCGGTCAAGCTTAAAAACCCTAATGGCCAGGGATTATCAAAGAAGTGATTTTGGAATTTCCATGTAACAACATATTATGATTTTTTCGTGGAGTTGAATATCCAATCCATTTCAAATGTTTTCAATTCTGTTCATTGTATCTCGAGATTGAGTCGTTTTACGAAAAAAGAAAGGTTTAACTACTCCAAAATGCACCGCGGCAGTCACCTGGCATAAAAATGTATGGCAAAGTGTCCCATTATATATATGATCCATAACATAGCATGTTCTGGAGAAAAATCATCAATTTCCGTTGTTATTTTTTGAATATATAAAAAGTATATCGCAAGCAAGATTGATTGCGTTTAGATTTATTTTAGTGACTGTATAATCTTCAAAGTCAACCGGTAAATATCATTCGAATTTCGCACTTTTTCACAAGCCTCACAATTTTTCTGCGTGGGCCGCATTTGGCCCATGGGTTGCAGTTTGCACACCATAATTCTTCCCAGTATTCTTTCCTCATTTAGTTGGAGACTTAGAATATTTTGCTTACAGAAAACATGCAATTCTTCTATCAGTGCAGAGTGGTTCAAAAGCCATACATCACATTTTCTATTTTATAACATTTCTCATGACCAAAGATAGAATTACTAAGAAATACAGGGTGTCCATAAAGTACCTGTACAATTTCGTTATGGAGTTAGTTCTCAATATATCTTGACCAGGCTTGTTGTTTTTTAAACAGTAAATCAGTAAGTACTAAACAAAACTTACTTGTCTGCATTCATCAACTTGAATATCAAACCCAGCAGGCTGTGATACAATGATGAAATCGATTGTATTGCATATTTTAGTCACGAACGACAGTATTGACGTTCGCTCTTCCGAAGTCACGTTCAAGTCTTGGTTTCGTTTTATTAGAGCCTGTAGGAAAGTGAGTAAAATATAATTACTGTTTGAAATATGATAGATATCAAATTTTTGATAAAACAGACTTTCAAAATAGAAATTCCTGTATTGAAAAATTAAAAAAGTGGAAATAACAAAAACAAAGCGATTCGGAAATGTTATAATTATCAGGTAAAAAAAATGTTGAATTAGACTCCCCATATCAAAGAAGTTATTTGATTTAATAAAACAAACAGTCCACGAGTCTCAGAGACGAGGGGCGTATGGCACGACGGCAGATGCGTCTTATCGCACCATGTTCGTCTCGATAACAATCTAAATCGGGGCATTTAGATTAGTGCAACCTCATTATACTATATTTTTACCGATATTGATGAAAAGCGATCTCCCGACGTCCCCGAAATAAGGGTGTTTGCTCATCAACAGAATGGAATTCTCTACAACGAGACAATGACTCTCGATCTATAAAGTGTGCCGTACCGACCTGGGTAAAAGCTCCGTCATCAGGTGCTGGCTTCACTCCTGGGTGAAAGCTCCGTCGTCAGGTGCTGGCTTCACTCTTGAGAAAGCTTGTTCAACATCACAAAATCAAATGGAATGTGAGGCACAAACACTCTGTTTGTTCCACGATGCATTCCACCCCGTCCACGTCCTCCTCGACCTCTCATTTTGATGTTTTGTCAAGTTAATTTAGAAAATTTTATAATTAAATTCCTAGAACTTTCAGATTTGAAATCATAGAATTGAGAAAAAATCATGAAATTGTATGACCGGCACTGGTAGCTAATGTATTGGAGTCTGGAACCAAATACAGGAATAACAGAATACCATAAACTACGGTATACACAAATTCAATAGGGTAGAATTCTTGAAATCTACCGTACCTGTACTTTGGTAGGCTACTGTTAGCAAAACCCCTAGCCTATCTCATTCGAGAGTGAGCAATTAATTTTTCAATAGAGGCCTAATCACGCCTTTAGTTCACGTAATGGTCTGCACCTGAGCGGCCACTGATAACTAACTTTAGCAACAAGCGCGGAGCAGTAATCAGTAGTTTATTTTTTCACCACACATGAAATACACTAAATGCATACAGAATGTAAAAGGAAGCAAAAACGGATAATTCGAGGTGAAAGGAGTCGCGAAAACCAAAATTGGTTATCGAGCGGCGACACCTGAGCTAAAGTCTAATAAATGAATCATAAAATAATGAAAAAAGTCAAACAATGAATAAAAGAATATAAAGAAGTGAAAAATCGAGACGACCTGAATCCAAGAGACGCTCGAAACACAGAAAAGCAAAACCAAAAACGACTCCAAGCACATATGTGCGAGTAACTAGAAATCACAGAGATATATAAATATAGAGTGTGCTTCTCTCTCGTTTTCGCGGGACCATTTGAAGCCTCTCTCGTTTTGACGTTAGACTTCCAAATTTTGCGTAGCGCGTAATGTATTTCATATGGGATTTGACAGATACCAATTATTTGCGTCGATTTTTTTGTATATTCGCTTGATCTTGATTCGTTTCTTATTAGGTATGAAACGCTAATACATCCAAGCTCGCCATACCGTGCTAATTTTTCATTTTGCATTAATCGTGGATGAATAATATTGCCTAACCAATCACACAGTAGGCTACATTGCTCCGAGTGGCTTACCGGAATCGCCAACCCATTTTCTTGTATTTGGCCATAGTTTACCTAGCCCGGCTTCATATTTTGTGCGCCTTAATACCATTTTTTGAATTAAAATGTTATCGGAGCTAAGACATTGATTATTGTAATTTTCCAAATGAAGTTGTTTCCAATTTAGAATATATTCGATTTCCAATGTTCAAAAAAACTTTTCATAACATACCGTATATGCTCGTTTAACCGCCCGGTCTTGATTAAGCGCCCGTTTGAATAGCCGCCCGTGTGAACAGGACATAAAAATAAATACGGGCCGGTGCTGGAATACCCGCCCGGTGTGAAAGTTGATTTTTCAGTGGTAGAGAGCAATAGGAAATAAGAAGCGTAATATGAGGGAATTACTCTTAAGACGTGAATAATTTGCGTTTGACATGGAAAAAGGATTAATGTCGTCAAATATTTGTCTTCAAAGATACCGGTACCGTAATTTTTGTGTATAATTTTACTTTAAAAATAACAAGCGCCCCTGCTTGAATAAGCGCCGGTTTGAATAAGGGCCCGGTTAGTGAGTTTGTTTAAAAAAATGAGCGCCCGGGCTATTAAACGAGCAAATGCGGTATTCTGTATAGCCTATTCAGTTTTGGCCACACCTCTTTAATATAATAAGAATCAGAAAACTTGGATAGATAGCGAAGTTTATTTAACATCCAGTCATTAGCCAACAAACCAAACAAATAATAACACACACTAAGTAAACATCTCCCCCACATGAATAAGGTTGGCGGTTCACATTTTACATTATACCTATAATAAAGCATGTTAATTTATTGTAACTAATAATCGTGAATCAAGAGTAATGACACAAATAGGACAAAATTGAAAACAGTAGTGGCAAAAAAAGCGTTTCATTTTATATCGCACAAATGAAAACGTACGAGATGAAAGGTATGAAAGAGTACTTGTTTAGAAAAGACTGGAAATACTTCTTAAAACAAATTTTAAACTTAAAATTTATTTTAGGTTTCCGTTGATAGCATTCCAAATTATCACCCACATTACGTAATTTTGGCCATGCCAGGATGAAAAATGTGATACAAATAGACAATGATTGACCTTGTTTAATAACTTTATTTTAAAATTATTCATTGCCAAAGCATAACCTGTTGAGAAAATGACGAAAAATTTTTCTCACTGGTGCTGAAATATAATTAACTTTGACAACTTTTTTTGCTATATTAACTGCAGAAGCTTGGTCATTAAACTCTCGTGCCATATGTTTGGCCCTTATGCCACAATATGCTTTAATAATGGCCTTCACCATCAAACTAATATGGCAATCACCAAACCCTGTATCGCGCCAGTGGTTTACAAGGTCGGGAGAAATAGGCTTATCGATTAAACCATCTTGCACTGCAATAACGATAGCATTGATGAGCCCAGTGGATTGGGGCAGTCTACCTCCAGAGGTAGCTAATATTCTTTGAAAACATTTTTCAGTTTCTCTACAAACTTTTATAACACTTGCTGACGGAACTGTTAATCCTCCACGGTTTTTAAAATATATTAAACTGGAAGTATGATCAGTAGATGATACGAGAGCCTCCTTGCATTTTATGCAAAACATGGTATCTCGCAGCCTCTTTGCAACAAATCCTGCAATATATTTGATTATTTGAAGCTTGTATTCTGACAACCTGATTGTGTTAGGTATGTCAGCATAGTCATGATCAGAAGTTAGTGGAATCCGTGGTTCAAGGTCATATTTCTTCATAAAAGATACTGAGCTTAAACTCATATTATGATTAGTCAGACTGAAGCTGTCCAAAACATTCAAAATGCTTGTTGCATCCTGGGGCTCACATTTCCCTCCTGTGCCTTTTACCCCACTTCTCATAAGCAGTCGTTTATAGGCAGAAGTAAATTGTTGCACAGTTGGATTATTATTGAATCCCCCAGCACCTCTTACAGCACAGAAAAAGAGTTCCAAATGATCTTGACTAAATTTGTACATTATTTTAAATAATAATAATAATATTTTGAAGTGACCAAGTCATTGAACACGCCTTTTGCACTGGATACAGATAACAAAAAGCCAATAAAGCCAGTTTTTCTTCTTGACATCAAGATTGGTCTTCCTGAAGAATCCTTCAACTGTGCAATGTATGCACATGCCTGATTCATGAATGGTTCCCAAATATGCTTATTTGAAGGTCTTAGTGGCTCTTTAAATCGTTTAGCGAAGGGATTTCTGGAATTTAGCACATCAAAAAGCTGGTCAAAAATTCTGATAAATTTTACAGTTGCTTGACTTCCACTAAACTGCTTGAATTTCATCACCGTATCAGAGTATTCGATCGCATCTGCAACACTGCTGCTCAGGGTTTGAGCAGCAATATCAACTTTCATCTTTTGTTGATACCAGTGTATATGTCTTTGCTTCAACTTGTTTGCAAGCCTAAGACCTTCAGTTGATTGGAGTTTTTGCAACTGCACAAAATATTCCCACAAAATTTTGATCCCATTGCCCTCACGCAAAACACCCCACTCTGCAAGGGTGTTTCGGACTAATTTAAGCATGTGACAAACGTCCATGAAAACATAAATCCGCTCAGAATGAGTAAAATATGATTGCATGCTTACATGCGAGGCAACAACTCCTAAATGAGAGAGCATTGAAAAATGACAAGATGGCCCGTCACAAGTTAAGGATACCACCTTGGCTCCAGTTTCACTCAATCTTTGAATCCCAATCTTTATGATGTTTGCTCTTTCTTCTCCGGTCAATCCATTAATGAGAAAATATCCCAAAGGTACTTTCCAGGACCCATTCACACAAACAGCCATCAAAACAAGAGCTTCCTTGGCAAGTGGGGCAGAATCATCCTGATTTTCAGCATTTCCCAGGTCAACAAAGCCCCGATACCTTTCTCCATCCCAAGCAACATGTTTCCTAATTGCCATTTCATCAATCATCATAGCACAAATCAGATGCAGCACTCACCTTCAGCCGGATCGCATCAAATGCAATTTTTGTGAAACCAGGCTCAGCTGGAAGTTTCTGGTACCATTTTCTTATTACGCTTGGATGTGGTAAAGCCAGATTTAAGACTTTCCGCACATATTGATACGCTTTATTTGAACAGAACTGTAAAGTCATGGCAAAAGTTTTTAGCTCCTTGGGATATTTGACGCCTTTTCCAGTTTGTAAATTCATTAAAATTCTATTGAAGATTGATGAAGGTACAGATCGCTGTAGACTTTCTTCACATGAGGCACTCACCAAGTTTTTCTTTCTCAGGGACTTTAGCACCGTTTCAAGAGATTTTACATGTTTTTGCAATCGATATGTTTTTTTTTGACAAAGCCGGAGACGTTTTCTTACTGCTTTTAAATGTTGTAAGCTGAGATTTAATTTTTTTAACTTTGTAGGTGAAGCAATGACCTGTGAATATGAGTGGTCATGGAGCACATTGTTAAATTTCTCCTGCACTGACCACTTCTGCTTTACACATGAATGAAATTTTATTTTTGTCGGTGACTTTCGCTGTTCGTTGACCTGCAAGAAATTTTGATGATCATGAGCATGTCCCACTTTAGATGCGTTGAACCGAAGCATGTGGCAAAAAACGAGAATTTTGAAAATTTAGAAGGCATTTGTTGTAATAAAAAATTTCACACATCACATAAACAGATGATTTTATATAGTTATTCCGATAAACTAAAAATTAAAATACATAACAGATCAAGTCTATTACCATAAGCTAAAATACTAGGTATCTGCATGCTATAGTGATCTTAATTGCCTGATATATGAAAAAAACACCCATTAAAATATGTGACAGGATTTTTTGTCGCTTTGGGTACAACATTTAAAGTTATTGAGAATTCAATTTGTTGTTTATCTTATGCATACCTTTCTTAAATATTTTGGAAATGCTTTGAATCGGGTCGGAACAGCATTGTCCTTAATTCTTGTGCGTTGCCCGGTTCTCTTAATATCGCTCTCTTTAAAATGGTCAGAGCATAAACGTGAAGAACTAGTTGGAATCCAATTCGCCCTCCGCAAAGCAGTTACCCACTTCTCGCAAAGTGCCTTATTCAAAGGAAATCTGAGAAAAATATTGTTAATTATGTATGAGCAAAAAAGAACTGATAATCATTTCATGCAGTAAGTGCACAATTTATTCGGATTTGAGCTACTTGAATTGAAGCAGGCCAGAACCAGAATTTGGATTTAACATAGTCTATCTGTATAGTCAAAAACGCTCTTTTCTAGTCAATTATAGTTTTATGCGCTAAATTGTTGACCACTTTGTATGTTATAAACTTGCTGTCGCCTTCAGCCCAAATGATTTAAATGCTTATACAATTTTTCCAACAACTTTGACTTAATTACAACTTTACTACAAACTGACTTCTGACCTTATAGTTACAGAAGACGAGCCTCAATACTGTACCGAGACAGCTATACCTGTATGCATTTACTCTAACATATATCTGTATATCATGATAATAAAACTAGCTTTATCTTTTACAATGTTTAGCAGGCTATGAACAAATTGCTAAAACACACACTGGCAGACAACTGAAAACTGATATTGTTAACACAAACTGCTGGGCTATTTTTCTTACTTATGAAATGTCCTTGGATATTTTCGTTTCAGCACACTTTCCTCGTCATCATCTCCCTCGCTATCACTTCGAAAGTCCTTCCTTTTAAAACGTTTTTTGCAACCATATGCGGAGCACTGAGTACCAATACCGCTACTTTTTCCAATCATTTTCTCCGCCTCAGATTTTTTTGGCAATGCCATACCGTACCTTTAGTTAAACTATTCCGTAACTATATCGTACTGTCAGCCTAAAATATAAAAAAAAAATACTAACTAGCTAGTGACAAATACTAACCTAGCCACCTATACTTAGGGAAGTTTGAACGTAAATACCCAATTATGAAACTAGCAGCTTTTAAACACGAAAAACAAGCCAAAACCAGCGAACTACCCTACCAGCAGGAAGAAAGTTTGGAAGCATAAGTGCCAAGATGGCGGCGATCAAATTGTCCCGCGCAGCGACAACGCAAAACGAGAGAGAAGATCGTTCCATATATTTCCAGTTCAGTGCTAGAAATCGAGACAACAGGAAGTCATCCAGTGAAAAAATAAATAAATGTACAGAAATTATGGCAACAGTTTTTTTTATTTATTTACTCATATAATTCTCGAATAGAATTATTGCTTCGGCTAATTTTTTGCAGTATATATATATATATATTACATAACGTCAAGATTTTACATAGAAAACGTTTCGTGATATTTTTCAAATGTGGCAACTTAATGCAGAAGTTGATCACGTGTGCCAGTAGCTTATCGACAGTCATACCATTGATACCTTAACAATGGATCAAAATGACACGGACGTCACACCAGCCATTTTGTGTCCAGAATTCTATCACTGTATGATCCCAACTAAGTGATTTAAACCTGCGATCGGTAAACAATTGAATAAAAAAATACGGTGCTCCATAATTTCGACCAAACTTTCGCAGCGGCAAAACGAATAAACATTCTTCTGAAAAATTGATTATCCGCAGATGTTTCTCGGATAACTCGGCTCGGCGGTATGGTCAGCATGTACGAAGTTAAGGTTAAAATCATCCAACTTCACTCGATAAATCAACACCCAATAAGACCTAAATATCAAACAAAAGATACACATTTTATTATAAAATTATTATGAAATTCCTGATGTAAGTATCGCTATTCGCTACTTGCACAAAACCTATTTTAACTAACTGACAGAACTACACTACAAATTATACTACAGAACTATTTTTGCGGTACATGTCATGATATTAAAATATGCGTATCGCAAATTTTTAACAAGGTGTACATCGCCAAAATAATATTAAAAAAATATACTACATGCTTGGAATGAAGGATAACGGCGTATATCAAGTTCACAAGAACATCTAATAATTTGGAGTGTATAAAATAATATATTATCTATTTGACTTAAGCTCTTGCAGCAGGTCTACTAGCACAGGGGTTCTCATACTTTTGGTGTTGAGGAGCCCTTGAAAAGGTTAACTATTATTCACGGAGCCCGAAAAGAAATGTTAAAATTGTTACTTTCCCATTAATATTCCTAAGTAAAGGTAAAAGTACTCAATAACCTTTTTTAATAGGGTTAATACAAGTAATAGAAAAATCTAAATTCCAAAGATGAATTATGTATACTAAAGCTGTAAATTTGACACTTGACAAACATCACAAAGACGACGATAATTGCTTTTTTGTTCTCGTGGGGAATTATGAGTTCAATGCGAAAACATGTTACCATATTATAGTCAGTGGCGACGAAATGCTAAAAATAATAATTAATAAAGAGGTAAATCCGCAACTCAAATTTCTTGATTGAAAAACGACATCCTGAAATATTAAAACTTAAAATGGAAGATCACACTATAAGTTTGGTTTCGGCAGTCTCACGTCAGATTAAAAACGCTTTTATAGGCATTGGAAATCACAAAATTTGGTGTTATGTTAGGTTTTCTTTGGTTATTCATCGTAGTAACTGTGAAATCGAAACACAGTCAATTGTGCGCGCGATGTACCTTTTTTTCATTCTAAAACTACCCACGGAGCCGCATGCAATAAATTAATTTTAATCGTTCGTATTTTGCCGACACCTTGCCACGATTTTCTAAACGGCGATATTTTGCCCAAAAATAATCTCGAGTGCGAAAGAACAAATCAAGTTTGACAAATCCCAAGATCGCAAAAATACGACCCAATTTATTTATAGTTGGCAGTTTACCACGTATTTCATGTTATTTCAGAATAGTAAATCCTATTATTCCAGTAATCCTAATAGTAATCTCGAATCAAACGTGAGTAACGATGAGCACAATTAAAATATTACGACAAGACACTTTAAATGCTCGCATCGGTCATGGATTGAACATTTCACGTAACAGAAATCTCGTTATCCGTTTTTTTTTTAATCATGAAGAATGTTGCGCGAAAATTTCCGATTCCACCCCCACCCTCTCCTCAGAAGCCTGGCTGCGCTCCAGCTTATAAATAATGTCATTTTTCAATTCCGCCTCTTTGCCATATTTCGAGGCTATATTTTTCGAATATTATCAGAGCTTTTATTGCTTCTTTGAACAGTTACAAAATTAGCCGAGTCAGTATTTTGAAAAGTAATCGAATAGCTCGCGGAGCCTCTGGATTTCTCTCGCGGAGCCCTGGGGCTCCGTACGGAGCACTTTGAGAACCTATGTACTAGCATACCGTTTTTCAATAATTTCATTTGTCTCCTCTTTCGCGTGAATATTCAACCTTAAATTGAGGAAACGTTTCAAAGTTTTGAAAGCGATATTGTGGCAAGACGGGAAATTATATTTCAAGCAACTTTATCTGTCAGAAAAGTAACAGGCGAACATATATTATGAAAGGCATTAATATTGGCGCGAAATATAGTTTATGCTTCGCGCAAAAATACGATTGCTATTTTGGATGGGTGTCATAAATATTGGGTAAAACTATCAATTTTCAAATATTTATCATGTGTGTAAGACCTAAAAAGAGTAAGTAACGATTGTGGGCATTCATCGGGATTGACACTTTCCATAGAAACAACCAAACGATTTGAATCCCATGTCTTTATAGGGTTCCCCCAGAAACATCAAGGCTAATTTTTCACTGTTGGATATCGATAAAATTACAATTAAGTTTTATCAACGAGAACGTAGAAGACATGATGGCGTCGCTAGATCACCTAGTAAATATTTTATATTTTCCGACGCAAAAGAATCGAAATATCCTGCCAATAATAAGTTGATAAGAGCTGCAATACCAGTCGCGGCGGCTGGTTTTTAAATTTTGTACCTTATAATGTACATGCTTCGATGAAATTCATGAGGCCGCACAATGTGCTAGCCATGAGATCATTTACATTCTATAATTTTTGGAGCAACTGTTGCAACAGCTCGTTAAATTAAGAAAAATTTTACCGAGAAAATTCATTTCATCAGTTTCTGGAATGATTAATGTAAAACACAGGCTTTAAACTTTCGGCATGGTGTGAACAGGTATCATAATACCAGTTCAAATGGTACCTGATTAAAACGTATGCACTAGGTTAATGACGTTACACCCTTCGAAGGAAAGCGATATGTGTTTTTTATACGGAACGTTGCTACGTAATTGCGTAACGAAGTAATTAGGGAACGTTGTTGTTTAACTCAAGTTGGCGCAGTGGACATGTCAAGAATTGGAGAACATTGAATGAAATAACTTATACAATTTTACTGGTGCACGATAAATTCTATCTAATGTTTAAAGCTATCTTTAACCTCTGCAAATGTGTCGATGTCATATTAGGTTAAAACAAGAACAAATCGAAGTTTTTGTTAATTAATTCAAAAGCTTTTCAAAAAAAAAATTAACGCTTTTCAATTTTGCCGATTTTTGTATGATAATGGCTACATTTTATCTACATCTCCATAATCATAATTAGTCTCCTAGATTGTCTCTCAAACAATATAAAACTTATCTGCATATAATATAAGGTTCGTGAGATATGAGGTTTCAAAGTTGCATAATTCACACGGGATGATAAGATAACTATCGCAACTTTCACGAAACGCACGATACCAGTATGATTCCACAAGACAAATAGCAAAAGAAAAACGAGAATATCGGTCAGAAACCGAAGACTTATCGATCGAAAGTTAGGGTATCCCCCAAAACAGCGCTTTTACTCCATAGTGACACCTTGTGTCCCATCACTAATTAATTAATTACTCGCTAATTATACGACATAATTTGCCCAAAATCAATAGGCTTCTGCTCCGAGATAAGATGAATGCACATGCAAAATCTGGAGCAGATTCAATCTCGCTTTCGTGAGATATCGCGTGCATCTAACAGACAAACATACAGACAGACAAATACCTATCAACATACTTACCGATTAAAATCGTTAAGTAATAATGAAATTACCCGAATAAAATGCAAAACAGTAAAAAATTTCAAACAAATTGACGAACGAGACCTTCTGACGAAGCTAAAACATACACCTCAGTGCGTTCCCCCGATTCGCTGAACACAAAATGACGTCCGATATGCACCATTGCACTCGGTGTCTTCACTTGGATTATAGTCACGTTGCTACAGATAGTAAACGCTTGACTGATCTTCTGTTCCGACGCATTTCTTGTCGGCGAATGCATGGGAATTAATGGGTGAAGAGACAACCATACTTTGTAAAAAATCTAATGTTTTGAAGCACATATTAGTAATAGAACGTTTGTAACTTCAGCTCAATGATCCAGCCCAATCTTATTCAACCTTTTTTACCTTGGTATACCTTTTACAATTTTTCAGGAACTTTGTATACCTTACAAATACCAATGTTCATTAAATACCTAAATAAACATTAAATTTTAAGCACAGGTTGTACTACAATATCATCATGCAATCTAATAGGCTAGTGTCCGCAAGTTATAAACGTTGTAATTTGACTGCCTTGCCTTAGCGTGAACGGGAATATTGCTCAATGAAAATCAAGCAACATGCACGACAGCCAAAATCACCAAACCAGACACGTGCCCGCATTATCTATATAATTTGTGACGTAACAATGTGCTTGAGTCGGGTATTTGCGTGAATACCATTTTATATTTCATGTGCGCCTTGTTGTCTCCACTTGAATATTTTATAAATTATTATATTACAGTTTAGAATCCCCTACTTGGCTGTATACTGTTCGTATACCCTTTATCAATTGTATACCCAACTTATGGTCCGGTATACACTTGGGTATACTGTATACCTGATTGAAGAGCACTGATTTAGCTGATGAGGATCTTGATAAAAATAGGTGCTCGTAAAAATCGATTGGTTCTTAGAGGATGGATTCCCCTATAATTTCCGTGTATGAAGACTTGCGAAATACTTATCTTAAAGGTGGGTTATCACGCAACATTTTTGTAGCAAATTTGATTCTATATAATTTATTAAGATTTTTGGCGTTTACCGTTTGCATAAAACGGACTTCGTTTACGAGACTCGAATTTTTAAAAGTCGACCCTGCCGAAATCGAACGCAAATTAGTATGTCCCGTTGATGACGTAGTGGTGAGAACTCGTCGGCGAAACTTTGCATTAGGTCAGAAGCAATTATTGCATTCTGTGTACTTATTTTGAACCGTGTGCTAGTTCTATTGAGCGGTGCATTCGGAGGAAGCTTTTGTGATTTAAATCAATATCTTTAAATAATGTTATTGCATTATGAGAAATTACATTAAACTCAACTAATCGAGGTCAAGACGTACTAGAGTTCTGTGCCGGACCTTTTGCTGCAATATATTTTTTAGTGAAAAAGCGCATACCAGGCCATGGTATGGGTGACATGGTAGCAAGGGTTTGTAAAAACAGCCTTCTGACGTGACAATGTAATGCTACGTTGTGTTGTGCAATTGTATTTTACATGTATTACAGTATAAAGTACAATACAGTGCAGTAGTTTCGAATTCTAAAGTTTGTTTCAGATTCAGAAATTTGCCCACAATGTCAATTCAAAAGCGTAAGCAAACCGACTTTACGTTGAAGGAGATCATTGATGCTGCAAAAAAGGAACCGAATCAGTTCAAGCTGGCCAGGGAAATGAGCAAGAAATGGGGCATCGAAATTAAGAGAACCAAAGAGAATGGAATCATCAGCAAGAAGGATGCAATCGAGGCAGCCATCAAAGCTGGAGTTCCATCGAAACGCATGAGGCTGAAGCCGTCTCACCACTCAAAGCTTGATGACGGGGTGCTCATGTGGCTAAAGCAAGCAAGAAGACAGAATCTGCCTGTCGACGGCGATCTGATAAAAGAGAAGGCTTTAAAACTGGCCGAACTGATGCACATTTCAAACTTCATGGCGAGCAACGGTTGACTGGACAATTTTAAAAAGCGCCACGGAATCACGTTCAAGACAGTGCAGGGCGAAGCTGGAGCGGTGGATTCGCAATCCCTTCTTGAGTGGCAACAACAGGTTCTCCAGCCCCTTACTCGGGCAGTTCTCCGCAGACGACGTATTCAACCTGGACGAGACTGAACTCTTCTGGCGTTTGCTTCCAAACAAGACCATGAGTTTCAGGGGGAGAACGGTGCACTGGAGGAAAGAAATCACTTTTCTGGTGGGGGCAAATATGAGCGGCAGTGAGAAGTTTCCTCTTCTGGCGATCGGCAGTTCCCAGAAACCTCGTGCCTTCAAGAACAAAGAGATTCCCGTTAGGTAAAAGGCAAACTCGAAAGCACGGATGATGGCGAAGCTTTCCGAACAGGTGTTGCGTGAGTGGAACAGACGACTTGGCCAACAGGGACGCAAAGTGCTACTCTGTCTTGATAACTTCTCTGGTCATCCAGAGATCAAGCTGGAAAACATTAAACTGGTCTTCTTCCCATCCAACACGGCAGCAAATTCTCAACCAATCAATCAGGGAATCATGGAGAACCTCAAGCGCCCATACAAGAAGATTCTGCTTCGTCACCGACTCGAGGCCATGGACGAGTTCGAGTTCACATTGCTCGACGCTTTGCATAACGTTTGCCGTACTTGGAAGCAGGTCAGCGAGTCGACGATCAGAAACTGCTTCGTGAGAGCCAATTTTATCGAAGAGGAAATCCAATCTGAGCTTTATGATGTTGATCTGCTCGAGATCTGGGAAGCGCTGACTGTCGAGGAAAAGATGCAAGAGAATGAGGAGTTCAAACTGACTGTCTTTCATGAAGCTGATGACGCCTCGAGACTGGTGGGTTTTCTACACTGGATGAGATTGCGGAGGAGATGTTGCGCAGCGATGAGCCGCTTGAAAGCGAAGGTGATAAGATAAATGTTGAAGTTTCGTTCGAGGAAGCCCAGCGGGCATGGAGCACTGTCCGGAAGTTGAAGTAGCAGAGAAGCGGGAAGCCCAGTGTGATGCAAGCATGCGATCGGCTAGACCAGTGGTTCCCAACCTTTTTTTTTGCGACCCCAATTTTCGTAAAATCAATATTTACAGATACTCGCGACCCCGCAACAAGAAAAGCATTAGAAACCATACCTACGAAGTTAATTCGTTCCTAAATCCCTTCGTAGGTAGGGACACATTTTACCTGTAAATGCCCTAATCTGTTCTAACAACCCACAAAACTACTATACTATTTGTATAAATTATATTATGGTTAAAAACCGTAACAAATACATGTTAAAACTAGATTACGGCATAATAAATAGAAAAGGTATATTCATGGAAAGAACAGAGAAATAACGAATAAAAACAACAAACTGCTTGTTTGCTTATCTTTGGCGTTAGTCGACTAGGCTGGGCTAAGAGAAGACCGTGGAGAGCGGGAGTATAGCTGTATTTTTCGTTTTGTGATCGATGACAGTGAATCCGGGACCTCGCATGGCTTGGTTGAGCGAATTCAACGAGGCAGATATCTCCGCTAAATACGTCACGTTTGCTATAAACTTTTCTTGACTGAATTTTTCAGCTAAAGATATTTGTTTCTGTTTCGTTAAAAAAGTGGTTATATCTTGTTGCAGTTCAACAACTCTATTCAGAACTCGATCTCGTGACAACCAGCGCACTTCTGAATGTAATAACAATGAAGAATGCTCGGAGGGAGCCCATTTCCTGGCACAAAGAAAAAAACAGACGTTGATTGAGAGGTCTTGCCTTAATGTAGTTAACGCATTTTAAAACAGCATCTAGTGTTTCATGCAACTCCTTCGACATTTTTTTTGTTGCCAATGCCTGCCTGTGCAGAAAACAGTGGGTCCATTTTATCCCTGGGATTTTGTCTCTAACTAGTTTCACAACTCCAGACTTGATACCAGTTTTTGCCACTGCGCCATCGGTGCAAATTTCCGCACAATTCTCCCACGGGATTGAATGTTGAATGAAGAATCTGTCAAGACATTCAAAAATGTCTTGCCTTTTCGTATGTAAAGGCAGAGCTTTACAAAACAACAGATTTTCCAAGACCTCTCCGTTATAAATATATCTTATAAATACTGACAGTTGAGGGAAACTTGCTACATCGGTAGATTCGTCCTATTGAATGGCATAGTGAGGAGAAGCTTTCGTTTGATCAACGATTTGGTCAAGCACATCACCGGGCATGTCTTCGATTCTTCTTTTAACGGTTTTGTCCGACAAGGCAATAGAATTCAACATTTCGCTCTCCTTTTCTCCTATCATGATGTTTACAACCTTTTTCATTACTGGTAGTAACAGTTTTTCTCCGATTGTATGTGGTTTCTTTTGCCTTGCTATTTCGTAAGAAGCAATATAAGAAGCGTATACAGCGGATTTATTTGCAGTTTTAAATACTTTCATGACTTTTGCTTGTGCTAATAGCACTGTTACGGACTGCTTATAATCAAATTTCATTTTGTAATCAAGTTGTTTACATTATAGTGTCGCAATCGCGTTGCTCAATTTATTTACATGTACCCCTTTGTGATGTCACATCGAGACGTTTCTAGACTTGCCGAAGTCGGCGAGTATCTTTGATTATCGAGACGTGCCGTTTGTAACTGTAATTCCTAGATTATGGTTGTAATGCAGTAGGTTGCGTATGACTTAGTTTAGTTACCGTGACCATTAGATTTTGTTTTTAGTTGTTTAGGGCTATTGCATTCAGACTAGTTATATGTTTATGATTGAATAGGAATTATAGCTCCACTGAATGACCCTTATTGTTATGATTTAAGTTGTTCACTTTTGTAAATTCCGTTAGGGTACTCATTACCCGTTACGGTACTAGTTACCCATTACCCCGGTTCGGACGTCTCGTATTTGTTCTCATAACGTTATCTACATCTGCAAGTTACCTATATGTTTACTGTCATTATTTCTAGATTTGCTGCTCGATGATTAACTTTCGACATTAACATTAAAGTGATGTGGAACCTTTTCAATATAAGTTTCAAAGTATTTCAGATTGTTTGATAGTGTGGAACTGGGGAGGGATTTTGCAAGGTTCAACTAAGATCGTATCAAAGTATTATTGTTTGCACCGAGCAAAAGGTTCGGAGTCTACAGTACGCTAAAGTCAAACGCTAGAACTCTAGTCCAAATATCCAACAAGCACATCCAATTTGCGTTCAAAATATTCAACTGGTTTATTGACGCAACCCGGGTGATTTGATTCGAGGTGACGTAGTAGTTTGTTTTGTTTCATTGATTCTTTGGAAAGAATTTTCTCGCAGACAACACACTTAGGCTCACTATTTACCAGTAAATCCAAGTTTCAAAAACGCTTTATCATAATCTCGTTTTTTTGAAATTCCGGATGTCATTTTAGTGAAGAATTTGTGATAATGATTCAGTTATGTTTTATATTAATTTGAAATGTACCGGTAAGTAACTGCTTTGGAAAATTAGCAATTCTTTACATCCTTATATACGTATGTTTTTGGTTTGGCAAAATCAAGAAATTCTTTCTCCCTGCAGTCAGTTGAACAGGTGATGCAAATCTACCAACAATCCTCCGACTATCTATTCATTGTTATGCAATTTACGACACCGGTACGTTTCAACGTTACGTTACCGGCACACTGATATGTAATAGACAGAGGAACAACGCATCAGCATGATACAATAATTAAGCGTAGAGGACATAATTTAATAGTCACATTTCCAACCCCATGGAACTATCTCTCCCTAAAACTCAATCTATCATGAAATCGAATTCAGCCGAAAACATAGATGGTTTAGCCTGCAAGTGCACGTGTAAAGACTGTTGCCAGATCAGGGTCAAAGACAACAATACTTCGAATTGAACAACACGCATAAAAAAGCTGAAAACATCATTGACGTTCTAATCACTAAATCGCATTCTCTACCTGACCTTTAAAAACATCACTTTACTAATTTCAAATTATTGATGAATATAAGCGAATTAATGTACATTCACAAGAAGTTAGGTGACCCCGGAAAATCTGCTCGCGACACTGTTCGGGGTCTCGACCCACAGGTTGAGAACCACTGGGCTAGACGACGAGGTGCATGAAATCCGCAGAAAGAACATGCGCCAGCTGACGATTCCTTAGAGCAGGGTCGGCCAACCTTTTTAGCCGGAGGGCCACATTTAGTTTACTAATAATTGCGCGGGCCACTTAACATGGTAATTATGTTAATGACAAAAAAGTTAAAAACAAACAAAACCCTCGCATCCAACTTTCTCAATAATAAGAACAATAAAAAACAAAGATACTATAAAGTCAACAAAGGTATTTCTACGCGTAGATATTTGGTGTTAGGTTTGGCACTGTTTTTCGCTAACAAGTTTTCAATATTCGCTGAAATGGACGATGTAGCAATGCGAAGCAAATTTTTTATATGACTGTCAGAAATTAGTGATCTCATTTGCTTGTACATGTAAGTGCTGACAAATAATGGGGTCATTAAAACTGCCATTCTGTCAATCCTCTGAAATTCTTTCTTTAGAGACGTATTTTTTGTAAAATTGAGTAATGGTGGCAAGTCTTTAAACCTCTCCTTTAAATCAGACTGTTAATTGTACGTTATTTAAACCCCAAAGCAATTCAAAGTTGTCAACTCATCAATATTTAGCTTATTGACAAAACATCAAGGATTTTATGCATGTACATACCACGACTAAACACACAGCATTGGCAATTATCATTTATGCCCCCGGCAGGTTTGACCAAATAATATTTGGTTGGTGCTACATTTGAGCGAGAGACCACGTGATAAAATAAAAGAAGATTGTCTGACAGATGAGATAACGTTAAAGAGAATAGTATAAAAAAACAAGTGTGTAAGCGACATGTGGCCCGCGGGTTGGACGACCCTGCCTTAGAGTTTTGTGGATAACAGTAGATAACTTGAGAGAACACATTACAAGCACATACATATACTTTTGCTGTTTCACAGCCTCTTAATCGTTTCGTTCGTAACGTTTATTGTTTCGCTGTACCTCATGTGGTATATTAGCGAGGGTAAAGGGTGACTTGGTAAATATATTTTTCATTGAATTTAGTTGATGACGATCAAAAGTGGTATAGTAGCGAGGGTGCCATAGTATCGAAGTTCGACTGTATACAAATTGAATTGATAGAACTGACATAAAAAAAAAGATCAGGATAATATCACCAGACAGTTAACATACAACAGTGTTTTGTTGCATAATAATGTGAAATGAATATAAAAAAAAACTGAACCATTATTGGGAATCTACGTTTATCTTGTAGTAGACTATCACTCTTTTGGTAAATGTACAAATTGGCAATTTGTATTTGGTTCATACAAAAGTGTGACTGGGTATCATCATGCTTTGACTAAATATTTTATCAAACAGTCGATAAACGAAATAAAGTGGTAAATACTTACTCCAGGATCAGTTCTTCAAAGCCTTCTGAAGGGTGGTCAGTACCGGTAGTCGGTACGATCATTGAATAAAACGCCGTGGCTTGATCCCCTCACATTCTGAACTTCTTATGCATTAGCATTTATGTTTAACAATACAATATTGTTTCAATCTTTATTAAACTACGCGATGAGAAACTAGATTTAAACGCCAAAAACAGAGGTTGAACACCTTACTCGCCAATGGCGGATAGCTAATTTTTGGAATGAGTTCTCACTACTACGTCATCAAAGGCCGTTTCCAAATTTTCCACAAAATGTTCGCGTGATAACCCACCTTTTTCACCCACCTAGGCATGATTACCCTAAATTTTGCATATTATCCCGGCACAAAACGTCATAAAAAAGGGTCGATTAGACTCACGTTACAATACACACTTTCAGTGGCACAGCCAAGATTTTCGAACCGGTCTGGAGATCAGAATTCGGAAATTTACATGAATTGGTCCTGAAGCATTCGCCGAATTACGCCACTCGTAAAAATAGTCGGATCTTTTCAGAATTTCAACATACTGAAGACCGAAAACTTGATACCGCGTGTAGAGTTATTTGAGATTGATTTAATGCAGTGCTTGAATCAGGGATGTCCAATTCGAATGTAATATTCGAATATCGTTTTCTTTTTTCGAGTTTATAAGAGCACATATCCTAGCGCCGCGGTCCACGTTCCGATTAAAAACATTTCACAATTACTTCCTTTTCATCGTAATCGCTAAAGGCAGCCGTGTACGCACGGCAATAAATTAAATCCACCTGAAAAGATTTCAATTAGCGCTGACTTGAATTGTTTATAATACGTCGAGGAGGTTTTTGATTGAAAATGTTTTACGAATAATATATAAACGAAATTATTATCGTATAATTAAATTTAGTCGAGATAGTTTGTGCGGCCTCGACAATAATTCTAAAAGCAAATTATGTCGGGTTAACTCATTTGATGGCGCCCCAGAAGTATGTGCACCAAGATGGCGGACACCGGGACGTAGTATGTGTACCAGGTTAGAGCCACAATTTTATTCCAAATTTCCCTATTTTTGTTCTATTATGAGTTCCAGGACTAGCCAAGTGACTTCCGTAGTACTTGTACCTAGAATTATGACCCAATCTGAACCTGGTACACATACTACGTTCCGGTGTCCGCCAACTCGGGTCATATAGCCTACTTCGGGAGCACCCATTTGATTATGACAATGATCGTGTAATAATATTTGCGGTTTTCTGAATCATCGAAAACGAAATAATAAAAAAAACTCCGACCGCCGCCCTCTCACTCTCCACGGTCTACGTTCGTCGTTTTTATTTGTTATTCCTCTATTCTTTCTATGTGTACATTTTCTATTTATTATGTGGTAATTTAATTCTAACATGTGATTGTTACGGGTTTACCCAGTATCATAATTTATTCAAAAGTTATGTCCGAGTTTTGTGTTGGCTTAGAACGAATTGGGGCATTTATGTGTAAACTGCGTCGTTACTTTCAGAACTTTCTACCTACGAAGGGGATTCCGAAACGAATTAATTTTATAGTTAGAGTTTTTGCTGTATTGACAGCCAGTTGTGATTATTTTTCATGATATATCGTTGTTAGAAAAATTCCAAGATCTACGATAACATCCCAAAGTCTACCCAAATTTATTTTGGTACAATTAATAAATTGCTTCTACGTACTTTATCTTAATCAGGCCATAGTCAGGATTTTCAAAAGCGGTTCAAAATAAATATTGATCGCCCCGAAATTCTTGCAAAACGGCTCCTGTAATTGTAGCGCTAAAAGAACCGACTTTTTACTGACTAATAATTTTTCAGTTGCGCCAGGTATTCACGACCAATACTAGACTATTTAAAATGTCTTGCTTTGTTGAATTAATTGCGGTGCGCCGACTTACGTCAAAATATGAGCATCATTATAAAATATAAAGGCAATACCAAATAATGGAATACTGTCTGAATAAACAGTATTTATCGCTAGTTGTGATTCGTATTTTCGCGATGTTGCGAATTCTACAAATCCGATATGTTCTCACAACACTGACTCCGCTCTGCCACTCCTATTATTTTTTTTATTTTTCAACGCTAGAAGAATCTCTAGGTCTGGGATAAAATATCAAAAAACTACGATTTATTTTAGTACATTAAAAATTGACTGAATATGCATTACATTATTTATCTTATATTTCATAATAACCGCAGAGTAAAAGTTGCATGTGACCCCGACGATAGTTTCATAATGCCTTAAAACAGGGATGTGCAAACTGTGGCTCGATAAGAAAATTTGTACGGGTCGCGGAGAAACGCCAATTTTGAATGGTGTTCCCACGAAACGAGTTTTCAAATAATTTAATTTGGTGGGTGCGAGCAATTTTAATCTTTCTCTCTTTTACAAAGCCTATACTAGGTACCACTGTCATAATACTAAAACAAGCTAGCAAAATCCTGTTACGAGATGCACAATGTTATAAAAACGCGTGCCTCACTGAATTCGATTAAAATTAAAAGCATGTGAGCACACATACATGAAATTTATTTTTTTATCGCATCATCGTCTTCTCACTGAATCCCGCTAGCAACACGTTGTATAAACCCGCGGGAAATAAACGTGCCAGATAATTTTTTGCCGCGTCTCACAGGGCTGCAATGTTTTAAACAAAACGTTAAAAAATTAAACAAATATCACCACACGCGTTTTAAAGGTTTTCGATCTTTCGTATGTAGAAAATATTATGTTAGCCGAAGCAATATTACGAGAAGAATTTTCGTAAATTGATATTTTGTATACAGAGCCTTTCATTGGTAGAGTTTCTAGGTGCGGCCCACGGCTTTATCCATGAACTTGTATATGGCCTCCTGTCAATGAAGGTTGCACATCCCTACTCTAATAGATATATATCGCAGGCATAGTGAAGGAGAATAAATAACGACGTGAAGGTGCTCGGTGTCCAACGTTACGGATCACACTGAATTAGATCGGCTAATATAACAAAATTCAAACGCACACCATTCAGACATTTCCACAATCCTCAAAAATTGACCAGAAACCACCCTCTGGGTCGCATTTCCCACTTTGGATTTAATATACGATGTCACCTACATGGTCGCACTTGTGGCCAAATATAAATTTGTCCGAATACATCATATAATTTCTATTTCAACAGTGTATATGAATACGACCGTATAAAAATATTTCCATTGAATTTCCCGGTATAATACACCATTTTACGAGATTTCAGGCTTTAATTTCACGAGACTCCGCCATAAGATAAGCATTGTTTAAGCGCCCCAGAATATGATTTTACAGAAGGTCACTCAAGCGTGGCACGTCTGTGGCGACAACAATGAGTTTTCTATTCATTGTTAAGTCATCAATGGTCATACCGGAGACAATGCATAACAACAAGACGTCAAGCTGCCTTTGTTTATTTACCATGATTTAACGTGAATCTGTTGGCCACGGTCTGACATCTAGTGGGAGTTTACTACTTACCGTCGTCTGCCCAACTTTTTTTGCAGCGGAACGTTGGTAGAGTTGCGGTTTGAGCTATAAATTCTTGAAAAATCTCCGTAATAATAAAAAACAAGAATGCGGGAAGTGGTGGAGAAAAGCCTTAATGTCAGAATATACCGGAAGATAACAACCACGCGAATCGCAGCTGTTCAAAATATCATCCACGAAAGCTTTAAATGGTGATGCAGTGCACCGGTACTACCGGACCTATGCAAGAAACATATTTTGATCAAATTAGCAAAACAACTAATGCGATCAATTTGTTCTCATCATTCGAATTTATTGGAATTTGACTCAAAAATAAGAATTTTTGTGTCTAAATTAATTTAGTTACCGTTATTTTTATATCATATACCGTAGGCTAGTTTGTTCATTCGGTATCCAGTTGCACCAGGACATTAGATTAACGCCATACGGTATGTTACAATGTTAACGCAGCTGGTTAACAAACAAGTAATATAGTTGGTTCGCGGAAATTCAGTTTCAGCGAATCAAAATAATAACTGTTCAACGCGCTGCTTTAAAAAATTGTAGTTGTATTCTTTCTGCGGTCTGAATGAACGATACATAGCTACCAAAAATAGCGAAATGTAAGTACATGGTCAAACGCTTCAAGATATAATAATTGACTGTCGATGCATGTGTATTGTACTGATAAAATGTTTTATAATTTATTCCAATGAAAAAATACAGTTTTTAGTAAAAAAAACGAAAAATATTGATTTTTGCTAGTGCAAATTTTGATAAGAATGAAAACATCAATGCAAGCAGGTATTGCCTTTTCTCTAATTTTTGTTTACAGAGACTGCTGCCGAGAGTTGTTTTTGAATATGTCAAAAAAGAATGCACTCTATGTTGTGTTAGTGTGCTGTCTTTGTGATGGACCTTTCCCCGACCTTTGACCCTCGAAAAATTCTTCCTGTACTTTACCATTGCAAAATTTTCAGGGCTATTTTAAGAGTGCTTTTGCGAGTTGGCGCCTGTAAAATGGGGTATGTGTTTCAAACCATCATTATGATTCATCGCATACAACAAACTGTTTTTTAAAAGTACCGGTAAAGAATTTCAGGCTAGTCTATCACAGCTATTTCTACAATAATTTTTATTACTGCAATTTAATTAAAACTCCTAGGAAGACAGCGTGATCATTGAATTATCTGATTTTTTAACACAACTGAAAACTAACGAAAGATTTCAAAAACGCGAAAACAAGGTAATGTTTACAACCACGCTTGAAAATCTGTCTGAGTGGGAAAAGTGTCTGAGCGGATGCGAAAAGGGGGCATTGTTACGTCACTCTTCGCATCTTGCTGATTGGCCAATGTCACGAAATAAACAAGGAAGTCGATGCTCGGGGAAAGGTCCATTGAGGTATCGCTTTTGATGCCTATTTTTTGTGCATGCCTCCACATTTATACAGCGGTTACCAACCAAGGACCACAGATTAATTGGAGGGAGCCACCAGTAGGTTATGTCACAGTATGTCTTCCCTTTGTGTTGAGCATGTAGTGTTTGAACATGGGATTTGGAATCTCCCAATGAAAATAACAATATAAATACCACTGGAACGATGAACAAGACCATGGGAAGGGAATAATATTTTATTACTGGCATTGCACAAATTGATAGACCTTAAGATTTTTTTTTTCTAAAACATTCCAATACACAGCTCAGACACCGAAAAAATACAAGATTTGAAATTTTCTTTCAAAATATCACAATTCACCTAACTTTATACTGAAAAACATTTGGTGTTTCTAACCAACTTCTGTTGTAGATACAGTATTTGGAGCTAAGTTAGGCCGGCCGCACACAACATCAATATTTTTCTGCAAAAAATATTTTCTACGCAATATTTCTCACGAAAATATTTCTTGGCGCAATATCAAGAAAAAATATTTCTTCGCTAGCGCACACTGAGTGTTCTTGTTTGTTCAATAATTATCCGCGCGCCGCGCCACTTCGTTATGTCAGGCAAAATTCAGGTCTTGCATTTACAAGGTATTGACAAGCGACTCTACTTATATGGAAATATGTATGAAGTGTGTTTCCAAAATGAAGTAATGATACCGGTACGGTACCCCCACGAGATATATGCAGTCTCTGCGTACGGCGCGCCTGTTCACAGTACCGCACAGAATGCCGGTAAGTGCATGTAGCCTACAACCGTACCGGTCTGTCGGTACGTACCTGTAGTAATAGATACCGTACGGTAACGGAGAGAAGGTTGCAAGGTTACTTTAGGGATCTGCTGTTTTCATTCAAATTAACTGATGCGTTACTGGGTAACGGTATCTGAGATATGCTTATACGAACTTTAGAAAGTCAGCAATTTCCACATTAAGCCAAGAATAATTTCGAAATTGCACTGTACCGTACCGGTACCTTACCCTACTGTGTTTTCTGGTCAGACTCATGTACATACTTGTAGGTAGCGGCACCAGAAATTTAGACAAGTGTCTGTGCATTATACACTTCTAACTGTTTTCTCTTTTCAAATATATGTAGGCTACAGGAGATTGTAATATTTATATAGGCCTATGTGTCACTGTCAGTATGGATGATGACGAAGAAGATATCAATGTCATTTTATTATTTTGGCTTTCAAAGAAAAAGGAAAGTCAAAGGAATCACCGTATCTGGACTCATCCGATTAACAAAAAGCGAAGTGTTTACGGTTCTTATCACCACGTACCATCTTTATGACCTCATTGGAACATTTACTCGATGAACATGCACCTATGGTACCGGGTTCTCGCAAAAAAACAAAAATTCTATCCAAACCCTGGATTACGAATGGTATCCAAACATCCATTAGATTAAAAAGTAAAATGCATAAAAAATATTATTTGCATGGCAGTGAAAGCCAACGCGCACATTACAAAAAATACCACAACATCTTAGTTCACCTACTAAGAAAATCAAAACAAGCTTATTATTTGTCAAAAATGAAAAGCAATAGAGGAGATGTAAAACAAACATGGCAGACAATAAAGGAGATTGTGAACATTAAATCGAGGAACAACTCCTCAATATCAGAACTAAAACTTCAAAATGGACTCAAAACTAATGATAGCCTAACCATTGCATCCGAACTTAATAAATTCTTCTCAAATATTGGAAAAAATTTAATAGCAGATGTTCCCACAACAAATGAACATTTCTCGAGCTTTCTAAAAGCTCCCGTTAAGGAGTCAATTTATATGCGACCAACAAATGTGACCGAAGTCTTCAAACGGGAAAGGCCACAGGCCCATATAACATCTCTACATTTCTCCTTAAGAAGATTGCTGAAATAATCTCACCCATCATAGTAAATTTCTTCAACACGTCTATAAGAATAGGCATATTTCCATCTGCGCTGAAACTTGCCAGAGTCATACCATTATACAAATCAGGTGATAAAACTAACCCATCTAATTATCGACCAATCTCCATCTTATCATGTCTGGCAATTGTCTTTGAGAAACTTCTGTATTGCAGATTAAGTGATTTTTATGATGAGAACAAACTAATAAATAAATGCCAATTTGGTTTTCAAAAAAATCACTCAACAAGCCTTTCATAGAATATATCTATGATAAATTCGAGAAGGGAGAGCATGTCTGCTGTGCCTTTTTAGACCTAAAAAAAGCCTTTGATACCGTTAGTCATAGCATACTCCTTCGCAAACTTAATCACTACGGAATTCGAGGTTGCGCGCATGCTCTCATCAAAGATTATCTGCAGGGCAGACTCCAATTTGTCGAAGTTGACTCTCACCGTTCCCAAGTTCTTCCAATCGAAGCTGGTGTAATCCAAGGGTCTTGCCTTGGCCCACTATTATTCGTTCTTTTTATAAACGACATCTCTCATTGCTCTGATTTGATGACCAAATTATTTGCAGATGACACCGGTCTTCTCTGTAGTTCCAAATCTTCACTGAATCTCCAAAATCATGTCAACCTAGAAATGGTAAAAATTTATAATTGGATGCTAAGTAACAAGCTCACCATCAATATACAAAAGTCTAAAGTAGTCCACATTAAGCTAAATCACAACCGCGACAAAACTCCTCTAGAAATCAAAATCAATGGAATCGAGCTCGAGTCTGTGCCTTCGTATAAATATCTGGGGTTAAACATAGACAATCGTCTACAGTGGGATGTGCACATCAATGAAGTGCGAAAAAAACTTTCACGTTCAGTAGGCATCTTGAGCAAACTCCAACATTACACGGACAGAAATACACTGAAGATAGTTTATTATTCTCTCTTTCAAACATATATCCAATATGCAGTTGTTGCATGGGGATCAGCCTCGAAGTCAAAACTAAATCCTATTAAAGTTTTACAGGACAGGGCCGTTAAAATTCTCTATAGGCCTACTGCTCATATTAACATGAATATTATGTATCATGATTATGAAACTGGTGTCCTGATTCTGAAGTATACCGATATTTATCATCTAGAAATTTGTAAGTTGATGCACCAATTCCACAATTGTTGCCTGCCACAGGCATTTAATAACTATTTTGTCAAGCAAAGCAATGTTCACAATTATAACACTAGATCAGCATCTACATCATCACTCCATGTACCTCGCCAGACTTACACTAAAACTCAAAATTCACTCAAATATAAGGGTGTTATTATGTGGAATGCTCTCCGTGCTGATTTACGAAGCATGTCATACCAACTTTTCAAATCAAATATGAAAAAGAATTTCGTGTCGACTTACTTCGAATGCTTGTAACAACCCGACCAAGATCTTTATTGTGGCTGCTTTTATGACACCACCTGAAAAAAAATATAATGTGAAAGGTTATTGAATCACTGCAATGACCTAGTAATTACTGTATACTTGCAATAGTTAATATATTATGTCTTCATTACTTTACAGCAACTATCTTTCTCAATTTATAACTCTTGTATCTTTATATGACAAACGTTCATTACTGTATTTACTTTAATGTAGTGAATGAGTTCATATCTGATTTCTGTAATTGAATCAATGCCCTGAGCAATGACACATGTTATTCATATGTTAAAAAGCAAACAAAACATGTCCTATTAACATGATTTTTTTGTCGACTTACTTCCAATTGTTTGAAACAATCTGTCTCTTAGGTTGTTGTATTACTGTTTTCATACCCTCACCTAAAACAGAGTAAATAATGTTATTGAACTATTCCTAATGACCAAGTACTGTAAATATGGCTTAGCTGTGATAATTGACGTAATTATTGCATTACTAATTTTCTCATTACGCTGTCCTTATATGTTCAAACTGTCGTCCAGTGCAAATCATTCTTTTATTGGACCACGTCTGCATTGATATACAGTATATCACTGCAGCACTGAGTACCGTTACCGGTACCTACCACGTTACCGTATCTCGTTTAATTTAATTTTAGCGTCACAGATATTCCGTCTTCCTATTTAATGCTACAAGATTTTATTACCTGTTTTCTTTGCTTTCAATATCCACCGCGTCTAATTGAATGCCACTGTTACGCCTTCAGAATCTGACGTTTATTGCCGACTGTTAGACAATGCGCATCACAATAGTATTGTTGTGACCCAGTCCATTAATGCCATCTCCATGGTTACCAAGTTAGTGGTGTTCAGAGTCGTGTTTTGTTGAAGTGAGCGACTGTTGATTATAGTAGATTATCGAGATATTGTATGCATTTTATTTTCCAATTTACTTACACTTGATTCGACTTTTTCTTCTTTATAATATAGTGTCCAGAGTTATTTTATAGGTGCCGCTGCTCGATAACCACCACTGATTTCCCGCGTCCTTTTCATCCTGAAATATGGCCTATTTATAATTCATTGCCATTTGCATGTTTGCGCCTATTTAAACTATGGTTATATAAAAAACTACTTATTACTGAGTGTTCGCAATCAGGCTATCTCTAGCCAATGTATACAACACGTATCAGCATTTCAGACCTTTATCTACCCGATTAATCAGGGAATACCCTACGAGTTATCCGGTAGGATGGGATTTTCAAACCTGTACCGGTACATTTTATTCTTAAAACATAACTTCCGAGTTTCCAAATTAAATTAGATGACGAATCTTGGGTGTCGCTGCTCGATAACCAAATTTGGTTCCCCGCGGCTTCCTTTCCCCAGTAAAAATATGTGTTAAATTTTGTTTATCTTTTGATTTTGTATGTTATTTTTTTGCTGGTTGAAAAAAATAAAATTGACTATGACTATTCCATGAATTGAGCAATGATCGTCTGCGGTTCCGCAGAACGCAGTATTCAAGAATGTCTATAGACTGCTTCAACATACTGGTTTCAAAAATAACTCCATTCGTGAAAAAACGACGAGACACAAACTCCAGGAAATATATCAGAGTTGAAGAAAGATTGGTTGTCACTTTAAAGTGGTTGTCTAGACATTGTTGTTTGATGCGGTCTAGTCTTATAAGCTTCTAAACCTATTTTCATAGATTATGATCTCATGGGTTTGGCGGTATAGGCTGGTAACCAGACGAGAAATCGTGGTTCGCCATATGATTAAGCCGTATTATCGGATAAATATGTAAATCCTATTCTATCCATGTTGAAAATCATTTTTTGTTTCCTATATTATTGCTGATACATTTTGGCAAGGAATAAGCTGGCAGGCATTTTCTAATGAAAAGTATTTTACCCACTTTTTGACTGGATTGCATCCAAGCTTGTACATATAAAATAAATTTCTCATTTTTATTTCAGGTACCTTGCCACTGGATTGAGTTTTAGGCAAATGACCTTCGATTTCAGAATGGGAGAGACGACCATTGGAAAGATTGTTGAGGAAATATGCGAGGCTATTTTCAAAAGTCTCAAAAGCGAATACATGCCCACACCAAAACAGAATGACTGGCTTGAAATTGCCAATAATTTTCACAAATTGTGGAATGTGCCTAATACATTAGGTGCAATAGATGGAAAACATATAAGAGTGAGAAAGCCTCATGGGAGTGGATCATCATTTTTTAATTATAAAGGTTATCATTCGTTGGTTCTCATGGCTTGCGCCGATGCCGAAGGGATCTTCACTACTATCGATGTTGGTGATTATGGAAGAAACAGTGATGTGAGGAGTATTCAAACAATCCAGTTTGGGAAAAGCATTGTATACTGGCCAACTCTCACTCCCATCTGATTCTCCATTGCCATCATCTGAAACTGAACAAACTTTTCCCTACTTTTCATTGCGGATTAGGCATTTCAGTTATCCAGAAGGATAATGAAACCTTATCCACAACGAGGGCTTACTTCTGACAAAAGAATATATAATTATCGCATGTCACGTGGGCGGCGCATTATTGAATGTGCATTTGGAATGATGTCCGCAAAGTGGGGAGTATTGAATACTGCTATGAAGTGCATAGACATGAACAAAGCTGTGTCAATTGTTTGTGCAACATGTATACTGCACAACTTTGTCAGAATTTTAGAAGGAAAGCCAATGGAAAAGTTTGTTGAATTCATTTCCAAAAAAAGTTCAGATATTCCCTCTCAACAATTGCTAGGTAGTATGCCAGAAAATGGAAATCGCCCAGCAAATGAAGCAATAAGAATACGCGACAGCATTTGTGAATATTTTATGGGAGTTGGCAGTGTTCCGTGGCAGACACAATCTGCTTTGGGGCATATGGGAGACCAAAACTAAGCTAGAACTACCATAGGTACACTTCTGACACCAACAAACTGATCAAAATGCTTCTTTGCAGTCGAACGCTATAATACTGAGGCTGGCTGATATCAATGTGTTAATGCATACCAACATTATACTCTGAGATGACCAAACTCAAATAATTTACCAATTCCCAATACATTTGCAGGAAAATATCTTCTATGGGGTCACGCTGAACAGAACAAGTGTATATACGTTGGACTGATTTTATATTTAGGAGGCTGGGGTAAAGACTGCTTTGAATGGTTTTTACAACTGGCAGAACATGAGCTTGCATCCGTCCAAACAAACTTGGTTTAATTTGTTCAATTTTACAAAAGCGTCAGAAACCACTACCTATATGCATTTACTTCGACAAAATAAATGAAAACAGTATCTCTCATTTTGATGTTTATTTATATTGATAGTTTTTACCAAAAGCCAGATTGAAATAAAAATAGTTTGTAATCCAGCAATGTTAATTTGGCATGATCTAATCACAGTCAACCTGCAGTATAGTTATACAATCATTGTCGCTATCTTCCACATTTTCTGTAATTAACTCTAAGATCCTCTTTTTAAATTTCAACTTTCTCTTTTTATCAAAGCTCTTCATATCTGGCAAAATAGACATCAGAAAATTAAAATCGGGGTCATTCCTTTCCAATCCTCTCTCCTCTCTTGCTTTTAGGTAACTTATTATTGCTTTATCAATATTTGATGCTTTGCTCTCAAGCTGAACCCTTTTGACCAGCCTTCTTTTCTCTCTAGCATCACCCTCTTGTACAATATCACTTGCACTCAATGAACTTCCTTCAAAGCTTTGGTCTGACGATTCATTCTCTGCGGTTTCATAATCAGGACATTCAATAACTTCTAAATCTAAATTCTCTCTCTGTGCCCTCGATTTTAAATGAGGCATAACAAATCCAATATATTCATGCAAGTAATAGGATTTCTTTGCTGTCGTGCCTGATCCTGACGGTGGTTGGTCACGCAGATTTTTCCTCAGAGCTGTCCTGAGCTTCTTCCATGTCTCCTTGCAGTTATCCACTGAAATAATTATCATCTAATAATAAATTGAAAACTTTTGATAAGCCAATGACAAGAAAAATAAAATAAATTTTATCCTCAACTCAAGGTGGTATGGTATTGATAGAGTTGTATGCTAAGGGGTATTTGATATGGATTTGCAGTTGGACACAGACCGAGAAAACGTCGACGTTTGAAGAAATTTGACTAAGTGGAAAAGAACTATTTACATACATTTTTAGGAGAAAAACAAACAGGTGCGTAGATAGTTTGTCAACAAATGGGTTGAGAACTGACAGCTAGTCAAATGGACGTGAAAACTTAGGAAAGCCTGGTAGGATATGCCACATCTTTGTACAGAGAATATATTTTACTGATGTCTTGTATACTATGTGCAATACTAACCGGTTTCATTCACTTCTGCTACTGTTTTCCAAATTAACATCTGCACATTTCTGTCACTGTATGCCGGGTTACACACATCGTAAAGCTCAGAGTGTTGCTCAATAGCTTGCAACAGAAGGATGTTTTTATTTGCATCATGTGACCGTTTCATTTTAAGATAACAGATATGATTCACTGAAAATTATAACCATCAATTCAATTCGTATACCAGAAACTTATACATTCTAAATTATATATACTGAACTGTACGTATAGAAGCTAATAAGAAAAATTTTTAGGGGCGAATTTTTGGCTTATTAATAAACTAATAATGTCACAACAACCAAACACTGTGTGTAACTTTTTATGTGTCATAATCCGGCTGTATTTGAATTTCAGTACGGTACCGGTATGTCAGTATGTGCGACACCGGTACCAAAACACTGAAACATTGTTTGGACTTTCAGAATCAGTTGTTCCCCAAAATACCGTATACTGATAAACATGCACCGGTAGCTACCGGTATGTTTTCATCATCTTGTCACCCAACAATTAGAATATGATTTACATATTTATACCGAGGAAGCGAAAATTAAAATGAAATACGGTACTGGTTCCCGGGATAGAAACCATCTAGCCTCAGTTTATGTACCGGTACCGTATTTTCCACTATGTCCAACTGCCCTGATTGCTATTACCGGTCTAACTTCACCATGCGAACCACAAAGCAATGTCACAAAACTAAATAACTGTTTATTCTAAACCTACTCTTCACAACCGTCAACAAGATAACGCAAACAGCTGAAAACGCAGCTATGGCGAGTTTCCCCGCAAGGCAATTATCGCGCGCAAGCAATAAAAATAGAACATGATCTGTTGCTCGAAAATAATAGAACAGCAATAAATTCACTCAAAATATTGCCTAAATTCACGAAACAATAAAGTCTCACGTGTGTGCGGGTTTTCAATAAACAAAGGGAGTTCTGAAAAATATATTGCGTCGCAATAAAAATATTGTCGCTGTGTGCGGCCGGCCTTAGACTTGGACCAACTTCGAAATTTTTTGTTTTGTTCAGCAGGTATCCTCATTGGTGATCAAGCTCCCATCAATGTAATGAGTTAGCTACGGTTTCAGGGAACAGCCAATTTCACGCCAATGTTGTGCGATCGATAGTGTCCTGTTTGACGTGAAATAAACACCTGCATTGAGATAATATTCTCATATGTGAGAAACACTTCCATAGCACAGGGATTTGCAAAATGTGAGCCATTTATGTTTTCTTGTTTTTCTGTAACTTTTCTTGCCTTCCTTTTTCGCTACCTCAAAGAATAATCGAATTCCAAGCCACTTCTTTGTCAATTGTAATCAATGACAATCAAATGTATCTTAATTTCATTATAATTCTGCCACTTGTTCATTTGGTTTTGCAGCATCAGATTCGACCAGGATCTCTTCCAACCCTAAAGGTGCGTTTACACTGGACGCGTCGCGGCGCGGCTTTTGGTCGTGCGGGGCAGGTGTTTACATAGCGCGCGTCATTTTTCCACCACTCAAGGGCGCCAGAGGCGGTTGCTTAGGAACATTGACGCGGGAAATTCAGCTAGAAACTTCGTCTGCTTCCTACTCCGCTACAAAATTTACAAATATGCCACTTTCAAAAAAGAAAAGATTGGCAATCGCCCTTTATTTGGCAAATATTACAGAGCGAAAGCAAAGAGAACATTGGGTTCATCCTATTTTAAAAAGGAGGAAAGAGCTTGGTAAGTTCAAATCATTGCCCTGTGAAACTGCGTGGTCTTGCCTCAAAATACTAATATAAAATTAAGTAATCATAGGCTATCTTATCCTGTTTTCTTCATCTACCTGTGTATTGAACAGACGGTAGAGCTTGAAGTTGAATAAAAATTTATCTTTCATTTGATAATACTTTCTACGCAGGTGAATACCATAGACTTGTCCAAGAAATGCGACTTGAGAGAACGGTTGCATTTCGAAACCAATACCGCCTGGACCCTGATATGTTTGATGACCTGAGGAGTCTAGTGGCTCCTTACATCACTAAAACCACGACTAATTTCCGAGAACCTATATCTCCTGAAAAGAGGCTTGGAATAACATTGAGGTAAGCAATGTACCATTTGAAACTGTATATTCAAATCATGTAACAAAATGTATGTGGAAGAAAATATTCAAATTATAACACATCCACATAGTACTATTAAAAAAAAACACAACATCAAATAAAACTGCACATATATCATATTTCAGATTTTTAGCAACAGGGGATTCTTATACCACAATAGCAGATTCATATGGGACATCGAAATCAACAGTTTCAGGAATAGTCACAGAAACTTGTGGGGCAATTTGGAAATCACTCAAAAAAGAATATTTAAATCCACCAACAGTTACAAAATGGAAGCAAATCGCTGAAGAGTATGAGAAAAAGTGGAATTTCCCACATTGCATAGGGAGCATAGATGGGAAACATATACAAATTCAAGCACCGATGAATTTAGGGTCCTTTTATTATAGTTACAAGCACACCTTCAGCATTGTGCTAATGTCCCTTGTTGGCGCCAATTACAATTTTGTTTTTGTAGATGTGGGAGCTTACGGAAAGCAGAGTGATGGAAGTGTTTTCTCCCACTCTGCTCTCGGTCAGCTCCTAAATGAAGGGGCCCTGAATTTGCCGGATGAAACAACACTTACTAACAGCTCAAAAAAAGGTCCCTATGTGATAGTGGGGGATGAAGCTTTCCCATTCCAAAATCACCTGATGAGACCATTCCCAGGGCGAAATTTGCCAATTGATGAAAAAGTTTTCAACTACAGGCTATCCAGGGCAAGGCGAGTAGTAGAAAATGCATTCGGTATAATGAGTGCGAAGTGGAGAGTTTTTAGGAGGCCCATGGGTGTGTCGCCACAAAAGGCAGAGTTGGTTGTGAAGGCAGCATGTTGTTTGCATAATTATGTAATTAGCCATACACTGATAGACGCAGGTGAAGTGGATAGGGAAGACCCGGAGGGAAACATAACAAGAGGAAGTTGGCAAGTACATGAGGATAATAGTTTTTTGCCCCTGCAAAGGCAAGGTCGCAGAAATAGTGTAGCGGCGGCGGCTGTTCGTGACAGCCTTAAAAATTATTTCATGGTTGATGGAGCTTGCCCCTGGCAATTTCAAAGAGTCAGAAGGACATGAAAAGTTACTTTTATGGTTGCCATGGAAAAAACATATTACTGAATGAGAGATTTTACATTTGACCCGCAACACTAAAATATTTTAAGCTGTAATCAATTTAGAAAATAATCCAAATATTTCATCAAAGAATATTTCAACTTAATTGAAAAAAGAATTTGTGCTTAATGAAAGAAAATGAGCGGAGCAGAAAGTTGAAAATCATGCAAATACTCCACAGTGGTGTAATAAGAAATAGCCAGAATGAAAAAGCATACTGCCTGAATAAATAATAAAATTGTTGAGGTAAACTAACAATGAAAAACATTAAATTTTATTGAAAATTGAGTTCTTGTTTAGAGAAGGTTGCTCAAGTTTGTATGGAGTCAATTCAATTTAGTAATGTACAGTAATTAAGATAAAAAAAAGTTTGAATTTATTTTCTAATTTTCAAGTGGGAAGTTGAACTTGAATCATTTCTCAAATTCAGCCTCCTGGAGTAATTGTATGATTTTCATCTTTGTTAATGACGCATGCTCAGGAGACAGTCTTTTCAGCTGTGGTAGAAGTGAAAGAAGGAAGAGTTTGTCTGGGTCATCTAAAAATAAAAATACATAATATCAATATTCCATACCATTACGTGTTTATCTATATGAGCATGCTATGCATACGCTCCTTTAATTCTACAACATACTAAATTATTTTTCGATCACACCATATCATGTGTGACCGTAGATAAAACATGAAAAAAAAACGATGTTTGAAATGTAAATGAAAAAATAAATAAATTGAAAAAATAAAAAGTATCAATATTCCATACCATTACGTGTTTATTGGACACGTTTAGTGGACATAACGATCGTTTCAATATTATGTTGTTGTTCTTTGACACGTTTTTAAAAAGTCGCTTTTCTCTTCGAATACTGGACCAATTGCTTTGAAATTTTCAGTGGTTAAAGATTAATTTTTTCGCTAGAAGGCTATTACTTTTATTTATTTCAAAATTTTGCGTGAATTCTATGAAATTTGATATTTCGTCTAAAATTTTGCTGTATTATTTTTTATCCATGGGAACACGGATTTTAGTCAGTGTCATGACTGGCTGTACGTTTTGATTCTGCAAAATTCTTGCTACTGGAAATTCAGAAGTTTTTTGAGGGTACCGGTAGCGTCAAAGGTACCGGTAAGGACTGATTCGCTCTGGTCTAACGTGTCCATATATTTGTGCGTAGCTCTCTTGTCTATATGAGCATGCTATGCATACGCTCCTTTAATTCTACAACATACTAAATTAATTTTGATCACACCATACATGTGTGACCGTATAAAAAACATGAAACAAAAACGATGTTTAAATTGTTAAAAAAATTACCATCCTTCTCCTCAAGAGTTTTCAAAATCCGCATGTTCACTTTTTCCTTTCTTTTTTTGGTGTCGGTGCGACAGAAGATGACCCAGACACTTCTTCCCCTTCTACCACAGCTGATAAAGTGACGAGATCTAAATTTGAGGACGTTATGAAATAGAATAGGGCCTGAAATAACTTCAAACTAATAAAGAATTTAACTTATACTAAACTGAACAGATCATTTCAAAACATGTGATAGATATATCATTGAAATAGGCACATACTTTTCATCATAGTAACATATCACAGCTTAATAATTACTCTTGTGCCGACTTTATGCAAAATAACTTACTATCGATGCTGCACGAGGGAATCTAAAAAACTCATTTGTTCGAATAGACTCCATTTATTGGTGGAAAAGCCTCCGGGTGCTCCAGATCTCATGCTGCTTTCATTCTTATTTTTAATCTTCACAAATCTGTCCCTCAAAGCTTTCCATTTCTCTCTTGCCTGCTATCCTAAATAGCATTGTCAGATTGTGGTGTTAGTTAAGCAAAACAAGCTTTTGTACTTTCAAATATTTTAGGCAACGTGATTTTGCCATCAAGATAAATCTAGTAATCCCGTAATAAAAGTAACTTACCAGTAACATGGAGCAACGCTCGAATCTCCTCCCGATTGGTTGTTTTAATATTTACATCTCGATAATCATGACGACTCATGTCATACAGACATGGTCTACATTGCACCTCATATTTAAGTAGCTCTTCAAAAGACATGACTGCGAAACAAAGTTTGTAATGAATTCAAAATACAATTGTTGTTAGAACTCATATAGCAAATAGTAAAGACTTCAATCTTTCACTAGTACTGTACTTGCAATCAATTTTATTCTGGCCTAGATAACGGTACCTAATTTGATATTACAGTTATAAAATGCAGTACCTTCAGACCTTAGCGGAAGGTAAAACCACTTTCTACGGGAAGCAGCCGACACCGCCGCAAAAAAGCACGTGGAATTCGAAGGTCAGTCGCGCCGAAACACGCTCACCGAGAGAATCAGCAGCGGCGCGTCGTCGTTAGGTGCCGCGCTTACATTGTGAATGGCGTCACTAGAAACAATGGAGAGCGATTTCGAGCGCACGTCGCAACGCATCCAGTGTAAACGCACCTTAAATTTATGTGTAAAAGATTTACCCATAAAAAGTAATGACAAAAAATCTTTGGAAGTTGGAATATACTGCACAATTTCTGTACAATATATCTAATTGAACAATCCTCAATTATATCATAAAACTATGCTATATAGTATATTCTTGTGCCTTTTTTTATTTGTGCTGTTCTATCATCTGCCAGCAATTCACTGATTATAACACTCATATATTCGCTGCCTTCATTTTTTAGTAAAATAAAATCAATGTTGAGTTGCTGACACAGAAACATGTGGTTTTTATGGAATACAAGTATTGCAAATTGTCTTACATTGTGCTTTTCCTGGAGTTGTGTTCCCAACTGTTTTGAAAATATGATGAAGTTCCATGTTATTCCTAAAATCGAAGTGATAATGAATACATTAACCATGAATTGCATGCAGGTGGCTTTTTGAATATTTAAACACTTCAAATTTGATAATAAAGTAAAATAATGGGTTGTTATTCATGTAATGGCAGGCAATGTTGGTATCAAACATTCGTCCATGACTTTACCCATGCACCATCCCAACAACTGATATCTATTTGAAAACAATTATTAATTTTGTTTTGAAAGTAATTATCAGTGGTATAGACATTTAAAGCATCGGAATAAAAAAAAATACATTCATGAAATGAAAATAAACAATTTGAGTAAAACATGTCCAAATTCTGGTACAGTTTGCAAACTAAACAATCGAGCATAAGTAGCGGTATTTATCGGATTACTATATTATACAGGATCTGAAATTTGATTTTCTAATCCAGGTTATCCAGGGGATTATTTTACGAGACCATCGTTTGTTTCAACCTATCCTTTCGAATCAACATTTTTCACATAAACTCAGGATAGGAGGAGATTTACATATTTATCCCGGGGGAGCCGATAGGACGGCTTAACCATATGTCAAACCACGGCTTCTCGCCGGTCACCATTCGATGTCGGGTATGGGATTAGTTAGTTATTTGTTTCCGGAAGCATGAACTTGATGGCGAAGGAAGCCTCAACCGACCAGCGGTTACTTTACGTGAACCACCCTACGACGGCGAGGAGTCCAGCAATCCTTTCGTACATAACTATCCCCGCATGGGATTCTAACCTGCGAACCAAACGTTTAACACGATGGGCCATAGCGCCACGACTCACTCCGCCAGGAACAAACATGGAACACGCCTCACTGATGAAAATCTGCGAGACTCGCTCAGAGTTACAGTGTCATGTTACACGTCGGAGTATAATACTCTGCAACATTTGATAGTACAACTGTTAAGTCCAATTTATCTTAGACTTGTGCAGATTGTTGAAAATCAATTTAAAAACACTCAGTTTTGAAATACAAGTGTTATTGATAGAAATTTATTTGCAACGTTGTGATATGCGTTTGATTTCCTGAAGAATCCTAAAGTTTATTAGTGTTTATACTTCACTAAATACCAGTATTTATATCAATAATTGAAGCTTAATCGAGCAACTGAGTTTTTTAGAAGTGTACATTGAACTGGTAGCCCGCAGCTTAATCTGTACCCAAGAAGTAGCTCTCGGCTTCGAAAAGGTTGGTGACCCCTGTTATACAGGATCTGAAATTTGATTTTCTAATCCAGGGTATCCACGGGATTTACAAACATGGATACTCACCATCAACTATGCAGATACGTCTAAATGCGGCAGTGTTCGCTTTGACCTTCGATATGTTTTCAATAATCCCATAACACAGTAATATGGCAGAAGTTCGCATGTTGCAGATTTGATATTCTGACGACAGGACTTGCGAAAAAACGTGAAACCAATAAATAAAGTACAAAACGACTGATTTTAGCAGTGGCGGCGCGTCAATAGGGCCAACCGGGGCAATGCCCCAGTTGTTTTTTCGGTATAATAAAAAATATTCGAAAAATACCTCAATATCGGTTGCACAGACTGTCTACACTAGCCATATTCTCCTGACATGGTTCATTTTTCGCTCGCAAAGCCTTCGCCGAACGTCGACGGGGCGACGCCGATTTTGCCCCGGTTGCTCATTGTATATCGTATTCTCTCTTTTATCTTCCACTCGCCGCGTTTGTCTCGTTTGTTTTCTGTTTCTTTTACTAAATCATCGGGGCTAGCCCCGAAATTATGACGACGTTTCTTACAACAACGTGTTGACATATTCACGCATTCCTTCTCGTTCGTTGGTTGCTTGAAGAGTTGATAGTTTCCTCGCCTTCGTTTTTGTCGCTTGTTTCGCTATTTGAATCAGTTAGAGACCTTTAGTCCATTTGCTTTCGATTTTCCACATTCCTTTTGAGCTCCTCACTTCTTTCCGGCTTCGCATTTCTTAGCCTTAGACCTCATAATGAATAAGGCTGATGCACTACTTCGCACTCCGTTTTTGCAGCTGCCGCTGGAACAAAAATTAGAGGTACAACGTCTTGGGCCTTATCAACCAAAAAATTGTTCACTGGAACAATCCCATGACGGAGGAAAGCGTCGGCGTACATTCTGCGCAGAAACTTGGTATAAAAAACACGAATGGTTGTGTTACAGCGAGGACAAAAATGCACTTTTTTGTTATTGTTTTTATTGCCTACTTTTTGCTACCGCCCGTGACTCACGTTGGTGTAAATTTGGTTTTAGAGATCCTAAACATCTTTCCGAGCGTGCCAGGGATCATCAATCTTCTATGGAGCATCTGGACAATGCAGTAAAATACCGAACATTCGGAAATGTTAATATTGCAGCACAGTTGGATGAAGGACGCGCGGTTTCTATTCGTCGGCACAACCAAAACGTCGAGAAAAACCGCCATGTTCTTGGTCGATTGATAGATGTTTTGAAGTTCATTGGTTGTCACGAGCTGTCCCTCCGTGGGGACAATGAACGGGCTCTTCTAATAGAGGGGTATTTTTGGATATGGTGGAATACACCGCATCCCTAGATACAGTATTGAGAGATCATCTTGATGCCGCAACTGTTTCGAAAGGAACATCTAAGGATATCCAAAATGATTTGCTCGACTCAATGTATAAAATTTATTTACAACATTTGGCTCTGGAAATTGAGAATTGCCAGTTCCTTTCGATTCAGTCTGACGAGACAACTGACATCACGTGCGTTTCCCAACTGGCTGTGATTTTTCGGTTTGTGAAAGATGGTAAACCTACCGAGAGAATTCACGGCTTTGTATCAATCGTTGATCGCACGGCTTGCGTGATATCGGCTGTACTGAAAGAAGTGTTACAGCCTTACAACGCGAAGTCAAAATCGATAGCTCAAACTTATGACGGCGCGGCAGTCATGAGTGGGTCGAAACATGGTGTTCAAGTTTATATAAAAGAAGATTTTCCTCATGCGCATTTTTTACATTGTTATGCACACCAATTTAACCTCGTTATTAAAAATATGTGTCTTGATACCCCTCTCGTCCGTATATTTTTTGCAAATGTTTCGGGGTTTTCTTCATTTTTTTCCCTTTCGCCGAAGCGCTCTGACCTCCTTCGCCAGATGTGTAGCCGCCGTCTCCCAGCTTGTGCACCAACACGTTGGAACTTCCAATCACGCGTGGTGCAGGGCGTGTCCGAAATTAGGTCTGAGCTCATTGAGTGTTTCAATGGCATTCAGAGCTCTCCGGTTTGGGACGAACGCTCTGTGAGGGAGGCGGCAGGTCTAAAGCGTCTGCTAGAAGATGGTGAGTTTTCATTTTTTCTCGCTTTTTTCTCCACAATATTCTATCACGTGGGTGTATTATACGGCGCATTGCAGTCAAGGCTAATGGATGGAGCGTCTGTGCAGTCGTGTATTTCGGACTTCTGCGATGCTGTATCTCGTATCCGGGAAACAATAAAATACGACGACACATGGAGTGCTTCTTTACGCCGCGGGCAAACAACGCAGCGTTTGATTTTGTCTGCAAAAGAATGCTGTGACATTCTGGTGAATCAAATAGGCGATCGTCTGCGCACTGAACACCTTGCCGCGTTCTCTCTGATGAACCCCAAATATTTTTCAAAATTTGCACGTCAATTTCCCATCCATTTGTTGGCTACTGTCTCCAAATTTTACCCCATGATAAACGTGGGTAAATTAGAAAATGAATTGCGATGTATATACACCAATCAAACTTTTTTGAACATCACATCAACTTGCGCGCTCTATGGGTTCCTCATAGATAACACTGTAGTAACTACCTTTGCGGCGTCTGCAAAATTTCTGGACATCATTTTGACGACGCCTATTTCTTCCGCCGACGCAGAGCGAACATTCAGCACGCTGAAGCGTATTAAAACGTACCTCAGAAACACAATGAAGCAAGATAGATTAAAATCTTTGGCTGTTTTATCCATTCACAGAGACGTTATTTCTGGGATGCATGACTTTAATCAGCGCGTTATTGAGCATTTTGCGGCGTGTTGCATATATGTTCAAGCAGTAGAAGTCTAGCAGCATATATATCTATGAGTGAGCGACGCATGTCCTTATCTTTGCATTATCTTTCCTTTCTTCATAGTAACGTTTTAAACCTTATTTTAGGTTTTGTCTGCTTTCCCGAAGTTTCTGTTAATATGTCATTGTATTTATCTGGGTAAATATTGCCTTTCCTTTTGAAAGAGGTTTCAAAATAAACTATGTCTATATTTATTAATCCCTTGACTTGGACCGGTTTTAAAGACACTTTCTTATCGTTAAAAATTGTCGCTTTTGCCGATTGGTTGTTACCGATGGAATGGTTTTTATACTCATAAAATGATGGGAGAACTTACAGCGCTCATCCTGTCCCCGTAGATGGGGGTGACTTGGTCCCGCAGTAGCTTGCCCCGGTTGTCAAAATGACCACGCGCCGCCACTGGATTTTAGTATACACTGGAAGAATGTGATGTGATTGAAATCATCATTATCAAAATAAATATTATTTACCCAAATTTCAGGCGCATTTGGACCATGTATATTTAAATATGAAATTAGATTTACAGTGTCTAAACAGTATATATGTATAGTATATGCATATAAATTTTCAGTTTTTATTGAAAATTACTAAATATTATTTTGACGAACTGCCAGATGAACTCTTATACACAATTTTTAACTGGATTATTCAATTTCCATAAAATTTTTTGAAAGAGGGTATTTCAAATAGTCTTAACATCCCTATTATGAATATTTTTTAATAGATTCAAACGAGTCTTTGATGTAGAGGCAGACGAGATAATACGATAATGTTAAAATAATTAAATCATAAAAAAAGTTGTTTGTAACAACGGACTATATTATAATTTTTGCGAGTTGAAAAGGCTGGAAGTCCTTGACTATAGTTAATGTATACCGGCAATAGACTCAACTGCCATACCAATGTTGGTCGATATAAATACCAAGACACTTGACAGATGACTTGGTGCAATGACAAAAGTGTTCAGGTAATGAACAACTTACCAACACAAGATTTCAAAATAATAACTCCATAGATTTATTTAACATAGTATACATACCTAGGCTATGCTATATTGGTTCATAGAATTTTTTAATTCATCTTCTCTCCAAGGTTACAAAATTTGAGAAGAATAGGTTATACAATATCGTTATTTTGCTATTAAAATATGATTATAATATTGTCATAAATCATTAAAAACCTCACAGATAAATGACTTCATATTCGATTTCTCACAGGTTAGGAGGATCACATTTTTTGGTATTTTGTCTAGTATATATTACGGTATGTGAATTAGATTAGACTATCGCCAGGTACAGTATGAATCATTAAAAATACAGTAGTTCCTGTCGTATAGGTGCCATTGAAATCCTTCAAATCCGAGAAGCTGCATGGCCACTCTGCAGTGAAACGTATTGGTACCAGTACTATTCAGTGTGGTAATCAGCCCAAATCAACAATCATTTAGTTATTATCTACCTTATCCACCAGATAAATTTGTGTAAAATCAGAAACGAATATATTACAGACCAAATAAGAAGACAAAAATCATAGTTTATAGTTACCATATTTTTGTGACTTCAAAGCGGGACGCCTCCAAAGACAACGACCCCTTTACTGTGATTTTGTAACTTTACATTTTCCGACTTTACTACATAGGGTTACTTTTTAAATCATCCCGGCTGTCTTCATTAGCCATATTGTTATCGAGAGTTCGTGCACAAATTCTCTATCCAATTATCCGATTCAGTTCGAAAAACAGAAAGAAATTGACGTTAACGATACAAATAATTCGAATTTCAATTTTTTATGTACAGCAAAAGAAAGAAAGAATAGTAAAATAGCCTGGCGTTTTCAAGCATTGAGAATTTACTTCGCCAATCATGCTTTTCTGTAGATAACACCTTCTTCAAAAAGACGTTGTCCAATGTTACATGTGATACGTTCGCTAAAAACGTTAGCGGGAAACAACAAAACAAACAAAATAATGCATTCATCTTCAGCAACTAGCCTAGCGCTACATAACAACAACAATAACGAGAACATGTTAATTGGTAATGTTCGTGTATTATCCTGGGGGGCTGAACGCCAAAGCGTAGGCTTACCATACGTCCCGCTCTAGGCGGGACGGGACAGTCCCGCTTTTCAGCGTTTTGTCCCGCCGTCCCGATAAGTCAGCCAAAAGTCCCGCTTTTCCAGCATAATACACAAACATGTTCTCGTTACTGTTGTTTCTGTGTAGCGCAGCGCTAGCCTACTTACTGAAGGTGAATGCGTTCGTTTCCCGCTGATTCCCATTGATGGCAGACGTATTGCATGTAAAACCAATACTAGTTGGTCTAAATTCGAATTATTTGTACCGTTATCGTTAAAGTCAATTCCTTCCTATTTTTAGAACTGAACCCGATATTTGGACTGAGAATACGCGCATGAAATTTCGATAACAATATGGTCAATAAAGACAGCCGAGACAGCTTTAAATGTAGGAACGTAGGCCTATGTAGTAAAATCGGAAAATGTGAAGGTATAAAATCGCAGCTAAGGGGTCGTTGTCTTTCGAGGCGTCCCGATTTGGAATCACAAAAATATGGTAACCCTACCAAAGCGGGACTTTTGGCTGACTGGTCGGGACGGCGGGACAAGACGTTAAAAAGCGGGACTGTCCCGCCTAAAGCGGGACGTATGGTAAGCCTATTTATAGTGTTTTTTAATGAGATGGATGAGCTTGGTGTCCTTCAGCGAGTTTTTCATTATATCTAAAATTACCCCGTTTACAGATGGAAAGGCGATTTCGTTGTTTTGATAGCAATAGTAGCACGGCTGGAAACTCTTTTTTCACCATATGATAGAAATGAAAGAATTCAGGGTTCTACCTCCTCAGAAACCGCCGTGTACTCTTGCCCTACAGCCTTTCACTCTCTAAAATCACCCCATTTCACATTAAAATAATGAAAACAAAGGTAATTTTCCCAAACTTATAATAATGATTTTCGTACATCTCATTCATTCCTACAGTCTGATGACCTGCACCAAAATACTTCGGTAAATATCATCCCCGATTCCTCATCCTACCACGGCCTCCAGTCCATAGAATTATTCAGCCTTTTGTTTTTGGATTCATGGACTCGGATGAGGAAGAAGCCGTGACCAACTATTGTGAATCTCTCGAATAGAATATGAATTTTATTTCCTTATTGCATTGCATTATATTCGAATATTTACTGCACTATTGAACCCCTGCCCTCAGCATCACCTTTTTTTCGTGTTTCCGTTTGTCTAATTATAATTAAATTGTAGGCTTGTTAAACGAGTAGCTGTTCGATAGAATTTTCAGAATATAATAAAATTCAGTCTAAACGTGTCTCACGATAAATCCTGTTACGTAAAAAAATGTAATTTACTCCTCGAGCTTAGATTATGAATAATATTAATTCATTGTCAAACCCGCCATTTGGATGTTTCTCCGGGCATAGACTTTCTTGTTTACTTCATGACATTGGCCAATCGGCAAGATGCAAAAATAAACGTAACAATGCCCCATTTCGCATCCGCTCAGACACACTCTCTCAGACAGATTTTCAGGCGTGGTCGTGAACATTACCCCATTTTCGCGTTTTTGAATTATATTCGATAGTTTTTAGTTGTTTTTCGGAAATTTATATATAAATCAAATAAGTCAATGATACTTTGTCTTCCTATGAGTTTCAGTTTAAATACAGTAATCAAAATTTAATGTAGAAATAGCTGTGATAGACTAGGCTAAAATTCTTCATCGGTATTTTTTTAAAACAGATTGTTGGATGGTATGAATTAGAATGATAGTTTGAAACAAATGCCCCATTTTACAGGCAACAACTCGCCAAACCACTCCTAAAGTAAGCACCGAAAACTTGAAATGGTAAAGTACAGGAAGAATTTTCCGCAGTCGAAGGTCGGGGAAAGATCCATTCAGTGAATCGTTCCGGGCCAGATTATTTTACTCCCGCCGTATTTTGCCGACCACTGGGATACGCAAACTACCGTACCTTACTGCGAAGACGAGTCAAGCAATCCTTTTGGGTGTGATAATCGCCCACGTGATTCAAGCCTGCAAATTTACACAGAGTACAGAATTAAGTGCACGATGCGCCGAACAAAAACAGGTTTCGCGAAATCGCCCCCTACGACTTTTTCGCTCCCCTCTGTATCGTTTACGCCCACCGGGGGGCGATATCGCCCACTTTGGGAATCACTGGTGTAGGTGACGACGTAAAAGTATGGTGTTTGTCATCTTGTTGTTATGTAAAATCTATGACATAATACAGTACCTGATTGCGACTTCGCAGTTCCGTAGTTTGACAGCAGGCCTATAATTTAGCGAGGTTTGGTTGTAAAAGGGAGGCCAACAAATTCTTTCAAAAAAAAAAATTAGTGGTGTTGACAGAGGAAGAGACTACTACTTCAACTTTACAAGATGCCTCAAAACGACCTTGCAGCAATGTTGGTATGGATCACGCAGAAACAAGCAAAGACGAAAGGGAGACTTTATTAGGCAGTATAATAAGATATATTTGGTGCTAGGTTTCATTAACGCTCCGAACAGTACCACTTCCCGTGTGCCTAGTCTGTGCCAAAATTCTTTCAAACTACGCGGAAGTCAACGGCGCGAATGACAGTGGCGAATTTTTCATGAAATTGGATTATCTTCTTTTGCATCGCCTACTTTAGTCGTAATTGCATTCTTCTGAATATGTTTTGTGTTAATGACATTTTTGGTTAATTTTATAAGCCCGCCGGTCCGCGAAATTTGTTTTGAAATTTTACCGGTCCGCAAACAGTTGGTTGCAATAACAACAGATGGGGCAAAGTCAATGACAGGTAGCGTAAACGGCATGGTCGCCTTGTGCCGATGACTTCCATATTTTTTGCAGTACAACTGCATAACTCACCAACAAGTTTTGTGCAGCAAGCGGCTAAACTCAAAAGAGATAATGGACGCTGCATTCAGAATTTCGAACTCTATAAGGGCAAGGGCCCTTCAACGACACTTTTTCGCGCAGAAAATTGAAGGAAAGGAGATCCTATTACACACGGATGTACGGTGGTTAAGTAGAGGCAAATTTCTTCAAAGGTTCCGTGATCTATTGGAGGAATTCGTGCATTTCTACAAAACAGAGGTGACAAAGTCAAGTTTAACGGTTTAATCTGGCTGATTTCACTGACAGGTTAGCATTCTTAAACCCGCAGTTACAAGGAAAGGGCAGGAATGATTAGTGCTATTGGTGCTTTTAAAATGCGAATTCCTTCACTGATCCGATCTAAAAAAAACAGTTCAAAATTTTTCCCAAACATTGAAGACTATTTGGAAAAGCATCCTGGTAGTATTTGGGACGCTGTGAAATACATTGATAAAATAAATTTGCTTTCTGACGGTTTAGTGAAGTTCGGTTCAGTGATTTCTGAAAGATAGAAGAATTAGTTGAAATCGTATCATACACATTCAGGGATTTAAACGTGTCATCTGTATTTGCGTTTGATAAAGGTGATCTTAAAATAGTAATATTAGCGCTAAAGCAGACGAGCATCCGAACCAGACTTATGGAGGTTCGTAATAAAGCAACTTGAAAAAATGTGCTGAATGTATCCATTCTTGTTTTGGGTCAACGTATTTATGTGAATCCGCGTTTTCATTCATTAATGTCATTAAAACCAAACAACGTTCTGTACTAACCGATTTCCTCTTTTCCGAAGCTGTCTTTGACGGGATATACGCCTTATTATGAAATGCTCATCAACAATATGATAACTCAAACATCTCACTAAATGTACTGTGGAGTGTGGAGCATTGTTTTTGTGTGCTTTTATTTCTTATTAGGCATTTATTAAACTGGTTAATTCATCAAAACCAAGTGACTAATTATAATGTCTATTTTGGTAAACAATTTTCATTAATAACTGTTGCTGTTAACAGCGTTGGTAACGTGTGTTAAAGAAATGAGGCATAGCACTGAAGAAGTCTTGGGAAGTTACGTATGGGCTTTTTTGCAACAACAGCATCATTGACCAGTCAATCGATCGCGAGCTTGTAAGAAATTATATGGTCGATCTCAAACGATCTGAAGTTGGCCACCCCTAAATAGTGTATTTAATGGATCCAATTGGAAACTACTTGAAAGAGAGCCAACATGCTGTTTTACAGTTCAAGGCTCTGGATATCTAACACTAAACTTAAATTATTTATTTATCAAATTTAACTGCTACACCTCTACATGCTAAAATGGGGAGGTTATCAATGTAGATTGAAGTCCAGCCCTTCAGATCCAGGCATATCTTTAATATCGGCGTCGACGACCAGTTCACTAGAAATCCACAGGTACTGATGCATCTCAACATCAATGTCAAGCATGCTAAAGATACCATCCAGAAGAACTTAGAGATACAGTTCCCTGGCATAATTGCTCGATGTATCTCTGATAACTTCAACAACCCCCACATGGTATCAGAGTATATCCCGTAGAAACCTGGCCTCAAAGAATTTATGGATTCTCAAACTCGGTCGATAGAAGAGATAAAATCAGAGCTTATGATAAGTGAACCACCTCAGACTTTTTGATGAAATTCTGAGTCAACGGAAAGTTCTTATGACAAACTTAAAAAACATGGAAAAATAATACACACCCTTGAAAACAGAACATTGGATTTGTAAGATGACTTATGGTATTTTTCAGAACATTGTGAAGATCAAGAGCGCTCAAGATTAAAAATTTAGAATCCCATGGAGTCCCTACCAACGAAAACGAAGATACCGACAAGCTTGTCATGGAGATATCGAAACTTCTTCGCGTGTCCAATTGACAATGATTCAATTTAGTCAAAGGCCACTCAACAAACAAATGGATGCTCATATTACTTCTTTGCTGGTGAACATGATAGTAGGTGACATGCGATCTGTAAATATGGTACACGGCACCAATTTTTCGAAGTTAATGGGATATATCGAGCCCGACTACAAGATACCAAGCAGTCAAATTTTCACCAGAGAAATTGAGGCCAGATACGAAAAATGTAAGCTCAAACTGATTGACTTTCTCAAATCAGTTCAAAGTATGGCTCTGACTAGGGATATGTGGTCTAGCTCCAGGATGGAGTCCTATATCGGGAAAACATGCCATTTCTGGGCAGGCCCTGGCATAAAAACCTATGTGCCTGCAACGTGCCAGGTCATAGACAGTTTGTGATGTGCCTGATGATGTATATAAACTGGCCACAAATTACAGATCCAGGTACAAGTTTTGTAACCTTTTTCGAAAGATGCCGGAATATAGCTTACAAAAATATACAGCGGTAATAGATGTCTGGCATAAGGCTACCCTTTGATGATGTCACTTTTTAATTTGGCGCAGTATCGTATAACTCATGAAACCTGCCCTTGCCGATCTTAGGGGTAACGAAGTTATAGGACAAAAATGTTATACCAAGTTGTTCTATCGTAATGTTAGTGCATTTATATTTGCAGTTTAAAGTTACACTTGAAATGGAGGAGATGGATCACGAGCAAGCTGGGACATCTGACACTGGAAACCGTGCAGAGGCAGAGTATTTATTTGCTCTCGCAAAAAATATCTCTGCATACCCAAACATCTGCACCAGCAGAACGAGTGTTCTCAAGTGCCGGCCTTACAATAGGCAAACTTCGAACCAGATTAAACATGCGACCATGATTTATTATAAAAAAAAACGTTCAAGTGTGCACATACATTTCAAAAAATTTCTGTTTCATTTTCTTGATTTCGAAAGTGTGTTGATTTGATTGATTTCAACATCTTTGTTTTACAAGCAGGGCTGGGGAGTCCGGAACCATGGAGCTGGAGCCGAGCTACCAGAAATTTTAGTGGCTCCTCCTCCGAACCCCCTAATTATTTTTTGATATCTATAATTTTCTATTACTGCATACAAATAATAATAAAATCTACTTTTTTCAGCTTGTAAATTGTTATAAACTTCAATACAATTATATTGAAACTTCTATCATACTTTTGAGTCCCACTTCCATGAAACTTCATTTGGGCTGATATTTCATGCTTTTTATCAACCTTAAAAACCTCTATAGGTATGTCCGAGCTCACACCCAGCTCTGAGATTTAAAAAAAAAAGAAATTGTGGCTTCGGAGCTGTAGCCAAAGCCACTGTGATTACGAACCAGCTCCCCAGCCCTTACAAGTTTGTAATGACAACAGTATGTTTACTTTTTTCCAGAATGCTCCCCATTATTTCAGTGATTCGCATCGGTTCAGTTTGGCAGACTTAGGCATACGTCACATGTTCATTTCACCCACCTAGGTTGGGAAATAAAGTAATATGTACGTACAATAACTCTATTAAAAAATATTACAAACTGAAAATGACAAGAAGTGGAAAGAGATTCCCATTCTGCCTCGATTACTCAAAATTTCGATAAAACTCGTAAATATGTTGTCGGGCCATGATATTTGCATTGTCTCATCTCGATCTCTGGACGATTGATAATGACCTCACAAACATGTCTCATAGGAGTACCTATATCTGTGACTTCACAAAGGTATCGAGGGTACCATGACGAAGACGCACTATAATGGTTGCGCAAGAAGTTTTTCGCTGCAGTGCTGTAAAGCGCGTCAGTCTATTTTCAGACGTACCGAAGATAGGGTGGGTACGCACACACGCATATGAAAAATAGCTGGTCGTGGCGTCATTCTGCTAAAAGCTAAACGTTCAATAAAAGGTGATGGCTAATGTAAAAAGGAAGTACGATTATAGCTATCTCGCTTACGGATTCACGTTTGTAGAGAAAAATTCTGAACAACTGCCGCAATGTGTTGTTTGCCTTAAAACCTTTTCCAATGGTTCTATGAAGCCCCATCATCTGAAGCAACATCTTTCAAAGATCCATCCTCAGTTTGCTAACAAAGAGCGCAGCTTCTTTAAACTTAAAGCAAACCATGTGAAAAAGATGAGATTCGACAGCATGGGACAATTTCAAATGAGTTCAAAGGCGATAGTGACTGCGTCTTATGCAGTTGCCCTGCGAATAGCGAGGACTAAAAAGCCCCATAACATCGGTGAGACATTGATAAATAAAGCCTTGTCTGGTGGAGTGTGCGGATTTTCTACTAAGCAAGTCTGCGGCGTCAAAGATGAGTCAGGTCTCCTTGTTGAATAACACTATTAAATGCCGCATCGGAGATATGGCATTCAATATCAAAGATCAGTTGATAACAAATGTCAGAGATTCACCCTGGTTCGGAATACAAATTGACGAGTCGGTCGATGTCGTTAACCTTTCCCAACTAATGGTTTTTGTTCGCTATATTCACGATCAAACTATTGAGGAGAACTTTCTATTTTGCCACCCATTAGAAACAAGAGAGCTGTGCTCAAATATATGGACACGTTAACCAGAGCGAAGCAGTATTTACCTTTGACGCCACCGGTACCCACAAAAAATTCCGAGTTTCGCGTAGAAATAATTTACAGAATCAAACCGGGCAGCCAGTGTTCTCATGGATAAAACAATACAGCGAAATTTTAGACGAAATATCAGATTTCATGCAAAATTTAGAAATAAATAAAAGTAATAGCCTTCTGGCAAAAAAATCAATCCTTACTCACTGAAAAGTTCAAAGCAATTGGTCCAGTATTCGAAGAGAAAAGCGATTTTCTTAAAATGATGGAGACAAATAATAACAATAACAACATAATATTGAAACGATCGTTATGTCCACTAAACGTGTCCAAAAACTACAAAGGCTGTGGATGTGATGAAGCTTATCGAAAAAATTATTAATGATGAACAACTGGATTGGGGTAAACTTGGAAGTGTATGTACAGATGGGGCGCCCTCGATGTTAGGTGTGCGGTCTGGGTTTGTAGAACTTGTCAAAAGAAAAACCCTAATATTATTGCGACGCATTGTATCATACACCGAGAGGCGTTAGCCTCAAGAGCAATGCCGCCCCCACTCAAACAACAAACTCTGGATTGTGCAATTAAAATCGTGAATTACGTAAAATCGAGCGCTCTAAATACTCGACATTTTTAAAAGCTCTGTCAGGATATGGAATCTCAGTATGATTCCTTATTGTTCCATACTTTTGTGCGTTGGCTCTCGAAAGGAACGATGTTGACTCGACTTGTTTCTTGATGCTCGACAGAAAAAAGATTTTACGGCAGAAATTTCCCACGAGTTGTTTCGAATTAGATTGGCGTTCCTAGAGGACATGTTTTGTCATTTGAACGAACTAAATCGTAAGTTACAAGAAGCAGATTCAAATATACTTGGACGAAGAGACAAAATTGTTGCTTTTATCGCAAAACTAAATCTCTGGAAAATGAAGATGCAAGTTGGTCGGAGTGGAACAGCGTTTCCAACATTAAATCGAATGTTTGAGACGACTGGTATTTGCGACGTTTTTTAAAGTGAAGCTGTCAATCACTTTATCATGCTGATTGAAGAATTCCATCGCTACTTTTCCGGTTTTGAGCATAACACTCCTGTAATGGCGTTCACAAAGAATCCTTTCAGATTTCCCGTTGAAGACTTTTCCGAGGATGAAGAAGATAACCAAGAAGAATTCTTGGAAATGATTCACGATTCGTCTGCCAAAATTTCTTTTGAAGATGAAACACTTGGTAAATTCTGGGCAAAGATGCAAAACGCATATCCGAAAATTACTGCAAAGCCATTAAAAATTATTGACAGCATTTCCCTCCACGTACCTAAGCAAATCAGCATTTTCAAGCGTTGTTGCTTTAAAAACAAAAGCTCGAAACAGATTACTAGACTTGGAATCGGATTTGTGATGCGCAAATCCCGACATCCAGTCTATCGTATGAAAAAAACAACCGCAAAATTCGCATTGACGCTGTCATGTGAACTCGGATGCGTTTTTTGTGGAATTCTTTGAGCATTAAATTGTTCTATTTGCTGAATATCACTAGTTTCATTTTCTGGGGTCGTTACTATCTTGGGATGCTAGATGGCATAATAAGTGTTCTCGCGAGGTTTCGATTTCTGCACCCATTGCAAACCTCTATTAAAGAAGGAAGTCTTACCGGATATTATTAACGGGAATATTATTCTATTTAAGGTAGTCGATAGCTTGTGGGAAGTGGAGACTCAGCTCAAATCAAAAGTGGGAAATTAAGATAAAAAGTTTGGGAACCACTGGTTTGAACGATATTCGAAATGTTTTTGCAGAAGTTTAGTAGAATTGTTTAGTATTCGGATACGGACATCCCTAGTAACAAGACATATATATTCCATATGTTATCAATTGATGGACAGAAAGCCAAACCGACAGGAACGATTTGTCATTGCACAAAACTTAGATTTGGAATATCCTATTATGAAAATCGACGACGGTATCCATCAAGGTGGATTTTTCGAATTAGCGTATCATTTAAGGAAGAGTGGTAACAGCCAAGAGGCAACTTTACAAAATTTGAAACATTTATCAGAGAACAGAGGAATAGAAAATTCAACACAGAGAACAAATAGAACCATGGAGAGAATCAGAGCGTTCAAAAAGTCTTTTTCCAGAGTACCAAAACTATTATGTGGGAAGTGCATATTTTTGTCCACCGATCCAATATCCACAATGAATGAAAATGAGTTGGCTATTAAAGTTTATTTTCTAATAATTCTGTTTAAATACGGTGCCAGTTTTCAAGAAGATTTTTGTACGTCTGATATAATTTTTGTTCATTACGTGTGTCATACGTCTATAAGTATTAATAACGGATTCTATATTACAGCTTATCGAAGATATGGCCTATTTAATAAAGAAAAAGGCCATCGATGAATACGTAAGCACTACCAAAAAAGATGCCAGGAGTTTTCGAGAAGGCAACGGCGGAAGCTGGTAATGGTCATCATAATGCGGCGGAAAACCTCTTTTATCTCATGAAACATTTATATAATGGTCAGGCTCTACAAGCAGTCGTCAAATTTGGTGAAGATGGCATTAAGGCAACCCAACCCTTATCTCGCGTATCGCGGAACTAGAGAAGCTTCCAACATTCTTGCTGTTGTAGTAGACTCAGGGGCGGATTAAGCCCCTTTGGTGCCCTAAGCACTGAAGACTTTTGTGCCCCTTCATGTGTAATTTAATTATAAAAACAATAAACCACAAAAGTGTATTATCCATTAAAAATAATCACAACCAACAGTAAATAAACAACTTTTACGAATATTTTTAGGTTTTCCACTGTTATATATATATAGCCGATTATATTTATATATATCGGCCGTTTACTGCCAATATGATATATCGGCAAACACGCAATATCGGGCCGATATATCGGTTGAGCTCTAATCCTGAGGGAGTGTGACAATAAAGATTCATGCCTCCAGTCTCAACGTGAATCGAAATACCAAAGTATACAAGTCACAACTGTAGTTTGAAATTTTACCGGTACGTAGTGGTCTAACTCAGGGTGGTTCAAGGTTGCGAGGTTGGATGACCGCAAAAACTTTTGAGGAGGTCTCGCAGGCCGCAAGTCGGAGAAAACCCTAAGTGATCGAAATATCGCGAGTTTACTTACTTTAATTTAATAAACAACAAGAGTTTACGGTTCTAATCAGACTAATATTATGTTGCATTGGTGGCGTTCTTTTAAAAATTCCCGAGAATTACTGTTGTAATTTGCGCATCTCGCGTTTAATGTCGCTTCAAATTATATCCTTTAGTGACAGATATTACTTGAAATCAAACCAGACACTGTGTGATGGGCAAGGAAATACGTTACCGCCGTGTTTTTCTTTTGTCACCTTTCTTGCAGCACTCATTATATTACGAATTGTTATATTGAGCAATTTAAAAACTTGCAGCGTGAGCAAGCGTAGTGCCATCGTCAAATACCAACCAAGTCCGTCTAAGTTGGTATTTCGGGACCTAGCTAAAAAAAACTGAATTGCACGGCGTCAAGACGGCTCTGCGTTTTGTCACTACTGTCACATGGCCGACGCTTAAACAGAGGAGTGATTTTACTAAAATAAAGGCACAAAGCGTTAGAAAAAGGCAAACTCGGGATCCCAATTCCATTCGAAATAGCTAAAAAAAAACTCAAAAACGTTCCATTGTTAGATACAAATATACGCTAAAATTGTTCTGTGAGCCGCACGGAAGGTATCAGCATGACAGGGTTTAGACCACCCTGGTCTATCTACCCTATCAAAAAAACTCCATACTTCGCTGACCACTAGATCGTTGAAATGCGATCGTGGAACCGCCACATAGTGTAAATAGTTCATTGGTCCAAGTGTTTTAGAAAAAAAAATAATTTCAAAACAAAAATGCAGCAACAAGGAGAATACTAGAATGAAAAAACAACAACAATTTAAGAAAACGACTCATAGGCCCATTTCGTGTCCAAAAAAAGTTTCAGTGTTTATTTTTAATAAAGAAGGGTAGTATGATACTTGGAAGACGAAAAATAGACGAACATTTTGAAGTTTGAGTCATTAATATTTCAATAAACACCGATAAACTATATAAAATTTTGCTCTAAAATTTCTGTGGTGCCCCTCTTTGCTTGGTGCCCTAACCACGTGCTTATATTGTTTAATGGTTAATCCGGCGCTGAGTAGACTACAAAACATTTGTACAGGTCGACAGCGAAGATGTTAACAAAGGGTTGCTCACACTAATGGCAACATATTTTGTGTTGAATTTGAAATATCAAGCACACACGTTCCAAGCAAGCAAATTATACAGGTTGTTAGAACTTCGCCTACTTGGACTGGGCTCTGAACCAAACAACTAAAAATATGTTGTCATATTCAAAAAAAACATAGCTGTTGCTATGTGTTATTATATCTCTTGCTAGCTGGCGTATACTGCTTGCAAAAACTATCGAAAACATTTTCTAGACTCATACCCTGACAAGTTTTTTCGCTAATTACCCTATGAGAGAGAAATGAATACAAAGAGAATCATTCATAACGCGAACAACGTCCGTTGGCAGTTTATTTTGCATATGTGGCCCGGAGGTCACTGAACAATACACAACACTACTGTAGCAAGGACTCAATTTTAGGTTATATTAAGTGATACGAGACAAAAACCGTATACCGGTACTTGGAAAAATCATTAAAACAAAAAAATATATTATATTATTACGGTATCTGCGTTTTTAGATTATATTGTCAGTCTAAACCAGGAATGGGCCATTACTTTTCTGAGAGGGCCGAATATAGAGTTACCAACCAACAACATTTTAATGAGCCAATTTTGCAACCAAAACACTTATTATCATATAAATTCGCGATTTATCCAAAGGCACAAGCTGTCGTCGCTTTTTCGTGAGAATAGAATAAATACAGAAAAAATGAAAGGAGCAAAATTGTTGCCTAACCTTTAGCACTAGTGACTAAACTCCAGCACGGAATAAAGCACAGGTAAAGGGGTGCAACCAAAATACCGATTACAAAATGTTGGTAATTCAGGTCATCTGTGACATCACAACTATCTGAATGCGACGCAATCCGTGTTGCACAAAAATGCTAGAATGTGGCAGCATATCTCTCAAAAAATAGGGTTTCGTGGATGCGTAATATCTGAAAACTCGAGAATTTGTAGCAGGGATTCATTGTATTCAAAAATGCCTGACATTCAAGCACTTTTTAACATTTCTCCCTGACGCAAATTTAACCACTAAAATCCCAGACATGTCAGGGGAAAATATGGCGCATTGCAACCCTAGCCGAATACAGATAAGAGACTTGGTTACTGAACCGGATGCTCAATAGTGTTGCGATCTCGCAAAATCCCAGTCCCGGAATTTTCGGCTTTTTCTTCAATCCCGATATCATTTTGAATACAATTCCTGGATTTCATACGCGACGTTATTTTAAATGGGCTTACTGTGCATATCGTAAATGGAGTCGTCTGAATAGTATAGCTTTCTTCTTTATATTTTTATGTAAACTTAGAACAGGAAACATTGGGAATAAAATGGTGAAACAGTGCTGAAAACATTTTAAATTGCATTGGTGGCTGAATGAAGGCTGTTGGTCTGGGAAAATATGTTTTTTCTCGCTTCATAATAACACGTGGTTTCACATTCTTTTTGCCTAAGCTGTACTGAAGAATCCGATTTGTACACCATTATTAAATATTTGATAAAATAAAAAGCATAGCGACCATGACGAGGACACTCAAATGACGTTGGCTCAGCTTCAGGCTTTCGTTGCACGCAATGGAAACGAAGAGGAACGAGAATGTGTTTGTTGTGGATGACGAACAATGGTTGAGAAAGAAATGCTGTTATATGAGACAAGCAGGTAGATGCCCGAAACCACGAAAAGGTGAATGGCGCACTAAAATCAATCACATCTACGTCGGTTGAGACTGGCCGTGCATTTTTAGCACTTGATTTTTTGGCCAACAAAATCAGGAATCAATCGCCTTAGCGATGACACTCGCAATGCTCATGTCTTTGCATAGGAAACAAACATGGCAGTGGCAGTTTGTCATCCCGGAATTAGATGGTTAAAATCTCGACCTCGGACTTCAATTCTGATTTCGAAGTATTTTTGCTTTTGGATTTGTCAAACTGCAGAACAGTACATCATTGATAATAAAGTAACAGCTTTGGTCACAGATAACGGCTCATATATGTTGAAAGCTAGAAAAATTCTGGAGACTGACAAAAATTGGAGAAGTGTTTCTTGTGCAGCACACACGTTACAGTTATGCCTCAATCCGGGGTTTTCGATACTTGCTTTGGATCATGCATTTGCAAGTGCCAGGCGTCCCGTCAATCACTTGTTCAAACGATCCTCCATGGCCACCGAGGCATTAAAAACAAAAATGTCAAATGATGGGGAGAGAAGATCTGAAGTTGATTGTGGATGTAGCATGCTTGATTGACTTTCTCCTATTTCTTTGGTTTTACATGACAGAAACATTATATCACAATCACAAGTGTCAGCCTTTAGCACGCGTGCTAGTTTGTTACAAAATAAGCACTTACAAATGATGTACTGAAAAAGTATGCAATATGAACTGACTATAGACGACTTGCACGGATCACGTGACGTTGTTTACGCCGCCATTTTGAACGGCAAAAAAACAAAAACGTCCAGACCTCGCTCCTGTCAGTTGCGAGTCGCGAGACAACGAAATGGATCTTCAGTTATATTCCATAAGTTACCAAAAGATCCGGAACGTCGAGCAAGGCGGATATCATCTATTAGCAGGACTGCTTGATGTCTAAGTCATCTCGCTTGTGTTTGCGGACAGCACTTCGTCGGTGGTAAGTGATAATGTGCCGTTATCAATTTCTTCAAATATTCATAAGCTCCGTCATTTTAATGGAAATTTTAGTCGGGTCCAGGCCTAGGCGTACTTGGGTGTCCACTTGACTTGCGTATGAAATTAATCATCGATTGCCATAAGGTATTGTTTCCCTAGTTAGCATGTAATCTATGGTACGATACTCTATTAGTAAGTGTGAAAAGTTGAAAAGATAACTCAAGCTTAACGCCAGTGGTCATGCAAAAAAATCACCAGAATTCGCCATCTAGGAATACGCTCGCCACCGCATCTCTGATCACCCTGGTAGAGAATTCGCCATCTAGGAATACGCTCGCCACCGCATCTCTGATCACCCTGGTAGTTTCACAGGTTCCAATCCCATGCGGGGATAGTTATGTGCGAGAGTATTGCAGGACTCCTCCCACTAAGGGTGGTTCACGTAACCGCTGGTAGGTTACGACATCCTCCACCACCAAGTCCATGCTTCTGAAAACAAATAACTGGCTAACTAATCCCGACATGAAATGATAATCGTAGGATAGGCTGTGGTTCGCCATATGAAGCCGCCTCACCTGCAATCCTCGCCACTGATACCCCTCAAGATAAATCATATCCTAAAAGTCTTTTTGTTGTCATTGGTAAAAAAGATGTGCTACTCGGAATCAAATTCATTTACGACTAGTGCTAAAAGGTTTGGGTTGGTTGATTTTGATAGTACTACCAAATGTCGGTCTATGTGGTAGGACATAGATACAAATCTCGCCACTTGATTGTTAGATTTTATGAAAACTCCACAATTATTACAGGGTCATGATGTTGAATGAATCCGTATCCATTATTTTACAAATATGGATGTGACCATGAAATAGATGGGATGACAAAGTATAAGTTGCAACAAGACCTCCGCTTGTATGGCTAGATAAATCATCCTCAGTATGGCGCGACGGTGTGGCTCAACGGGCTAAGCGTTAGGAATACGCTCGCCACCGCACCTCTAATTACTCTGCGTGGGTTCGCAGGTTCGAATCCCATGCAGGGATGGTTATGTGCGAGAGGATTGCTGGACTCCTCGCCGTCGTTGGGTGGTTCACGTAACCGCTGGTCGGTTACGGCTTCCTCCACCACCAAGTCCAAGCTTCCGAAAAACAAACAATACAGTAAAAACTAATCCCATACCCGACTTGGAATGGTAACCGGACGAGAGGCTGTGGTTCGCCATATGGATAAGCTGTCTTATCGGCTTTCCTCTCCCCCGGGATAAATATGTAAATCCTATCCTATCCTATCCTTCTTGATGCTAATCATGATGGCAAGTAACTTGTGATTGCTGTGGATTTGAATCAGTGGAGATAAAGCGTCCAATGTGCTTGAAAGAATGCGACTTCAATACGGCCCTATCAAGCAAAAATTTTTGTGTCGGTGGTTCTAGTAGTGACGTTTCAGTCTTAGAGTTGGACACCAATACTACAAGCAAATACAGTTGCAAATGAAACTTAGCTGAGGCGTAATATTGCGACTTTGTGATCTGAAAGGAAATCCTGAAAGATAGCCGCAACGTTTTGTTCAAAGAATATTATAAGATATGACTTAAGAGTCTAAAATTCTATTTGAGAGGGGTGCCACATAAGCTTATTTGCAAATGGTATCCACGGTACCCAAATGTATCACACACTGTTAGAGTAATTATATTTGAGAAATAAAACACATCAAAATTTTTTTTTTAAAAACAATTGGTTTTATCTGCAGATGCCAGATTTATATTGAGGTTGACCATTTCAAAAGCTGAATTTTCCTGATTTGAACATCCTTAGTCAAAAGGCACACTTGATTACAAAGTTTTGCAAATACGCACAGTACAACAATTTGTCTAGCAGGGTACTTGGATGGCAGTCGATTTTAAACTAAGTAACTACCAGATGAAAATGAATGCCAATTGAAACAGGGTAAATTTTCTCTGATCTAGCGTTGTTGTGATTATGACGCAACAATGTGAAATGTACGGCTTTTTCAGCCAAACTGTGAAATCTCAAAAGACAATGTGGTGCGTGTGACGTAATGTGATTACTCAAATGATGAGTAGCGCGACAACTCTTAATTGTTGCGGCGCCATGCATCTCATCTATTCGTCTGGCTCACCAGTCGATATAAAGTTGTGTTAACTTGTAGACGTTGTTTATGATCGCTGTTTAAGTTGTATTGTTTAAGTTGTGCCGCTGTTCTCAATAAACGTTGTTCAGCTGATACATGTTTATATTCTGAGCAGATAGCAATTGGGCAACGAAACACTGCGAGCATTGCAGAAAGTGACAAGCTCATCGAAACTTGAGAGATATCAATAATTCATTAGTTTGCTGGAGGACAGGGGCAACAACATCAATACGAATGTTTAATTTAGTTACAGCAGTTGGTCAATAAATTGTCGTTGCAGTAAATTGTCAGTCAATATATCACAACTTTGTTTGGTGTCTGATTATGAGGGTCAAATGTTTTGATTCCATAGGCAGGAGGTTGTGGATCGGTACTGCTTAGGATGGGTTATTTTTTCTTATAAATGCATATTACGTGTTCCACATGAATCTTTTGTGCTCAGATTATACGACTGTTTTCAAGGCTCCAAATTTTTTTCTTTGATAATTTTCACTGTGGTATGCATGGTCCAATTAGAGTCACTGACATCAAAATCTCTATCAGCAAGAATAAGATCACCTGGTTATAACATTTCATAATTTTGGGTCAAAAATGTATCTACTTCCACAGCCCTTTCAAATGAAAGATATGATGCCTTGAGGGGTAATTTTATATCAAATTTTTACAGTGTTATGGTGAAAATGGGGTTGGGCGGCTGCTTTTAAAAAAAACAGGTCTAGTCTAAAAACACATTTTCATGCTTTCACGCTAACAACTGCAAAGTGATATTGCAACGCATACAAGTTTTTTACGAAATAGTTTCAGAATATCAACCACGACTTTAAAATTTTGACTGTGGGCAAAGCCAGTCGATGGAAAATCACAAAAATTTTATAATTCGACAAATTTCCAACTTTTCTCATATCACTTTCAATGATATTTTGTTGCACATTCCTGTTCCTCCTGTTTTTAATTTATTTTGCTGAGATTAGCTACGGTACACGGTACTCAATTTTCCAACACCTTCCTGCCTTTTGCCTTCCTTCAAAATCCACCTTTCCCCTTCCAGCTATTCTTTATCTCTCTGGGAATGACTAAAATTATATATTGATGGCCATGGGACATAATCAGCTGATAATTACACTTGCAAATTTGAAGGCGCTGATTCTAGAAATGCTCTTACCTTTTTTCTCTATCAGGTCTATTCTTTCTTCTATGGTATATCCCTCTCTGCAGGATGCCGATAGCTACAATAACGATAGGAAAAGTGCAGAAATAATATTTTCTGTAATTTTATTGAACACCTTCATGGAATCTCACCAAAATGTTCACAATTAAAGCTGGAAGTTGTAATAAATGCTAACTAATAGATGTCATCAGCTATAAATTGACGTTTTACTGATTTTCTAGAATGGGAGGCCCCGGCATCATCGCGCTTGATAGACCAACAGTTGTCTGCAAGCATGGTGGCATTACAACGACTTTGATTGCGAACTTCCATACCGCTTATATCTTGATGGAAGGGCTACCCTTGCCCCATCATTCACATAACCTAGATTTTCTGGAAAACGGGCAAGATGGCTGTGCAAAATATGTAACTTGATGCTTATATTTGCACCAAGTTGACGGAGACTTGTGAGTAGTTTTTCAACAAGCTCTCTGTAGTTGGGCGCCGCTGATTTTCCTAAAAAAAATTTACTACATTTGTAAACGCCGTCCATGGATTAATAAAATTACATAAAGTTGCGTCATTCATTAACTTTCGAACCTAGGGTCCATCAAAAATTCCAGCTTTTAATTTTTCTGCGGTTAAAACTGGAAATTTCTTGCAAATATTTTGAAACAGTCGCCATCTTTCTCAAGAGCATTCACAAACTGCCAAGCTTTATGTGAAGAGAAGGGAACGCAATTTTGGAACGCTCAACCCAAGGAAGAGCCAGAATTGTGAAAAGAACACAGTTTATGAAAAGGCTCCAATGCTGGACGCCAAGCTGCCGCAGCAAGCCGGCAACGTCGTTGCAATATACTATGTCTTTTTCCTGAGCGAAATATAACAAAAATTCAAAAAGGGGTTTCTATATTCTATAGAAGGTTATGAGAGTCTTGGAGCTAGAAATTCAAGAATTCTTTGGAAAAGTTGAGATCTCTAGTCCGTTATTCCATGAGAAAAAGACTATTGCAACAGTACGACTTAACCGGAATACCGGTAGGTGCTCGCCACTAATATAGTCTAGTAATAATTAGTTCAGAAGATCCCGTGTGCTGCAAAGACACAAATAGGTTCGAAGTTCACGATGCAACGAAAGACTTTATTAAAATAGTGTAAAATCCATATTAAAGCAGATAGAATAGAAGAGCGACAAAATACGGTCCTTACTCAGCGACAGCAAAAGCAAAGTGAGCGAACGCTGCGAACTGCAGCCAGTTCACATATGCAGTGGTGGTTGGAGTCGAGTAACAGGATCTAACTATAGGCCGAATTATGGATCAGACTCCACACACCAATGCATATGCAATACTAGACAAGAAATATAAATAAAATATAAAACAATAAAAAATAGGACAATCCAGTCCCGCCACACTATGGCAGTGAAGAATAAGAAAAACCGACATCAAAAACAGCGCATTCACTACTAACAGTGGACAAAACGGAGGTATGGTCTTCTTCAGAGCCAGGCGATTCCAATTCGGGCAAGCCTTCAAACACTGGAAAAGGAATTTCATTGCATTGTAGAATTTGCCTAATTGCAGACTCGAGGTTTAGATAAACTAACATCTCCTGTTCTTCCTATTGATTCCCTTCGTGTCTACTGCACAGAAGTAGCATTCATCAAAAAATATTTTCGAGACCATTGTAATACCAAAGCGGAGTGAATTTCTATCCTTTTTTGTCCACTGTGGAGATGCTCTACACCAGGGCTCACCAACCTTTTCGAAGCCGAAGGCTACTTTCTGGGTACAGATTAAGCCGAGGGCTACCAGTTCAATGTACACTTCTAAAAAAGTCAGTTTGCTCGATTAAGCCTAAATTAATAATAATTACTGGTATTTGGTCTAGTAGAGACACTGATAAACTCAGATTCAGAAAATCAAACGATTATCACAACGTTGAAATAAATTTCTATCAATGACACTTGCGTTGCGTTTTGAAACTGAGTGTTCTCAAATTGATTTTAAAGTCATCACTACTATAATATACTAGGAAACCAAAATGTACCTGGGTTATTCACAAACACTCTGCCCTCTGCCTAGGATGAAATGGACTTAACAGTTGTACTATAAAATGCTACAGAGTGTTGTACTGCGGCGCGTAACTTGACACTGCAACACTAAGCGAGACTTGCAGATCATCAGTAAGGCGTGTTCCGTGTTTGTTCCCGGTGAAGTACATATGAAAAATGTTGATTCACAAAGATAGGTTGAACGGTTGAATCAAACAATAGTCTCAGTATTCACCCAATATTTGTCACCATCAGGGGCAGCCCTGTCTTTACGGCCGACCGGCAGCAAAATTTTACCTGATATTGGTTTTCAATTTGCTGCCGCGGTTACGGCAGCTCTCCATTGGTATGTGGCAGCTAAAAAGTATGTCGCTGTGAGTTTTGGCTTGGCCATAGTGGGTCATGGTTCGGGAACACCGCCGTGGTTTTGCGGCAGCTTTAGACGCCACAGAATACTTAAATCTGAATTTGAAAGAAAAGGCGTATTAGTGGAAGGTGATAACTGTGTGATGTCATAATTGGAAGACTATTAAATAACCCGTCACATTGCTGAGTTCAAATCAGGCTGATTGTTACAATAATTTATATAGTGCCATTCCCAGTTCCCAAAAAAGTTTGATCAGTACAAGAATAGCAGGACAAAAATTGATTGATGTAACTTATTTCGGAACAGACCTGCGGGCGACTCATGTTGTCTTCACGGGCGACTTGGTGCCCGCGGGCAACGGATTGGTGACCCCTGCTCTACACATTGCTTGCATACAATACGGGGTGCCCATGCTTTATCTTGATCACCCAGCAATACATTAAAGTAGGCAAGATAAGCACACTTCACAAATTTACTGATCCCTTTCCTGTTGGATTGCAATGTATATTCTCCGCAAATATAGCAAAATAAATTGTTTGAATAATGTCGCCTAAGAGAAGATATGGCCATGTTTAATTTTTGCTCCAAAAATCTGCAACTGAAGCAAAACGATGCAGCTTGTTTATTTCATGTCTGACTTAACAAAATATGCAACAATCGACAGGCCTATTTGCTACACTGTGTCCACTTTTTATCAACTACTTATCTCAAGGCTGCGCAGGCCGCATTCGGCCCGCCCTATAAAGTTTGTAAGCAGACCTTTTATGTTTTTACTATGTTATTAATCAATTTATAGGGTTAAGTAGGTTTCGTGATTTTGGAGTGATTAATCCTGCCATCTATCTACATTCAAATGCCGTTTTTTATTATTTTGTATGTGTCTTGCACCCTGGTAGACATCGACGTCGTTTTTTTTATTTCTCGCAGAACTGAGTGTTCTTTTCGACGAACTCGAAAAATATTGTGCAATCATTGAGGACGAACGCTGAGCGCAATTATGGAAATGAATTTTGAGCCTAAATTTGCAAATTAATTTCATTTGATTAATTTCTTACGTGTCTGCTTTGATCGTCTTTATCTCCAACGTAACATAAAAAGTCAACGATATCTTTGGTACTGGTTCTGGGACTTGTTGTCCTTTTATGTTTGTATTTTTTTTTTATCAAATGTTTGGGTTAAATAAGATTTCGGAAATGTCGTCACTGCGTATCCGTCAACAATTCTAATGAAATTGACTTAATGGCATTGCTGCATATAAAACTTGATATTCTTGCGACATTGGCACACATTAGGCTCATTTAAACATTGAGGCAGTACCATAGCTACTGAAAATGAATGAATAAAAACACTATAACGCAAATATAACACTGAACTTCGACGTGATGTGTGTGTTTTCGTGTGGTCACCAAAAAAGTTTCATGCCCACGCCCCGTGTTACCAGATATTCGAATAGTAAACTGCTATTTTAATATTCAACTTGATATTCGAATAATTTGCCAGCCCTGCTCAGTAACCAGAAAGCAATTATTAACTTGATTGATTTGATGTTAATAAGCTTGACTTTTATGTGTTATGTAAATTACCTACACCGAAATCAGGACCTAGCTGGTATTAATGTTTGGTACAAACGTTTGCAGCCCGCAACGAATTTCGACACTTGAAAGTGGCCCGCGAGACGAAAAAGGTTGGGTAGGCCTGACTTATCTCTTTATGTAGCAAATTCGACTTTTATAGCAAATATTTCAACAACTTGACCTGATGAGAACAAACTAGTATGATTTTCGGACTCAGCACCCCTAAATTAACCTAAATCAGCTTAGAAACCTTGGACACTAAAAAATGTGTTGGCCAGTGTTTTCATTATATCGTTATTATTGAAATGCTTTCTTTTCGAGGCCAAAAAATGTTTATCCGGAGAAATTTTCGTCTGCGTTTAATTTTATCAAAAATCATTCTTTGACTTTAGATGAACAAACATTCACCTTTGATTCTCGATTTGGCCCTAACAATCACAGGAAATGGTTACAAAGACTCCGTCATGTGGATCGACATCGACCAGTAAGTAGTTCTTACCCTTTGTGAGCCTGATAAACCCCTTCGCTATTCCGCAAGCTCCTGTCGAGCCCTATATTTCTCAACTAAGAGCGCAACATTCTGTACAAATTTATAGAAAATTGAACTGTCTTGAATTGATAGAATATGAATTCGTTGAACCACTCGGAAAATTGTTGTATAATCTTAGATAACAATACGTCAAATGACCATTGTTATGTTACAATGGCACCGGCGGCCCAGACCTCGTTGGCAAAAAGATGTATTTCAATAGCGAAAGCAAAATGGCAACATTAGTGGTCCAAAAGCTGAGATGATGTATTGAAAGCAATGGTGGCCCAAGTCACACAAATCGCAAATTTCGGTACTCCCGTAGTATGTGTACCAGGCTAGGGTTAGGTCATAATTTTTTCCGATTTTCTCTATTTTAGATCTATTATGAATTCTTGGACTGTCTGTGCCAATTGAATATACCCTCTGTTCATAGGTTTCAGTCCCGTTGCACAACTTGTAAAGGTGTAAAGTAGGCAAACAAAATTAGTTACCTCCATATTGGTACACACATTTCTGGAGCGCCCAAATTTCAACCTGTCGTCAGATGGCGCTAAATTGTTTTACAGAAACAGAGATGAATCACTGGTCACATAAACCAAACTCAATGCGATGTAATAATAACCCTTATATTAAAGAAAAGACTCCCATAATTCAAGAAACTATCGACCCATAACGCTATTGAATACGGATTACAAAATTCTAAGTAAAGTTCTAACGAAACAAATTCAAATAGTAATGAACGCTATAATTCACAAAGATCAAAGAGGATTTATTCAAAACAGACAGATGGGAAAAAACATACGATTACTCTGTGATATAATAAACCATACAACAAACATACAATGAAATATCTGGTACAATTATTGGATTGGATATTTATGAAGCATTTGTTAGTGTCGAATGGTGTTTCCTGTTCCAGTCACTAAAAGCATTCGAATTTCAAGCCAACTTCGTTTCGTGGATAGAAATTCTTTATAACTAAAACAAACTATTTGTAACAAACAACAATTTTTTTCTCTGGGGCAGTTATTCTACAAGAAGGCTTAAACTAGGCGACCCAATCTCATCGTATTTATTCCTGATAGTAATAGAAATTTTCGCAACGATGGTTCGTAATAATGACGATATCACTGGGTTTAAAATTGCAGAAAACGAAATTAAAATAGCCCGAGCTGCAGATGATACAATAGTCTTCACCAATGGTTCATTAAAAAAAGCATAAAATCTTTATTCCAAACAGCTGAAGTGTTTGGAACTATATCAGGGTGCAAAACAAATGCTGAAAAATCACAAGCAATGAATATTGGAACTAAAATTGGCATAATTGAACAAAATATTCACCACAATCTCAGCTGGACGTATGAATATAAATTAATGAGAATTACAATGATTTGAACCAACTATATGAACTTAACTCACCGTCTAAGTTGCAGCAAATACAAAACATTATCCAAATTCGGCGTATGAGAAATTTAACAATTCCGGGAAAAGTATGTGTATTCAAATCATCAATTCTATCGCTCTTTACATATCAATTTATATTTTTATCTATTATGTTACCCAACAAATTCGTAAAATCACTGAATTCTTTAATATTTTGTTTTTTTGTGGAATTCAAATTGGGAAAGAGTCAAATGTAAAACATTGATTGACCCGAAAATGAAAGGTGGAATTGATATGGTATACGTTGAAAGCACCATTATTTCTAAAAAAACTAAAATGATTGTATGTATTGATGATTCGAAAGAGAGCAATTGAAAAACCGTTGAACTTTATTATTTACGGGATATAGAAATACATTGTTAATTGAATGATGGAAGTTTATGGTATAACTCTCGCTTCATAAAAAATCTTCATTTTATATCAATTAAAGATACACTTTGTGCCTGGTATATATATAAGGAATTAACATCTAATGCCAATATCCATCTCTATAATGAACCATTATGGTACAACAAGAAATTGCAATATGCAAGAACTTCATTTTTTATAAAAAAATTGGAATAAACACGGAGTCTGTGAATTACACCATTTGGTGAACAGAAATTCTCTATTATCTTATTTTCAACTGACAGAACATTACGAATAGAATATAACGCAAATGAGTATAGGAAATTTACAAGTATAGGCAAAACGAGTATTTATTCTTTTTCGTCGCAAAGCCCATACCAGTCATATTAGCAAAACAAGCTAGCAAAATTCTGTTGCAAAATACACGATTTATATTACAAAAACGTGTTTCTCACTGCATTCGTTTGAAGTCGGTGACAAAAAATTTGAATAGCAGTTTCCTCAGAAGTTTATGCATTTTAAATCTACTATTTCTGCAAGAACCCCTAATAATGCCGTAAGATCAATAGCAAATATAGGCAATTTTTGTGCTTGCAACTACCAGAAAGCCTAAATTAAATGAAAGTGCGGCCCGCGGCTTCACCCAGTTACTTGTATTTGGTCCGCCAATAAAAAAGGTTGCACACCCCTGGTTTACAGAATATAAATATGTTTGATTTTGGTCAATTTTTATCAAGTACATTGTGTGAAAATAATCGATTTAAGCTGCAACGTATTCTTTCAATATTTGGCATTTTTGTTAACTTTATCCAAAGTGTAAAAGAAAGCGAGAAAAGGTATGCAATTAACCGGGGCAAATTAGCTCTAAATAATAAAAAGTGGAATAATATGTCATAGTTAAAAAGGGGGAAATCATGTTACGTGAATATGTTATATATTTGTAATATCAATTGATATGCTTGTCTTTGATTTTACTTTTATGAAAATAAAAATATACGTGTTCACTCACTTATTATATTCAACTCGTTCGTAAAATTGAACTACGTTTTATTACAAGGTTATAAATAACATGCCGTTAATGCAAATATATATTCAGGTTTAAAACCCCGAGGTTTGTAATAAAAACTTCAGATATTGGAAAGTCAGGAGGCGTCTAGAAATTAGATCATATGGAGGTACATTCAAGCACTTGACGTCTCTCATTGACAGCTCTTATAAAACATTTCCCTGCGCAATGCTACACATATAAAAGTTGATATATGATATTCTATGCATTGTCTGAATGTTTAAATTTGGAGATCTGCCTTAAATTATAGTTATTTCCCCATATTTCATTGGCTCGGAGTTAGAAATACGTCATAATATACACAACAATTTCACAGGACCTTCGTTGAACTTCTGGTACAGTTCCACCATACCCCAGGGATTCGATCGAACCCGGGTTAAGAAACATGGACATAGAGGATAAAACGAACGAGTAATCGTAGTTGGTTTCTTATTCTCTCATATAAATTTCGACGCTCCGGAAGTATGCGTAACAATATGGAGGTAACTAATTTTGTTCTCCTATTTTACATCAAGTTGTGTTAAAGGACTGAAACCTATGGGCAGGGGGTGTATCCACTTGAGCAACACAGACAGTCCCCGAACTCGTAACAGAACTAAAAAAAGGAAAATCAGAATCAAATTATGGCCTTACCCCGACCTGGCACACACACTAGGCGAGTACGCAGATTCCTATCAATGTGATCGGAGATTTTTGTTAACGACCGATTTGAGATTTGTCCAGATCAAACATTTTCAATAATAGTCTTCTATAGTCTGAATCGGAGGATATCGATAGTTAGGGTCACTAGCGTAATTTTTCGGCAACCATCGGAAAACAGTGCAATATTGTACTGTAAGAGGCAATATGTTCATATTTGCTTATCTTAAATTTGAACACGGTATGATGAAATGAAATAAGTTTAAGCAAAATGATAGTCAATAAACGAAAAATTAATCTATAACAATATCGAACATTAGAATTCGCTTGCGTTATACAGTTAATTTGGACCTTTAAGTTAAGCAAAAGAAGCGTTTTTGAAGGGCGGTGCGCAAATAAATTTAGATTCAAACTGGCCCCCTGAATTCCGACGCCTGGTTTAACTGGGAAAAATGCGACACATGGGACAAGTGCGACACATGGGACAAGTGCGGCATGTGGGATACCTGGAAAAATGGGACAAGTAGGATATTGGGGGCAAGTGTGACACGTGGGGCAAGTGCAGCAAGTGATAAACGTATGAAAAGTGCGACCCGCGGAACAAGTAGGATACGAAAGACAAATGTGACACATGGGGCAAGTGCAACATGTGATAAACGTGTGAAACATGCGACACATGGGACAAGTGCGACCCGTGGGACAAGTAGAATACGAGGGACAAGTGTGACACGTGGGGCAAGTGCAACATGTGATAAACGTATGAAAGTATGAAAAGTGCGACACATGAGACAAGTGCAACACATGGACAAGTGCGACACGCGGGAAAAGTGAGACACATGAGACAAGTGCAGCACGTGGGACAAGTGTGACACGGGTGGTAAGCGCGAAAGATGGGACAAGTGCGACATGTGTTAAATGTGGGCCAAGTGGGAAACGTGAATCACATTATACAAGTGTGGCACATGGGATACGTGGGACAAGTGCGACGTGTGGGAAAAGTGGGACACATGCAACATGTGGGTCAAGTGCGGCATGTTGATACATGGGGGCATGTGCGATAAGTGGTACGAGTGGACAAGTGCGATACGTGGGATAAGTGCGACATGTGGTGAACGTGGGGCATGTGCGACAAGTGGGGCACGTGGAATACGTCGGACAAGTGGGTCACGTAGGACAAGTGGAATATGTGGTACAGATGGACACTTGGGACAAGTTCAACACGCGGGACAAGGGCGACATATGGCACAAGTGAGAAACGTGGGAAAAGTGAGACAAGCGCAACACGGAAAACAATTGCGTCATATGGGACAAGTGGGAAACGATGGACAAGTGGAACACGTGGTACTATTGGGAAACGTGATATAAATGGGAAACGTGGGACAAGTGGAACACATTGTACTATTGTGACACATAGCAGAAGTGAGACATATGATACAAGTGCAAAACGTGGGATACATGTGAAACGTAGGACAAGTGTGACACGTAGGGCAAGTGTGATAGGTGGGGCAAAAAGTGGCACGTGCGACAAGTGCCGCACGTTGTAAACGTGGGACAAGTGCGACATGTGGTATGAGTGGGGAAATGTGATAACTGGGATAAGTGCGAAACGTGGTGCTATTAGTACATTTGGGAACCAGTGGTGAACATGCGACACTGGGAAAAGTGGGCACGAAAGACAAATGCATCACGTTGTAAACGTGGGACAAGTGCGACATTTGGTATAAGTGGGGAACGTGTGACAAGTGGGATGAGTGCGAGAACACGCCCGTCAATTTGGATACGTGGACAAATGGGTCACGTGGGACAAGTGGGATCAATGTTAAAAGTGGGAAACAACATTTTCGGGACAATGGTCATGAATTACTTGAGCAAACTTTTGATAAGTCTACGCTAGGTGACAGTATAGAACAACAAAATTCATCAATAAGGTTGATTGACAACTGATTATCAGGACATTTCATATAATTTCAACTCGACTTTTTCCATTAGTGCATCAAATAATATTATGCAAACTTAACACAAGTACGACCTTTTTAGTAGTACATCGAATAATATTATGCAACTATCAACCCGTCTCCTAGCTAATTTGGTATTTTGTAGAATTTCAACAGCAGACACTAAGTGGCAGCATGAGCAATATCCATTTAGGTTTCCATGACGACTAAATTGTAATTTCCGGCTTAAATTCAAAAGATTTTAGGTATCCCGAAAGCAAAGAATTGGATAAGCAGGCAAAACTTTGAGATATAGCTGAAATTTACTATTGTTTGAGGCTCTTGATATCCAACAACCTATCTTTATTTTAAAAAGAAGGCTATTGTCAGAATAGGATAAAAGAGAATTTACATGTCCCTAGGTGCGGGAAGCAAATAACACAGCTTATGGTAATCATATGGCCAACCACAGCCTATAGTCCAGTTACCAGTTCATTTCGGCTATTGGATAAATTAGCCAGTTATTTGATTTTAGATGTATGGACTTGATGGTGGAAAAAGCGCCAACTGACCAGCAGTTAAACCTATGGTGGGGAGGAGTCCAACAATACTCTGGCACATAATTATCCATCACAAAATTCAAACCTGCAAATCTACGCAAAGTAATCAGTGGCGCGGTTTCGAGCATAATTCTAACGCTTAGCATGGTGTGCCACACCGCCCAGCGTTTAACCAATTATGACTTGCCATTAATTTTCTTATGTTTTCTTCCCTGTTTTTATCGAGTTAGATTCTGTTATTGTACCTTTCTCTGTTTATCTTATTATTTCATTCCAACTCAATATGAACAGAATCAAAGAAAATAAATCAAATGCAGATAAGATTGAATTTATTATTTAGTTCTTAACTAGTGGTCTGTCTCACTCTTTGCCTTCATACAATGGAATACAATTGGAATGAGAAAATCTTACCGGGGACAGTACAGAATAGCATACTGCAAGTCATTTCCGTCAGCCTATTTCAACTTGGCTCCACGTGGATCAAATGAGTGTCCATGTTGTGCATGTCACATGGACAATAGGGCAAGTACATGTTTAAAAATAGGGTAGTTTCATCTGGAATTAGGCTTGTTAACATAGTTCTATTCCCTTAATTAGAGATTCTATATTTTTTGCATCTCGACACTAAATTCTTGCTCTAAAACGATGAATAATTGTCCCAATATATAGAGTTACAATATGTTCCTCAAATTAGAATTCGGAATTAGAAACTCAATTTTTGCGGTGTGTTCAACGTTATTGCATCATTTTTATATTATTTTCTGAATCTGGAATGTAGCATTGATATGCATAAAATCAAATGCATCCGTGTTAGATATGGCACCCTGCGACATTAGTTATAGAATTTATTTTAGCGACTCACCTCAAAGAATTGGGTGATTTGAACTAGCGACCAATGTAACCTAGGCTGCCATTTAATGTTAACTGCCAAATTCCAGAGTGCTAAGGATTGAAATGAGGAGGCCAAAGTTTTGTACTTTGAATGTAAAGTTAAATCTTATTGGTGGTTTTTGGCAATGGCTGCTCGAGAAAGCTAACTTTTCCAAATAATTTAAAATTTACTAATCTGTATTTTTCTTCTACTTTCCCAACATTAATAGTTTACCTTTTTTTGCTGAAATTGAGGTTCAGTTATTGTTCCACTTGTCTGTGTTTATCTTATTATTTTAGCTCATGGTTAGTTTAAAAGCGACAAGAGCATAAAACATTATGTATTTTTATCCATGTGAGTGCCTAAATGGGCAAAACATAAAGTGTCGGATTAGGATTTTATGCTTGATGAGGACAAATCTGAGTTTGACAAGGGCCACACTTAATGGCTTTGCTGGGCAGGTTGTGGCCCGTGGGCTGCCTGTTGTACAGTCATGGTTTAGCTCAGGAAAAACAGAATTGCAGTAAATCGATTGAAAAATTTAGTGACATGAAGTAACAGACTACTACATGCAGAGCATTAAAAATATTTGTGCTGAAATACTTTCAATTGTTTAGCGTATGTGTATGATCCATTTGGAAGGTATTATTTCCACTTATCAGTTGATTGCCTGTTAAAAGCTGTTTTCAGAACGAAGCTGTAAATTGGACATCTCAGCGGTGTGGTGCATCGCGCTAAGCCTGGGTTTTCAGGTTCAATTCCCATGAGGGATTAATTATGTGCGAGAGGATTGCTGTACTCCTTGCCATAGTTATAGTTGAAGTTATACCAGTACCAGCTGTTTACTTGTTGCTACTGTGGTGAATATGATCAAATGTCTTATAAATCCTCATGTACTGTCATTTTTATTATTTTTAAACAAATCTCAAGTGCGACTGACGCCTCGGTTTGCCTCAAAATGTGCAGCTAATCCTCTGTTATAGGTAAATTGTTTCTGTGAGTAGTTTTTGACAATCCCCACAATTTTGATCATGATACAAATGTTGCATCTAAAATTAACTAACAGTTAGATATTATCATTTAGTAAATTGTATATCTTGAAATGAATTGAAGAAAAACAACCTGATATGGGTAAGATATCTCAGGGTAATATATGCCAATGATTTTATAAATGTCAGAAAAGAGAATTTAATATTTAGTCTGCAGTATAGAGCTTACCCAAATGTTCAACAAGTATCAAAAAAAAATTGTCAATAAAAGGATATGATCAATCTCAGACTACAAATTAATATACTGGAGTACAAGATCTGACGACTAAAGTGGAATATTCGTAAAAAAAATTTAAGTTTCAATCCCATGCTGAAACTAAAAGATTGCGATCCTTCCAAAAATAACAGCTCCTTACATATCAATGGATACATATCCACTTGTAAAAAGCTTTGTTCAGAGTGAAATTGTTAAAATTTATGTATCCATGGCGACTAAATTGTAACTTCTGGCTAAGTTCATAATTTTTTGGGTATCTGGAGGGCAAAGCTTTGGGATTCCTACCGTTAAAGATATAGCCTAAAATCACTGTTATTTGAGGCTCTTGATATACAACAAATTAATTTTATTTTAAAAAGAAGATCAATATTAGGATAGGATAGAAGAGAATTTACATATCCTGAGAGAGAGTAATGGCAATAACACCCCTTAATCATATGGCGAACTCCTGGTTACCAGTCCATGTTGGGTATGGGATTAGTTGCATTGTTTCTTTTCTCATGTATCAACATCTTATTGTGGGTTGCAAAAAAGACAATGAAATTTGCCTGCAAATTGAAAAAGGTTGGGCACTGGTATAGTCAATACTGAAACCAAAATTTCCATAAAATACAAAAATTTATGAGTTCTCATAAAGCAGATTTTATTTAATAGGTCAGAAACCAATTCAGTTCCAAACGAAATCTAGTATCGAATAGGGCCCGACGAATATATTTTACAAATTTCGAAGTATTGGTATCGGCTAATTTTACCTATATATATCGGCCAATCATGTGACTGCCAAAGTGTCAAAATCACGCTGGGAAAGCAGTTTTATTGCTTGTTTAATTGAGAGTGGTTCTGCCTAATACTCTTTTTCTTTGCTATTTCTCATTCTCTCTTATCAAAAAGCGTCTTTTGACAATGTCTCTCTTATCCAAAGCGGACGTGAGGCACGGCATTTCACACTTTGTGAGCAAGTTTGCGAGCGTGGTGGCTTGCAAACTGAAGCGATAGAAACATGTGAACAACTTATTTGTGTCTAATAATATACTTTAGATTCATAAAGAATTCTCGCTGTTTCCACTTTCCCCGGTGCTTGGATTTCCCTTTCGCTATATTCATTCAAGGCGCGACTCAATGTCTTGTATTGATATGTTATAGATGGCTGGTTCAAGCGGTAAAAGCAAAGTATGGGAATACTTTGTGATTCATAATGATGGCGTAATTTGTAAAATATGCTCTTCATTATTAAGTCAAGTTCCCGCTGATTTAAAAAAAAACACCAGTAATTTGTAGAGCCATCTCGCAGCAAAACACAAGAGCAAGTATGATTGGAGCCAATGCATGAAAACTCTGCTTTCTCAAATACAACTTGAGACAACACAAAATCATTGGTTTAGACATAATAGAGCAGTGGTTCTCAAACTTTCACTGACTGCATACGTATTGTTTTTTTACTCTGACCCCCTCTGTTTTAGGTATGACGACAATGGCACAAGAAACACGCTATGGTAGTATTTTGTAATGTGTACTACATCCATTCTTGGAGCCTTTAAACAAATTCCGTGTTAAATATATGTGTTAATATATGCAATAACAATGTATTAATTGTGTGCAAAATGACAAAGGAATTTGCGTCGTCTACGGTCAGAGCTGAAAAGCTTTAGTTAGCATCACCAATGAATTATCTAAAAAATCGGTAAATACACTTTGATCGGTGCTATCACAAGCTGCCTAACCTAGTCTTCATATTAATTTGCTGAAATGTATGTATCATTGCAAAAAAAATTACCGCTAGTCAAAAAAATTCTGATAAAAAGAATTTAAAACTTGAGCCAACTTTTCAGAATATGATGTTCTGAGAATACTGATATATTTTCAAACGAATATTAGATTATTTTGAGTCAAATATTACACATTCGTACTCCAATTAGGATTGACAAATTCAATATTCATTATTCACCTATTATAAATACCATAAGATATAGGAAATTGTGGCTGACTATTTTTGTGTATGTTGCAAATTTTTGTTTTTATGTTTGAGTTTGTTAAGATTGGATAAGATTTACATATTTATTCCAGAGAGGGGAAAGGGATAACATGGCTTAACCATATGGATAACCACGGCCTATCGTATGGTATTAGTTAGCCAGTTTTCGGATGCACAGACTCGATGGTGGAGGAAGCCGTAACTGGCCAGGGGTCATACGAACCACCGTAAGGTGGTGCGGATTTCGGCAATCCTCTCGCACATAACTAATCCCACATTGGACTCGGACCTGCGGATCTCGGCGGGGTATTGTTAGGTGATGGTATCTCTCATTATATCAGCGGAATAATGATTCGCGGGCCACAATCATGACAGAAATGGGTAAAAGGGGCAATGCACAACAAACACTCTAAGAGCGAAATCCCGAAAAATTTGGAAATGCTCATTGCTCCCATGATAGCAAAATGCCGTTTTAGATTATATTTGCCATAACTGCAAATTGATTGATTATCAAATTTTACCAAATGTAAGGTACAGGAGAGTAATTATTAATTTTACTGACATATTAGACGCATTTTTTGTAATACTGTATAGGCTGGTTTCAAAACATCACCGGACGGAATTATATTCTCAGGCCATAACATTAATATATAGTTATTATACCTGTTGGAATATATTTCCAACCAAAAAGATAGAAAGTCAGTGAACAATTTGGACTACCCAAGCACACTATTCAACTTCACTAGTTGCTTTGGCTAGCCGTGATACTAGTCAATTTAGTGACATTAGTGATGTAACAAGATGTCGAAAAGATTTTCTGAATATTTTTATGACGCAACAACACCAAATGCGATTTTTTGATCACCCTTCAGCAAAGGCAACGCGGGCCACAGAAAATGACGCTGTGGGCCACATGTGGCCTGCGGGCCTGGGTTTGGACCACCCTGGCTTAGAACTATAGTTGAACGAATGTCACATCAGGATTTTTATCTTCCTAGATTGTAGAGTTATTTGTATCAGTGGTTCAGCGGATTTTCTTCAAATTGATAAATATTTTTTTAATAAAGAATAATTTCAATGTTAAATACGCATAGAACAGAACGTAAATAGTAACATTTTTTGGTTTTGCATGGAATGAACAGCAACTGTTCAATGATATGTATATTTGAATGCATTAGGTTTAGTTGTCATAGTTTGGTTTAGATTAATAACAATATGCATATGTATATGTTACTAGTTTTAGACAATACTTTTAGGTCTGTGTATATTTTCTATAGCAGTATATGTATGATGAATAAATAATATAATGTAGACAATGCACAATATCTTGTTGGCTAAGGATGAATTTGGGAAAATTCTGTAATATTTATCAGCAAGCGAAAGTATTAGAAGGGTCCATATCTGACTAGGAACTTATTCAATTTGGTGTTATGGCACCAACCACATCGAGACAGTGCCCTGCATTAATATGTATAGTCTATTTTTATTAGTAGCATGATTATCTGTGGCCATTGTCTCATTGGCTGGAGGGTAATCAAAAAATCGCATTTGGTGTTGTTTTGTCATGAAAATAACCTGAAAATCTTCACTAATGTCATTGTATTGACTAGTGTAATGGCTAGCTGTGACAACCAGCGAAGCCGAATAGTGTGCTTGGCTATATGTATATAGAATATATTATGTATATAGAATATATTACATCATTAGCTAGTCTAAATTGTTGACTAATTTCTAACTTTTTGGTCGGGAATGTATGATAACAATATTTTCATCATAAAAAACTGAACATCGAATGACGAATCTGTAAGCCTAGGTTGGCTATGCTGACTGAAAGCTAATTATTAATGCTATGGCCTCACGGCCTAACAATATAATTCCAGTCGGATTGCCTTCTGCCACCAGCATAAACAGTATTAATAAAACTGCCACAATCTAAAACGGCATTTTGGAATCTTGGGAGCAATGAGCATTTTCCAAACCGATCTTATTGATGTTACAATTGCAAAAGCATTTCTCCATTATGAAGAACCTGAAATCTTGCACGTTTCAGCTTAAGAAGGATAAATAAAGAATAATGTGTTTGCACAAGTGTTTGTTTTGTATTGCGCTGTTTACCTATTCCTGAGACTATTGTGGCCCACAGATAAGTAATTTTGTGGTCCTCGAAGCCGACAACCTCGGACCACCCGTACTACGGTATTCTAGAGGTTGTGATACTGAATCTTATTTTTGGAATTTATATATGATTGTAGTTCACTGTTTATTGCCAAGTTTACCTTACAATTACACTCACTTGTTTCATATTTCTGTCTAACTATGACCCACATTTCATCAATAATAATTATGCTTTTGTGTCTCCTGTATGGCCTTGTTCTGAGGAGAAAATGTAGAACAATTTAGGATAAAAAGTGGGTTAGCTTTATCACATCAATTGATGTAAAATCTTTAATACGGTAGATAAAATATTGTAATGTACAACATTCATCTACAATCCAACTTTTAAGCCCATATCTACTTAAACGAGTATTGGCCTTCTAAAAATATGAGACTACTATACTATGAGTATATACAATATTCAAAAAACAGTGTATTAATAAGCCTGTTTCTCTATATTAGGTTGAAGCGAAATGTGAATGTCTCATAAGAAAAGGGTTGTTCTATATTCCAATATTGAAAATTCATAAACTTCAATACTTGCTTGTCTAGAGCCATGTTCTGAAAAAAAAATTGAAACACCTAATTCAGTTTGATTTGATTTTGTAGTTTTTGATTATCCAAATTGATGTATGCATTGGTAGAGGAAAGTTGATATATTATTATCAGTGGTTGAAAGGCAGTGTTCTGCCATATTATTTTACTTGCATGTGGATTATGTAAAATATTTTTCAACAGCTTTATCCTGAGTTATATTTCTTTTCAGTTGGGAACCACTGTTGTAAACCATTGGTTAATTTTCCCCAACTTCATTGTTAGAATATTCCGCTGATACATCATTTTTACTTCACGGTCTATAAACATGCTTAAGCCATCTAATTTTAGAAACACGTCAACCGGAAAGGAATGCGAAAACGGTCTATAAACATGCTTAAGCCATCTAATTTTAGAAACACGTCAACCGGAAAGGAATGCGAAAAACAATCCGTTACTTTGCCCCAAACATGCATGAATGAGGTAACTTAAAAACCAATGATCATGGGTGGAACATGCATTTTTGCAAGCTTCATCAATATTCCACACTTGGCAGATGTCAAACATATTTTGAGTAGACATACCTTTGTATGGGGTATTTTGCCGTCTGGATTGTGGATAACATGTTGATTTTCATGTATCTGCATAACGTTTCCGCATCATTTGTCCCTAGTTTTGTATTCGTAGTTTTTTCACTATTAATGAGTAACCTGATAAACCATGGAGTAAAAAAGATTGAAATGCTTGATAAAACTGAGCTTGTCCAAGGATAAGCAATAAATCAACAATCCAATTCAGGACTTCCCACAATTATTATATTCATCTTGGCTATGTTCTGCAATTTTCTGTAAATAATGCTGCAATACGAGACTTTGTTCAGAACTTGATCAAATGAAATTTTACTGCCTATGTGGTCAATTTCATGAACCAATTGGCATGGAATATTTTTTTTATATCTTCTTTATTGGTATTCATTTTCCAACTAAAAAATACATTTCGACAAGAGGGGGGGGGGGGGGGGGAGACGTTCAAATGACGATCATGACATGAAACGGTATAAAATTCATAACATAAAAAATTTACTAGATAATTAGTTTGGATAAGGTAGATAAGATGTATAATTTAGTTCGATTAACTTTGTGATATTTGAATATCCCATTCATTTTATGAATAGCCGGAAGGAAGTTGACATATTATTTTTTCATGAGCGAAAGGCGATGTTATGCCATATTATTTTGGTATACGCTGATATTCGTAGAATATTAGTCAACCATTCGTTCGTGGTTTGTATTTCCATAATATGGATGAGTTGTAAGTTGACACTGTATTCCCCCCATACACAAAAAGCAAAGCGATACGCTAGGGATTATCACAATTTGTCATCTGTCCATGAAAAGAGAATTTAATAAGCATTGATCATACGTGGGACACACTATCTATGTGCGCTCCAGCGATATCCCATACTTGGCAGTATGATTTGGGCAAACAATACCATGACATTTCTGGTTAGTTTTACCAAGTTTGATATTAGTTATATACAGGTCCATATAGTCTTAACATTTTTTAAATTGCAAAGGAAATTTACCGATAACATATATAATAGTTTGTTTCCACTACAGATGTAATAAATGAAGTGAGAACTTAATCTGACACTGAATAAAATGAATCAAACCTGGTTAATAAGATATATTGAGAACTAACTTTATGACAAAATTAAAATTTTAAAGAGATTTTATGGACACCCTGCTTAATTAGTTTGACAAAACATGGTATAAAAACGATTGAAATGATCGGAAAATTCCTGCTAAAACTGAGATTGTCCCAGGATGGAAATTAGTATATTTACAATCCAATTCAGGACTTATCGCAATTATTATGTGCAATTCCTATCTGAAATTACTATTACTACCATATCATAGTTCGTGAAAAATGAAGAATTCGATGTTCATCTTGACTATGTTCTACATAATTCTGTAAATAATGAAAAAGGTCGCAATACGAGGCTTTGTTCAGAACTTGATCAAATAAAATTTTTACTGCCTATGTGACCAATATTTTAAAACCCCAATTGTGAGGTGGAATGTATTTTGCATTTCTTCGTTTTCGGTACTAATTTTCCAAATCAAGCAATTCATTTTGACGAGAAGGAGAGGCCATTCAAATGACGATCGTGGTCGCATATCGTTATAAATTTCTAACTGTTATAAAACTTGGAAAATGATATTAGACTGTTATGTTTTAGGATCTTTTGTACAAAGTCCCCGCCGCTAATGCAAAAATGTGAGATTCCAGAAAAACACTCTGTCACATTTTGAAATAACAGCTTATTAATTAGGGGTCGGTCGACATAGTTGACCTTGCAGTCTTGCCCGCCCCCTCCCGATTATATTCTATAATTGTTCTTTTCCATTAATTGTAATTTTACTTTTTTTGATATATTCGGAAAATAAATCATTATCTCTCAGTAGGTAAAGGCTAGGAATGATTTAAAAATTTGAATTTCCAGTGCAATCTGCATCCCTAACTCTAACTGGATAATTACTAATTTTATTATTTTTAGCATTGGTGGGAGTGTTTGGGGCGGGAGCTTTGTACAAAAGATCCGTGTTTTATACTTTACTTTTTTTATGTTCGCTGGCGGAAAATATGTCGGATTCATTTGTCTGAATGAAGTGTATATTCTGTGGTTACAGATGTCATTTTAATAAGCTAGTCCAAATAGTCCACAAAAGGCCATTGTTCTATGGGAAAATTTGAAAGGATTTACGAGAAAAAAGTGGGTCAGGTTCATCACATCAATAGATGTAAAATATTTACTAGATAAAATATTGTAATGTACAACACTCATCTACAATCCAACTTGTAAACCCATATCTGCTCATATCTGGTCTTCTGAATGAGAATATAAAATATTCAATAAACAGTACATTAATAAGCCTGTATTTGTCTTTCTCTGTATTAGATTGAAGCGAAATATATATAGAATATAAAATATTCGGTAAACAGTACATTAATAAGCCTGTATTTGTCTTTTTCTGTTTTAGGTTGAAGCGAAATATATATAGAATATAAAATATTCAGTAAACAGTACATTAATAACCCTGTATTTGTCTTTCTCTGTATTAGGTTGAAGCGAAATATATATAGAATATAAAATATTCAGTAAACAGTACATTAATAAGCCTGTATTTGTCTTTCTCTGTATTAGGTTGAAGCGAAATATATATAGAATATAAAATATTCAGTAAACAGTACATTAATATGCCTGTATTTGTCTTTCTCTGTATTAGGTTGAAGCGAATTATATATAGAATATAAAATATTCAGTAAACAGTACATTAATAAGCCTGTATTTGTCTTTCTCTGTATTAGGTTGAAGCGAAATATATATAGAATATAAAATATTCAATAAACAGTACATTAATAAGCCTGTATTTGTCTTTCCCTGTATCAGGTTGAAGCGAAATGTGGAATGCTTCATGAGAAAAAGAGTTGCACTATACTATGTCATAAACTTCCATACATGCTTGTCTAGGGCCATGCTCTGAAAATAAAAAACTTAAACACCTAATGTCTCAGTATTTATGCTAAAAGTTTGACATTAATATGATAATCCCTGTTTTGGGAGCACTGGCTTTGGTGCCACCTCCATTAGGATTAGGATTTACATATTTATCCCCGGGGACGATAAGACAGCTTAATCATATATAGAAAACCACGGTGTCTCTCATCTGGTTACCTGTCCATTTCGAGTATGGGATTACTTAGCCAGTCAGATGCATCGACTTCATGGTGGAGGAAGCCGTGATCGTCCAGCGGTTACTTGAACCACAACCATCTCGCACATAATCAACCCTGGTGCCAAGGCGAGAGTATTCCTAACCCTTAGCACAATGCGCCACACGGCTGAGCCGAGTACTTGTGGTACTGCATGTACTACACCAGGCAGAAAAAGATTTTATAGCAAGTTCAATAACATCGCATACAAATTATAGTATATTCATGCAGAAGAATACTCATAATGTACATAGTTATTCACATAGCTTTAAATAATTTAATATTATCCACAGTTATCAGAAGTTATCTTTGGTTTGTTTTTTCAATGTCAATAGTGGAAGGGTATAAATATAGGAATTCACTACATCAATAGACTTTAGATAAGATTCAGATTTAAATATATTTATTTTCATCAAGCAAGCATCAATGTAAAACATTGAACACACAAAAAAACGCCAAAAACGGAAAACACTGAATCTAGCAATTGATGATGGATCGTCTTCCAGTCAGCGACACCTTATTGCTAAGTTTAGGCAGCAAATATAGCTAATGAACAAATTTTCAAAAAAACTCTCAAAATACACCTAATTTAGTTTTTTTTTTTTTAGTATTTATGGTTGATTAATTTAGTAATTGATTTATGCATCAGTAGAGGAAAGTTGATATATTATCATTAGTGGTTGAAAGGCATTTTTCTGCCATATTATTTTAGGTGCATGTGGATAATGTAAAATATTTATCAACAGATCTATCTTGAGTTATATTTTTTTAAAGCGCATTGATCAGTGTAAACCATTAGTTAATTTTACTCAACTTCATTGTTAGAATTTCGCTGATACAATTATTTTTACTTCACGGTCTACAAACTTGCTGAAGCCATCTAATTTTAGAAACACGTCAACCGGAAAGCAATGCGAAAACAATCAGTTACTTTGCCCCAAACATGCATGAATGAGGTAACTTAAGAACACTGATCATCAATATCCCACACTCGGCAGAGGTCAAACATATTTTGAATAGACATTCCTTTGTATGGGTGTATTTTGGGTTTGATCCACGCAAATCGCAGTCTATAAAATTCATAACACAAAATTTTTTACCAGATAACTATAGTTTGGATAAGGTAGATAAGATGCCTAAGTTTGTGATACTTGAAAATATCCTTCTCATTTTATGAATCATCGTAAGAAAGTTGATATATTATTTTTCATGAGCGAAATGCGATGTTCTGCCATATTATTTTCGTATATGCTGATATTTGTAGAATATTAGTCAACTATTCATCGTGGTTTATACTTCTCTGAAGCGGATGGACCGTAAGCTACCACGGCCTTCCCCATGTCTCACTCAACAAGCGAAGAAAGGCAAACGTTATGATACTTTGTCCCACTCTGTCAACCACCCACGAAGAGAGAGAATTTAAAAACCACAGATCATACGTGGGACACGCTATCTATGTGCGCTCCAGCGATATCACATACTTGGCAGTATGATTTTTTTTAACAAATTGAACGATGTTGACGCGTATTCTTAGTAATTGTAATTTTGGCAAACAATACCATGACCTTCCTGGTTAGTTTTACCGAGTTTGATATTAGTTATATAAAGGTCCATAAAGTACTAAATTTTCTTAAATAGCTTCGGAAATTCATCGATATTATATATATTTTGTTTCCACTACAGATGTATTAAATGAAGTGAGAACTTAAGAAACACTGATTAAAATAAAATAAAAAAACTGCTTAATTAGAAATATTGAGAACTAACTTAATGACAAAATTAAAATTTTAAAGGGATTTATGGACACTCTGATTAATTAGTTTGACAAAACATGGTATAAAAACGATTAAAATGATTGGAAAATTCTTGCTAAAACTGAGATTGTCCGGAGATGGACATCAATATATCCTCAGTTCAATTGAAGAATTCTCAAACTTATTTTGTCCAATTCCTGTCAAAATTACCGCTATATATTAGCATGTACAAAAACGAATAGTCTTGGCTATGTTTCTTCTAATTCTGTAAACAAGGAAAAAGGCCACAATACGAGACTTCGTTCAGAATCTGATCAGTTGAAATAGATTAAACTTTTACTGCCCATGTAGCCAATTTTAAAGACCAATTCGTGAAGTGAAAACATTTTTTCATATTTCTTGGTTTTCGGTATTTTCCCACTCGAGAAAAAAAAAATTCGACGGGAGGGATGACGATCGTGGTTGCATATCCTTATGAATTTCCAACTGGTATGAAACTTGGAAAATGATATTAGACTGAAATGTATTAGGCAAAAATGTGAGATTTCAGAAAAACACCCATGCCATATTTTGCAATAACAACTTACTAATTATCCAGTTGGGGTTCGGGTTAGGAATGACTTGAAAACTGGAATTCCCAGTGCAATCTGCACCCCTCACTGGATAATTATTAATTTTCCTATTTTTTGCATTGGGAATGTTTTGGGCGGAATATTTGAAGCGTATGTTCTATGGTTACAGATGGCTTTTAAAAAGCTAGGAGGGATGCGACGAATCCAAAAATACTCGGCTGGGCCGTGTCCGAGTCCAATACTTTTACATAGCTCCTAAAGTGATGCTGTTGTTCGCGTATATTGGCCGTAAATTAAACATTTTGTAAGATAAGACTATGTAATTCAATATTTTGCCTATAAACACTATTGCTTTCGGGACAATTATTCGCTGGGCGGCAGATTTAAATCAATTTGAACAGGTCTTCTTATTCCCCGCCGTAACAAAGCGCTCTGATCGACCGCCGCGTCGACTGTTGCAAAAGGGCGCGCTCGTGTCGTGTTTCTGTTACTTTCTTATTATTAATATTTTCGAATATGAAATATCGAATACATTCGAAAATAAATTCAAGTAAAGAAGCTAGTGTATGAAGAAATATGCATACAATAAACAATAGAGTAAATGCTGTCTACAACCTGGCTATTTACAAGATATTTTATGCCCGCAGATTGCGCGGTAATTTGGAATCCGACGTTAGTTCATGGATTTGAATATTATGTCGCAACAGAAAATAATCCTTGTAAAAAGTCGATACTTATAAGTTATAACTATAATTATCATAAATTATTTTTCCGCAAGTACGAAAATACGAATCAAAAACTAAATATAATCGGGCAGTTTACCACACATTTTAAGCCAACAGATTGACGTGATATTTTAGGGTGATAATGCCTTTATTTTTCGTAAGTACTGGTTTAATTTTCCGAGACTGATATTAATGAATAAGTAGTCTGATAAAGCATGATGCAAAATGATTGAAATAATCGCAAAATTCTTGCTCAAACTTTTTGGCCAAGAAAAGGCAATTCGGGAATACTCAAACATATTATGTCTAATTTTTGTCCGCAATTACCAGCATATATCATAGTTTGTTCAAAAATTAGGGAATAAGATGTTTATCATGGCTAAGTTGCGTATGATTTTCTAAATATCGAAAATGCCACGATGACGGACTTTGTTTAGAAATTGATTAGTTGGAATAGAATGAGTAGTTTGATGAATCCTGATGCAAAACAATTAAAATAAACGCGAAATTCTTGCTTAAACTGAGCTTTGACCAATTATTGTCCGATATTTCGGGCTGGGAATGGTTGGCCGGTTAATCAATTAACCGTTTTTGGATGGTGAACGGTTACGATTTATTTTAACCGTTAACTGACATCTCGGGTACAAATCATCTTTATAATGTACAACTCTTTCAAAAATGATTGCGTCATCGCGAATTTATATCCTGTGGCGTTTAATTTGAAAGAATATCACTAGCTGTATTGGTAAAGACCCAATTAATGTGAAAAATAATTGAAGTACCAAGATTGCTGATTATGAAATTTTGAAAATACTTAATTATGAATCAGTTTTCGGTCGAAATATATTGTTCACGATTTTTTTTTCAAAATCGTATATTCCATGTCAACCAACTGGTGCGTAGTTGATGCTGTATTTCCTTAAGTAGAAGTTGCACATCCAATACTGAAAATTTGTCACATAAGTCACATTTAATAACGGAATCGGGTTTTACTAAAATACTTCCATATGTCCTAACCACGCTGCATATCTCCTGCAGAAGGGCGATTGTGAAACTATCTCGATTTGTGAATAATTTTGAGCAATACCGGGATAGGATCACGTGAAATTTCTTTGTAACCATTGTGACCTAACACGCTAAAGTTATAAACTATTACGTGAAAAGTCACGCTGCGGTTAACCGGTTAATTTTACCCGGTTAACGGTTAAAGTGTTTTCCCTGAAATTCCCAGCCCTACCGATATTACAATTGTATTACAGTTTGTATAAAATTGAAGTATTAAATGTTCATGCATGTATTAGTTAGGCTTTCTTTATGTTTGCTGTCGGAAAATATGTCATATCCATTTGTCCTAATTTTTCATCGAGCATATATACTCCATGGTTACAGATAGCCTTTTAAAAGTCAGGGGATTGATAACAACCGAATTTTCTTCAAGTAAGGCCATTGGCCTACACAAAATTTTAATCTGGAAGAGGCGTACTCAATCGAAAATGTTTTGTTACATTGATGTCAGATTGGTTTAATTAGGGCAAGTGAGTTCGAAAATAAACCGGTGTGCGCGATAATCCAAACAAGCTTTTGTGACCTGTTTTCCTTTGATTCACGACAAAGACAGAAGATATTATAACCCCCGCAAACCTATCGCATTACTTGGGTCACAAGATGGCCAATCCGTTAACAGATCATGCCCGGCCGCATATTTACAATGTTTTATTGTAGAATGTTTACAACCGGTCGTACTTTTGCGCTACATTAACATTTTGTGCTCATCGTAATAATTAGCATTTGGCGTGTAGTGGACGATGCAGCGAGTTATTATATTAAAGATTTAAATAATTTCTAACAAGGGAAAGCGGTTCCAAGTAATATTTCATTGGCAACGCATAATATTTGTATTATAATCAGCAAAGCGGACTTTGTAATGATTGATATTTGTAAATATTTGGAAATTTTGCGAACTGGCATTCGAAAAAGTTTGTAAACTTGAATCTTTTGGAAATCTCCCTCTATTTAATGCAAAAATGTGCAATTCGAGAAAAACACCGCCACTTTTTAAAATAAAAAATCAGTGATTGTCCACTTAGGGTTCGGGTAAAAATAATTTGAGATTTTCAATTTCCCACGTAATCAGGAATCGTTGCTAAACCCTAACCAAATGATTTTTCTTTCATTTTGAGCGATGGCCGTTGTGTTTTTTCTGTTTCGCCACATTTTCACAAATCAAACGAGTGCTTCAGTTATTATACTTTGGTAATCCTTAAATTCGGATAAATTAAGTCCTGCTTTATTATTTGCTGTCAATTTAAAACAGCTAATTCTTAGACGGAAACATTCCATGACGTGCGAGTGCCTATCACGTTACCCTCTACACAATACTGTCCTTATAACATTACCTTTGTCGCTCTATTCTCTACGTTTTGTGTGATCATGCCATGTAAGTTAATGTACCGCGTTTATATGATTTCTCCGGTATCGAGTCAAGCTTGGTATTTGTTCAAAAATGGTAGCACTTTGAACTGTTGGGGGACGTCACAAGGTCGGACTGGAATATTACTGTTAATTTTGGGAGTACCTGTACCTCATTCCAGCACCTGTATCAACCAATACGGACATAATTTGTGAAAAAGTCCTAAAACCATTTCTTGCGCAAATTTGTATTTCCCAATGTCAGATATCAATTATAATAATTTATTAATCTGTTCAAATTTGCAAATGCGGTAGTTAATTGCCCTCAAACTACGTATATTCTTTGAACCTCATTTATTTGAGTAGATAAACCACACCCTGATTATATAAACATCATATTTTGCGCTTTAGAAGGCATCTAATACTGATTGTGAAGACGATCGACAATAATTTATTGTGTAATTCACACTATACATTGATTATGTATATTGGCACACAATTTTAACCGTTGTCATATGAACAGACGAACAGTTAATCCCTGGCTTGATTTATTGTATCATTGAGGGCAATCGCAGGTTGACAATGATACTGCAACCATAGTCGTACTTTTCTGGTATATAAGAAAAGGATACACACCTTATTATTTATTTATTTAAAATGGTCAATTGGTAATTGTCAACCAATTGTGAACAGCCGTGGCAATCGCAAAGTCATTTCGGGCTTGATTTGATAAATTGTAATCGATAGTGCAGTGTTACTTAGCCTGGGTTCGATCGAACGACATAAGTCGTCTGGAACATTTGTATATCATTAGGTTTTTTTTATTAGCCAACCTATCATTTATGTAAAAATATCCTTATTCAAAAGCAGATATTCAAACTTCAACTCATAGAATATCTTAAGTATATATGTATAGTTTCGCACTGATATACGTTTGTGTGGTCCTGAAAATGATTGATCTCAGTGCACTTAATCAAAATTGTCGCTCGTTTGGGCGTGTATGATAGTGTTTTAGATGCTTTATGCTTGAGTTATGACCTACATTAGGAATTCAGGCTGATTATTTGGAATGCGTGAGCGAAATAACGGAAGCCATCAGAGTTCTCGTGGTTATGTTTCAGCATTCGAATCTCCCAAGGTGCCCCATTTCTTGTCCTCTCATCTTTCCACTAGCGTTGAATGCGTCATCAGTCAGCGATTGACTATCGCGTGACGTATGATGTCCCGGAGTCGGGTAAAATTATCAAAGACTTGGGCCGAAACCGAGTTTCGAATTACGAGAGATTCGGTCACGAGTCCGAATCTTGTCGCATTCCTCACCCCAGGAAACTATATTATTCTACTGTGATTCTAATGCAAATTAGGGCAATCCATGACATGGAAACAATGCTTCTTTCTATAAAGTATTAGCCTCAATTAAATAGAACTTTTATACATTTATTTTATTCTGGCAAAATGCATACATGATAGATTTTGTTGAAATGCTCTTCATTGAGTTTATTTTTTCTTTAATTCCCACATTCGGCTTTAATTTCATAAATAAAACAAAAATACCTAAGAAATTGATACCCGAACTGAGGTATTTCACCAAAATCTATATGGTTCACATTTTTGCTGAAATAGCCATTTTCTATCAAAGACTCTACTATCACCCTTAAGTGACGCATACCATATAGGCACCGCACATTTACCTTTTATACTTCGCCCATTCATATTATATGGTCTCACCACACAAATGTGCTGTATTTACGCCTAAATTTTGATTACATCGTTAAGTATATGTGTATTTGGTGTTGTGTTGTCTCTATTTATATATATTGTCTTGTCTTATAAACTCCCTTGTATAAACAGTTTTGTATACTCCTCCCTTACCACTTTCACCCCACCAACCAACCCATTACCCCCCCCCCCCCCCCTTGCATAACTGTCCATATAAGGTACCATATTATAAATATTTAATCTAATGTTTTTGTTTTATATTTGTCAAAAGGGGTGCATGCCGCACATTTGTGTTTTGGGCCAGTAGGTCTTGTGCCTGCATCCCATTTTAAATAATAATAATATTAATTTATTTTATTTATCACTATTACGAGACGAATAAGCATACATACATACATCCTAAAAGCTAGCAGATTTACTACAATCAGATAATCCGTAAATAAAGCCACCGGACAAAATTGAATTCGTATATAAGTGCTTGGTGACATTGGCTAACGATTGGTTTAATTAGGGCAAGTGAGCTCGAAAATAAATCGTCGTGCGCGACAATTCAAACTAGCTTTTGTGATCTGTTATCTTTTGATTTCTGGCGAGATAATAGAACCCCCGCAGACTTTATAATATACAAAAAATTTTATTTCGGATTGATTTACTTAATGTATTATTTTCTGCAATTATCAGAAGATGAATGAGCCCGCAATTAGTTTGATTTCCAGATGTCAATAGTGAATCGATATAAAATTCATAAAAAAAAATTCACTAGATAACTATAGTTTGGATAAGGTAGATTAGATGCCTAATTTAGTTCGATTAATTTTGTGATATTTGATTTGCATTTTATGAATAGCCGGAAGAAAGATGACATATTATTTTTAATGAGGGAAAGGCGATGTTCTGTCATATTATTTTCGTCTATGCTGATATTCGTAGAATATTAGTCAACTATTTTTTCGTGGTTTATATTTCGGTGAAGCGTAAGTTGACACTGCATTTCCACATTGTCTCACTTAACAAGCGAAGCAATGCCCAAACGATAAGTTATTTTGTCTCCCTTTGTCAACCGTCCATGAAGAAAAAATTTCGTAAGCATTGGTCATACGTAGGACACGCTTTCTATGTGCGCTCCCCATGTCTCACTCAGCAAGCGAAGAAAGGCGCAAACGGTATGATACTTTGTCCCACACTGTCAACCACCCATGAAGAGAGAGAATTTAAAAACCACATATCATACGTGGGACACGCTATCTATGTGCGCTCCAGCGATATCGCATACTTGGCAAATGGCAGTATGATTTTTTTTTTAACAAATTGAGTTTTATCAGTTTCAATTGAGAAATACGATGTTGACGCGTATTCTTAGTAATTGTTATTATGGCAAACAATACCATGACCTTCCTGGTTAGTTTTACCGAGTTTGATTTTAGTTATATAAAAGTCCATAAAGTACTAAATTTTCTTAAATTGCTTCGGAAATTCATCGATATCATATATATTTTGTTGCCACTACAGATGTATTAAATGAAGTGAGAACTTAAGAAACACTGATTAATATAAAAAAAAACTGCTTAATTAGATATATTGAGAACTAACTCAATGACAAAATCAAAATTTTAAAGGGATTTATGGACACTCTGCTTAATTAGTTTGACAAAACATGGTATAAAAACGATTGAAATGATCGGAAAATTCTTTCTAAAACTGAGATTGTTCAGGGATAGACATCAATATATCAACAGTTCAATTCAAGAGTTCTCAAACTTATTTTGTCCAATTCCTGTCAAAATTACCGCTATATAATAGCATGTACAAAAACGGATAAAATGGCCGTTGTGTTTTTCCCTCTCGCCATATTTTCACGAATCGAAGAGGTGCTTTATCAGTTATACTTTGTTAATTAATCGTTGAATTCAATTAGATCAAGTGCTGCTTTATTATTTGTTATTTTAATTTAAAACAGCTAATTCTTTGACGGAAACATTCCATGACGCGCGAGTGCGTATTACGTTACCCGTCGACACAATACTGTCCTTAACATAACATTTCCTTTGTCGGTCCATTCTCGACGTTTTGTGCGATCATACTATGTAGGTTCATGCACAGCGTTTATATAATTTCTCCGGTATCGTACCAAGCTTGATATTCGTTCACAGGTGATAGCGCTTTGGAAGACCTCGCAAGGTCGGGCTGGAATATTATTGTTTACTTTTGAGAGTAGACTTATTTCAGCACATGTAACAACTGACATAATTTTCGAAAAAGTCGTAGTCAGTTTGTGCGCAAACTTGTCCTGCACAATTCCAAGTATGAATAGTTAATTTATCAATCTGTTCAACTTTGCTAAGGTCGCCGGTAGTTGAACGACGTTTATTACTTGAACCTCGTTTATTTTAAGAGATAAAATGCTCCAGCTACAAAATGCTGGAAAAAAAAAATTAACAGTTGTTGCTCTCTTCTACTTTTGTATTAATTTGGCAGATCAGTTGTATCTTTTTTCAACGACTATGTTCACTTTGAAAATGTGGCTACTGCTACGGGCGTGAGCAAATAAACGTTGGACTCGTGTGTGTGTAAAGTCGGAATCGCACTCATTCTCTCATAATTCCGCGTAACAATCAATGCGGTTAATCGTTAAGCTACCTATCAAAATTCACGGCAATTAGAAGATGGAACATGAGTATGGAAGCATAACGATTATCAAGTCCATATTCGCTTTCTTTTGGTCTTTTCCAAAGTAAAACTTGGAATGCCCTGTGTAAAAATGTATTACATTTTATCTATTGCTATATTTGAAACACTAGGCAATATCTGCTTGTTTAGGGTAGTTCCCAATATTTATGCTATAAGTTTCGAATGTCAATTGGCATTTGTTTGATAATCCCTGTTTTCAAAACACTGGCTATGGTGCTACCTCCATTGAAAGAAGTACATGTGTTACATGTGGCGTTACACAGGGCGAAAAAACATTTTGTAGCTACTTATTTTATTTTTGTTCTTGCACGGAATTGTGAAAACTGAAAAAGCGTGCAATTGCCTTCTGCTAAAATCGCCGATTGTTTTCATCAGTGTGTTATCTAGGCCGTAAACGCCTTTACGTCGGTATTTATTCTCTCTAAATCACAAATTTGTGCCACGATAAACATGATGATTATTTTATTTTTGTACTTTGCAAGGAATTGTGAATTCGGTGAGAGTTATTATACGTTCATCGGCGGCGAGGTTCTAAACACAAATGAAGGAGTAAACCCGCGATCTAAATTTGACTGAAAATCGACAATATAAAATACTGATAACAAAACCGTAAACAATTGGCTATAAGATTAGTTGAGTCCCGCGACAGTCTAAAAACGCTTTTCTAGTCTAAAAACGCTTTTGAAAATCGCAAAATTTCGTGTGCCCACGGCACACATTATGTTTCCTCGCTGTTTAGGAACATACCGCCATTAAAATCGAAACACGGTTAATTGTGGGTGGGATCCATTACTTTACAATTGTCGTCGAAAATTTTAGTGTTATCATTAAACAAGGTTGAAAACGCGATTTTTTCCGTTAGTGATGATATATAAGATAATTAATCTGAAGTATATCCATCAATTTTTATTCTACTGAAATATATTTTACTCCATGAGGATTTACAATATATTTACGGATTTTTCGAAAGCTTTTATCTTTAAAAATAATCGGAGTGGCAGCATTGCGATTGAACGGAGTCAATGTTACAAGCACATCTCAAATTTGTCGAATTTGCAAAATAGAAAAAATACGGATCAAAACAATATATAATAGGGCAGTTTACCACACATTTTTATGCGGAATTCCGTGGTGTTTTAGAGTGGCTCTTGTTTTGTCGGCGCAACCGCAGGTTAAATTGGAGACAATTAAATTAATAAAGCAGGACATTTTAAATATGCACTTATCGGTCATGGATTGGTTACCTTGCGCAAGAGAAAAATCATTTTTCGTTAGAAAAGTCGGCTCTTCTAACAAGTGACGTAATCGCGGCGACTGTTCGGCGTGGATTTCGAGGCGGTGAATTTGTATTTTTATTTACTGTTATACTTTATATCTATTTTCATTGTATGAAGTAAAATTGTACTAAACGTGATTTTATATCGGATATCGAGATTTTACTAACGGCGATAACGAGGTCACAAGATTGCAAAAATACGTATCAAAATTAAATATACCGGGCAGCTTATCTCATTGTTTTATGTCCACGGCAGTAATGTTTTTATTTTGACGTAGAAAGTCGAGACCGCGAGTTGCGTTGGGGACAATAAAATTAATATATACGTAAGGACATTTTAGAATCTCGTAGTTGTCATGAATTGAATATTTTACGCGACAGAAGCTGAAAAGGCGGCTCTATTAACGAGCGCGTGATCGCGGTGACTGTTACAGACGGCATTAGTAATTTCCGATTTTGACCCCCCCCCCCCCTTTTAAAAATCCTGGCTGCGCGCCTGGTCATATGCAAGAGGATTGCTGGACTCCTCACTGCCGTAACCGCTGGTCGGTTACAGTTTCCTCCACCACCAAGTCCATGCTTTCGAAAAAAAAAAAAAACTAACTAATCCTATACCGGACATGGAATGGTAGCTGGACGAGAGGCCGTGGTTCGCCATATGGTTGAGCCGTCTTATCGACTTTCCTCTCTCTTGGATAAATATGTGAATCCTATCCCGTGTAGAAGGATACCATGCGTCACTTCTACCCTAAGGCTTTGACTAATTTAATATTATCTACAGTTGGTAATCAGTAGTGAATAAGCCCGTCTTTAGTTTGATTTTCAGATGTCAACAGTGAAAGTTATTAAAATTGCAAATTCACTACATCAATATACTTTAGGTAAAACACAGAATTTGGTTTGATTTAGTTTTGTAGCCTTTGAATGTCCGAATTGACTTATGCATCAGGGGAGGGGAAGTTGATATATTTTTAATAGTGGTTGAAAGGAATGTTCTATCCTACTATTTCATATTCTTGATGATTATGTAAAATTTTTGTCAACAATACTATCTTGAGTTATATTTAATTAAAACTCATTGATCATTGTCAACTATTTGCTGTGAACTGCTGTGATGGTCCGCAAAGTTATTTTTGCCCAACTTCATTGTTAGTATTCTACTGATACAGTCATTTTTACGTCACGGTCTATAAACGTGTTTAAGTCACCAAGCTCTTTTTAATATCGAGACTCATATCCTTAGTAGTTATGCACTTAATTTGAGTTCAGCTATTACCCCACCAAAATTGTGTAGGTGGAGTTTCTACTGTAGTTGCAAGCACAAAAATTTGTTTCTTTTTGGTATTGATTGTACGGCATTGTTAGGAGACCTTGTTTCTTTTTGGTATTGATTGTACGGCATTGTTAGGAGTCCTTTCAGAAATGTTGATTTAAAACGCATAGATTTCCGAAAGAAACAGCTATTCACATTCATTGTCACACCGACATTAAACGAATTCAGTAAGAAACACGCTGTTGTAACATTGTGTGTTTTGCAACAGGATTTTGCTAGCTAGTTTTGCTAATACGACAGTGGCACTCAGATACTGGTATAAGTTTTGCGACGCAAATAGATTGGAATTGCTCACACGTACCAGATTACCTAAACTAAAAACTTGTTTCGCGGGCACACTATTCATAATTGGCACTTCGCTGCGGGCCCCACAATTTTTTGCGGACCGCAGTATGCAGACTCCCTGGTAGATACCATTGGGTCCTTACCTCAGAATAGTCATATTTCACTTTTCAATGAGTTTGCTTATCCTCAAGAAAAATATAAAAATATGTGGACAAACATTTTATGATTATTCATTAGCCCACTATGTTTATGACGGGATACCCCGTTCTGCCTTCCTGTTTTTAAAACACTTACCGGTAATATAAGGTGATTTTTTGAGGTCTGGAAATATTCTTGCTAAAAATAGCAGTCCCTTTCATATTGTTATATATCAGTGGCTGCTTATATAGATGGCCTTGTTCAAAACAGAAAGCGTGGAATGGGTGTCGCATAAAAACATCATAAAAAAGTACTTAATTTACTTGAGGTCAAGTAAAACACATTAATATTAATTTTGAGACTATTTTACAATGATATTAGCAATTGCAACTGTTTACAAAATTGTATATTTTATATCAACCATAACGGATTTGTTGGCATCTATGTTAGGTTTCATCGCACCTGGTTAACAAATATTTTCTGTTCAGATTTGTAGCAGCTTTAGTTAAAGTTTGTATCCCAGAACTTTGAAGATATTGTCGAAAAAATATACTAGTGAATATCAGTTATCACATGATGGATATATTTTTATAAAGCTTTGCCACATTGTCCGTACGCTGGATGTTAAAACTCAATGACATTGTAAAGCAAACATAATGTCTTATCAAAAAGTAATAGCAAAAATCAATGAGAACACTTACAAGTGCACTGACTTCTATGACTTTGCCAAACCTTTTGAAGTTTATGAGAAAAAACTAAATGTGGACGTCACTCCTCTATTAGAAGAAATAGATTTTTATAAAGGTGGAAGAATAATTAAATATGAATATGTACCAGAGTCATCTGGATTCCAAAAATATCTGGGGAGGGAAAGAGAAAGCGGGATCAGAAGAGAGACTCACCTTGTCGATCTGTTTAACAACTTCAAACAAGGTCATATCTGTTTCGTGGGTCCAGCGGGATCTGGCAAATCCACGCTCATGAAAGCAACATCGAGAAATGCCATGCAGGGAAAATATTTTCAAGGAACCATCAAGATGGTTTCATATATACAATGCAAACAATTTATAAAAAACAGAAAAGTAACAGCAGGTGAATTAATTTTCAACGATCTCCCAAAAGAAGAAAGAGGTCAAGCAATTGATTATGTAAAAACCCACCCAGAAGAAGTTTTGTTTATGCTCGACTCCTTGGACACTCTTCAATATACAGTGGATGGAGTTTATGAAATCATCAGCCTAGATGAGCCTACATACCCGGAAGTTATAATATGGAATTTTCTAACTGGAAAATTATTTCCTGGCTGTCGCATTTTATCGTCCAGTCGTGAACATTCCATCAGAAATTATTGGGGAGAAGTTCGACCAGACAAGGTCATTGCACTTGCTGGATTAACAATGGAGTCGATCAAAGAAATTATTTCTGGATATGAAGGAAATGTAGAAGCAGAGAAAATAATGGAATTTCTCAAAATCAAAGCTCCATTACTCTTGTTACTGTGCACCACACCTGTGATGCTGGTTTACACGCTGATAGCGTTGAAATTCAAATCCGACTTCAAGCCAAACACTATAACTGGTATTATGACTGTGGTAATGCAAAGCATTTTACGATCTTCCCATACTCACCAAGAGAATATTATGGAAGTTTTGGGCAAATTGAAAGAACTATCATACATTGGGACAGTGGAACAACGTGTTCTATTTACAGAAAATGATTTTCGTCAAGTTAATCTAAACCCGGAAGAAGCAACCGATCTAGCCATCCTAGCTCCTGGAGGAATATATCGTAAACTTCTTCAAGGAATACACCTTCTATACTTTCAACATCAAAGTATTCAAGAAATGCTTACATCTTTCTATATTCTTGGACTGGATTTAAAATCTTTTGACCAGTTCGTAGATAAACATCTCCATACCGGTCACTTTGTTCTCATCAGAAAAATGATGTGTGGACTTTTATTAAATCCAACAGTTTATGAAGCAGCCGGAGTTTTACTTGGAGGTATGTTGATGTACAGTGTTTAACATAGTACAATTCCAGGCTTGGAGTCGTTTTCTTCTCTAGACTCAACCTTGGATATTTTACTGCATTGGATATACACTTATATGGCTTATAAGTTTAATATTTTATAAACTAAACCTAATTTATTGCTCATCATGTTACTTGAAATTGATAGGAGCAGATTTTTTTTATTTTTCAGGTTTAATAATTTGCCTTTTTGCATTATTGATAAATTAGCCAATGCGATGACCTAGCGGTTGAAGTATTAGGCTCGGCCAACCCTTTTGGCATCATAGGCTACTCATCTCCCATGTCTGTTTCTTCATTAATTTTAAACCGGACTGATTCCGGTTCTTTCAAAGGCAGCTAGTTAATACATATCATTAGATATTAAGTGGACGCTTGTATAACGAATAAAGCCATGAATAAGCATTGTATAAAAAATTGGGTGTTCCGGAAGTATTCGTACCAAGATGACGCACAACCCGAACAACCCTAACCTGGTACACATACTATGTTCAGGTTGTGCGCCATCTTGGTACGAATACTGGTACGAATTGTTACATTGATACTGTAATTCTTGTCCATAGTGTTCAGATGCTACTATGAAGTTCTGTGTAAAACAAACAAAATGTAGCCAAGTAGTATTCTCACAAATGACATCTTACTCTAGATTTAAACCAAAGATTCTAGATCAGGAGAATCATGAGTGCAATGACAAGCCTGATCAAACTCTAGTCCGAAAAATATACCTGACACATTAATGCAACGAGGTGCGGCATGCTATTGCCCAATATTGTGTACATCAGTGGTTTCCAAACTTTTTAGCCTTGTTATCCCCTTCGAATATTTTGTAACATGCTCCTTTCACGATATATGCAGAATTTGAGTTAGTAGGTCCTTCGAAAGAAAGGATATTAAGTCCAATGCGTAACTGCAAAATAGGTATCTTGAATCAATACAAATACTATCAGTTATTAAATTACTCCGTTAACCCTAAAATTAATTTTTTTTATAACTGTCTTTGACTGCACTCAGTGCCAACTCGTACTTTCATGTTACTCATTTCATAGAGAGTTTGCCTTCTGTGGTCTTCACATTTCCAACATTTGAATTGATATTAGAAATTGAAAACGAGAACCCTTACAGTTGCATAATTTACACACAACAAAAAAAAATGAACAACTTAGATGGAATTTTGAACCGCCACTGTTTTTTGTCAAATAAAATTTAAACACACAAGTGGTAAAATTCTACACTTATTGCAATGCTTCTCAACTGAGGAAGAATTCTGCCCAAAAAATGCTTGATCACTCGAACTTTGCAAAAATGGGAATGCAGCTTGAACATTTCATCCAAAAGCGGCCAATTATTAGTGATTCAATAAATAATATAGTATTCATAGAAAGAAAATAGGTAAAGGGGGAAAATCATTAAAAAGATGTTGGGAATCACAGACTCATAGTCAAATTAAAATGTCTTTTGTCTACAGATGATATGTCATGGTGGTTAAGATTGTTCTGAAGTGGGAGACCTTAGTTTGGGGTTGGTCAACCCAAAGACTTTAAAATTAGTTTCCATAGTTCCTCGTTTTTTAGTTTTTCGGCCAATAAACAAATTTATTTTTTCCACCACTGATTAAGATTTTATAGAAAAAGTAGCACCTCAGGTTGGGAACCAATTATGTACATTGATTAACTATGGCTGACTAGATTCGGCCTTCCACTTACCGTAATTATTTTTTATATGGAGCGTATTCAAGCCTTTTGTTGCTTTGTAAAAAGCACTGTATAAGCAGCTAGAGATAAGCATCATCGATAGATGCTTTGTGTAAAATAGATTTATTTATATATTTCACAGATATCAAGGATCTAAAGGAAAAACGAGATATTCTCAAGAAAAGTTTGCAATTGCACCTCGAGGTTCTATTCATATCAATAGCCGACGAATCACAATCCAAATCAGATCTTTTGGAATTTTTCACTGCATTAAACGAAGCCAAGGATGGAATGAGTGACATTGTCAAATCATTTCTTGCTGAAATTGACATGATTTGGCATCCTCTCTCCATCAGTGATGCTCATGTCATTGGATCAGTAGCTTCCTACTGTACATCACTATTAATATATTTCAATGGATGTAATCTCAAGTCAGCCTCACTTCAAACTCTGGCATCTGGATTAAAAGGATCAAATGTGAAGGTGAGTAGCTTGTGTGATTCAGTACAAAATATGTTTTACTTTTTTTAAGTTTGATGAAGGCTTACTGACTATAATATGTGTGCAAAACACCATATAGTCGAATTTTTTAGATTAAATTCTTTAAAGTGTGTTTTTGTTTATTGACTTTAAATAAGGCTTTATGCAAGCAGCCAGTGATATTTAGTGAGTTACTACTATACAATAATATTTTACTATGTGCCATTATATTCCATATGTATTTAATTATATGTCAGAATTTTTTTGTTTTGAAAGTTCTCCCAGAATTGTTACGCATGGAGTTATATGGCAGACCTGGGATTTGAATCTAAAATCTTTGCTATGGCTTTTAAAACCCTCTAATTCCGAGGGGTATTTTTGGGGTAATTAGTATGATTTTGTATGGTCAGCTTCTAGTCTTATATCATTGTCAACCGTTAGGCCCTAGTAGAACATTGCTCATGGCTTTGTAAATGCGTACGTTAGTGTGTTATTCCGCGAGATGGCGCTAGAGCGAGGTTTAAAAATATTTCGTTGTATATGCGACATAATGCTCAAAAATTTGTACAAAATACCCTTGAACTTGAGTGTTATTCTGTCTAGTAATTAATTTTAGTTCTATCGTTTTCTTGTGTTATTTTCCAACAGAACAACACCGCAACCATTATTTTAGCTAAAATCGTTACAGAGAAATTCACAAATGTATTTACGTAATTTACAAATTCAACAATGAACTTGATAATTTGATGACGTCACACCCTAAATAATACCAAATTATTACTGCCCAGAGGCTTCCTAATGCAACAAATGTTATTTCTTTCAACGCTAACGATGTAAACAATCTAATGTGCGGCGATACAATGAAATCATGATTAATTTTACATTATATTTCACAAGGTTTACTATGTTTACAATTTCACCATCCCTTCCACCGAGCATAGTTTAGTAAAAATAAATTTTGAAATTATCATTCAAAATATAACAAGGTTAAAGATGGAATGAGTGACTAAAAATAATTTCCAACTCAATACTACGTCATTATAACAGAGTTAGGGTTATAGTTGGTTCTTGGCAGCTTTCCAAATCTCTGACTCAACATTTTCAATAGATGCTTTTCATACTTTGGATAGTTTCTGAGAATGCTAAAGCATTTCAGTGCTTTGGCTCACCACAGTCATTTACTTATGTAGGTGGTCAGTGTTTGCTCTAAGGAAATTATGAGTGCAAAGGTGCTTCGCAAGTCTAAAAGAAAGTGCGAAAGTGCCCTGGGCAATTTTAACAAGTTATGTGCCCTGGCCGAGTTTAACATGTTAGGTGCCCTAGATTTCGTGACTCTTTTAAATATACCGGTACTTGATACTCAAAAAGAGGTTGTGCCGATATTTCTCTCACCATCATATGTATTTAGCCATATGCTCGTAACTAACTTAAAAAGTTAATATTGAAAACCAAGAATTAAAATGACATTTTTGAGAGAGTAAACAGTCAAAAAAGGAAATTTAGCTTGTCAGAAAAGCTCGTTCTGTGAATAGCATTGATCTGTAGCTTTAGAATGGTAGTAAGAGTAGCGATTTATTAGACTATCAAACATACCTTACAATTTCTCTACAATGGTTTTAGCATAATAATAATTGTGGAATAATTTTGTATCTACCTTCGTCAGTCGTCCCCGGCAGTGGCGTATCTAGGGTGTGGCAGCAATAGCTTGTGCCATGTGCGTCGATTAGACAGGGGCGGAAAAACTTTTGATCGTAAAATTTTCAATAAGATAATTTCAAGGTCTTTACCATTAGTGTTATTTTACACAGATACGGAGATTATTTTGTGTGCACTATTTTAAATGAGTTGGCGGCAATCAAATATCGCTGTTCGATCTTCATTATTTAAAAAAATATGCTAAATACAGTATCGGGTATTTGCCGAGAGGTAAACGGATGATATAGCACTATCTGGAATGCCGCAGACCCAGCATGAAATATATGCACCCAGATGTCGCATGCGGCAATATCATATATGACATATATAATATCAACAAATGTAATTAGGAATAGGAATGAGTTTTTTTCTGCGAACGTACACAAAAGGTTCAGGGTTGACCTTCTCACCCTTTTGAAATTTTTCCTTTTTCTGAAAACTTTTGAAAAAGGATGAAAAATATTGCTAATAACGCATGAAATTGTATTTGGTCAAAATCGCCAGCGTTAAATTCGTCAGCGTGACGTGTTATTTATGAATTGAACATTTTTATTTCTGTGTTTATTCATTTTTTTTGTTTTTGCACAGGGCTGTGAGTTATTGTTACATCATAATCCTCAGCGACAAGATGCTAAATGGAGGTGTGAATCCTCAACCTAAATTTTCTAGATTGCAAACCGGCAATATAAAACACTAAAAATAAAACGCTGAACATGACAATTTTTGTTTTAGGATGGCTGGCAACATATTAAAAATGCTTTTTTAGTCACTGCAAATCGCAAAATTTTGTGTCACTGCGACACTCATTTTTGTTTTCTAAAACTTCTGATGGGGCCTGACGTATATAAGAGAATTGATGTGTATCCATTTTTTTTTTGAAATAAATATCGCAGACTAGAGGATTTTTCTTACGGTGATATCCTGAAAATATTGCATTGAACCATTGCGATGGAGCTGAGTTTGGTGTTGTGGAAACATCTCAGATTTGACGAATTCACAAAAATACGAATCAAAACAAACTATAATTGTGCAAATTTACTACACAATTTTTATATCCGAGGATTGCCGTGGTATTTCTGAGGAGATATGCTTTCATTTCTTCAACACAACCGCAGATTAAATTGATCAAAATTAAATTATTAAACCACCCCACTTCGAAATTCCTGTATCGGTTATGGATTGAATATTTTATACAACAGAAAAAACATTATATAGCCTTTGGAAATGTCGGCTCTTTTAACAAGTGACGTAATTGGGAGGATTTCTTCAGAAGTTTCGCGAGAATTTCGAGGCAATGAATATGTATTTTTAATGCACTAATGTATTTTTGATGTACCAAATTAAATTGTACTTTCTTGGATTTTATGACAGATCTTTTCTAACGGCGATAACGAATTCGCAAGATTGCAATAATGTATATCAAAACTGAATGCAATCGGGCAGCTTGTTACCTTACATTATTATGTTCGCAAATTGCCATGGTATTTTAGATTAGTGATGCTTTTATTTTTTCGTAAGTCGAGGCAACTGCAAGTTAGCTTGAACACAATTGAAATAAAATAGAAAGACATTTTAAATTGTCGTCGTCATGGATTAAATATTATGTGACAAAAATGGTCATAATACAAAAAAAAAATCGACTATTTCAATTAATCGCCGGTCACAACAGAAATTTCCGATTTTGAAACCCTCTTTTTAAAAATCCTGGCTGCGCACATGCCTGTAATGTATTGTTACTCGCTTTTCTTAAAATATCATCGAAAGAAAATAAAATGAACGATTTCTAACTTAACTAGAAATAAATTTCATTGTTTCACTGATTGTATTATTTTGGTAAATAGGTTTCATCTAACTACCGGGCATATTTAGGTTTGAAAAACTGTTTCTGTGGAAAAGGATTAATCTTGGAAATATTGTAATAATTTAGTTTTTCGTTATTGTATTTAATACTATTATTCTAGCTGTAGTCAGGGCTGGATTTATACTATGAGAGCCAGTCTTAAGCGATGCCATTCATGAGGCCTATTTTAAACTATTTTATGATGGCATAAAGGTTCCATAGAATCCACTGTGATGTCAAAATAAGCATTTCTATATGGAGTGTATATAACAACGTTAGGCGAATGGCGGCTCGCCATAGTTTTTATGCGACTTTTCTCGCTAAGATTTATTATTATCCAAATGTAGTGTAACAGTTTTTTTAATTTATTAAGCGGTGGAAGAAGTTTTCATCAATGATAAAAACAAATTATGTTTTAATATGAAAATCGTTGTGGCATGGAATTTTAAATCAGTCAATAGACAAATCTTACATCACAATGGTTAAATGTGTATTGCTGCGTTGGCGGCATTGCAGCTTGATTGCGGGTAGTGTCAAATACAGTGCGATATGTCCTCTAGTATGAAGCGAAAATACCACGATGAGAACATGGTCGTTAAGTCATAATGGAAAGATGAGTACGCATTCACTAGTGAAGAAAATAAACCTTTGTGCTTAATCTCTCATAAGCTGCTAAGTCAGAATAAAGTTGTTGAACGGTACCATGAAAAGAATCACAAAAACTTCGTATGAGATTACGTTCGTTAATCATCTTTTAGGAAAACACAGATTAAATGACTTTGAATTATTACTAAAACGATAGCAGAAATTTGTGATATCATCTGGCAACGAATCCGATGCAACAACTGAAGCTAGTTTTGTTATTTCGTGGAATTGCTCGTGCCAAACACCCATACTCTGATTGTATTTTGTGAAAACAAAAATATTGCTGATGTTGCCGCAGTCAATAGCCCAAACGCCTCTCGCGACACGAATATATACAAAGGCACATTCTCATATTAGAACCAAAGTAACAGTTACAATGCAAACGGATTTTATGAGCTCTAATATTAATAATTTCAAAAATTGTGCCGCTCTCACATATTCCTGGCTTGCTGAGGTGGGTCTTATACTAAAAAATTTTGCCAACCTCTGGTATATAACGTCTCAAATTAACTATTGACTTGTGTGAGATACGATATTTTGGTTGCAGGCAAGAAACATGCTCTAATCACCCAAATAGATGGGATAGCAGGTTTATATTAAAATGATTTATGAAACTTAGGCTGTGATAAAACGTCTTCGCACTGGTAAATCTGTTTTTTAATTATGAGAAGTATATGTGTGGTGATGGGGAATGTCGCAATTGACGATTTAAAACAATGAAAGAATTATCGTTGCATGTTCTGAAATATTTAGTCTACAATAAAAAAGATCCGAGAAAAATTACCGTAGTTTAGCAATATATCGATACTTTTCTCATTCAATAAATAAAAGCAATTTTGAATTAAAACTGTTTGATCAGTGTGATTTAGCATACTATATATAGTTTTCAAAATTGAAGGGGTAGAATTTTGATTTGAATAAAAATGAATAATTGTTTAAATTGGAAAGCCGAGATTTGGCTTGAGGCCCCTAGGCTTTAACCTACCGTATTTTCTCGACTATACGCCTATCACGTGGATAAGCCGACTCCCTAATAATAGCTTCTAAATAGTGGATTTATAAAAATTCGCATATACGCCGTTTCCACAAATCGTAACACGGCTCACGCATCTATTACAGTCAATGATGTTCAATTCAAATTTAATATTCAAATATCGCATTCGCTACCTTCTTTTATATGGCACACACATTCTAGCGCCGCTGTCCACATTTTGATTAAAACAATTTTGATTATTATATTTTCTGTTTTATCGTAATGGAAGACAGCATTTTGCGGCACAACTAAATTACTGCCAACATGAAAGGAATTAAATCAGCGCCACTTGAAGTACCAAATGTATAACATGAGGACATTTTTGATTGAAAATATTTTACAATCAATATTTTATATTAAGGTAGTCCAGATATCCTGAGCGGACATGGCAATAAATTTGGTTATTTTTCGCAAGTCTTCTCAAACATGATTTGTGTGAGCTTCATATATGGGCTGATATATTTTATAATGTATGCCAAAGTGTCTGCCGATTATTTAATTGACTTTGTATACCAGCTGTTATTTGTCTTAATCCTAAAAACAAAAACGTGGCCGGTGCAATGAAGCACTCCCTGCCCGATAACGGCACTTCAGAAAGAAAGCGGCTACCACGAAATAAAGTGATTGATTTATGACCCTTCCGTTTTGCTGATTCAGGAAAAAACGGAAAACACAGCTGTTGCCTAACCCATGGACGCACACCATATTCATATGTTATGTTATTTCAACCTTTCAGTTACCGTAAATGGTTGTTCAAAATGATTGAAATTACAGTTTTTTTGGTAAGAATTAATGCTGGAGTATTATTCTGTGAGATTTTTTGGTGCTATCTGAGCTATGCGAGAATAAGACGTCCCTTAGTTGGGCAACTTTTTTTTGAGTTTTAAACTTGGCATATTTGCGAATAAATACGGGTACTTTGCATAATGGCAAATCAGGCCCTCGCTGTTGTATACTGTTACTCACTGACAACTAGAATAGAATAATACAAAGCTAAAATTCCAAATCTTTTAACCTCACTTTGAGATATTGGAACCTTGTATGCGTAATATTTAAATGGTGCTTTATGAAATTTAATGAAAAAACTGTAGGTTTTTGATTCATTACTTTTTCTCTGAGCAAGGCTCTTTCCAAGCAGTCACTGTGATATGAAAATGCTCTACAGAAAGAGTATTCCTGATCAAGCTTTGCAAATTTATTTAAAAACGTTTTTGATCCATTTGTTATTGCTCTGAACAAGGCTCTGCATAACTAGTCACTGATACTTGAGGTTCGTTATAAAAAGCATGCAAAATAATGTTTTTGAATATTGAACAACTAATTTGAAGCCAAGTTCAGCGAAGAACACATTGAAGTCATTGTATATTAAATCTATGGATTGATTGATTTTCTATTATTTACAGTTTTCATGAATTAAATAAATGCCTTTTTGGTCATATTGTGAGATTTGCCTAATATGATAGTTTTTGAAAAAAACTATTCTAAATTATTTCTGAAATCAATAAGTTGAATTGTTAGTTATAATCGATTTCATATTTAATTAGTTCTGAACATTTCTGGGCTCCAGTGTTTGCAATCAGCGCACTTTTTTGCGAAACGTGCGAGGCACCATCGCAGTTATTTTAGAGACTATGAAATCACATTTTTTTTGTTTTTGAAGGAAAATTTTTTCAAGTGGAAAAATAATTTGCGTTCAAGTATAAATTTTCTATTTTTCACATTTTCCCATTTTCCATAAATTAATTGGCGTTTTTAGCCATATTGCGAGATTTACTTAATGTACGGTAATAGTTTTTGATGGAACTATCCTAAATTATGACTAAAATCAATAATTAGAAATAGATTAGATTGTAGATTGTAATCAATTTTAGATCAATTACGGTAGTTTTGAACATTCATGGGCTTACACACTTGGCGAGTCAATTAATTGAAAAAAGTTTCTCAAACATGACCCGGATTTCGGATCGGATTTACGGACCCATCTGAGAATGACCTGAATATTTTAATGACTATAAAATTTGTCGGACGCTGTGTAATGCATCGTAGACCGGAAGTTGGAACCTTGAAATATTTGAACTGTGGTTCAAGAATTAATGACATTTTAAGTAATTTAGTTCTTGACTCCGGTTATTTTACATCTTTTGGTTGGGATTTCCAAAATAGAACTATCATGTTAAACTCATCTCCGACTAAAATATAGGTGAAAAAATATCTGTCCATGTTACAGTGCTGTTTCTACCTCTGATGCCAATGCATGATCTGTTGCGAATTTGGTTTAAGCCTAAAAATATTTTATTCTTTTTTGTCTATGCTTCGGTATTTCAATATTTTAACACATGTTCAGTGACTTTTTCTTTTTTTAATCTACCCAACAAGATTTAGATCAGACTAATTATGATTCTAAATCTTTCTTGTTTTCTTAGATCACACGGTTGCGGCTGGGAGGCAACACAAACATGGGAGTTGAAGGTTTATCATCAGTTGGACAAATACTTTCCAATCAATCCTGTGTTGACAGTTTGGACTTTGGCAGATGTAACCTGTCATCAGATCAACTACAAGCCTTCAGATCATCGTTGGGAAATAACACAGAGGTGTGGCACATTGATTTACTTATAGTAGCTTTTCTTTGAGTTTTGTCATATAGAAATATCTGTAAGGTATTGTTACTTGTATTTTGTTGAGTAAACTATCATGAAAAGTTGAATGAAATGAAGGATTCTTAACTTCATCTGGAGATAAATTCCAATGTTTCCCTGATTTAGCAATTTTGGTAAGAGGGGAAAAAACATATAACTACCGGGCATAATTAGTTTAACAAAATTGTTTTTGTGGAAAAGGATTAATCTTAGAAATATTGTATAATCGAATTTTCTGTTAATACATTTTATACATTTACGCTAGCTGTAGTCAGGGCGGGATTTCGACCATGAAAGCCAGCCCTAGGCTATGCCATTTGTGAGGAGCCTTTTAAACTATGAAGTCATAAAGGTTTCTTACAATCCACTGTGATGTCATCATAACCAAACTTAGGCTGTGATAAAACGTTATTGCACCAGAAAACCGTTTTCTACTCGGGAGAAGTATATGTGTGTGACTAGGAATGGCCCAATTGCTGATTTAGTCCATTAACAAAATTATCATTGCATTTTTGAAATATTTGGATCTACAATAATAAAGCTTAGTATTAATATAATCATTTTTAGATAAATTAAATTAGCTATATGTATATCAATATTTTTTTCTTATTAGAAAAAGCATTATTGAGTAAATAACTTTTTGATTAATTTAAATTAGTACGGTTTACGGTTTAAATTACTCAGGAGGAGTATATGTGTGTGACTAGGAATGGCCCAATTGCTGATTTAGTCCATTAACAAAATTATCATTGCATTTTTTGAAATATTTGGGTCTACAATAAAAAAGCTTAGTAATAATATACCGGTAATCATTTTTAGATAAATTAAATTAGCTATATGTATATCAATATTTTTTTCTTATTAGAAAAAGCATTAATGAGTAATAACTTTTTAATTAATTTAAATTAGTACGGTATACTATAAATTGTCTTGAGAATTGAAGGGGTTTAATTCTGATTTGAATGAAAATGAATAATATTGTAGTTGAAAATATATATGCCGAGGTTTGTCTTGAGGCCCCTAGGCTTTAACCAACTTTACATAATGGCAAGTCTGACCCTCGCTGTAGTATTCTGTTACTCACGCCTAATCGCCTAATTTTTAAAAAAACTATTCTGAATTATTACTAATATAAATAACTTGAATTGTTTATTGTAATCAATCGTCTTTTGGTCATATTGGGAGATTCGCCTAATTGCCCAAATTTTTGAATAAATTGTTTTAAATTATTTTTAATATCAATAACTTGAATTGTTGATTGTAATCAATTTTAAATTCAATTAGGTTTGAACATACCTGGGCTCCACTGTTCACTATTAGTGCATTTTTTTTGTAAAACGAGTGAGGCACCTTTTTAGTTTTTTTTAGAGACTGCAAAATTGCATGTTATTTTAGTTTTTGAAAAAAAAAATTTTGAAGTTGACAAATAATTTGCGTGCGAGTATACAGTTAACAAATAAGCTGTGTGCGAGTAATTTTATAACACAATTTTGCATTACATAAGCCAGGGGTCTCCAACACGCGGCCCGCGGGCCTCATGCGGCACGCCAGTCAATTTTTTACGGCCCGCGTCATGGTTGGGATTTTTCCACCAAAACTAAAATAGTACGATGTCATCTATTAGTAGGTTTTATCGTGTCCGACAAACTGTAAAATATGAAGCAAAATTCCCCCCTGTTGTCCACGTTCATGTTTTATTATATTGGTATAATGCAATTATAAATGCGATAATTTCATTTCGCATATTCATTGTGACGAAATAAACAAGTTTCGTTCAGTCCATTGTGCCCGAAGAAGAGTTTGCAATGTTAATTGCACATTCACTTTGCATACCTGCAATTTTTGGCAGTTCTTATATTGGCTAGCAGTTTTTTCGACTATGCAAGCTAGCAAGTCAGCCTTCCGCACACGACTAACGGACAATCATTTGCATGTTGTCTTAAGACTAGCACACCAACGCAAAATAAGGCCAAACATCGAGACCAAATATCCAGCACAAGTGAAGGAATATGTTTCATGTCTCGTTTGCTGTAAGATTAAAATGTAATTTCAACACAATACATTCAGATTCATATACCCATTTTGTACCTAATTTCTTGGTTTGCGGCCCGCGTGGTCTATAAATTTTAAAAAGTGGCCCACGACATGTTTTGAGTTGGAGACCCCTGACATAAGCGGACATTATAAGTTGTTTGGTGTAGACATATGAGATAAAGCTATACAATCATTCCGATTCTGCTTCTTCCGCACAAACGCTCGCCGGCGTTGGTCAAATGTTGCAAGGCGTTTCTATTTACAAGATTGGTCATGTGACCGATATGCGTGATTTACTAGTGCAACAATATTTTACTGAAAACATATGGATCGAAAGCAAAAGTTTGTCAGGTCCACTTTCCCATCTTTGTGTATTTACTAGAGCTGTGGTTCCCAACCTTTTTTGCCTCGCGACCCCGTTTGGATATTTTCTAACATGCCGCCAGCACCCTCAAGGTATATGCTGAATTTAAATTAGTAGACCCTACAAATAGAAGGATATAAAACTTTAACGTGTAGCTTGAATCAGTTCAAATACTATCAATTATTTTATTATCCCATTATCCCAAAAATTAAATTTCATATAACTGTCTTTGAGTACACTATCACTACTATTTTTTGAGTACCATATTTCTGCCTATCAGGCTGATTTTCAAGATCCAATTTTTTTACCTGATTTACTGGGGTTGGATTATTTGGGGAAATTAGCTTTCGATGAGGAAATACAGAGAGTAAAAATCGGTCTAGGCAGTCCCAGAAAATACGGTAACGGAAATGCATAACTCCTACTTTCATGTTACTCATTTCAGAAGTTTGCCTTCTGTAGACTTTAAATTTCCAGATTGGCAAATCAATTGACATTAGAAGATGAACACGAGAGCCCTTACAGTTGCGAAACTTATACGCAACACTTAAAATTTTTAAAAATGAACATTCCCAGACGAAATTTTGAAGCTGGCATGGCTTTAAAAAAAACTTTCTGCGCCCGGAAAGTTTCTCGTCAAATAATAATCCAACACATGTGATGGATGTGATAAAACTCGACACCAATGATTCCAAAAAAGGGAAGAATTTTGCCGTTTCAAGGGAGGAATTTTACTCCGAGTTGAGTACATATTGTGTTGCAAAAATATTTAGTTTTTCATATTAAACTGTACCAAAACAGAAATATCAGCAGGGTCCAAGCGGTCCATTAAAATTGAATAAATAAAGAGGTTTTATTCATAGAGAGGAGTTTAGAGGGGTGAATTTAATAAAAATAGGGGAACCACAGACTTATAGTCAACTTAAAATGGGCGCTGTCAACAGATAAGATCTCATGGTGGTACCTACCTCAAACCTTAGTTTGATTCTAGGATTGGTATAAATCAGAGGTGACGAACCGGCGGCCCGCCAAGGAATTTCATGCGGCCCGCGAACCTTTCAGGCGATTCAGTGTATGTGAAGTCATAAACCTTTAGGGACTGCACAGATAAAACGGGAGCGCCTGTATTTCACTGGCAACGCTATTTCCAATACATCTTGTTTTGCTGGATCATCGATAACTTTAACAATGGATCAAAATAATCTTCGTCTTGGCCTAGTTACGCAGTCTTATCGGCGATTGCATAGGGATTAATGGATGAGGAGTAACCTTACTATGTGAAAATGTAATGTTTCGGCGCACAATACACAGGATATTTGCAAGTAAGAAAAAGTTTATAACTTCAGCTCGATGATTAAAACAATAGAATATATTGAAAAAATGTCTACATTTCAAAAATCGGTTGTTAATCGCCACAGGATGGATTCTTTTATAATTTCTGTATCCAGAGTTTAGCGAAATACTGATCTTTTGTACAAAGCCCTCGCCAGTAATGCAAAAATGTGAATTTGAGAAAAACACCACGTTCTGAACTCTCTTAAAATCGTAACTAGATTATTTCTAATTATTTGTAATATTGTGCGGAGGCGGTGGTGTTTTTTATGGCGGCGGCTTTGTACAAAAGATCTCCAAATACTTATCTGAAGTGTTATTAACAAGAATTTATCAACATATTAACCCGACACAAAATGTCATAGAGGAAGGTTAGGTAAGACTTGAAATACGTTCAGAGGGGCCGTCAGAATTACCAAAAGGTGGGGGTGGAAGCGGATGAAATCCCGAAATTTCCATGGAACTATCCGTGCAATTAGGCAGGCCCTTGTGAAAAAAACCCACTTTTTCAACGAATAATGTTTTATTTTTGTTATGTTATTGTGTCGGGTAATGATTTTGCAATTGCACAAAGTATGCAATTGACGACTAATCCGAGTCTATTTATAATTTAATTGTGTGCCTAATGTAATCTGCGGTTGCGTCGACAAAATGACAACCCTACTTCGAAATATCACGGCGATCTACGGCCATAACATGCGTTTTCAACTGCCCAATTATAGTTAGTTTTGATTCGTATTTTTGCGATGTTACTAATTATGCAAATTCAATAGGTTCTAGCAATACCACCCAAGTTTTATTTCAAGAAATCAACGTAGGAAAATCCTTAGATAGCAATAAAATAACAAAGACTACAATTTATTTTAGTACCATATAAATTGCTTGTACAGTGATACCTCGGTAGTCGATCAAAACATTCAAGAGTCAAAAATGCTGCGCTATTCGATTGGAAATTCGGATCCCGAACACCCGAACCGAGCGGATCTCGAGGCCGAGTGATATGACGAATGTATGTGGTTGAGAGTTTTAAAATTCGTCAATTCGTCCTAATATGAAGCCTATAGTAAATCAAAAAAGTTTCCAAAAATCTCACTAAGAAAAACATGCGTTGGGTATTCTATTTTTATTTTATGCTGCAATATATCATCAAATAACTTCAGCTGTATGGATGCAGTTGTTCGTTTTTGTTGATGAAAATTAAAAGGTATCACAGTATGACTAAAAAGTTCTGCTGCCCGCTTACTCAGCGATGACTGATAATATGGCCCGCGAGAGCAAATGAATTTGTCACTCCTGATCTAGATCTAGACTCTAGAATCAGAGACCTAAGCCTTAAAATCGGTTTCCATTGTTTCTCGTTTTCAATTTTTCCGTCTATAAATAAATTATTTTTCCCACTACTGATTAGGATAGATTGTAATATTGCCGTTAGAAAAATCCCAAGATCTTCTATGACTCCCAGAAAGTATATTTTGATTTAGTACATTAAGAATACATTGGTATATCAAAAAGACATATTCAACTCCTCGACATCCTAGCGGTACTTCTGAAGTAATCGTCTGCATTACGTCACTCATTAAATGAGCCGACTTTTCAGTAGATATGTAATGATTTTTCTGTTGCATTGAATATTGAACTCGTAAACAATACGGATATTTCAAGAAATGGTTGCTCTGTTAATATAATTGTTATTATTTTAATCTGGGACTGTGTTGACAAAATAAAAGCATATCTCCTCAAAAAATACAGTGGCAATCCGCCCACATAAAAATCCTGAAATACAGTGACAATCCTGAAACAAAATATGTCAATATCTCCGTTTTATTTTTAGTATTTTATATTGCCGCTTTTCAATCTAGAAAATTTGGGTTGCGGATTTACGCCTCCGTTTGTATTATCATCTCGTCGCTGATGATTAGAATATAATAATAATAACTCAGTGTGTGAGAAGCAAAGAAAGTACCTAATTATGGTTGTCCTCGTGGCCCAAGACTTATACCGAAAAAAATTTGTGATATAAAGATAAATGAAGTCCAAAATAAAGATGTTCACGGCTTATTCATTCTTGCAAAAATTTTAAAAGAGGGGTTTCAACCATGAACACCCTGGCACAGCCCTGAACCCTGACACTTTCTAACAAGCACAATGCCTTTTCGAGTATAGATTACTCGTCTCTGTCTCTCTCTTTTTTCTGTCCCATAATATTCAATCTGTGGCAACTACAATAATTCAAAATGTGTCTCAATTTTACTTCCTTTGGGTTCAAGGTAACTCTCGGTGCGGCGACTCATGACAAAATAAACTCATCACCGATCTAAAATACCATGCCAATCAGTGTTAACTCTAAGCAAATTATGAGTGCGAAAGTGCTTCGCAGTCGGAAAAAAAAGTGCGAAAGTGCTTTTGCCGATTTTAACAAGTTAGGTGCCCTAGCCTTTCATATAACCCATTTAAAACGGCATAGATACTCGAAAAAGCGCTCCTCCAGTTAATATTATGAATTACAGAGAAGCCTTTTCGTTAACCGAGTTCCCTTTAAGCGAATTCATGTTTAATTAAAACAAGCGAATTCATCGGCAACGAAATGACATCTGCTAACACCTGCCGCGGACAAAACTTCCATGCAATGTATCACGTGTCAGTTGCTTACTCGCGTAAACAGCAAAGACTTTCACATTTGTTACTCCTTCCATCTAACAGACACGAGGCAGGCTGGAAACCATATTAGTTACAGGGTGAATCGTTTGTACAAATCCCGTGCAAAATAATCCCCCCCCCCCCAAATATAAATAGGAATCAACTAATTAGGGTTAGGTGCGCTGGAAATTCAACTTTTCAATTTATCCCTAAACCTAATCTGATAATTATTAATTTGTGATTTTGATCCACTTTGAAAGTCGCCACCCGCTGTTGTAAAAGATAGGTTAACCTACGTTCTCTCCGAAATATTACGCAGGATACTCCCCTGTTTTAGGAGATAGGTTGACCTACTTTCCTTTCAAACTTTTTCCTCCGAAATATTACACAAGATCACTTTGAAAATCCTCCCGGTTCGTTAACTAGCGTGACCTAATTTCTCATTTACATTTATATTATACTATTTCAGAGCTTACCCAAAGACAAGTAATTTTTAAATGTCGACATGCCTTGGTTTGCGTGCGAGTTAGTTTAAATCGGGCAGAAAACATCATATATTGGCAAAATGTTCAGTAATGTCATGTACTTTCAGCATTCATAAATAGCACTCTTTGTAATGCTGCTGACCTAGTATCAAATATTCGCATCACAAAGCCACTTGCGAGGTTCCCATATATTTCAATTACACTAATAGGAACGATGACACCAAAGAGTTTTCTTTTGCTAAGGTACACTAAATATAACGAGGGTGATTCTTGAGAAAAACATGAATATAAAAAATAAACGAATGATATGATAGTGGATCCCAAATAATTTTGAGAGTGTCTCGAAATACCAATCCATTTGATAAATAATTTTTATTCGACCACATGACCGCTGATATCCTGAAAATTAATGTTGAAAGAGAATTACGCAATCTCAGATATCGGACATCCAGTCGCGATATTCAATCGTTTATATGCACAAATCTCACATTAATAGTAATTGCTACCCAAGTTTGTGAAGTTTAGAAACCAACAAACAGAAAATAACTTATCCTAAAACACAATTAAAATTCAGTCGGCAATAAATTCGTCGCCAAGACGATGTCATACAAAACAAAAAGATTTGGTCGCGAGAGTTACGTGCGTTGTTTTTTAAGCAGAATGTAAAAAAATTTATAATTAATAAACGGGAGTTACGACGCCCTTAACACATCGTGTGTATTAAACTTCCCTGGTAAGTACTATTATTATTGTACTTATACACCTGTTGGAGTATTTCGGACAATTTCGAATTTAAAATAAATGAAAACACGACATATAATAAAGACGCAAAAGAAAAATGAACATTTATTGAAAAAGTTATTATTTAAGAAAGACAACATGGTCGTACAATTCCGCCAAAACCTCGATGTTCGCAAGTGAGATGATAAATAAATACTTCCCTGTATTTGATCAATTAACTTTAGCGTATCGTTGTTCTGCCAACAAACAGCCGGGTGCAAAATATTTCCGTCCTGTGATATGCTCACAAATATTCTCGATATTAATATCATACCCTCGCGTATGTACTTTCTATTAGCTCTTTAGTGATCCCTTCCATCCTTGGCCAAGTCATGTTTCGAATATGTGAACATTTTATTCGACCATACATGGCCGGCGAGATGTTAAAATTGTAAACAAGAGAGAGGTAAAATCAATCGCGAGTTTCGTTATAACGGCTCGTTTACGAATTGTTGCGCCTGTTATCGTCGAAAATGATTACATTTGTTGTATTTTGAGGCATTTAAGCAGTAATAATTAGGGCATGACATCATCAAAATCGTCAAGTGAGATCTTGAAATTGCAAATTCCGTAAATTAGAATTTGTGAATTATTCGGTAACGAATTCAGCTTTAATGACCGTCGGGGTATTGTTTTGTTGAAAATTATTATTAATGTGAGAGCGCCAAAAACATACAGTCCATACCGATGCGACTGCAATTTATATGGTCGCAATTGGTGTGGCGCATTTATTAATAGTGTAAAATAAATTAAACGAATATCAATTATAACCAAGCCTGTCAGCGTGTTTATTTTCTGTGGGCAGGAATCGTAAAATACCACCTTGAGACAAATTCACTTCTATTATAAAATCTTAATTTTCAGTTATTATCGTTATACAAATACCGTGTGGCAACTTTTTAATTTATCGTCGACCGAAAAACCGCCCCACACTCGTCCAAACGTGTGTCGAGCTTGAACGACAGGAACAGATTCATCGACGACCTTAATTAGGGAAAATATGTATTTTATTGGGAATGCAAAATAAGAGTAACAAAACCCATTTTTTGTGATATAACTTTGTATTTTCGGAAACGGGTTGCCGTGAAAGGTAAAATTTGATCTAAATTAATCGCAAAAAGGTTTTATTTTAAATGTAACAAAACACATTTTTCGTGATACAACTGTATTTTAGGATACCGGGTGTCATGAAGAGTAAAATATGATCTGAATTAACCGTAAATAATGTTTCATTCCAAATGTATCATGACGCATTTTTTGCGAAATAACTTTGTATTTTCGAAAACGGGGCGTCACGAAAATTATTAATCTAATGTTTTATCTATCGTCTAACTAACGTCTGGAACACATCATTTTCGGGGAGAACTCTAGCCCGCGAAACGTCATTTAATTTAAAATAGAGAATGTTTCACGCATTTCAAAACGGAAAATCACCAGTAAGTGGACAGGGATTCAACCCTCCGGATTCAGTATTCTATATCCCCCATGTCAGAACTTTCTGAAGAATGGAACAAAGAACCCGTCAAACCGCCGCCGAAGAAGGGGAGTATTTTTTGCACTAATAATTAGGGCGTGACAATATCAAAATCGTCAAGAAACTGGTGAATTTGCAAATTCCATAAATAAAATTGTGAATTGCTCGGTAACATTTTAGCTATAATTATCGCGGGGGTATTGTTTTGTTGAAAACACGTTGAAACTTGAGGGAATTAGTTACAATTAGCGCCTGACCTCTATTAGGCACTCGAGCACTCGAAAAAAAAGCACTCGAGCCCAATCTTTTTAGCATTAAGTCGCATAAGTAAAATATCCTGTAAAAGAAGTGCTGTTCATTAACGTCATCTCGTCTTATGACCACGCAGAAATGCCTTTATTGCCGAATTATTCAATCACTATTTTAAATCAACATTCAGGATTGTCACAATTTCAGATTTGCGAAGTTTATCACCATAGAAATACATGAGAAAGTTAATTATCGTCTTAATAAATATCTGCATCACGGTATGGACAATAATATTACCATTCCCATAAAATTGGGACGGTAAATTTACAAATCTTGATAGGTAATATTAAAGCCAACGCATATGTTAATTTGAGTCCTCAAAGTCTTCAACAGCTGTTGCCGATGTGAACGGAACGGGTAAACCCGAAATATAAAACTTCGATGTCCGCCGACCCACAAGAATTCATATTTGTAAAAAAGAGAGGGCGGGAATATAGATTACCCAAAACCTGGATATCGCCGCCAAAACGATCGGTGACAAGAACAATTAGCGATTACAACGGAATTAACCAGTAAAAAGGCTTTGTTGTCGATTTTTTAATGTTTTCACCACGTTTATTCGGTACTCCTTAAAAATATTCGATTCAAAAAAATATTGAATTTTGCCCACCGTCCTCCATATCAATGAGAAATAGTTGTGTAAATATTGCAAAATTACGGAAAATGCCACTCCTTTCAACATTGTGATTACAATAAAATGGCACTTAATGGTATTTTGTGAATTTGGTGATTTTGCAAATCTGTGACATGCTGCTAAAAGTTTCGTCTGATTTGAAAATCGTGCAGTTTGGTCACAATTCATCCGAAGTGACTATAACACATAACACTTTTATAGTCATTTTGAATTCATCGATATCATTGATAGTCACATGACCACTCACTTCAAAAAAAAGCACTGCACTGCCTATTATTCCAACATCTGGTTTCAATCACCCGGGAGCGTTTTTTGCGGGAGAAGCGGAATCCGTGTGCTTGTATAATAATCATATTATAAACAAGAATTTTGCCGTTAATGCAAAAGCTTTATCTCCTATGTCTGCATCTCATAGGTTAGAATTCCCGTAAATATCGTTATGATATGCAGATTTGAGTTACAAAAGTACTAGTATGTTACTTATTTGTCAACTTAATACTCGAAAATATTTGTTAACTTTAAAATTTTTATTCCATTCAAAATCGGAAAAAAGTGCTATTTCTCTTCAAAATCGGAAAAAAGTGCTATTTCGCAGTCCCTAAAAAAAGTTGCGAAAGTGCTTCGCAATTTTCGCAAAAAAGTGCGCTAATAGTGAACACTGATGCCAATCAACGGATATAATAATGTGAGGTAAACTACCCGACTATATTTAGTTTTGATATATATTGCGCTTGTGCGAATTCGTTATTGTCGTAGAAAGATCTGGCATAAAATCCAAGAAAGTATATTTAATTAAGTACAATTAAAATACATATAAAGTATATTAGCAAATCAAAAATACATATTCATCGCCCAATAATCTCCTCGGTGCGGCTCCTAAGTCAGTCGTCGAGATTTCGCCACTGCTTAAAAGAGCCGCCTCTTTCAACATATATGCGAGGGTTTTTCTGTTGGATAAAATATTATATCCATGATCGATATACATATTTAAAATGGTATTGGACATAAAAGGGTGTGGCAAATGCCCGATTACATTTTGTTTTGATTCGTATTCTTGCGAATTAGACCAATATTAGCTGTCCCTGTAACTCTTACTCTCAATTAATTTTAAAATATCACCTTTTGAGTAATTCGTAAGTCTGCCTCCTACAGAAAAAAATTTATTTTAAGTCTGTAGGTTTAGAAGACTACAGGTGTGCCACAGGCACAAAGAGTTTATGGGATTCTTTATTCAGGGAAAATAAACAGCAAAATAAAGATTTTTCCAGTCTAAATTAGATATCACGCTGGCGAATACAATCCGAGGTTCAAACAAAATGCAATCGTAAACATCATTAGCGACTTCAGCCATTTTTCAGCAGTCAAGGGCCGGGGAAAAGTCCACATGCATAATTACTATCAAAAAATAAATGGCTTTTTTATGCTGAAAATGTGCATGATTTCATTTGCACTTCTCCATTTTATAAACTGTATTTTTGACCTGGTGGTTGTCCAAAGCTATTGGTAGTGAATTTTGGAGACGTTAGGCAAACCAAGGAGTCTGTAATTGTTGTGTATTTTTAACACACAGTAAATAATTTAGTAATCAATAGTGATGAAGTAAACAATTGATTGAAGCTTTAAGTGTCTCACGTTTAGGCAGAAAGTACATTGAAGCGCAAAAAGCATACGTTTATTACGGGTTTAGTTTCACTTAAAACTTAGTTTGACCAGGTATTGCCGAGTGGAAAAAGGAAAATGTATGATGACCAGTATTCGAGTATGGTTTTATACATACGACAGTAAATGACGAAGTAGTACTCGAATGCAATTTATGCCTAAACAATCTGAGCAATGACGCTATGAGACCAACACTCTTACAGCTCCATCTTAATATAAAGCAACCTGCCATCACAAAAGCATTTTTCAAAGCAAAAAGGTGGGGGCGAGAAGTTTGTTAAATTTTTCAAAAGGGGGCGCGGTTTAAAAAGTTTAAGAACCACTGCCTTAGAGTGAACAGTGCTAGGCTCAAACACTTGGTGAGTCGATTAGTTGAAAATTTTTTGAAAAATGACTCATCTGAGAATGATCTAAACATTTTTTTTTATTCCTTTTATTTCAATCTCCGAAATATTGAGTTTTTCTTATTGATTTTTATACATCAATGCTTGTTGTAGTCAGGACGAGTTTAGACAATGAGAGCCAGCCCTAAGCTATGCTATATATGAGGTCTTTTTTAACTATGATATCATAAAGGTGTCATGTAATCCATTGTGATGTCATCATATGCCATTTTATGTGTAATGTGCATTACGTCATACAGAAACTTTTGAATTGTGCGGAATATGACATTTTAGTTGCAGGCAAGAGACATGCTCTAATTTCTTAAGTATATGGGATAGCAGGTTTATTTTAAAAATGTTATATGAAACTTGGGCTGTGATATTGCACCAGAAAACCTGTTTACAACCGTGAGAATTATATATGTGTGACTAGGAATGGCCTAATTGATGATTTGAAAGAACATTGAAAAAATTATCGCTGCATGTTTTGAAATGTTTGGTTTACAGTAAAAAAGTTCCGAGACAGTAAAAATATATTAATTTTTAGAAAAATTAGTTTATCTATATATCGATACTTTTCTTATGCAATAAATGAAAGTATTATTGAGTAAAAATTATTTTTAATTAGTTTTCTATATATTGTCGTCAAAATGAAGGGTAGAATTTTGATTTGAATAAAACTGATTAATAGTTCAAATTTAAATGTCAAGGTTTGGCCCGAGGTCCCTGGGATTTAGCCCACTTTGCATAATGGCAAATGACTGTTGTGGTAGTATACTGTTAGTCAATGGCAATAAAAGTAAAACAAAGCTAAAATCTTTTTAACTTTTGTTTGAGATATTAGAACGTTGGATGAGTAATATTTAAATGAAGCTTTATAAAATTTTAATGGAAAAACTGTTGGAAATGGAAAAATATTAATGAAACTAAATATTGCAATTCATCTGGATTGAAAGTGAGCAAATTTTTTTCAAGTCAAAAAATTATAAATATTGGTTATCAATTAGTATACCTAACAGTTAAATACAATAGAGACATCTTGCACCGAAGATGTTTGAATTTGAAACAAATCCTGAATATAGTTAGGATTTGAAAATTTTTCTATTTGTTTTTGACAATTTTGTATTTGTCTTATAAAACAGCTGCATGAATCCTTTAAACCTGCTCTCCTCATTCCATCTCGAACATCCCACTTTGGTCATTCAACATTATAATAAGTGTAAAAGTAAATACAATACCTAACTATTTGAGCAAATTTTTAGTGATATTTGGTTTTTCTGTTTTGTGAGAGACATAAAGATGCTTCAAATAAACACAATAATTTGATACTAAAATATACGAAATAGTGTATAGCATTTTTTCTTTTATAATTATTACTGTTTGATATAACTTAAACATAATATGATGAAACAATATACAGGTTAATTTTTAATATTAAATCCTACATGATGTGTTTCCACAACTTTACTTTTTATAAGGCTCTAGGTTAGCGGCAACTGATATTTAGTGAGCTACTACTATATATTAGAATTTAGCTATATAACTCAAATTACTATATATATTATATAATAGTTCGGACTATGGCTCAAATAAAATTGTTTTGTGTTGAATATAATTTAGGGAAGACTCATTGAATACATATCAAGCGAAACATCAGACAGATTAAATTTATATAATAAATTCCTTAGGATGTGTTTCGGGTCTCTAGATTGAACAAGGTTCCTGGCAAGTGGCAACTCTGATTTAGTGAGATACTACTATATATAGAACAGTTGTTCTCAATTATTTATTGCTTGTGGATGTGGTCCTTTCCTGAGACTGTTACCATCCCAGTGGCATTTATAGCGTTATTTCGATTGGTAGATTTTAAATCCCATTATGTTCAAATAATTCATGCTCAACAAAGCTATGAAACTAAAAAAATCAGTGGGTTTATCTTGTAAATTGAATAGTAAAATTAATTTCACGCTCAGTATTGTGGCCCCCGAAGTTCAAACTCTGCAACATTTAAACAGGATGGTCATGACACTAATTTTTATTAATGACCTTATTGATTTTAGCAATTCTATATCTTAGGATTTCAAAAACTGAAAACTATCATTTTAAATTCAGTTCTGTCCTCAACATATGTGAAAATGTGACAGCCCAGGTCCCAGTGCTGTTTCATCAACGATGAATGCCTAAACTGTTGCTGATTTTGCTAATCTAATTCAACTTTGAACTATTTTATATTTCTTTGTCAAAGATTTAAGGTTTTGAGAAGTGGACATTTTTTTCAAAAGATTTTTTGGAGCTCCAGAAGTATGTGCACCAAGATGGCGCACAACCTGAACACAGTATGTCTACCGGGTTAGGGTTCAGGTTGTGCAACATCTTGGTACACATACTACGGGAGCGCCAGTTTTTCCACTTTGCCCAACGAGATTATTTTTCAACAATATTGTTATGATCTAAAATTGTTCTTGCTCATTACAGATCAAAGATTTGTGGCTGAGTGGAAACACGAACATGGGAGTTAAAGGTTTATCATCAGTTGGACAAATACTTTCCAATCAATCCTGTGTTGAAAGCTTGCTCCTTGGCAGATGTAACCTGTCATCGGATCAATTACAAGCTTTCAAATTATCGTTGGGAATTAACACAGAGGTGTGACACAATGATCTACTTATATTTACTTTCCTTTAGCTCTATTATATAGCAATACCTGTGATATATTATTAGTTGCTTATCGTGGAGTAAACTATTACAGACAGTTAAATAATATGAATGATTTCTAACTTATTTCAAGATGACCAAAGCTAGGTCGTCTAAAAAATTTCTTGGGGTGAAGCTTTTTTCAGCAAATACCTAATATTTACTAATTCATTTTTCTTAGTAATTTTTATCGATTATTTTATAATTGGTATTGAAGTGTTTCTCAATAATAATTGCATGTGTGGGAAGAATCACCGCGTAAAAATCTTGTCTTGTCTTGTCAGCATTTATTTTGCTCAAGTAAAGCCACTCCACGATTTCAAAAATAATGCTTTTGAATATTCAACAACTAAATTGGGGCCAAGTTCAGCAAAGAATACATTGTAGTCATTGTATATTACCTAAATGAATATGTTTTGGTGATAAACCACAAAATTGATTGATTTTCTATTGTTTACAGTTTTCATGAATTAATTAAATTCATTTTAGCCATATTGTGAGAATTGCTTAATATAATAATTTTTGAATGAAACTAATTAAAATTCTTACTAAATTCAATAATTAAAAATGTTGATTTTAATCAATTTTAGATAAATTATTTTTGAACAGTTCTGGGCTCACACACTTGGTGAGTCACTTTCTGAAAAATGACCCATCTGAGAATTACCTGAACTTTTTTGGTTCAGCATTGACTATCAAGTTTGTCCCACACTGAGTAATGTGTCATGGAACAGAGGTTGGAACCTTAAATAACTTGATATGTGGTTCAAGCATTATTGACATTTTACTTTCCAATCGAACAACAACAAAATTGTTTTTATGGAAATGGAATACTCTTAGAAATATTATAATATTTTTCATAATTGTATTTTGTGCATTTATGTTAGCTGTATAAGAGCCAGACCTAGGCTATGCCATTTTTGAGGTGTTTTTTAAACTATGAAGTCATAAAAGTTTATTAAAATCCACTGTGATGCCATCATAAGCCATTCTATGTGAAGTGTATGTGCCGTCATACGTTAAATTTTGTATTGTTTAGAATACAAGATTTTTGGGAGCTCCAAAAGTATGTGCATCAAGATGGCGCACAACTTGAACATAGTATGTGTGTACAGGTTGGGGTTCAGGTTGTGCGACAGCTTGGTGCACATACTTCTGAAGCACCCATTTTTGATGCCGCAACAAAGTGCTCTAATCACCCAAGTAGATGAATTAGCACGGGGTTTCCCAAACTGGGGTCCGCGACGACTACAGAGGGGGTCCGCAGCAATATCAAAGAGTCTGAAATATAATCAAAATATATCCACTATCCAGTGTTACATAGACATTCGTAAACGAGATAAAGATGATCCTTGCTTTTAGCGCCTGTGAGGAAGACATCCGTCACAGAGCTACATGGTCGGTCGGTACATGGTCATGGTTTATAATTGACTGTATGCGTTATTGAGTTATCACCAATCGAGAACTTGTGCGACTTTGCCAAGGTCATTTAACCCCCATTTCCGCAAGAAAGAGGCGTGCATCATTTCAATTGGGTGACCGTACATTTGAACCCACGTACATTTGAACCCATATCCGCGGGTTCAATGTATATGCAGGTGATAAAACTCATGGGTTAAGGTTAGTATGGGTTCAAATATCCGTAAAACAAAAATAAACTCCATAGGTGCAATAGTATGCAGGTGCAATTGTTGTGGGTTCAAATGTACGTGGGTTGAAATGTAATGGAACCTTTCAATTGTTCAATTAGTACCGACAATCCGGATATCGAGGTGCATATAAATCATAATTTTATTGCATCGCCGTTAGCCTACCAATATTCAATGTTAATATGCGTGGATTCAGACTTCCATGAGTTTTATTTCGTCAAAAAATATGTAAAACTGTATAGAACCGTTGCCGTAAATTCGGGCCTACGAGTTTTCTTTTAACAAATTGATCTGTCACATTAATGTCATTTGTGTTAATGTGTTGTGTTTCTAATCCAGGTGAAACATTATCCTTCCTCGTTGGTTAGGCATATAAATTAATACGCAGTGGATGGGGGTCCGTAAAAAATAACATCCACAAACAGGGGTTCGTGGCCCAAAAAGTTTGGGAAGCTCTGGGTTAGCAGGTTCACTTTAAAAATGCTGTAAGAAACTTGTGAAAATGCTGTAAGAAAGCTGTGATATAACGTCATTGCAACAGAAAACCGATTTCGATTCGTTAGAAGTATCGTAGTGGGACGGTGAATGGCCCAATAGATGGTTTGAGAAACATTAAAAAAATTTGGCATTATTTTGAAAAATTTGGGTCTACAATAAAAAAATATGAGATAGTAAAAGTTTAATAATTTTCAGATAAATTACATTAGCTTTATATCAATACATTTTTTTTAAAATGCATTATGAAGTGGAAATTATTTATTTAAATTAGTACACTATATATTGTCTCCGAAATTAAAGGGTTAAAATATTGACCAATTCATTTTTCGATCTTAATTATTTTGAATAAAATTATTAACAATTCAAATTTGATTGCTGAGGTTTGGCTCGAGCCTTCTAGGCTTAGCCTACTTCGCATAATTCTAAATCTGGTCCCCGCTGTAGTATTCTATTACTCACTGACAATTAGAGTAATACAATGCCAAAATCCCCAATTCTATTAAATTTAGTTTGAGATATCAGAGCTTTGTATGAGTAATATTTAAATGAAGCATTATAGAATTTCAATGAAATAATATTAATTTTCTCTCTGAGCAAGGCTCTTTCAAGCAGTCACTGTGATAAAAAAATGCTTCACAGAAATAATATTCCACACAAAGCTTTGCAAGTTTATTCAAAAGTATTTTAAATGACTTTCATGGAATTCTACTTGGTTAACTGAAGGTTTTGATCTATTTGCTATTTCTCTGAACAAGGCTCTGCATACCCAGTCACTGATACACGGGGTCCGTCATGTTCATAATGAAGACAATTATTAAGGAAATAAAAAAAATTGAATTTTTCAGAAAACAAACAAACAATAAGCTGTCAGTCATTGTGTATCAAATGAATACGTTTCAAATGTAAAAAAAAATAGATTAAATGATTTTTTATCTTTTTTTTCAATTTTCCTGAATTAAATCAGGGGTGCGCAACCTTCAATACAGGAGGGTCATATACAACCAACTCGATGAAACCGTGGGCAGCACCTTTATTTAACATAGGCTTTCTAGTAGTTGCAGACATAAAAATTTTGGATATTGATTTCATGACATGCGTTGTTCGCTTCGCACAAGTTAGCTGTTACGGCATTGGGCATATTTACTAAACTGGAATCAGGTATGGGCTTTGCAAGGCAAAGGGTTTAGAATTACTATCACAACTAGATGAAACTAAATTTAAAACTCGTTTTGTGGGCCAGACAACCTTCAGAATGGCACTTTTCCGCTGGCCGCACAATTTTTCCTTGTGTGTCGCATTTGTCTCGCAGGTCGCAGGTTGCACAGCCTTGAATTAAACAAAGGCCTTCTTGGTCAGATTGTGAGATTCAATATCTCAATATCAAAATTTTGGAAAATAACTTCTTTATATTATTTCTAAAATCAATAAATAGAAATAGAAAACATGAGAGTTGAAGGTTTATCATCAGTCGGACAAATACTTTCCAATCAATCCTGTGTTAAATGGTTGGACCTTCAAGAATGTAATCTGTCACCAGATCAATTACAAGCTTTCAAATTATTGTTGGAAAATAACACAGGTGCGCAGTGGCGCAGCCATGCGGGGGTTTTCGGGGTCGAACCCCCCCCCTTTTGAATTTTTTTTGAAAACAGAAAAAGTCACCGATAACGCGTGCAATTGCTTTCTGCTAAAATCGCCGTATGTTTTCATCAAGGCGGCGTGTTATCTAGGCCTTAAACGCCTTCTCGTTGGTATTTATTCTCGCTAAATCACAAATTTGTGCCACGGGAACAATTATAGTTATTTTATTTTTGTACTCGCACGGAATTGTGAAAACTGAAAAAACGTGCAATTGCCTTCTGCTTAAATCGCTGATTGTTTTCATCAGTGTGTTATTTAGGCCGTAAACGCCTTCACATCGGTATTTATTTTCTCTAAATCACAAATTTGTGCCACGATAAACATGACGATTATTTTATTTTTGTACTTTGCAAGGAATTGTGAATTCGGTGAGAGTTATTATACGTTCATCGGCGGCGAGGTTCTAAAGACAAATGAAGGAGTAAACCAGCGATCTAAATTTGACTGAAAATCGACAATATAAAATACTGAAAACAAAACTGTAAACAATAGGCTATAAGATTTGTTGAGTCCCGCGACAGTCTAAAAACACTTTTCTAGTCTAAAAACGCTTTTGAAAATCGCAAAATTTCGTGTGCCCACGGCACACATTATGTTTCCTCGTTGTTTAGGAACATACCGCCATTAAAATTGAAACACGGTTAATTGTGGGTGGAATCCATTACTTTAAAATTGTCGTCGAAATTTCTAGTGTTATCATTGAACAAGGTTGAAAACGTGATTTTTTTCCCCTGTTAGTGATGATATATTAGATGATTAATCTGAAGTATATCCATCAATTTTTATTCTACTGAAATAAATTTTACTCCATGAGAATTTACAGCAGATTTACAGATTTTTCGAAAGCTTTTATCTTTAAAAATAATCGGAGTGGCAGCATTGCGATTGAACGGAGTCAATGTTACAAGCACATCTCAAATTTGTCGAATTCGAAAAATAGAAAAAATTCGGATCAAAACAATATATTTTAGGGCAGATAAATTCATTGTTTCCCTGATTAGGCAATTTTGGTAAAAAGGGAAGGAACATCTAACTACCGGGGCATAATTAGGTTAACAATATTGTTTTTGTGGAAAAGGATTAATCTTAAAAATATTGTAATAATTGGGTTTACTGTTATTGTATTTTATACATTTATGCTAGCTGTAGTCAGGGCAGGATTTAGATTTAGACCATGAGAGCCAGCCCTAGGCTATGCCATTTGTGAAGTGACTTTTAAAATATGAAGTCATAAAAGTTCCTTACAATCCACTGTGATGTCATCATGAGCCAAACTTAGGCTGTGATAAAACCCTTATTGCACCAGAAAACCGGTTTTTATTCATGAGAATTATATGTGTGCTAAGGGGAATGGCTCAATGGATGATATAAAACATTAACAAAATTATCATTGCACTTTTGAAATATTTGGATCTACAATAAAAAAGCTTAGTATTAATATAGTCATTTTTAGATACCGTAATTTAAATTAGCTATATGTATATCAAATCATAATCTTTTTTTATAATAAAAAAGTAGCATTATTGAGTAATAACTATTTCATTAATTTACATTAGTACGGTATACTATATATCAGGGGTCACCAACCTGTTGCCCGCGGGACCATATGAGTCGCCTGCTGGTCTGTTTTAAAATAACTGAAACAGCGGCGCTTATCAGTAAGCTACATCTATTAATTTTATTCTTGCTATTCTTGTTTAAACTTTATGTGAAAAATGGAAATGACAATATATTAATTGTTGGAACGGTCAGCCTCTTCTATAGGTGACATCGGCAATGTCACATGTCATTCCAATTATGACATCACACACAGTAGGTCAGCTGGAGCCATGCGTGTCGTTCATTTCTAACCTTTTTTAATGGAACTTGGACATGTCAAGAATTGTTGAGCAACGTTCAGCCTTGATGTGGGACAGATGGAGCTTAAAATTGTAACACTGCCAAATGACCTCCACCTCATAGCCAATCAGGGACCTGTCACACTTTAGGGCTTGAGTTGACACAGAAAGTGTCGTGGTGTATGAACAAGACTCACTCAGAGTTTCGGTGTCAAGTTGCAAACTAGATACAACACAAGGGTGGAGAACATGCAATACCAGGTTTCCCACATACTGAGGAGGAATACACCAGATTTGGTCTTCGTTGGAAATATGATATTCACGATTTGTTAGATGTGTTGGTAAAATATAACATTTGATAGCACAACTACTTTTGATAGTTTCATGAATAATTAACATTATCAGTATCATCTTGGCTAAATACCATTAATATCAAATTGGCTCTTCAGAAGAGCGCTCTTAGCTTAGTCGGTACCCAGAAAGTAGCCCGCTGCTTTATAAAGGTTGGTGGCCCCTGCTATATATGCAAAATTGAAGGGGTAGAACTTTGATTTGATGAATTTTTGTTCAAATTTATTTGCCGAGGTTTGGCTTGAGGCCTGGGTTTAGCCTACCTTGCATAATGGTAAATCTGGCGGTTGCTGTAGTATTCTGTTACTTACTGAGTTTGCAAGTTTATTTAAAAATATTTTAAACAAAGCTTTCTGAAATTAATGGGTTAACTGAATTAATAATTAATTAATATATTTAAGAAAATAATTATTTAATATATTTAACAGTTACCACAATTAATATATTTAACAGTTAGTTACAATAAAGACAATATCTTGCACAACCAATGATTGAATTAACAAATTCTGAATACAATTTAGATTTAAAAATGTTCTATTTTTTTGAAAATTCTGTATTTGTCCTATAAAACAGCTGAAAGAATCAGTCAAACCTGCGCTTGTCATTATAAACTAAAAATATTCTACTCTTGTCATTTAACATTACAATAAGTGCAAAAGTAAATATAGTAGTTGACTATAGTATTTGAGCAAATTCTTATTAATATTAGTATTTTAGTAAATTTTTAAGCGAATTACTGTAGAAATTATATATTAGATTATATCAGAATTTTCCAGTTTGGAATTTTCTACCGAATTTATTACACACTCATTTATTTACGAGGACATATGATTTAAACTCGAAGTCTTTGGACTGTGGCACAAACATACTTGATATATTTGGAACATAACTTGGTGAAGATTTAATGACTACGTATTACATGAAAACTCAATGCAGTTTTATATATCAAAGTCTTCAAGATGTGTTTTCATGTCTTTAGTTTGAACAAGGCTCCAAGCAAATGTCAACTGCAATTTAGTGAGATACTACTTTATTTTAGAATGATCTAAATATTTATGGTTCAGCTTTGGCTAAAACATTTGTCACACACTAAGTGGTTGAAAGCAACAGGGTTTCAAACCGAAATCATTCAAATGGTCAAAACACTAATTTGAGTTGATGACTTTCTTGACCTTATCAGTAGTACATCAGTAGTACTTTAAGGTTTACAAATTTTTCAAGATAGAATAAAGGTATGGTCTTTATCTAAGTAAATTGCCTCCATTCAATTTCTATAAACAAAAATTATTTTGAAAATTCACCTTTAATTTTTTGAACAGAATTTGAACTCCCAACAGATTTTGAACTCCCTGACAACACGCTCTATTTTAATATTACATGAATATTGATCAATATTAGGTAAATATAAATAATGTATGTTTTTTTTTATTCAAGCTCGATTCTCTCTGTCAGATGATTCTATCTGTTTATTTCAACAGATTGAAGATTTGGATCTGAGTGAAGAGCGTGAGCGTATTGCAAACCATGACGATATTGTTGCAATTGCAAATCTGCTTCCTAGCGTTACAGAGAGCTTGTGGTTGGTTGGATGGAACATTGCGGATGAAGATGAAAAAATATTACAGAATCAATTGGATGAAATTGGATCTGAGGTTTGAAAACAAAATATAGAACATAGGTCAAATAAAATAATATAACAAACAAAGATTAAATTGTTAAGGTAATAACAAAATATTATCATGGTCAATTTGATTGTGATGCGCATTATGTTTAATATTCACTTATTACAATAAGGGGCGCTTCGGAAGTACTTGTACCAAGATGACGCACAACCTGAACAACCCTGACCTGGTACACATAATATTTTCAGGTTGTGCTGAATCTTGGTACGAATACTTCAGGAGCACCCAATAAGGTTTATTTATTTTCCAATAAATAGAACAATATAAAGCAATGTGAATTTTTTAATCCCCAAATTGTATGTTTATTTTTAATTACAAAAATTTTAGCATATCAAATTAAAACTCTTTTGTTCCGTATGACATATATATTCATACTACCATCCTTGGTCATAATAGTTATTTTCGGACCTTTTTATCGTTTATGTTCATGTTTTGTGAAGTATTCCGCACTAACTAAATCATTTTGAGCATCCAACTATGAACCGTGCTTGATCTGTCAACATTTTGTTTTTTTGTAAATTTTTTATTTTACTACTAAGTGAATTTTATTTGTGTAGGTATTTCAAAGCTTAGAGATACACGAAAGTATTTGTCATTACTTCAAAATTAAGTCATTTGAACGAGCGGGAAACAATTTCGCGCACATAATAAACAAACAAAGATTCCAGACAACTATCGTGGACATGCTCTCACATATCATTGATTATTTCGCGTTTCGCTTCGCTTGCGAAGCTGAGTCTGGTTTTTCTGCAAAGGTGACGTAACTCTCTTTCAGAAGAGCGCTTGGAATTTCTTTTTTTTGTAACACGTGTTCATCGAAGCGATAAGAGTGTGAAACGTTCTCTCAAAATTTTTTGAAATTTCTCTTTTCTTACACGCGTAGGGTCGAACGGTTTCGCCTATGTCATTTGGGCGCTTTTATGTAGGAAGACGCGAAAATAAGCTTTTTAAAGAGATATTGGGGGTGTTCCTTGTACGTTTGGTTAACTCGTCATTACATATTATAAAATGGTACATAAAGTCGATTGTATACAGCGGAAAAAAAGGGTTAAGTTATCACCAAGATTTATTCGTGTTTCTGTTTCGCCAAGCAAAGATCTAAAATTATGGAGTGAATTGGATTTGCTAGTATTTCACAATAATTATTTTTATGGAATGCGATCAATCAAGTGTGGACTGTCAGTTTAGTGAGTTGTCAAAGATGGCATTATGTACGCAAGTTTGGAAAGTTTTTCAATTAATTGAAAACTTTTTAGATTAGGCATATGTATTATTTAGCAAGTATTTGTGGTTTCAATGTTAACATATCATTGACTACTAACATGGTAATTAATAGATACCATTCCGGCCATTTATTATCATGACCATTTGGTGATAAATACATATAAAGCAGTTTACTCATTACAGAAACTAAAGATTAAGCTGGGTGGAAGAAAAACACTCGAAAGTCAAAGAAAACCTGCAGATAAAGCAACTAATGTAACTCTCAAAAAAAATCCAACTTTGTCTTCAGAATCAGAATTTGGTAAATCTTAGATATTTTTCAAATAGAATTATACAGTGATAAATGAGTAACAATCAATGTTGCATTAGTTCTGTCTAATTCCTCATATAATTCTTATTTATTATTTTTATTCTCATTTTCAATCTCAAAAATGACTGGAATTTATGGTTTCTAAAATTTGCTGTTTAGCTGCTGGAGTTGGCACATCTTGCAGCACATTGAACCATAAGATTTTTTTACCAGTTTTTGTATTTCAATTGTATTGTAGTTTATTAAAATAACTATTTATTAAAAAAATGATTTTTACTTTGCTGGGATATCAAAAATTGTACTAAATCTAGAGTATCTGAAAATATTTGCTTGAAAAATATTGAAGTATGTAAATATAATTGTTTTCAGGTTATTCATTTACTATTTGTTTGACAATATTAATTAACTTAAAACAGTTATTAGTGTTCTAAATAATTGCTTTTCAGTTGTTATATATTTTCGTTTCTAAGGGGCCACATCACGACTCAGCAATTCAGAGAGTACTGAAGAAAATGTGGAGATTTCCAAAGAAGCTAAAAGCCCAAGGTTAGATAAAACAGTAGTGTGACTTTCAAACATGACTTACATTTGTAATTTATGAGTGGGCAAGGCATAATGGCCTACTGATTAAAGCATTAGGGGATTGAATCCCATGCCCACCACCTGCATACCTGTAATGTATTGGGCAGTAGCAATGTTGAATCAGAAAGATTATTTTCCATGATTAGCACACACACAGCAGTGGCCTGCTTTGACATGGCTGTGTAGTGTATGAACTGATGTACGGTATTTGTACGGCTTAGAGATATTTCTGCACAACGATGATTTGGCTCAGACATTTAAGCCTGCGTGAGTGCAAGTGCGAAATGCATTTATCAACAATGCAACAACCTGATTGAATATTTTGTTATTTTAACATTTGTCTGAATATTTGTATTTAATTAAAGGAACTGGAGTCAAACTTAAAATTTCATCACAAACAAAACAACTGTGATCTCTGATTTTTCAAAATGTAAATTTAATATAAGACCTATATGCATCGGGCACCAGATAATTCCCTATAATTTTTAATCTATACATTCGTTTTGTATGTCTCTGTTTTCGTCCCCCAAACGTTTCATTCAAAATCCATTTTTGCGGCAGATCATGTTGTTTTTTTTGGTTGGAAATTTCAATTTCGCCTTGAATTCCTTTAAATACAATAGAAAAATACTCCATCCGAATAATGAATTGACGAAATTTTTTATTCCCGTGTTTGAGTCTTTATCGCTTTGTAAACTGTTAATAAACTTATATCGGCACTCGGATCTGTGTGGGCCGAAACGTCTGCTTCGAAATGTACTTGACCATGACAATGTAAATAAACCACTATACTCCACCTTGCTAATCACACAAAATCAATTTTATTTTATTTGACGCATGTGATAGCGTATTGACAAAATGCTGTAAAAATAGTTCTACTCTATTGACTGAACAGAGCAATTTGCGATGATCAGCTTCTCATGGACTTTGAAATGAGTCCCATTTGGCTCGTATCCCTTTCGAAAACGTATGCCCAAACGTTTATTTCAGTGTTTTGTCTGCAGATATGATTTATTAAAATCTTATATGAAATATTAATTATCCAATCCAAATGCCCCAATAAACAAATTTATTTTGGTCACTTTCTAGTAGAGATTCTGTGTTGGTTCCTATTATCCATTGGTATTCAATATTCTCCATAATTTCAGTCTTAGTTTTTGCTCTGTATATAATTGTCAAAAGCTTCAACGAAATTATACCAGCAGAGCATAATTATTTGAATTTGATTTAATAAAATAATTTATTGAAATTAATAAATAGCAAAACCAACTTTATATAAATAAATTGATGACAAAAAAGAAAGAATAATTTCACACTGGTATTTTGTTTTAGAAGTGAACTCCTGATGACTGAAAAAGAAGCAGAACAATCAGATAAAGAAGTAACTGAGCAAGATGCAAAGCTAACCCAGCATAGTAAGTCAGTCGTATTGATATAATCGGGCAGCATTATAGGTCCTCTCGTAGTATATGTACCATGTTAGAGTTGGCCATAATTTGATTCCAATTTTCCTTATTTTAGTTCTATTATGAGTTCAGGGACTGTCTGTGTTAGGCAAGTGAATATAACCCTTGTCCCTAGGTTTCAGTCTCTTTACATAACTTGTGCAAAATTGGTGAACAAAATTAGTTTTCTCCATTTTGTTACACATCCTTCTGGAGCGCTGTATTATGGGCAACATCAGCTTCAAATTCACAGTTTTAGGTAAAAAATCTTGTAATTATAATGAAGTACTAAACCACCATCGGTTTCTAAGAATGAAAAGAAATTCTTTTGATTGAAATGCAAACTTTTACACAAATTCAGGTTTTTTCTATGCCAAATCCTGTTCTGGAATAATATCTTTCAATGTCCAATATCGGGCACTGTATAGCAATTTAAATTTCACATTTCAACTCAACAATCATACTCATGTTCAATGGAAACTAAACAAAAACTTGGTATGAAGAATTGAAATATTCAACGAATAACTTTGACCAAGTCACACAAAATTTTGGTGGGTCTAGACTGCAACTATGTATCGTTTATATACTTTTGCTGTTGTGGATCTGTTTGCAAATAATGCAAGCAATAAGGAAAATTGCATGTTTTTTTCTCTAATCATGTTTTTCTTTCTGCCTGCAAAAAGTACAAGCGGCCACTAGGTTACACTAGTCAATGAATCTTCTATAGTTTAATAACAAATAATTAATCTGGTGGAACATACCGTTTTCAAGTCTGGGCAAAGGATGGTTTGGGTAACATTGGAGTCAGAAAATGTTATAAATGGTATATTTCCAGGTTTATTTAGATTTAATTATTTTGTCGCGGACTTCTGTGAATAACACACATATACATAAGAGCAATCACTGACAGTCAGAATCATATTGTAGCGGTGAGAGATTGCCCAACTTTTTGTAATTGTAATAATTTACCCCAGATTTTGTCATGGATTTTACCTTGATCAACTACAACATGACATTGAAATATAAGCAAAGCCAATAATGTGCTGTATTTCTTACATATTGACGTTTTAGGTTTTCAGCAATTGCTTAATAGAAACGGTCACACGCCACTTGAAGGTTGATCTCTGGTTTGATGAATATAATTTCATGATGTGTTTTGCTTATTTCCTTTAAACAACAAAACAGCTACCGTATTTCCTGCTTAATAAGTCTACCTAGAAAATGAGACGATGATTTTTCACACCCAAAAAGAGGGTGTTTACATATAGCCCTGCAATAAGAAGGGTAGCAAAATTGCTTCTCTGTTGGTCATTTTAGCATTAAAATGCATGGCACGCTCAGGTCATATTTGTATTCTTAACAATAAAGTGGAAATTTTAGCATTAAAAAGGCATAGGTGGTCATTTTGAACAGTCGGCCAGCTATATCCAACATTAGGGTGAGCCAAGGGTTCAACTTTGGGGCTATAGTCAAACAGTTTAGAACTTGATTTGAATAAGTCCATCACGCCGACCTGATAACAACTTAGCTTGAACTATATAATTATTTAAAGATATGACTATAACTTCAAAAAACTGGCGCCACATAACATTCACATAACATAACATTCCAACAATTCTGAATTTTTCAACAATCCAAACATGCGGCAGTGTGATGGTACATGGTTCTAATTGTTAGGAATATGCTTGTCATTGCATCCTTGCTAACCCTCTGAGAATTTGCTGGTTAGAATTTTGTCGGGGATAATTATTTTTGATAGAAGACATTGTTGTAGTGTGGTTCAATTAACCACTGACTGGGTACATCTTCCCCCATCATCAAGTCCATGCATTTGATAACAAATAACTACCAGTAACTCATGGTTTGGAAGTCCCATACTTAACATGGATTGGTAGCCGGACGAGAGGCTGTGGTACGCCATATGCTTGCGCTGTCTAATCAACTTTCCATTCCTTTGGGATAATTATGTAAATACCATCCTTCTTACCATGCAGCTTACTTTTCACATTATTTCCACATTCATTGAAAACAAAGCATTATAGTGATCGTAATCTTAAGTTAAAAGCTACAAAACTTGGAAAGACTATAATCATCTTGGCTTGACACAGTTTGCACATTTTCTTACTCCTGCAAGCGTTTTCTTTTGTATTGATTATGACTATGATAGAGATCTTTAGCATGTGGCAAAAACGTTATTGGAGCGATAAGTTCTTCAAGATAGGCAATGCTTTTAATGAAATTTGTACGATTTAAATTATCTACATAAAAGAGGATGTCATGCTTTTGCACAAATAAGAGAATGTATTCAAATTTAGACAATATTGAGGTGAGGTGGATTGAAGCCTCTATTCACATTTTAGGCTAATAGCTAGCTAATATTAGAGTTCTTTGAATTATTTATTTAAACAAATAGTCAAACTACCTCTAAATTCAAAATAATTAATTGGTTGTAAATATTACGTAGTAATCAAACTCTGTAAAAATATTTATTTTGACCACCATTTCCTTTTGTGCCATTTTGATTACCTTTTTAATATTGAAGTTCTCCCATTTCTGAAATGCTATTCATATAAACAGCATTTGCAGCATAATTAAGCCATTACTTCAGTGATTTCTATGTATAAGGACTTGTATAGTCTATATTTGAATAGGTAATTGAAGTGTATAATTATGAAAGAGATTTTAGACCGGAAAACAAGTGTTAGTGGCCTAACATAGAATATAAAATATACCAGTAATGATTTTAATTTAGAACTGAATTAATTTATTATGAATTTAATAAAATCTGTACAATAATGAAAGGAATATAGAACTTCAATCTATCTTTAATTTATGTTACTTTTCTTGTGCAATGTGATAATTCAATATTTTATTCTAAAGGCGATACTTCATCTAGAACTGCTGGTGTGAAGAGAAGAAGAACTTCAGATGGAGATTCTGGTAGTAGTCCAAGGTGAGATAAAATATGTACATAACCAAAAAATAATGATAGATTTGTTTCATATTTGAGTCTTCATTATGATTGCTGTATCCTTACCATCAATACCCATTCTGTGTCTGACTAAATTTGTCCATGAAACAAGTTTCACATCAACAGATCATAGATTTTTTCATAGCCTTGTTAAGACCAATGTCTAAGTGTAAATGCACATCCGTCATGGTTACCATACAATATCATTATAAAATCTTATTTTTATGATCTTTGACCAGAAAAGCCAAAAGAAAGTGCACAAATTGCATCTTGAAAACAATTTGGCTCATAATTTTTATGTCACTCTAATTGAAATGATAATTAGGATTGAATTTTCACACATACGAAGACTAGGATCTTAGATTCTTCAATTGAAATTATAGCCTGAACCTCATTATGGCAGTAAAAGGATCTTATCCTTGAACCACTGCTCAGTCATTCTAGTCATAAACTCCTCCTAGTGAATTTCAATATCATAGCATTATGACAATCAACCTCATTATGGCAGTAAAAGTATCTTGTTCTTTAGGTACTGCTCGGTTAATCTACTCATAAATTCCTAGTGGATTCTCATATCTTAGCATGGTGGACAAATCCGGCTTTTCAATCCATATTTGAGGATTTAAAATCCCATTATCTAATTTTGAGTGATTTTAGGTGATAAACGCGACAATCCAACAAAACAAAATCCAGCCAAGAAAATTTACTCTGCTTTCTTATGTACATAAATTTTGTTTTCAGAAGCAAAATCCCTACAACTGAAGTTGAAGAAATTCAACAAAAAAATGAACTAAGTCTATATGGTAAGTCTGCCATTTGTTAATAGTAAATATTTTGAGTAGTGTGGTTCATGCAAAATGTTTATGGTGTTAATATACAAGGTTATATATATTACAATATATTCAGTATAAATTAAAGTAAATTGGCATTTTGCATGTGCATAATCATGACTGAAGTCAATTTTTAAAACATGTGAATCTTGGCATATATTATTTGGTTAGAGTGTAACTAATGGAATATGTAACTAATTATACACAGAAAATTGAAGAATCTAGAACAGTGGGTTTCATTCAACCTTTCTAGCACGTGGACCTGTCAAATTTCAAAACTATTTTTGCGGACCAACACAAAAATGTCAAAAAATGAACACAAAACGTAATTGAATCAATGTAATTACCGGTACAACAAAACTTTGCCATTAAAAGACAGACAATTCAATTTGAAGAAAAGTTTGCTGCTGTCTTTTTGATATCAATCATATTAAACGCAGTTCTAATAAAGTTTCTACAAGGCGAAGTAAAGTGCCTATTTCTCTGTTTGGTCATGATGAGAGATAACGATGAAAATGTTTAATCACATAAGTAAAGTGTAAAAAAAACCGCAGTAATTTAATGGCTTGCTATCAAAGTTTGCAAACGTGGATCGAATGTAAATATCCAAAGTAGAGAACCGTAAATATCCTAAATAGGGCGCAAGATCAAATCTGACAAATCTTTTTATTTTTAATTAGCTTTACGGCCTTCTCAAAAAACTATAAAATTATCTACCATTAACACCCCCCCTCCCACCAGACCCCCCCCTCCCCAAATCACTAATTAATGCGCAAAATATACTAACACTTCAGTAAATTTTGTACAATGCTATGTGAACTATGACTTGTTGATACAGTGGTTCATAACCTAAGGGCGGCAAGTCACATATTTGGGGAATACGTGAACGCTACTTTACGATTTATTCTTTCCCGCATGCAATATTGTTTGAAAGCAAATTTTATAGAGTTGAATCAATGACTACAGAGTTTTGAAATAAAAATGAAACAGGAAGTTGTGGCATTCATGTGGCTGAAAGCCGATAAAAAAATTATAAGATTTCCATGTGACATTCATATACATTCAAATACGTTTATACAGATGAGGAAAATACTGAGCAACTAATTGCAATGCTCGCATCCTGAAGTTTCCCCAATTCCCTAATCATGACATCCCAATACTCATTTAAAGTTCCCCAATTTCTCTCTGAACAGCTTAGCATGACGTCGCTAAATGTCAATATGCGTATTGATTACAGGCAATGATTCGTAGCATGGTGAATGTATTATAATTAAAACAAATTAAGTTTTTTTGAGATGTTGATGGATGAGCGATTCTGTGGAATCAAATTCAAAATCTGATATAGTTTTTGTAAATGGCATTACGTTTGTTAATTCAATTTTTTACTTTTTCAAATGGTGAATATTTGGTACAAGAATAATTAGCCTAATTGAAAAATAAAAAAAATTTTATCAATGAGAATTTTGAACTAGGGAAATCCTGTAACATTAAGTTTTCAATATTTGAATACTAACCTAAAGAGAATGATAGTTAAATTAAACATTGATTGTCTAGCCATCTATCGGCTCTAGGGGCCCTTTGGCTCCAGCCATGTAGTTAGGTTAAGGTCTTTGGTGCTGCCCTGTTCTCATAAATGTAACAAAACGGTGGATTTTTGTTATCTTTGTTATATAATGGTATATTTTATACATATTTAACAATAACTTATTTGTGAACAACTAAAATTAGTATGGCGGGAAAATTTTCTTTATTCAATTATTATTAATTGATGCTAGGTTCTTATTACAGGGATAATAATTTGAGCATTTTACATGCAATAATACTACTTTATTTCACCTTAGAACTCCTAAAAAATGATATTCAAGAAGCAAAAGACACATACGACCTTGTTGAGGTATTTCACAAGCATCGAGGTGACAAAAAAGAGGTGATTTCTGAGGTCATAAAGAATCTCTCAATAAAACATTACAATTTAAATGATGCGAATATCAAGGTCTTCATCACGACAATCTTAAAATTGGACAAACTTGAAATGCTGAATGTGCAGAAATGTGGAAATTCTGAATATCTCAACAAATTTTTTGAAAAACTAGAAATGACAAACTGCAAGGTACGTACGATTAGATTACTAGATCTTTTCCTATTCATCTCACTGGTTGAAGGAAAGTTGATGAAACAATTTACTCATGTAGCACACCAGGCTTATGCCCACTTATCAGTTCAGGTTGGTATTGAAATCGCTAATAAGTTAGTGTTAGTTGTTCAAAATGCATGATCTTGGTGATAGGGGAAACCCATAACCAAGCAGTAGTTATTCCAACCACAGTGTAATGACAAGGAGGCAGCAATCTTTTGTACATAAGTTTCTATCATTGTTTTAAACTGACCAGGGTAATAGATAATTTGATGACAAGCATATTCCTACCATTTATTATAATTCTAACATTTATTAACACTGATATTTCTATCGCATAAAAGCTATTCCTCTTTTGCTGATCAAAGCTTTTTTATAACCGACATAAAGGTTAATTGATGAAATATAGAGTGAAACAGCTGTATAACATTTAAAAAGCTATATCATATTTCAGATTGCAAAAATAAGTATTTGGGGAATGAAAGAACTGAAAATCTACTCACAATCCTTGCTAAGGCTTCTGAAAAAATCTGAAACAGAATCATTGATGATTCAGGCATGCGAGCTTGAAAAGGAAGATGTGGATCAGCTACTTAAAGATATTAAAAGCTTTAAGGTGGGTAGGTATTTAAATGAAATTTTGTACTTTGGAACAGAAATTTGATAATGAACAAAAAAAATTATCAGTCCCAAGTGTAGTCAAAGAAAATGCAAATACCATTTGTAAGTATCACAAAGCCTTGGCAAAAATATAAAAAATACAATTATTTTAGATCCGCTCAGGTCAATGTCGAATATTGAACTTAAACCTCCTAAATACACCTATATGCGTTTTATCTGAAATAGCGATGTTTTTGTGCTCATGCTCTTTCCATTTGTGTTTGCTAACAAGAGCTGGTATATTTCCAGTCTGTCATGTAGCATACCCAATTTATCACACCATTCGTGAGAGGAGGCAAGTGAGGTTTGAACCCACTATTATTATATGCGCTGTCAGAATATGTCGCTATTCAGTATCTAGGGCACTGCAGTTAACAATTCTAAATTTTAGCGGCCATTAATGTAATTTGAATAAACAAATCAATTTTTTTAAATACTATTCAGAAATCCGAATATTCACTTCGTGCATTGGCTTTGAGCCACAACAGCAAGATGGGACTGGAAGACTTTCAAAAGTTTGGTGAAATTCTTCACATATTGCCTGTGAAAACAATCAGTTTGTTTGATTGTGATTTAACTGATGACAAACTCTCGAATTTGTTCGCATCAAGCATCAAGCAGGTGAGTTATTAGAAATGATGGATTTCAACATTTAAGTGAGTGAGCCCATCTCTAACTTATTGAATTGTTTCTATAGAATATGTCAAATATCGTTTTTGTTGCTTAGCAGTCTTGATGAATTTGACTATTTCCAGGCGCAAATGACTAAAAAATACTAAATTTTCCAGCAGTAAAGGCAACATCAAATGGGACCCTAAAACTGGTCTCATCCAAATATTGATGTAACTGTTGACTTTAAAATGTCCACTTCCCAAACAATATCGTGGCCTATTGGATTGTAAATGTCCTTTAACAATGACAGCACAATCATCGACCAATGGGCGATGATTACATATAGAGACATATTTGCAAAATCGACCAAGACTACTGTATTATTGGAAATCTAATAAATACCTTTTTTATTTTTATTTCAAGTCTTTTTGGTTTGAAGTAAATTGTCTAAAATGTGTTTCTATCAATTTTCGAAATTTCTTTTTTTTGCATATAGAAACAATCAATATATTATTACTTGTTACCTTGACCGATTTTTGTAAAATCACCCCATTTTCACAAAATCAAAATTCGAATTTACTCAATTTACATATAAACAGCTAGCATGAAATCTAGGTAAAAAGCTGGGAACCAAAAAAAAATGTTTTGTTACACAGTGTAATTCACATCAGACCTGATTACATGTCCATCATATCCAGTCAAGCAAACCGGTTCGATTCGGAAATATCAAAGTGGTCTCGGAGACCAATTAGCGCCCTCGATTATATGTCCAAACCAAATAGATGAGAACAGAGCTGCCGGACTTAAGCAAAAGAGTCATGATTTGCAAACACTGCATATATTTTATTTTCCCCAAATTCAGGAATTCGATACAAATGTTAATTAAAGTATTAGAATTATATGCATGTTCTAGATTGAAGTTCTGTGAAGTTATTTACAGAATACGCTCGCCACCGCGCCTCTGATTACTCTGCGTGGGCTCGCAGATTCGAATCCCATACGGGGATGGTTATGTGCGAGAGGATTGCTGGACTCCTCGTCGCCATAGGGCGGTTTACGCAATCGCTGGTGAAACACGGCTTCCTCAACCACCCCGTCCATGATTCCGAAAAAAGAATTGAGCCGCTTTATCAACTTTCCTTTTCCCGGGACAAAAATGTAAATCCTATACTATCCCAATATGATGGGGGGTTGCTTTCCCATTGAAATTTGCCCATGTTCTAAGAACATAAAGTCAAATTAATTGGGGGCATAAAAGGTAGACAAGTTGGATCATTTTGCCGACCATTCAGCGTTGCAGAGTACCGGTATTGGCACTTTACCCCACACGATTCATTCAAAATATAACAGTAGGCCTGCAGATACTAGTAGGCTGCTGGCATCCAAAATTAAACAATTACATTTTATCAACTAAACACTTTGTGTTGAGTGGGCTCATCATATGTAATTAGAAACACTTCATTATTCGACACTGAAGCTTTGAATTTTACCTGTATGTACAGTCAGGGTACCGTACCGGTGCCAGCTTGGATGAGGTATGGCTGTATTTTTTTTTCAATGCGAACTAAAGTTCATCAACTTAAGTCGTTCTGCACCCAGTTTATAGAATAGGATAGGATTCCAAGTCGGGTATGGGAGTTTGGGTATAGTTTTATTGTTTGTTTTCGGAAGCATGGACTTGGTGGTGGAGGAAGCCGTGACCGACCAGCGGTTACGTGAACCACCCAACGACGGTGAGGAGTCCAGCAATCCTCTCGCACATAACTATCCCTGCAAGGGATTCGAACCTGCGAACCCACGCAGAGTAATTAGAGGTGCGGTGACGAGCGTATTCCTAACGCTTAGCCCGTTGAGCCACACCGCCGCGCCATATTATACCAATAAATCTTTAGACATTAAGATCTGATTCTCAGTTTTAAAACAACAACCTAACATGCCAATACGGTACCGTACGGCGCACCAGGATCCCACCAGTACCGGGTACCACCGTACCAGTACCAGTATTTCAAATTTGTCTTCTACAGCGACACAATAGATGTAGGAGAGGTTTGAACTAAACTTGTCCCTATCTAGCTGAATTTTTATTTGTTGAAATAAGCAACTCGCTTACCAAAGATGAAAAAGAAAACAATTGCCGTACCAGGTCATTCACAGCAATTTTTCTAGTACCATGGCGAAGCAACTGAGCAAGAACGGTGCAGCTCACTACCAGACCTCCTAGATAGGTGGTCTGATGTTATGGACCTATAGGACGAATTTGAATCGCAGGCGACATACTGAAGTGTGCAATAGTTCCCATTTGTGGTCTGCTAGACTGGTTCCAGTGGACATGTGATCAGGCCTATTGATATTTCAGCTTTTTGGGGCCTGAAACTTTCATTTGTACCTCGTAACTACGAATTCGAATTTGTTAGGTCTTTTTTCAACTCTTAAGTTTAAGCTATTTGTTGTTTTTGGCTATTTCTTTCTATGCCAAAAATTGATTGAGATAAATATTAGTTAATTTTTTTTGTATTTCTAAAAAATCTTTATGATATCAAAAGTGTTCCATAGACCAATAAAGGTTGAAATTCACTGTCTCAAACTATTTTAGATGCTATGACCGACGGTATCAAAATGTATTGTTTTAGGTAGTATCATTCGGGACATTTATTTAATTCTTTTCGATTTTTTATAGATATCAACTCTAGATGTAAGCGGGAACACCGAAATCATGCAAGGATTTAAGATTATTGGACAAATGTCTGAGAATTCTGAGTTGAGAAATTTGCTTGTTAGATGCTGTGAATTGGATAAGGCAAAACTAAAGAGTTTGCAAAGTTCATGCAAAAGCAATGCAAGAGTATGTTGCATAAGTAAAATAAATCATTTTGGGGCACAATTATGTTGAATCTAATGGCATAGGGGAAATGTATCCAGTTTGTTTTGAGGAATCAAACATCAATATACTGCTATAATTATTGACACAACATATATTGTTAATTCCCTTAAATATATTTGAATCTCTTGAAGTTGTGATATAGGGAACAAAATGAATATCATATGCATTAGGCATGCTGGTTAATAGCGATTTCATAGAATTTCTAGGTTCATTCATACCACATAGAGCAGTGGTTCCCGAACTGTGGTTCGTCGTTGGGGTCACATGAAGATTTTCTGGGGTCGCCCAATTTCTGTTAAACATGTACAGACAAGTGACTAGGGTTGAAAAGTGGAAATTTTGCTGGTAGGCCTGGACATTTTCGAATACCTGATGATTTCAGAATCGAATCAAATATTTTTTTTTTGAATTGAATCTTGGATACTCATGAGATATGTGATTGAAGATGACTTTTTATTGTAATGAGCCTCCATACACATGGATTCACCACTCATAGTGGGCGCTGAGTGTTGGTTCACACACAATAAAAGACATGTTTTATCAATAACTCACTAGGACGACAAGAGTCGTATGTCAGGATTGCCTTTTAAAAATTGGGCTTCAATAAAAAAAATTCGGAAATTTACCTCGACCTTTGGCAGACAGAAAAAAAAATCACTCTGAAAAAATCCTAAAAAATCTCAAAAATGATATGTGTCCTTTCTAAATCCCTTTCAGAATGATAAAAAAAAATACTTTAATTTTTCCAAATTATAATTTTGTGGAAATGGGAAGATTTCACCTAAATTTAGTTTTTGTGGAAATTGTGACATAAAACAAGGATCTTTGTACAACTTTTTAGTCTTTTTTATTTTCATTATAGATATCAAATTTTGACGTCAGCTACAATGAAACTCTTGGTTCTGAAGGAATGGCTGAACTTGGTAGAACAGTGGTTAACTTCGGAGTGAAAAATCTGAACATTGCAGGTTGTAAATTGAATAAAAAACTTCTGGAAGCTTTCAGAGAATCAACAGAGCAAGAGAAAATTATGGTAAATTATTACATATATAGTGTATGGTGCGAAGTTAACACATTCTCATGCAAAATGATGACTATCACAGTTAAAAATAGTCATGTAAATTTTCATTATCTAGATTTAAGTGAGAACACTAAAATTGCATCTGAAGAGTTCAAAATTATTGGAAAATTTGGGGTTAAGAATTTTCTTTTCAGGTGTTGTGCAGCCACTAAGAGAAAATTAGAAAGATTACAGAATTTACACTTGAGCAATCAGGGTTGTCCAATACGAATTGAATATATTCGAATATAAAAGTAATATTTTGTAAATGAAAGGTGTAAGACACAATTAAGTAAACGATAGGTCATCTTAATGGGAGTGGTGGTTCATTCATCACACACAGATCCGATGAAGGCTAGATATGAAATAAGTTGTTTTCAAATGATTTGTTTTGACACCCAATAAATTACAGAAAAAAAAAGTTGATTTATTTGGAAAGTTAGGAACAAATAATTTATCCTTTTCCTGCTTTTTGGCAAATAATTCTAATAAATTATTAGATAAAAATGTTTGACTTTTTCAGAGGATAATTTTTTGTTGTGCAAAATATTCAAGCCATGACTAACTAATACCAGCATTTAAAATGTCTTCAGATATTGATTTAATTCAATTCAACATTACTCACGGTTGCATCGGCTTACGGAAAAAAGAAATGCATTGCTACTGTAAACAGGAGTCTGTAATAATTTCTGGCACGACCCTGAAAATAATATTTCAATTTCTTGCCAACCAAGCATTTGTTGAGCTTACACAAAATTTTGTGAAAAACACTTTATAATTGAATATCGATTTTAAGACTACGGTACTATTGACAGTAGCAATTTTCTTGCACAAAATTGTATAAAATATATGAAACAAGAGTAAATAATTGCATTTATTCTGCATAATGATAATTTTAGGGTCTATGAATCCAGGAAAAAATTCCCAATCATTTAGTATTGCAAAACTTTTTAACCTTTTTTACTTTCATTATAGATATCAAGATTTGACGTCAGCTACAATGAAACTCTTGGTGCTGAAGGAATGGCTGAACTTGGTAGAACAGTGGTCAACTTCGGAGTGAAAAATCTGAACATTGCAGGTTGTAAATTGAATAAAAAACTCATGAAAGCTTTTAAAGAATCAATAGAGCAAGGGGAACTCAAAGTAAGTTGTTACATATAGAGTACATGTTATGAATCAACACATTCTTATGTGACATTATAGCTATCACAGTTAATTAATAAGTACTCCCGAAGTAAGTGAACAAAGATGGAGGACACCAGAATGTAGTATGTGTACCAGGTTAGGGGTAAGCCATAATTTCAGGTACAAATATTACAGGAGTCACTTGGCTAGTCCCTGAACTCGTAAAATAATTAAAATAAGGAAAATTGGAATAAAATTATGACTTAACCCCAACCTGGTACACATAATACGTTCCGGTGTCCGTTATCTCGGTCCACATACTTCGGGAGTATCAATTAATATCATGTGAAATTTCATTATATATCCTTTAAAAATTTGTTGGATAGAAAATGCTCGAGAATGTCCCCTTCCTTGCAGATTGAAGAATTAAATATGTTATGCAATCCTGAACTTGGAGAAGGAATTGTTGAAGTAGCCAGTCTGCTGAAAAATTTGGATTTTCTGAGTGTGGATGAAGCTGATTAAAATAAAAATATTTGTTAGATTTGATCTTACCCACCCTATTTTGGATATTTACGTCTTTTTAGAATCCAAAATATGCTTTTCATTACAGGTTGAAGAGTTGAACATATCATGTAATCCTAATCTTGAACAAGGAATTGTTGAAGTAGCCAGTCTGCTGGAGAATAATTGCATGAAAAAATTGGATCTGAGCAATTGCATGCTTTCTACAGAAACTATTTGTGATCTTAGCTCAGCGTTGAAAGAAAAAAATATTCAGGTTGATTTGTGAGACCCCAAACTGGAAAACAGAATGATAAATTGATTTGATATGAGCCATGTAGTGAAACGATTCGAGGAAAACTCATTTAAACTGTTTTCGGGGCTTTTATTAACTTGAACATTACTGCTATACTAAAACAGGAAAATGAACAAGTTATAAGATGTAGCAACCTTGACGCACGCTAACCAAATAATACGCAAGTTTTGCCATGTGACTATTAACTTTTTCAGATTGCTCGGTGATAGTGCCACGTTGGCCACATTATGTGGAGCTAATTCAATTTCATTATCTAAACTCATTGAGATTTCATTTCAAATTTCTTTGTATATCGACAATTAGTACATTATGATGAGAATATACTCGGCAGAACAGTGCGGATAACCGTGCATGTTTGCTGAGTTTGAATCCTTAAAAACACCATTCTGGGCAAAAGAAGAAAATAAGTACCAGATTTTGTTTCGATTCATTAGCGTAAATGAAACAATACACACAAAAAAATAAAGAGAAAAACGTGGCAAGTATATGTATTGGACTTGGCATCAAAAAGAGAAGGCTTGTTGTATCTTCCTCCTTCAAGCCAACAGCTTTCACATGCTTTTTTTCTAAAATGCCAAAACAATCATTGTAGTAATAATATCGACATTAATATTACAACAATTACTATGATCTATTTTAGGTTGAGACACTGAATATAAGTGAAAATGATCCGACTTTCATTGTTACGCGACACCATGCTGAAGCCGTCTGCGAACTTCTGAAAAATGTCTCGAAAGAGCTAATCTTCGAACTCCAATCAATGCAACCACAAGTTAGAAAGACTTTGCAACATGGATTGGAAGAACTTGCTAATGAAAAGGTAATTTTAACCGCTGGTCGGTTTGGGCTTCCTCCACCATCAAGTCCAAAGGTCCCGAAAACAAATAACTAACTAATTTCATACCCGACATGGAATGGTCACCGGACAGCTGTGTTTAAGCCGTCTTATCGACTTTCCCCTCCTCTTGGATAAACATATAAATCTTATCCTGTCCTATTTATCCAGTTTTATGATAGGCTCACAATGGTCACAGTCAAGCATGTTAGTGATATTAACAAAATGCACTTTGGACTCACCTTTGTGGTAGGATTAGTGAAACAGTTACTATAAATCTATATACAATATCTAACATACATCTGTCCTGCCCAGCCAATCGTATCAGCTGTGTTACAGATTAATGCTCTATATCAGGGGTTCTCAAACTTTTTGTGTTGCGGAGCCCTTGAAAATGTTGACTATTATTCATGGAGCTCCAAAATAAATGTTAAAATTGTTTCTTTCCGAATAATATTCCTGAGTAGGTTAAAAGTACTGTACTTATTTTAAATGCTAAACCTCTTTTAATAGGGTTAATACAAGTCATAAATGATCTAAATCTGAATGTCAAATATAAATTATATATACTAAAGCTGTAAATTTGACACTTGACAAACATATTGATAAATTAGGGGTCGGATCTTTTCCCTTTAGACATTTTTGAGAGACTTAAAAGGCCGCTAATAACGTACTCGATTGCATTTTGTTACGATCGCCGATTGTTTTAGTCAGCATGGCGGTGTTTATTCTTCCTAAATCAAATTTCCCTCGACATATACATGTATTGTTCCACAATGACGACGAATATTGCTTTTATGTTCTTGTGGGGAATCATGAGTTCAATGCGAAAAACATGTTACCATATTATAGTCATCGGAGACGAAATGCTAAAAATAATAAATAGGTAAATCTGCAACTCAAATTTCTTGATTGAAAAGCAACATTCTAAAATATTGAAACTAAAACTTAAAATGGGAGATAACACTATAAATTTTGTTTCAGCAGACTCACGTCAGATTAAAAACGCTTTCATAGACATTGTAAATCACAAAATTTGGTGTTATGTTGGGTTTTCTTTGGTTATTCGTCGTAGTAACTGCGAAACTGAAACACAGTCAATTGTGCAATTATTTTTCTATTCTGAAACTACCGACGGAGCCGCATGCAATGAAATTAATTTCAATCTTTCATATTTTTCCCGACCTCATGATTTTTTAAAGGGCGAAATCTTGCTCCTGAGTGCGAAAGAACAAAATCAAACTTGACAAATCGCAAAAATACGACTGCAATTTATGTATAGTTGGCAGTTTATCGCGTATTTTATGTTATTTCAGAATAGTATTCTTTCATTTTAGTAATCCTAATAGTAAAATTAACCAATTCAGTATTTTGAAAAGTAATCTAATAGCTCGCGGAGCCCCTGGGTTTCTCTCACGGAGCCCTGGGGCTCCGTACAGAGCACTTTGAGAACCTGTGCCCTATATAACTACTGACTGTAAGTGCCCCACTTTTTAAATTCATAGAAGTGAAATAGCTTCGTATCTTCCTTCTGACCACGTTATTTTATATTCTATTTCAGGAAACAATGGTTATACTTTGGAAGGGTGATATTTTCTATCACAACTTACTACTACAAGCTTGAAATGAATCATTTGCAAAGAAGAGAGGACTCATTTATTCAGCATGTACTCTCATTTTAATTTGAGCAACCTCGAAACAATTTTTCAATGCTATTGTATTAGCGTATTCATATGCACTGAACATGCAAACATACTTAAGTTAAATTGCTACGAGTTGTGCCCCATTTTTGTAACTTTTGTCATTTGTCGTTTCATCTGACCAAGACCATATTATCAAAGAATCGAAATTTGGAAATATTTGGGATAATATCCGAATCTCTTTTGTTACGCTGAAACACTGAATTATCACAATGTAGTATTTCAACAGTTTTTTGATTTATACATTTTAGTATTGAAAGTTAGTTTGAATTTTAATTGTGTCCATTAGTTTAAATGTGCATTTTTAAACTTGGTGTCATTATAATTGTTCTTAATAAAACTTTTTATCCTAGTGTTTGTAAATGTATTTTTTGCTGTCAATGTAATTGTAATCAGATATTGTAGATGCCTCATCTATGTCCTATCAAATATTCACACTGGCCAAGGGCTTCTAAATGATTCTCATATCCAAAAGTTGATGCAATCATAAAATAAGAGCAAAGCCCCCATCTCCTCACATAACATAATAACATTTTTCATTCTCATTATGCTTATGTATAGTTTTTGCCCCAAGTCATTCGATATTCAAGGTAAATCAGGTGAAACAAGGTAAAACAGGTGGGCCACGAACCTATTAAAAATTGCTAGAGTTATTGTTAAATTAGTTTAGCAATGCTGTTTTTGCTACTGAATGGTAATTTACATTTTAATTATTATTATTAAGTGGAAATGTCTACTTTTGCTGGCAGAATTTTTCATTGTTATTTTTCCATGAGAAAGTTAACCCTGCTAAAACGCTTAATTACCCGCAGAATATGTGTGCAACAAAAGTGGAAAAGAGTTAAGGTTGAGAACCACTGCACAAGTGTTTTCCAATAAAATATCGTTGATAAAATTAATTCTCATATCATGGCAAACTTAATTCTTTTGCCCAAAATTATCAGTCCTAAGTACAGAACATGTCAGTTTTGTATGTTTATAGAACGCTATTTTAATTTTTTCAATGAAACAAGCTCAAATCAAAAATTATAATTATGTGGTTCCTGTGCCTTGACTTTGTACGTTATATCTTTTTATACTTTCAATGCATAATGCATCTCAGACATTATCATTCTTTCCGAGATTATAACCTGTTTAAAGTGCATTTAATGGTTCAGTGGAATATTCCCATTGGCATTAAATTCTTTTTAGAAATTTCAACGTTGTGGGGTGATACATATGTTATCACTCACTTGATATTCAAACTTAATTTTATAGTTCTGAATATACGAGTTGTGTCTTTGTGAGATTGCCCCAATTGGACTTCTTAATTTGGGCTTTTGGTATTTATGGTCATTTACATTTAGTTTCATTTATAAATGTATGGACTTATTCTATATTTTAGCAAATGCAAAATTGTGAGAGGTGAGATTGTCATTCTTTAATCAAACAAACATTTCAAATGACAGATGCTATCTGTCACATCATGCTAAGGCTATCTGTTCTGGCATGATTGTTTCACTGTAAGTTCATGAAATTGTAACCCTTTATTGAAATTTGGCAATGCAAATAGAAATACTAAACAGACTCAAGTAAATTATTACATCATGGAACACCGGATTCCTGTCACATATTGTCAGCATTGTACAGAACTTATAAGATTCATAGGTTTAATCTATACCAGTGGTTCCCAAACTTTTTAGAGTCGGGACCCACTATTTATTACCACAGATTATGGCGACCCACTTACCGGTAACTTTAATTTAATTTTCTTTTGTTTTTTTATGACATAACACAGAACACAGCAATGTCTAATCATCGCAAAACTACCGTGTTTCCTCGAAAATAAGACCTGGCCTGAAAATAAGATAATAATTTGAATTTTTAAAATTATTTTACCCAAACCCTACCCTTAAAATAAATTTTGAAATGTGTGGGAGAGAAAAGGTTCATTGGCCTGAGGTAAGGTGAAGATCACCAACTAGTCAAGATTGTGTGATGTCACAATCACAATTATGATATTTGTCACTTGATTTTTGTATAGGGAATACAAATAAAAACAATGGATGTCGGTTTTTATATAATGATTAGTAAAAAATCTTGTGATTTTCTATAATGTAATTTTATTTTTGATATATGAACGCAAAAGACCTTTTTCAAAAAAACATAGTGTTATTCTTCAAAAGAAAATAAATCTAAATCCTGTCTAAATTTTGGGGAAACACGGTAAGAAGTGCTGTACAGTCTACAAAACTGCTATGCGTAAAAAAAGCCACATGGTCATTCTTTGAGTAGCAAAATTTTGTTCCTTTGAGAAGATTGTAGAAAGGAAACTTTCACAGAATAGAATTTAAATTCAATTTTTTTTTTTTTAAGATTTACATATTCGAGTCGCCACCGATTCTAATAACCAGTATAATTATTCAAAGCTTTCTACATCTTTTCACGACCCACCAAGATTCCTTTTGCGACCCACCAGTGGGTCGCGACCCATAGTTTGGGAACCGCTGATCTATACAATTAATTTTTTGAAATATCCAGCATTTGGCCCTTTTGTTGAAATAAATTTGTAAAGTACTTTTATCATTTTATTTCAGAAAATAGAATACTAGTGTATTGAAAATTTAACTAGTTTTATTTTTATTGTCTGGGAATAACAAAAATTCTAAAATGGAAGTGGATGAATGGAAAGTAGATTCTACAAGTCACTGTGAAATAAAGCTTGTCCATCATGTTGTGACATTTTCAAGAAAAGAGCAAGCTGCACCTAATAAAATGACAAGTAGTGTCTATTTTGACCAGCCGATTCGAGAAATTATAAAGATAAAGGATCAAAGTGAAATACATGGTACAAACAATGGCAGATACAGGCAGAGTGGAATTTCTGCTACATTTCGTATTGAGTTACTCCAAAAAGTGATACATTGCTTGAAGTACATGCATGAAAATGTAGGTGGTTTTGAACCAATTGATTCCTCATGTGTTTATTTGTCTAAAGACAAAAAGCAGATTGCTATTGCTGAACCTGCGGCCGGCAACAACATTATCAGGATGGAAAGCTTTGCAAAATTTGCACTGCATGTCCTCTCTAATGGTCTTGTATCAGACCATGATACTTCTCCAACTGCTACACAAACATTCCATCAGCTGTGGGACATGTGTCAACAGAAGCAAACAGTGAATGCATCTTCGTTATTACATTTTTTAATAGATAACCAGAACAGAAGTACATTCCCGTCACTAATTAAATGCTTGACTGGATTTTTGTGCTGCAAAGAACCAATTTTAGCTTTTGATTTAGTGATGTATATTAAGAAGTATATTGGAAAGCATAAATACAATAAAATTTTAAGTCATCCATTTTTTTGGTCAGAGTCAAAGAAGTGTCAGTTTATATGTGCCGTTTTTGGGTATTTCAAAATGAAATATAGATTTGGAGATGGATATAGCCAAAGATATGATGAATCTTTACGTCAAAATTATGAAATGTCTGATGGATTCGTATTCTCTGAAAGTGGATGGATTGAGTCTCTCAGGATATCCGATGATGAATTGAGCAAATTGAACCAAAGAGAAAATCTTGTCACTTCTACAGCAATCTATAGGGTTGCCCGAAATTACAATGGGCATTCTTTGTATGATTTGATGCGATTTTTTCGCAACCGATATAGTCACTTTTTGGAGAATACGACTGCGAGGCATGTGTTCCAAAATAGCTCAACTGGATTTTGGAATTTCTTTGCTTCCAGGTATCCTTGCTTTCTCTATTACGTTTACCTGAAAATGTGGCGCCATGTGAAAAAGTATGAAGAAATTAGAAGTATTCGTGAATGTGCTCCAGAGTCAACTTATCTACGTACAGTGTACAGTGCGGACCCATAAATTAATTCATGGTATATTTGCTACAAGCTTTCGAAAAATACTTTTTGAGCTAACTAATTTTCCGAGTTTCGAATCGTTCGACTACCAAGATATCACTGTATTTACCAATCAAATCGTGAAGAGGATATTTTATTCAAGTTATTGGAATTGAATTTATTCTTGTCTATTTTCTCTTAGTGATTGAATCATCTTTGTTGTTGTTTTACGTATGTTTTTGGTTTAAATTGATCATGTCTTTTTTTGAACCAATTTAAAAAAATTTAAGATCCAATTTAGTCACTGCGCTTATTATTATCATTTTTTATTTCAAAAAGATTTGAAAAATCATCAATTTCATTGTATATGGTATCAACGTTTAGCACAATGAGCCAACTGTCTGAGCTACTATTTTATAATTGGAATCTTGATCAAAGATTTTACCAAAACAATCTATGGCTTTAAAATAATCCACAAAGCCAGAGATTAGTTTGCGTTCAAACCCCTGGTTTGGCCTAGCATGCCAAAGTTAAGTCATTTTTTCCAAAAATAATAGATATAAGTGACTGCCCAAGTCTTGTTCTTGGAGAATGAGGGTTCCATAATGAAATATCTGAAGTATTTAGCATTTCCATCTGTAGAATATAACAATACAAAAAGTACATTTCAAAAACATTGTAGGATGGTAGGACTATCATAGTGTGTGTACCAGGTAAGGGGGGGGTGGGGGGCAGGGTGTATATTCATTTGGCTAACACAGACAGTCCCCGAACTCGTAATAAGGAAAATCAGAATAAAATTATGACCTGACCCTAACCTGGTACACATACTACGGGAGAACCGTCGAGTGGATATTATCTTTCATTTTTTCCTTCGGTCGGGCCTTTTGAATATGACATAGTGGATAAAACACCGGTTAGAATGGTAATTCTCATGCAAATCTGCACGATGAAAATTCCTTATTGAAATAGTCATTGATTCTGCATTACCTTTTATTTTATAAGTTGTTTTGATTATTGTGGAAGTGAAATATATATTTCATTAAAGAATTCATGCATTTATGATACAAAATGACATTGGCAACATACAGCCCAACATATAACACTTTGTGCTGCATAATCCGTTAGGTCTCTTTTTTTTTTTAATTTTGTGTGATATTTTGTTTAATCGTTGCGTTAATTTTGTTAAAATCTGTTTAATAAGTAATCAGTGTAATAGACTCCATGCCCAATACCTGGATTGTCTAAATTTCGTGTGATATTTTGTTTAATCGTTGTGTTAATTTTGTTAAAATCTGCAGGGTGTATATTCATTTGGCTAACACAGACAGTCCCCGAACTCGTAATAAGGAAAATCAGAATAAAATTATGACCTGACCCTAACCTGGTACCTAACCTGGTACACATACTACGGGAGAACCGTCGAGTGGATATTATCTTTCATTTTTTCCTTCGGTCGGGCCTTTTGAATATGACATAGTGGATAAAACACCGGTTAGAATGGTAATTCTCATGCAAATCTGCACGATGAAAATTCCTTATTGAAATAGTCATTGATTCTGCATTACCTTTTATTTTATAAGTTGTTTTGATTATTGTGGAAGTGAAATATATATTTCATTAAAGAATTCATGCATTTATGATACAAAATGACATTGGCAACATACAGCCCAACATATAACACTTTGTGCAGCATAATCTGTTAGGTCTCTTTTTTTTTTAATTTCGTGTGATATTTTGTTTAATCGTTGTGTTAATTTTGTTAAAATCTGTTTAATAAGTAATCAGTGTAATAGACTCCATGCCCAATACCTGGATTGTCTAAATTTCGTGTGATATTTTGTTTAATCGTTGTGTTAATTTTGTTAAAATCTGTTTAATAAGTAATCAGTGTAATAGACTCCATGCCCAATACCTGGATTGTCTACAGATGAAATTTTGCAAGCTTCGTTTCCGTGTGGGTGGTACAGGTACTGGTAAGATCAAGGGTGGGCAGGGCAGGGTTTTTGGACCAAGGGCCAAAAATATTGTCCACATACACTGTCGGGCCATGTAAATGTGACGTAAAAAATTACATTTTATGAAAATTATTCACAGTGTTACAAAAGGAAACATAAAAAACAATGAGCCTCGGGCCAAAACTATATTCAATCGCAATCTAATAAAATTCTTTGATCTATTAGTTGGGTTGTGGCAGCATCAGGCGGACCAGATTGAATTACCCAACGAGCTGGATTTGGCCCGCGGGCCGTAGTTTGCCCATGTCAGGGCAAGATGATTGATACAATTTCCCTAGTCCACGCATCCGATGTGATTATATACTTATATGCACCTGGCTGCCTGCAAAGAAAATAGGATAGAATTTACATATTTATCCTGGGAGAGATGGAAGGCGATAAGACGGCTCAATCATATGGCAAACCACAGCATCATCCGGTTACCAGCCCATGTCGGGTATGGAGTAGTTGGCCAGTTATTTGTTTTCAGAAGCATGGACTTGATAGTGTAGAAAGCAGTAACCGACCAGAGGTTACGTGAACCATACGTTTAGCACGATGCGCCACCACCACCGAGCATTGTATATGCAAGACCAATGCTAAGCCCAGAACTATAAAGTGTTGAGGAACTCCCAATACTGGGTAGTTTTTTGTGTTTATGTGACATGATTTTCATGGTAGTGCTGGCAACATTGACCAGCTTCAGCGAAATTCTAATGGCCGAATGTCATAGAACGACTGTTATCCTCGGATTTTTGGTAGATAGAGCCGTGAGAGTTAGCTACAATCTAGCTATCATTTTAACCAGTCTCGGATATGTAATTGTAATCAGTCCATATCAATAGTACGCAAGAACCAGATAGACAACTGGGTGCCGGCTCCAATTAAGGGACAGTTTGTTCAGTATACACTAGAAGGCAATATAGAACAGGAAACCACAAAAATGTGGCTTCTGAACTATTGACCCATGACATAGAACATTAGCGTAGAAAACACTATACTGCAGTTAAAAGAATACTGTTGACCATCAAATAAGATGTAAAGTATCAAGCATGTGATATTCAACATTTCTCACAGTCATAGCGAACTCGATACTTTGCCAAAACACCAACTGTCACTTGGTGGCAAATAACAGCGTATCCATGGCGACGAAATTGTCCTGCTTCAGCCAGGTTTGAATGGCCGAATGTCATAGAACGACTTCTATCCTCGAATTTTGGATGGGTGAGGAAGGAGAGTCTCAGATATGTAACTGTGGTTGTAACCAGGTCATATTTACCATTTATCAATAGTACACATGTACCGGGATCGTAAGACATTTGGGCACAGCGCCGCTCAATTGGCGAAAGTTTTTCTAGTATACACTAGGGGGCAATAAAGAACAGGAAACAACAACAATGTGGCTTTTGAACTATTGACCCATGACCTAGAACATTTTGCATAATAAATACTAAACTGCATTTAAAAAATAATACTGTTGACCATTAAACGGAGAAAATAAAATATTAGAAGGGTATAACAACTTTTAATATTCATCAGTTGTTGATAAAAGCAATTTTTCACAGTAACGAGACCTCCAATAACAGCAATTAGCAAAGGTCCACTTCGCGTCAAATAAATTATACGTTGTTCGAGAGATTAGCTTGATATAAGGTTTACACGTTTTCAAGCGTTAACAAGTACGCCGAAACAGAGCAAAATTTTTTCCCGCAGACGAACTAAATTTTACCGATCATTAGACTCAATAGCGCCTTCAAAATATGTTTATATTTTTAACTAATCTCCTTTGCCATTGACAAAAATGCGGACCACATTTTATTCTGGCAGAAATAAAAGGGCTGCTTATATGATTGCAGGTCTAACCAATGCGACGGTAGGTGGAGCCGGCATTTCTATAGGTCCCAGCATAGTTCTTGATGGACATGCTAATGGTCTTATAGATTAGCGTAGGCACAGGTGGATGTTTAATTTGTACATATGTAACTTTCATCGGGAAATATGGTTTGGTATGCTTCCTAGCTTTGCATTTCAGAGGGGTGGTGTTTTGAAATTCAGAGGATGGGAGATATGTGGCTATTATTGCTGAAGCTTTTCGTAACTGCACTTAACCGCCCATCTGAACTGCTACCACGACACTTTACGGATACTCATTAGTAGTATGCTATACACCCCGAAAATAGGGGGTGGTTAAGATTTAACAGACTAGGGCAGGGGTCGGCAACCCCTTCGCTTGCGGGCCAAAATTATGGATTGCAAGACTTGGCAGGCTCCACATATTTTAGAAAATTAAAAACCGAACCAATGGCCGATGGATCACAATTTTTTCAGATAGATCAGAAGATGAAAGTTTAAATTTTAAGCAACGCGCGAAAAATGCAACAACTCGTGAACTCAACTTGGTTTGACGGTTTTCGTTGCATCACGCTTGATACGTTTTCGACATCCCTAAATGAGAATACATTTTCCAAATGGGACACTGGCGAAAGCCAAGATTAAAACATTTTATAAATGGGAAATACTAATCCCGAGTTCTCAGCTTGTTTTTTGCAATGTTCATTTTCGAAAATAATTATTCGCATGCATATATATATGTGAGTTTCAATAATCTCACAATTAGTTCGGTAGATTGTATGCAAGAAAATTCTTATATTTTGCATTGATTTTGTATTGTAGTGAGGAACAAGAGAGCTACGCCCAAATATATGGACACGTCTGTTCGCAGTACAGTACGGTTTACCGTACCGTCAGATCACAGTCTACAAATATATTCACACCAACCGAAGCAGTACAAGGACACAAAATGGCGTCCGATGTCCGCAGAACGTTTAATGACGTCATAGCAAACAAAAACGAATCTCACAGAGCTAACAGAAATATTTAAAATGAATAAAAGTAATAGCCTTCTGGGGAAAAATTTTATCTTCAACCACTGGAAATTTCAAAGCAATTGGTCCAGTATTCGAAGAGAAAAGCGATTTTTTTAAAAATGATGGAGACAAATAATGAAAATAACAATGACAGCAAAATTTTGAAACGATCGTTATGTCCACTACGTGTCCAACAAGCATTACTAAAATTGCCCAAATCATTATTTGAAGGGTTTCCCAACCAGGAAATACTGTACATATAGCGGTCTTGATACTTCCACAATCAAATCGACGTTCTAATCTGGGAAAGTGAGAATGAGAAAATACGTTAAACAAATTATTTTTTTTTGAATGCCGGTTGAAGAGGCACTGAAAATAGTAAAAGCTTAAACACGTTAGGGCTCAGGGCAGGCAACAAATAATTCAATATTTGCATATTTTCGTCTGAAAATGAGATTGAGAGAATATTACATTATTTTGAATACTTTTATCAAGGCTCATAATAGCAATCGAAAATATAATATATAAAACGGCATATGGTATAATTAGACCAGAGTATTACTATTAAAAACTATCAATTCTGAAATCATTTTAAATAACAAATACCATCGTTTGCGTGAATGAATATATAAAGTAACCCTTACCAGTCCGTTCCATATATATATTGTTTGTTTCACATTTGATTTAGGTAACCACGTTTCACGTGCAAAAATCCCACCTTGGAGTCTTTTATTGAATTAAAGGAAGGAATCAATCCAAAGAACTGCTTTGATTGGATACAACGACACACCATAAGTCCCACTAAGTAGCGTGCATAATAATAAATTGCTTGTGAATTTTTCTCATAATCATGTTGGTTAGTGATATTTACATTAAACTAGCATTCTGAAGCAGCCGAATAAAGGCATATCTGATGGTCATATGTGCTCTGGTTTATAATGACATAATGTGGCTCTCCGCGGTATCAAAGTACAAAATGCGGCTCTTGGTCTCTGACTGGTTGGCCACCCCTGCTGCAGTGCAACGCCATGCCCACCGGTGAGAGCGGAGTGGCAAGCCAAACTCTCGCTCTCGTCGTCACAAAAATCAAACTATAACAAGAGTGGGGGAGTACCCCACAATTCAGGTATTAATCTGAATAGAACAGTTACTACACTTGATCTTAACCAATAGGCCGAAGAAGCGATACATAGACGGTGTTTTCACGCAATAATGCATTGCGAATTTATGAAAACGGTGCGGTTATAAAATTTCCAATTGCATTACTAAACCGAGTGTTGAGAATGATTGATAGGCATCTGTTTCATTATAATCTTTTAATTCTGCTAGGTGGTGACGTAGAGTCAATTGCCTTTTCTGTATAAAAAGCATGGTTTATAGTGTTGCCCAGATTGCCATTCTCACATACATATCCCAATGTATTGTGTCATGGACCTTTCCCCGAGCATCGACTTCCTTGTTTACTTCGTGGCATTCGCCAATAAGCAAGATGCAAAGAGTGACGTAACAATGCCCCATTTTACATATTGTGCATTTAGTTACATCTGCGTATCTAATCAATTAGGGTTTGGAAGCATTGTAGTTCAAACTATTTTAAATCATTTAACCACATACGAGTGGCCACAATAGTGCTTATACAGTTGAGTGGACGAAATAAAGCAAGTTCGTTTCGAAACTGTGTTTGGTTTTGTGCATGAGAAATTCAGCGGCTGTCAGGTTCAGCGCATCCAAATCCGGAAGGAAAACCCCTACTAATGACTCATCAGAAGAATTCTTGACACCACAATAACTTGCTGTTTTGAAGTCAGGGAGTGTGTGCATAGATCTGCTTGCCATCCCATTTACCGCGCTTCCATGAATGGGCAGTTGGCACCAGCTGATCGGTCGAGCTAATTAGAATAAGTGTCGTTAGCTGTGCGCCTGAACGCAGGTATTGCTGTTTTTGGATAGCGTGGGTGATTTTTTGAGAGATCGGGCCCTGGCTGTGAATGATAGAATATCGGGCCACTGTACTCAATTAATTTTGTAAGTTTATCCCGACAATGCCATTTCAAAATTATACAGTCTGCCTCCCTCGATGATTGCTCCAATATAAGCAGGCGCCGTTCCGAACGGAGCAGATTGGTTGGCACAGAACGTATTGGAAATTCGATTCTAGCTTCTGAGTCCCAATAAATTCGATAGCATCCTGCAGTTCGGCTTGAAAACCCGATTATTTTACTGGCGTCTCCGTGCTTGATATTTACCCGCTCTGTTGCCTCGGCCACTGGTTTCATTCATCTGAAACGAAGCCGCCTGGCCAGGTGTTTTATTCCGAATTATTTTCGTCTGTAACCAAATACATTTTGATTGCAGCCTCTGCTTTGTGACATCACAATGTCCATCTAACTTCAATTTGAAGAATTCGTGAAATTGTTGTGCGTTTCGACGTTACTCCGGTGGAAGCAGTATGGAAGATTTGCAGCTGTCTTCATGACTGATGCTCCGCGCCCATTCCGAAAGACACGGAACGAGGGTGAGTACTCGATTTGCCTTACAAAGTAGTAGGAGAAACAAGACAAACATTATATAAATTGTAACATTCCGAATAGAAAAGTGACGGGCCAGTCAAGGCAGTAGTCCAACGCCAAGCCGACCGGTGAGAGCGGAGTGGCAAGCTGAACCCTCGCTATGGTCGTCGCAAAAATCAAATTAATACAAGAGTGGGGGAGTACCCCACAATTCAGGTATTAATCTGAATAGAACAGTTACTACACTTGATATTAGCCAATAGGCCGAAGAAGCGACAAATGGTCGGTGTTTTCACGCAATAATGTATTGGGAATTTATGAAAACGGTGCCGGTGATGCCGATTAAGTTTCCACTTAATTAGTAGGGCTGGGAATGGTTGACCCATTCTGGATGGTTAAAGGTTACGATTTATTTTACCGTTGACTGACATCTCAGGTACAAATCATCTTTATAATGTACAATTTCGTCAGAAATGATTACGTCATCGCAAATTTATCTCCTGTAGCGTTTAATTTAAAAGAATATCACTAACTGTATTTGTAAAGACCCAATAGAGGTGAAAAATAATTGAAGTACCAAGATTGCTGATTATGAAAATTTGACAATGATAAATTTATAATCAGTTTTCGATAAAAGCGTAAATTGTCTATTCCATGTGGCGCAGTTTATGCTGTTTTCTCGTATGATATCTCAAAGAAGAATTTGCACATTGGGCACTGTAAATTTGTCACATAAATGACATTTGTTATGACAGTTTATTTATTATAACCAAAATTATGGCTTTAAGAAACTAAAAACGCATCTTAATCTTAACCTAAACACAAGAACATGCAACATAATTACATTGAGTCACTAAGTATAGCCAAACTTAATCGGGACTACCGTCTAATACTCGTAACGGCACGTAACTAATGCAGTAAGGCAGATGCAGTCCGTTGTCGCTTGACGATAATCAGTGATCACAACACAAAGAACGATAATGTAATAATGACGGAATATCAACAAAGTGTAGCATAGCACACTGTAACAGGAATAACTGAACTTAATTCTCATAACAACATTGAATAACGGAAACTATTTCACAAAAATACTTCCATATGTCCGAAGCACGCTGCATATCCCTTGCAGCAAGGGATCACGAAACGATCTAGATTCGTCAATAATTTTGAGAGATACCAGGATAAATCACTCGAAATTAATTTGTAACCATTGCGACGTAATAAGCTAAAATAATAAACGAGAATATCGGTCAGAGACCGAAGACTTATCGATCGAAAGTTAGGGGATCCCCCAAAACAGAAACTGCGGTTTCAATTCGAAAAATTCTGCAAACCCGAACTGGATTTTTTTCAATAGTTTTCAGCCAATATCAAAAATGTAGGAAACAATAGTCAACTCCCCATTTCGTCGTCAAAATACTACTCGAGGAAATACTTTTATGAAGAATTCTGCAAATCCGAACTAGATTGTTTCGATTAGTTTCCAGCCAATAGTCTATTTACCAATCCTATATTTTGTATCAAATACAACGGCGCTAACCCGGGTTGCGACGGCTATTCAAACACAGCCTAGCGATATTTTCGTGAGGAATTCTGCAACCCCGAACCTGATAGACATAGAGGGATATGGACATTGCTTAAACTTTAAAGAGTAATTATAAGTAACGAGATACGATCTCGCAGCGTGTATCCTTCGCTCTGACTCAATAGCGTGGAAAATTTCTTGAAGGAAACGACGACGTCAAAGTTACAAGAAAGATATGGACAATGCTTAAAGATTAATCACGAGATACCATCTAGCGGTGTGTATCCTTCGCTCTGACTCACTAGCGTGAAAACTTGCGCATCGGACACGCACACACACATTTAGCGCGTCTCGAAAATCACTCGCTTTGTAAAAATCCAGATCTCTTCATCACTAATTAATTAATAACTCGCTAATTATACGACACAATTCATCCAAAATCAATAGGCTACTGGTCCGAGATATGATGAATGCACATGCAAAATTTGGCAGATTCAACCACGCCTTCGTGAGATATCGCGTGCATCTAACACACAGACAGACAAATACCTATCAACATACTTACCGATCTTAAGATCGGTAAGTAATTATTACGTCAAACCATTGATGACTTAACAATGGATAGAAAACTCATTGTTATCGCCACAGACGTGCCACGCTTGAATGACCTTCTGTAAAATCATATTCTAGGGCGCTTAAACAATGCTTTTCTTAAGGCGGAGCCGCGTGAAATTAAAGCCTGAAATCTCGTAAAATGGGGTATTATACCGGGAAATTCAATGGAAATATATTTATACGGCTGTATTCATATACACTGTTGAAATATAAATTATATGATGTATTCGGATAAATTTATATTTGGCCACAAGTGCGAACATGTAGGTGGCATCGTATATTAAATCCAAAGTGGGATATGCGACCAGAGGGAGATTTCTGATCAATTTTTGAGGATTGTGGAAATGTCTGAATGGCATGCGATTGCATTTTGTTATATTAGCCGATCTAATTCAGTGTGATCCGTAACGTTGGACTCCGAGCACCTTGGCGTCGTTAGTTATTCTCCTTCACTATGCCTGCGATATATCTGTTAGGGCAGGGGTGTGCAACCTTCATTGACCGGAGGCCATAAACAAGTTACTGGATAAAGCCGCGGGCCGCACCTAGAAACTCTACGAAAGCTCTTCTCGTAATATTGCTTCGGCTAACATAATATTTTCTACATACGAAAGATCGAAAACCTTTAAAACGCGTGTGGTGATATTTGTTTAATTTTTTAACATTTTGTTTAAAACATTGCAGCCCTGTGAGACGCGGCAAAAAATTATCTGGCGCGTTTGTTTCCCGCGGGTTTATGCAACGTGTTGCTAGCGAGATTCAGTGAGAAGACCATGATGCGATAAAAAAATAAATATAAAATTTTTAATTTCATGTTTTTAATTTTAATCGAATTCAGTGAGACACGCGTTTTTATAACATTGTGCATTTCGTAACAGGATTTTGCTAGCTTGTTTTAGTAATATGACAGCGGCACTCAGTTAGTATAGGCTTCGTAAAAGAGAGAAAGATTGAAATTGCTCGCACGCACCAAATTAAATGATCTGAAAACTCGTTTCGTGGGAACACCATTAAATATTGGCGCTTCTCCGCGAGCCGTAAAAATTTTCTTATCGAGCCACAGTTTGCACATCCCTGTTTTAAGGCATTATGAAACTATCGTCGGAGCCACATGCAACTTTTACTCTGCGGTTAACATTGAAATATAAGATAATCATTGTAATGCATATTCAGTCAATTTTTAATGTACTAAAATAAAGGGTAGTTTTTTGATATTTTATCCCAGACCTAGAGATTATTCTAGCATTGAAAAATAAAAAAATAATAGGAGTGGCAGAGCGGAGTCAGTGTTGTGAGAACATATCGGATTTGTAGAATTCGCAACATCGCGAAAATACGAATCACAACTAGCGATAAATACTGTTTATTCAGACAGTATTCCATTATTTGGTATTGCCTTTATATTTTATAATGATGCTCATATTTTGACGTAAGTCGGCGCACCGCAATTAATTCAACAAAGCAAGACATTTTAAATAGTCTAGTATTGGTCGTGAATACCTGGCGCAACTGAAAAATTATTAGTCAGTAAAAAGTCGGTTCTTTTAGCGCTACAATTACAGGAGCCGTTTTGCAAGAATTTCGGGGCGATCAATATTTATTTTGAACCGCTTTTGAAAATCCTGACTATGGCCTGATTAAGATAAAGTACGTAGAAGCAATTTATTAATTGTACCAAAATAAATTTGGGTAGACTTTGGGATGTTATCGTAGATCTTGGAATTTTTCTAACAACGATATATCATGAAAAATAATCACAACTGGCTGTCAATACAGCAAAAACTCTACCTATAAAATTAATTCGTTTCGGAATCCCCTTCGTAGGTAGAAAATTCTGAAAGTAACGACGCAGTTTACACATAAATGCCCCAATTCGTTCTAAGCCCACACAAAACTCGGACATAACTTTTGAATAAATTATGATACTGGGTAAACCCGTAACAATCACATGTTAGAATTAAATTACCACATAATAAATAGAAAATGTACACATAGAAAGAATAGAGGAATAACAAATAAAAACGACGAACGTAGACCGTGGAGAGTGAGAGGGCGGCGGTCGGAGTTTTTTTATTATTTCGTTTTGCTCACTAAACCATTCGATGAATCAGAAAACCGCAAATATTATTACACGATCATTGTCATAATCAAATGGGTGCTCGCGAAGTAGGCTATATGACCCGAGTTGGCGGACACCGGAACGTAGTATGTGTACCAGGTTCGGATTGGGTCATAATTCTAGGTACAAGTACTACGGGAGTCACTTGGCTAGTCCCAGAACTCATAATAGAACAAAAATAGGGAAATTTGGAATAAAATTGTGGCTCTAACCTGGTACACATACTACGTCCCGGTGTCCGCCATCTTGGTGCACATACTTCTGGGGCGCCATCAAATGAGTTAACCCGACATAATTTGCTTTTAGAATTATTGTCGAGGCCGCACAAACTATCTCGACTAAATTTAATTATACGATAATAATTTTGTATATATATTATTCGTAAAACATTATCAATCAAAAACCTCCTCGACGTATTATAAACAATTCAAGTCAGCGCTAATTGAAATCTTTTCAGGTGGATTTAATTTATTGCCGTGCGTACACGTACATGTGCGTTCGATTACGATAAAAATGAAGTAATTGTAAAATGTTTTTAATCGGAACGTGGACCGCGGCGCTAGGATATGTGCTCTTATAAACTCGAAAAAAAAACGATATTCGAATATTACATTCGAATTGGACATCCCAGATTCAAGCACTGCATTAAATCAATCTCAAATAACTCTACACGCGGTATCAAGTTTTCGGTCTTCAGTATGTTAAAAATCTGAAGAAAAGATCCGACTATTTTTACGAGTGGCGTAATTCGGCGAATGCTTCAGGACCCATTCATGTAAATTTCCGAATTCTGATCTCCAGACCGCTTTGAAAATCTTGGCTGTGCCACTGAAAGTGTGTATTGTAACGTGAGTCTAATCGACCCTTTTTTATGACATTTTGTGCCGGGATAACATGCAAAATATAGGCTAATCATTCTTAAAGGTGGGTTATCACGCGAACATTTTTGTAGAAAATTTGGAAACGGCCTTTGATGACGTAGTAGTGAGAACTCATTCCAAAAATTAGCTCCCCGCCATTGGCGAGTAAGGTGTTCAACTTCTGTTTTTGGCGTTTAAACCTCTTCAACGTTTAAATCTAGTTTCTCATCGCGTAGTTTAATAAAGATTGAAACAATATCGTATTGTTAAACATATATGCCGACTACCGGTACTGACCACCCTTCAGAAGGCTTTGAAGAACTGATCCTGGAGTAAGTATTTACCACTTTATTTCGTTTATCGACTGTTTGATAAAATATTTAGTCAAAGCATGATGATACCCAGTCACACTTTTGTATGAACCAAATACAAATTGCCAATTCGTACATTTACCAAAATAGTGATAGTCTACTACAAGATAAACGTAGATTACTAGATTCCCAATAATGGTTCATTTTTTTATTATATTCATTTCACATTATTATGCAACAAAACACTGTTGTATGTTGAACTTTACTAAACTGTCTGGTGATATTATACTGATCTTTTTTTATGTCAGTTCTATCAATTTAATTTGTATACAGTCAAACTTCGATACTATGGCACCCTCGCTACTACACCCTCGCTATTTTGATCGTCATCAACTAAATTCAATATAAAATATATTTACTATGCCACCCTTCACCCTCGCTAATATACCACATGAGATACAGTATTTCTGTATTAACGAAACAATAAACGTTACGAACGAAACGATTAAAAGGCTGTGAAACAGCAAAAGTATATGTATGTGCTTGTAATGTGTTTTCTCAAGTTATCTAAGGAACTGTCAAAACTCTAAGGAACCGTCAGCTGGCGCATGTTCTTTCTGCGGATTTCATGCACCTCGTCGTCTAACTCTAGCCCAGTGGTCGGCAACCACCGGTCCGCGGAAAGGTTACTGCCGGTCCGCATGGAGGTGACACAAAAACGGACAAGTCCGTAATAAAACTTCTACAATCTAACCACAAACCCTACGACTAAAAAACAGCACCCAACAGTAAACCAGACAAAAACAACCCCAGGGGGCGAGCTAATTTGTTGCGGCCCTTGAACGACCCGACATTTAATAAATAAAACAAAAATTAATTCCAAATATATTATTGTCTCTACACCAGTGTTTCCCAACCTTTATCCGCCCACGTACCATTTCGGGATTTGGTGCAGTGCTCGCGTACCACCTACACAAATAATGCGCGAGTAAAGCTATTCCTCACCGTTTGTGACGTCATAATAACGTATTTGATTCATGCAAAGTGTAACCATTGATACCTTAACAATGGATAAAAATGTGCATTGTCTTACCATTGTTATGCTGCAGACAGTGAACGCTCCAGTGAACTTCTGTTCCACGCCCCTTTTTGGCGTCGAGCGCATACGAATTAATGGCCGACGAAGCAATCATATTTATCGAAAATGCAATGTTTTCGGGTACGGTACGGCCGATATTTGAAAATAAAAGTAATCTTGACAATCTTAGCTCGATAAACAAACTAATGTGAGATCACGAAAAATGCCCACATTTTAAAAAGCGGTCGATCGGTAATAGATGAATTTATCTATATTTTCCGTATAAGAGCGCTTACTAAATACTCATTCGCGACATGAATGAGTAGCATTGCGAAGAACAAATTTCATTAGGTGTTTATCGCGAATCGCAATACTTATGAACCTTGATGCAGACTGTAAGAAATATTCCAAATTTGATTACATAAGACAGCCCTGACGGAGAGGAAAGCCAATAAATTTGAAGAACATGTATGCCTACTTCGGGTTTAAGAAAGCCATGCTTGACCAGCAGTTAATTGAACCACCCTACAGTGGCGAGTAGGCTACGGGTAATTTAGAACTCAATTATCCTGACTGGGTTCGAACGCGATCGTCGTAAGATGGTTAGATTAGCGATAACAAACGTGCTCCAAACATATAGAAGCTCGCGGTAGCGCATCGTGTCAAGAGTTAAAAATACGCTCGCCATCGCACCTCTTGACTACCCTGCGCGGGTTACCTAATCCCATACCCGATATAGACTGCTAACCGGACGAGAGGCCGTGGTTCGCTACATAATCGGTTATCGGCGTCTCCCTCCCCCGGGATAAATCCAGTCCAAAAAAATAGTATGTTCATTTTATTTATCATTTGATTAAATAGGAAATCAAAGCTAAACTTGCCGACTGGAGTTGGTTTAAAGCCAACACACCACGTCAAGGTCTCCAGTCTAGGTGTTGAATTCTCTTTACAGGAGAATCCCCAAATCAGATAGGCAGTGATCGCTGAATTGGGGCAAGAGACTGATTTGAAGGCCTATTTATTTTGCGACCTTCTGCCGCTTCGGAAGTGGGTCGCTGCACACAGATTGCCAAGGATTTTGTGCACCAAACGTGGTATTCCCTCCCTTGACTCTCTTGATAATTTTACGCTGTGTAACAGCGGAAATACCATAACCAACCTGTGATATATCAGGATTCCTGCAGTGAGCCATTCTTGAGCGCTGAATGAAAGAAAACAGTGTAACATGCGCATGCGAGTGCAATCATACAAAACATGCAGTGAATCCAAAAAAAAATAGATGTTTGATGTTTTTTTTGCAATTTCATCCCAAACAAGGATATGATAACGCAGCCATACATTTTGAAAAGAATCTTTTCAACTAGACTACTTACATAGCACAGGCATTCTAACTACTCAGCCATAACGCATTTGCCTCAATGTGTACATCAACCTTCACACGTATTTTTTGAGAAAATCAACAATTTTTTTGGATACACTGCGAAACTGCCAAGAAATTGATAGTGAGCACAGAGAAGAAATGAGATTGTGTCAAACAAAAATAGGTGATTCATGCTCATGCAAAAGTGACTTACGAGTTCCCCGAATAAAATAGGTGTTCCATGCTCATGCAAAAGTGACTTACGGGATCACCAAATAAAATAGGTGTTCCATGCTCATGCAAAAGTGACTTACGAGATCACCAAATACTGCCTCAAGCACATCTTGCGTCAGAATTCTCAAGCATACATATTCTAGACCATTTTGTAGAAGACGTTTAGCAAGTTTAATCATATTTCTGGTTGTGAAAAGCAATCCTTCCAGAGTTGGCCTAGCTAGAATTCTTTTCTCCTCTCCCTTGTACAGCACCTCAACCTCGTTCTAAAATACAAATCCAACTGGAACATATAATACAACTGCTTTGAAAAATAAGAAGAGAAAATTACTCACTTGCCATTCCAAAAAGTACGGAATGAAGTCCTCTTCAAGCCATTTTAGACGCTCATCATGTGGCGATCTAATTGGGCATTTTGCGCCACAGGTCACGATCTCAAACCACCCTTAGATTTTAACACAAAACAAGCAAAGTTGAAGATTTTGGCAGACGAAATCCATGGTTAATTAGAATCTAGGAAAGTTAAACTCAAATGGTTATCAAAAAGACAATAATCAATGTTTATGTGCAAAATTTTCAGATGAAAATTTCAGTCACACCTGGGATAGATTTTAATTGCTGTCGAATTCTGAATTTAGTATTTCCAGAGCGAATTTATCAACAAATAATCTGAATTTTTACAAAGCTTGTGGTTTGATAGACTAAACGTCAGTGTAAGGACAATTTTAAACAGCACAAAACATTAAATAATTGATACAAAAATCCTAAAATTGACAAGCTAGGCCGAATTTGAATGAGGTTGTTAAATAGGGTACTACTTTTTACATAAAGACTGCCTATGACTACGAGAAAACTTTTGGCAAGATGTCATTTTAGATTGGAATATATGTTTAGCAAAATTGTGATTCAAAACTTTAAGTAAAAGATTTAATAAATAAGTCGAAGCTTTCTGGAGCAGATCGCCTTTCATCTCTGATTTGCTAGATATGTCACTGACTAATTTTTTAATGTAAAAATCATCTTCCACAGTAAGTGATACACTGGTAAAATCAATATCTCTAAACGCTTTGGCTGCTTCTCTGCCTTGCAGTAAATATACTCTGCTAACTATTCCCATGACGTCTTCATTGGGATACTTCAAACAATCTTTTTTTTTCTGCATACTCTCAATGAATCTGCCTCTGGGTTGTGACTGAGTTAAGCATGCACTTAACGATGAGCCAAACTTCAATAAAATTTTGTGTGTCACATAACCACCAATGTATTCCAATATTTCTGAAAAATTATGTCATAAGATAACAACTGGCTATACTGTCATTTTATAAAATACTTACTGATCGCTGAAATTTGTTTTCTGCTTCGGTAAAGAAATAAAATAAAATCGAAATCAGCATTAAATCAGACTAGAAAGACTTACCTGCTTCCCGAGCATTTATCCCTGTTGTTTGATAATCACTTGTATGTGGGGTTTTCATCTTAAAACTAGCCACCTCATCGTATAATTTGATAAGTGACTGAGCAGCAATTGCCTGAGGTAGTCCCAACAATTGACTAGCTGAGGTGAATGAGCAGCCTTGGAGTACAGCTGGCTAGCTTCTTCTGTCGTCAAAGTATGATGTAAAGTTTTCGGTGGACTTTTGTCGAAATTTTCAGCACTATTAATTGGGCCTATACATTCCAAACAACTTTCAATTTCTTCCTCTGTCAAATTTTCCCACTCATCCCATATTTGGCTATCGTCCACCCCATTTTCAGAGTTTGCAATATTTAACGTTATAGTAGGCCTATTCATGTTATCGTTCTATTCCGTACCGTAATGCATTGAAGTAGTGCAACAGTCAGGAAGTAAGTGCAAATTTAAATTAGTACTAGTTATTACAATTTAATGTAGACTAGTGGAAGAGTGAATCCAGGTGCTTACAGTTCTGTAGGGAATGTACCGGTACGGTCATTTTCAGGAATTAGCATTCATGTTCATGGGCTCTATATAGCCTAGTCTAGTCTAGAACCTAACCAATAACTAAATAGCCATCACCAAGTCATATAATCCGTCAGCTGCTAATCAAATACCTACAATTCTATGAAGTTGGTAGGCCTTGGCCTACGTCGGCCACTGCAGAAGAAATATCGTCTAAAGCTAAACTGACGACCTTTCCCGCGCAAGTTAGAAGTCACTTTCTGTTCAAAATCGTGCCGCGATGGCAAATAACGCCATGATTTCAATATGTGATGCCATACCTATGCTCGCATTTGTGGCCAATTATAAACTTACGGAATACATTGCTTACATTCTACTCTAATAATATGTAAAAATACGCAAATAGGGATATATTTACAGCAAAATACGCGGTTATAATAATAAATTTTAAAAAATTTAGGGCTTTAATTCTACGCGGCCCCGCCATAAGAAAAGCATTGTTTGAGCCTCCATAATACGATTTTACAGAAGACCACTCAAGCGTGCGACGTCTGCCACGGTAACAATGAGTTTTCTATCCATTATGTAGTCATCAATGGTGTAACAACAAATTCTATTAAACTAGGCCGCATCAGCCAAGATTGATGTGGTGCATGTTGTTGTTTTTCCGCCACTATTCAAAAGAAGAACAACATAATGAAATAGCAACAAAACAATCAATTCATTCAATGCGATGGCTGCATTTGTTTATTTTCTACAAGGTGGTCGATGCGTGGCATACATTTGCTCACAGCTAATCGGAAGTCATGCATTGGCTCAAGGAGTCTGTTTCGTTTCTTAGATTTGATAGTCATAAGGGATGAAAACCCTTGCTCGCACTCCCACGTCAAAGGAAAAATTAACAGCTGGGGAATAGCGCGAGAAGCAAGCGTCACATATGAGGAAGCCATGCTAAGCCAGAAGTTGATTGGAGAACATTCTTTGTGTTTCGTCTTTGCAGTCTGGTCAGCCTGGATATCTATGAGCTCCTCTTGCTCCCCAGTCTCGACAGGCAGGTCGGCTGGATCAATAGAAAATGGATCGGTTATGTAGGCACAACATATAACATCCGGAATGTAGTGCCTCAATTCGGCATTGAGCAGTGACAGGTGATCAACGATTTCGTGGGAGACTTCATCATTGGGCGCGCTGGGAAGGGTTGTCAAGGATGTAAACATTTCATATTGCTTGCTATCTACGTTATTTTTCCAGAGGTCCAACTTCCGGACAAACGCTCTCAGTTTTGAAATAAACTCTACGATAGTACAGTTTGGTCCCTGAAATGACAAATTTAAACGGTTGATGGTTTCAAAAATGTCTGCCAAGTAAGCCAAATCCCTCATCCTCCAGATCTTTTTGAAACTCGTGATCTTTCTCCCGTAAAAACACAAGTAGTTCATTCCTCAATTGAAAAAGACGTTTTGTTGTATTTCCCCTGGAGAGCCAGCGCACTTCTGTGTGATAGAGAAGACAAGTGTGATCGGAACCGAGATCTTCACAGATCAGCTTAAACAGGCGACTATTTAGAGCTGACGCTTTAACAAAATTCGGTTCAAGCACGATAACAACTTCGGTGGAAGTATCTTGGCGCTAAGGGCGAATCTGTGTATAAAACAGTGTACACCGGTGACGTTTGGTGACACGGCTTTCACATGGGCTTGAAACCCAGACTTTCGACCAAGCATGGACGGAGCCCCATCTGTCGTGCATATGATTAGTTTGCGCCAATCCAGTCCATTCAGCTTGAAGAAATTGTCTAGAACAGTGGTTCCCAAACTTTTTTGACAACCGCCCCCCTATAGTAGTTTATACAACTTCATCGCCCCCTCCGGCAATACAAAAAAATGTAAAGTCAGAAAAGAATATATTACAGACCAAATAAGAAGACAAATCATAGTTTATAGTGTTTTTTAATGAAATAGATGAGATTGGTGTTCTTTAGCTTCTTTTTTATTGTGTCTAAAATTACCCCGTTTACTGGTGGAAAGGCTATTTTGTTGTTTTGATAGCAATAGTAGCACGGCTGAAAACCCCTTTGTCACCATATAATAGGTCGGAAATGAAAGAATCCAGGGTTCTACCTCCTCAAACACCGCCGTGTACTCTTGCCTTATAGTATTTCACTTCCTAAATTCACTCTATTTCACATTAAAATAATAAAAACAAGGTTAATTTTCCCAAACTTGTAATAATGATTTTTGTACATCTCATTTATTCGTACAGCATGATGACATGCACCAAAATACTTAAAAAAAAATTCATCCCCGATTCCTCATCCTACCACGGCCTCCAGTCCGAAAACTGCGACAATTCGTGAACTCAACTCAGTCGTCTTATTAAAAAAATATTACAATGACATTTATTATGGCACTGTCTTGTTGCTGCATCACGCTGGTTAGCTTTACGACGCCAAGATTGGAATATTTTCTAAATGGGAATCACTAATCCCAGTTTTTTGCTTTAGGATATAATAAAATTTAGTCCAAACGTTTCTCACGATAAATTCTGTTACGTAAAAAAATGTAATTTACTCCTCGAGCGTAGATTATAAATAACAAAATTTCAACGTCAAAACCGCCGTTTGAATGTTTACTCGAACATAGACTTCCTTGTTTACTTCGTAACATTGGCCAATCAGCAAGATGCAAAAAACGTGACAATGCCCCCTTTCACATCCGCTCAGACACGCTCACTCAGACAGATTCTCAGGCGTGGTCGTGAACATTACCTCAGTTTCGCGATTTTGAATTATGTTCGTTAGTTTTTAGTTGTTTTTCGGAAATTTAAATATAAATCAAATAAATCAATGATTACTTTGTCTTCTTATGAGTTTCAGTTAAATTACAGGAATCAAAAATTAGTGTAGAAATAGCTGTGATAGACTAGGCTCAAATTCTTTATCGGTACTTTTAAAAAACAGATTGTTAAATGGTGTGTATTAGAATGATAGTTTGAAACAAATACCCGATTTTACAGGCAACAACTCGCGAAACCACACTTAAAATAAACACCGAAAATTTTAAAATGGTAAAGTATGGGAAGAATTTTCCGCGATCAAAGGTTGGGGAAGGTCCATTCAGTGAATCGTCCCGGGCCAGATTATTTTACTCCGGCCGTATTTTGCCGACCACTGGGATACGCAACTACCGTACCTTACTGCGAAGACGAGTCCAGAAATCCTTTCGCGTGTGATAATCGCCCACGTGATTCAAGCCTGCGAATGCACACAGATTACAGAATTAGGTGCGCCGAACATAAAACAGGTTTCGCGAAATCGCCCCCTCCAACTTTTTCGCCCCCCTCTGTATCGTTTTCGCCCACCGGGGGGCGATATCGCCCACTTTGGGAAACACTGGTCTAGAACGCTGAAAACATTCTTTCCTTTTGTTGTACTGCACAACTCTTGGCTCAGCAGTAATTCTGTTTTTTCAGCATTATCCTGTGTGAAACGGACGTCAACAAGTAGTTGACTGCAGTTCGAAACATCTGTGGATTCGTCAACCTGTATTGCAAACCCAAATTTTGAAGCTCTTGCTCCCGCAGTAACTTGATCGGCTATGTCAACTGACATCTCCTCGATACGGCGCTTTACAGTATTGTTAGAGAAGGACACACTGTCCAACTTTGCCACGGACTCCTCTCCCATCACACGTCTGGCCAAAATCTTTGCCGTCGGCATTATGAGAGACTCTGCAATGGTATGAGCTGTCATGCTTTTAGCCACCAAGAAAGCGACTTCATAAGGCGCTTCCCCCTGGTCCCCTTCTGGTGGAATAAGCCAGTTCTGTCCAAACGCTGCCGCTTCATTTGCTCCGCAAGTCGCCGGAAGTAGCTCAGATCTCGATTCTTCCTATCAGCGTGGTTCGTTCTAAGATGACGTAGAAGCAGGCTGGGTTTTATGGACGCGTTAGAAAGGGTCTTCATGCAGACCACGCATTGCGGTAGAACTTCTCCTTTGTGCTCGATCAAGATGAAATCGTATTTTAAATAATCTGGATCATAATTTCGCTTGGACATGGTATAAAGTCAAATGAAAAATACTATTTATCGCAATAATAAATGAAAATTTGTCAATGACAAACCTTACTTAAACAAACCACCACGATAGACTAGCTCCTGGTGTGTTTCCAGTACCATCCAGCGCTCACATACAATTTAGACATTCTATGACGTCACAAAGGCTAGAAGTAAAAAAGACGTCCCTTACCATGACCCCTTCAAAAAAGCACCGCAATTAATTAAGAACTATCGTCGATTGAAAAACAAACAGAATGTGCTCGCGTACCACCTGGAAGACCTTCGCGTACCACAGGTTGGAAATCACTGCTCTACACGGATTTATGTGGTGACAAGTGCTGCTGTACGGCGCTTCCTATGTAACAAGTAGCGTATGTCGTTCGAGTTAATTTTGATTTTTAAAATTTGAAAATGTTTGGAAAACGAAGCGACGCGGATCGAGCATTCCAAAGTGCTTGAACGGAAAAATATTTTTCTCTTTTGCGCATTTCAAAACCGGTTTGCTCGATATGCCCAGCCAGCATCGCAGTCGTTAAGGGTTTCAATGTTAAACTCGTTACGAAACGAGTCGTCGAAAATTCGACCCCGAGACCCGTGACTTCGCCACAGCTCATCTGTGCGACAGTGCAACCCGTGTAATGTGCACGTTCGGAAGAACATATGGCCTTGAACATCTTTATCTAAAATGCATTACACTTAGATTAAGTTTCGCACTCGCTTGTCAGATCATCATTTGGACGACGAGTCGCCATAAAAACATTATCTTTCACATTGATAATAAGTACATAAAAACAATGTATTGTTGGATAATAAAAAAACGCCACATATACATCTCATTGGGACAGGCTTTCAACACAGCAATAGAAGGGTAGCAATGCGAATGCGCCATTATTTGAAGTTTAATTATGGTAGCGATTGTTCGAAGGCGGAAATATTGCGGCCCGCGCGCTACCAGAAATGTTTATATTTGGCCCGCAAGTACATGAAGTTTGCCGACCGCTGCATAGCACTATTGAGCAACATGTCTGATTTCATAAACAATTGTCATGTCAGTATGTCGCAATAATGCTGGGTAAATTGTTTTCTCTACGTCCCTATAAGAATGTCACTCATCAGTCCGACTAAGATCTCCCCAACAAAACGATACAGGCATTGTTAACTTTCCCGAAATCTTAATGTGAGGCCTGGTTTTCAATATTGATAACTACAAAAACGAAATAGGCTGGAAGTAAGAAACACGTTACTATAGTGTCAATGTCGACCCTATCTCAAATATGGGAGTTAATGGCCATCAAACAAATACAGACATCACATTAAATAGCATCACCGTCGTTTTTAGTATATTGTCAAAATAAATTTCCTAATGCGTATTATTTATTGCATAGGCTTGGCTTAGTTCGTTTGTATAAAGGTGGTCCGCCAAAAGTTTGGTCAAGCTTTACCGGTCCGTCACTGGAAAAAGTTTGCCGACCACTGCTCTAGCCGATCGCATGCTTGCATCACACTGGGCTTCCCGCTTCTCTGCTACATTAACTTCCGGAAGTGCTCCATGCCCGCTTGGCTTCCTCGAACGAAACCTCAACATTTATCTCATCACCTTCGCTTTCAAGCGGCTCATCGCTGCGCAACATCTGCTCAGCAATCTCATCCAGTGTGGATTGGCTCTCACGAAGCAGTTTCTGATCGTCGACTCGCTGACCTGCTTCCAAGCACGGCAAACGTTATGCAGAGCGTTGAGCAATGTGAACTCGAACTCCTTTCCCTCGTCCATGGCCTCGAGTCGGTGACGAAGCAGAATTTTCTTGTATGGGCGCTTGAGGTTTTCCATGATTCCCTGATTTATTGGTTGAGAATTTGCTGTCGTGTTGGGTGGGAAGAAGACCAGTTTAATGTTTTCCAGCTTGATCTCTGGATGACCAGAGAAGTTATCAAGACAGAGCAGCACTTTGCGTCCCTGCTGGCCAAGTCGTCTGTTCCACTCACGCAACACCTGTTCGGAAAGCTTCGCCATCATCCATGCTTTCGAGTTTGCCTTGTACTTAACGGGAATCTCTTTGTTCCTGGAGGCACGAGGTTTCTGGGAACTGCCGATTGCCAGAAGAGGGAATTTCTCACTGCCGCTCATATTTGCCCCCACCAGAAGAGTGATTTCTTCCCTCCAGTGCACTGTTCCCCTCCTGAAACTCATGGTCTTGTTTGGAAGCAAACGCCAGAAGAGTTCAGTCTCGTCCAGGTTGAATACGTCGTCTGCGGAGAACTGCCCGAGTAAGGGCTGGAGAACCTGTTGTTGCCACTCAAGAAGTGTTGCGAATCCACCGCTCCAGCTTCGCCCTGCACTGTCTTGAACGTGATTCCGTGGCGCTTTTTAAAATTGTCCAGCCAACCGTTGCTCGCCATGAAGTTTGGAATGTGCATCAGTTCGGCCAGTTTTAAAGCCTTCTTCTTTATCAGATCGCCGCCGACAGGCATATTCTGTCTTCTTGCTTGCTTTAGCCACATGAGCACCCCGTCATCAAGCTTTGAGTGGTGAGACGGCTTCAGCCTCATGCGTTTCGATGGAACTCCAGCTTTGATAGCTGCCTCGATTGCATCCTTCTTGCTGATAATTCCATTCTCTGTGGTTCTCTTAATTTCGATGCCCCATTTCTTGCTCATTTCCCTGGCCAGCTTGGACTGATTCGGTTTCTTTTTTGCAGTATCAATGCTTTTGAATTGACATTGTGGGCAAATTTCTGAATCTGAAAAAACTCTAGAATTCGAAACTACTGCACTGTACTGTACTTTATACTGTAATACATGTAAAATACAATTGCACAACACAACTTAGCATTACATTGTCGCATCCGAAGGCTGTTTTTACAAATCCTTGCTACCATGTCACCCTCTCTACTATGCCACTCTCTCTCGGTCCCAAAGGGTGGCATAGTATCGAAGTTTAACTGTACTTTGTTTTCCAGTGCACACTGCTATTAACAACACAGTCCAGCTGTTATCGATCAACTAATGGAGATTCGTGACAACACATTTATTGGCATGAATGAATTACATATGATGAAAACTTGTAATAAAATAATAAAAATAAATAAAAACTGATTTGAATAACTGTGTGAGATATTGTTGTTTCGGGCTGTGGGTAGGAGTTTGCATGGATTCCAACATAATTTTGAGGCTGAAACCATCCTTCGACTTTAGTTCCGTGGAGAGACATCAGAAAAAGTTGCTTGCGAAAATTTTATCCATAGTTTTCTCATTGTTTCCTGCTTCGAGACAGATTCATCACAGTGAAATCTGCTGTAACCACCAATTACACAGTCCATACGTTAAGGTAGTGTTTGCGCATATACCGGTATAGTCAGATAGTCTATATATAACGATAATATAACAAAAAGACTAGTTATAGGATCAGATAAACAGAGTAAACACACATCAATTATAAAATCTAGATCATTTGAGACAAAAAAAATGGCCTGGTATGCGCTTTTTCACTAGAAAATATATTGCAGCAAAAGGTCTGGCACAGAACTCGAGGACGTCTTGACTTCGATTAGTTGAGTTTACTGTAATTTCTCATAATGCAATAATATTATTTAAAGATATTGATTTAAATCACAAAAGCTTCCTCCGAATGCACCGCTCAATAGAACTAGCACACGGTTCAAAATAAGTACACAGAATGCTATAATTGCCTCTGACCTAATGCAAAGTTTCGCCGACGAGTTCTCACCACTACGTCATCAACGGGACATACTAATTTGCGTTCGATTTCGGCAGGGTCGACTTTTAAAAATTCGAGTCTCGTAAACGAAGTCCGTTTTATGCAAACGGTAAACGCCAAAAATCCTAATAAATTATATAGAATCAAATTTGCTTCAAAAAAGTTTGCGTGATAACCCACCTTTAGAATAATTATTCCGCAAGCCTTCATACACGGAAATTACCGACATTCATAACCTTTGACCTGTCGCTACTTCCGCATTACTTTTGTGGAATCGAGGTGACCGCGGTTTTCTTGAATTTTTCTTGCGAAAAATAACTCGCGTTGGCGTCTCTGCTGCGGAAAAGATATTAATGTTCAGAGATGTCATGGCAGCAACTATCCGGGACTAGATTAGAGCGGTTCGAAGACTCTGGAATATCAGTAGCCTCGGTCAGTACGCATAGTGGATCGATTGTAGTCTGCGCTGGTAAAGCCTGGCTGTAATTATGATCATTTGTTGCTGCAGTCTTGATATATCTTTCCGAGAGTGTGATGTGAAGCCCTCCATTTCTAAATCTTTCGTTCTGTCCCAATGTCCTTAAAAAGTGTAATTCTACTTCCTGCTTATTTATTTTTGACCTAATGTATCTGACTTTTTCTTGCAAATTCCTCTTTTTTAATGGTTTCTTGATATTATCTTTTTTTTTAATATGTCTCGTTGACTTGGCCTGTAAATAAGTTGCATGTGAACAATAATTCTGAAAAAAATGTGGAAAATGGTTGTATCAATAAATATAAAATGACTGGGCAAACCTGAATTTTTTGTATAGGGAGCATAGCCGCAGATGTCCTTTTTCCTCGCTTGTGCCACTGCATAGGTAAATTCGTAACCTGAGTTTCAAGAATTGCATTGCCTGTTTTTGTAATATTTATCAATTGATATAAAATCGCAATTACATGGGAACATATTCCAGATTTGCCAATAAGGCAATCACAATATGCCGAATGAGGAATTCCAAGTTTGACTTTCAATATGGCCACTCTGGTCACAAGATTGTTGTATGAACTTCTGACGTGTGCTCGGATATATAGGTTTTCTTTTGCTGCCAGGGTCCTAATTGTAACAATCTGAAAATACGAGCTATACTTTGAAATACAGTATATCAAATAAAAACTCTCAATCAGTAATTACAAAAACAAAATTAATCTCACCTTTTGACTTTTAAACAAGGAATAACCTTTTTGTAACATGCTCTTCTGACCTGCCACTATTGCTGATCGCTTTGACTGTATGTAAGTGTAAAGCTGTCTTTCTGTGAGTGGAGGATAACATCCAACAACCCACACACCACTAATACTATTCACCTCGTCTACAGGCAACTTGCGGTTGAAAATTCCTTTGTCCTTTTTTAAGGTGTCATACTTACGGCGATATCGATTAAGAAGCTGAGCATGTTTGGAGTATAAAGTAACACGATTTTGCAACTCGTTATTCGTTCCAGACACTTTTTGCCCGATGGAAGCAAGAAATTCTTTCGAAGTAATTGGATCAGACATTGAGTTAATAGACATATATTCTGCAGAGTTGCAATTTCATAAGTCAGTGTGCAATGTTAAATATTCCTATATGAGAGAGCTAAATCTCCTTTCCTACACTGGCAAGCGATTCGTCTTTTCTCACATTTTCTGCTACCAGATTGCTGACATTAATATACATAATAAGAGCTTACTTACCTGATTCTGTAATTATCATGCTACGAATGAGGATGAGAGGGTATTGAGTTCTCATTTGTAGCATGATAATGACAGAATTCATATGTCAATACTCAATTGGTTAGTGCCGACTGATATCAGTTGTAAGCCAACTCACCACGGCAAGGTTTCAGTCATAGAGTTGGAATTTCTTTTATGCAGAAGAAAACCAGGAACAGATAGGCACTGTCGCTGCACCTGGCAAAGAAACTGGGAAAAGCATTCAGAAATCGTTTGATTTATTAATTAGGTAACGGTACCTTTTTCGGGTATATTTTGTCAATACCGTAACTAGACTAGGTACTAAATATACGTAAAGGTACGGTACCGGTACCCCTACCTACTCTTCGCAACACCCAGATATCTGAACGTTCCAGCATTCATACCCATGGCCTTGTATACCGGTACTCAAACATTTTCAGTAACTGTCAGAGTTGACAACTCTGTTCAAAACACAGTACAGTATAACAGTTTCAGCACAGTGACATCTCTGAACATTAAGATCTTTCCCGAATCAGACACGCCAACGCGAGTTACCGTATTTTTCGCAAGAAAAATTTAAAAAACCCGCGGTCACCTCGATTCCACAAAAGTAATGCGGAAGTGGCGACAGGTCAAAGGTTATGAATGTCGGTAATTATAGGGGAATCCATCCTCTAAGAATCAATCGGGTTTTACGATCACCTATTTCTATCAAAATCCTCATTAGCGAAATCAGTGCTCTTCAACCAGCTATACAGTATACCCAAGTGTATACCGGACCATAAGTTGGGTATACAACCGATAAAGGGTTTACAGCAGGGGTTCCCAAGCTTTTTTCAGAACGACCCCATAACATCTTTCATGTGTCCAGTGCGACCCCAGGTCAATACCGTATATATATTTTTCATGAAACTTTGGAGCTTCTTTCACTGGACTTTTGAGTTTGGTCATGTGGTGATATTAAATAAAATAGGCTAAAACCAAACAGTGATGTCGCAATAAGCACCTACATTTTCTATAGCATAAGCATAGAGCGATGCCTATGGGCCTGTTTTACAGCAAGCCATGGTACAAGCTGCTAAATTTAACATGATTCATCAAATCTTAGATGTTTTGTACATTCATCCTCCACCATACCTCAGCGACCCCACCGACCCCATGACCGATTGCGACCCCACCTACTCCGACCCCTATCACTCCGACCCAATTTGGGGTCGCGACCCCTGGTTTGGGAACCCCTGGTATACAGCCTAAGTCAGGGATTCTAAACTGTAATATAATAGTTTATAAAATGTTCAAGTGGAGACAACAAGGCGCACATGAAATATAAAATGGTATTTACGCAAATAACCGACTCAAGCACATTGTACGTCACAAATTATATAGATAATGCGGGCACGTGTCTGCAACAGGGGTGATAACTTTTTTGTGGCTTTGGAGCCAGGCCACACAAAAGGGGCCAGGCCACGGAGAAAATGGGGCCAGGCCACAGAGAAAATGGGGCCAGGCCACGGACAAATTGGGGCCAGGCCACGGAGAAAATGGGCTCAGAATATTTGGGGCCAGGCCAGCGCAATGGTAATGTTAAGACATCTGTATTTGATTAGTTATATTTTTGTTTATAAGTAATGTGGAAACTGGTAATGTTAAGACATGTACGGTACCTGTACAATTGAACCGTATCGTATGTTACAACCTGGGAAAATGCTGTATTCGAACACTTACTCATTACAAATGTAGAGGTATAAGTTTATTTCGACTCCATAGTCAGCAATGTGAGGGGGTTATATTGCGAGCGATACATTAGTGTAGTGTTTCTACTAGTCGCCGTATCTATATATTTATATTCCTCACCGCATTCATTGTCTTTTTACTGTAGCGTGAACTGGTGCCTATCTGTTAAAAAAAACTCAGTGAAATAAGTTATATTTATTGCTTGTTGCATACCTTTTTGTGATTGTTAATTTTTTTAGCGAATATGTGTTGTTATTTAATTATTTTCATACAGCACATGGTTAATAGATCAGTGAATAATTCCACCAGTGGCTCAAATGCTATTATTAAATGAAGTCCGTACTGATAAATTGTGTAGTTCTACCTGTATTGCATAGGCAATTGACAGGGGTTTACACACCAAGATGTTTTAGATTTGTAATACAAATTGCAGGCACAACATATCGGTAGCAGGTATACGCTATCACAACCACTAGTATCCCAATACCCAACATACAAAAAAAGACTACTCTTCTCCGTTATACATTATCCCTAACAGAAAACAAGATCCATGCATACCAGTTGATTAACTGTTTCATTTATTGAAAAATATGCAAAAAAAAATTGCAAACACCAGATTGGCAGGATCCAAACATACTCTTTTTTAAAATAAGATTCATCTCCGAGGGAGTCCTTTTTGTTAGCATCTTAAGACTTTCCTATTACAGATAATTACTTCAATTATATTCAGCGTAATGAATATCAGGGATAAATGTTCAATCATAAGACTGTTTTTTCAATATAAGTCATCATAGATATATCGGAAAAGTAACAGTAGTGCAAACGCATATTAGATAATCATAAGCAAGGAAATTGTAAGACTCTTTTGACTGGAACTGGTTTAGAGATTCAAGGGAAAATTCGCAAAATTCAATTTGGTATTTTTTCAAATTTGTTTTTAGCAACTACACCGGTAAGGTTGAGTATCTCCCACACAATATAAAACCAAAATTATATAGAGTCCGTATTGTTGTCATCATAGCAGACACCATGATTAGATTTCTTCTTCTCTCCAAGCTATAAAACAAAAAAATTATGTTAAAATTCTTGATGACTTGAGTGGTTTATTATTTTACAGTACTGGGAATCAAAATACCTATTTCACCAATAAATACTTTTTAATCCTGCACACCATTTTGAGAATACAGGTAAAACGTAAAATTAAATGGTAGTGATATTAGGGAGTGGGGTTTTATGGCACGGTTGTTAGCAACAATATGGGATGAAATTTATCTAACAGAAGGAAGTATGTAGGTTTCATATAGAATTATTACATCATTTTTATCATTGTCAACTAGTCAATTCAAATCTAACGAAGATTCAATAAAACATGGTGTTTATTCGACTAGACCAGGGGTTCTCAACCTTTTTTTTGCAAAATACCCCCCCCCCCCCCCCGAGGCACGAAACAATCAACGCGAACCCCCAGTAATGTGACACCAAACAAAGTTGTGATATATCGACGCTGTATTTTCTGTGAATTTCACATTGTTTACGTCACGATCACAACAACGCAAGATCAGGGAAAATCTATGTTTCAATTGGCATCCAGTTTCAATCGGCACGCATTTTCCTCTGGTAGTAATAAAGGATATTAAAAACAGCAACACGCAAAAACTCGACTGCCATCCAAGTACCCCCTGAAATCTTCTCGCGAACCCCTGGACTAAAGACTGCTTGGTCCATCCTTGATTTGTATACATCGCAGATCACTTCATTATCAAAAACTCATTAGGTTAGAAAACAAATGGAATGGGCCAATTTTTATATTCTATTCTGTTTTTACTTATTGTTGCCTATGTCCTGCTATGAAGCTCAGTACAAACAATACGTCAAACTCACATTGAGGTCCGTAGAATCTGAATAAATCTTCGAGCAATCATAATACCACACTTGCCAATTCCACGTCATTCTATTGTTTTATGTACGCGATGTTTTGGAGAAGCAAAATCAATAACATGGAAACTACGACAACTGTTTGCATGTCGTTACGACGTGAGCACCTGAGATGTCACAAAAATTATGTTATTTGTTAAAGCCATACTGAACAATTTTTTATCATGTGATACAATTAATACATATTAGGCATTACATGTATTTCTTTACAATGCTTAGTGATTGAGGCAATATTTAAAAATGAAACCGATAGTGGCAAAAAATTCACATCTTACACTTTTATAAAAAAAAGAGTGCTTAATAGGGAACACCATTTGCAAAAAACATCTTGCGAGAACATCTCTTGAAAATGAAATTTTTCCAAATACAGTATAAAAATAGCAAATAGTCAAGAAAAATTGTGAAAAAACTTGCAAATGTTATTTTAGGAAAACAAATGTACAAAATTCAGACTTGACTATCAGACACAATACAATCTTGACTGGAACAAAAAAATTTAACCATGGAGATTGTATTCAGGTCTCATCTGTACAGTTATTGTTACAATGATGTGATCAAGGCAAATAATACCAAATCTTACCATTATACTATTCCATCTATTTTAGTATTTAATCTTTGTAGTGGAATCTCGTTCGGAATATATTTTTATGTCTTCTCGGAAAAACTTTTTCGCTTGATTCCTGGTTTCATTATCAATTTAAACAATCCCTGAAATCAGATCCAATTATGTATGTAGTAGTAATCATCACAAGAATATAATACAAATATGTTATGCATGCTTCAGGTGGATATAAAAATATAAGGAATATTAATAAGTATTTCTAGCTTTGTCTCAACCGTAAAACATTGCAGAACAATCTCAAAAACAAATATATAACATTGTAATATTAGGCTAAAATGTATAGTCTGATATGAGTATTACTTATAAATAGTTTGAGTAAGATAAGCTTGAAATATTTTTCCCAACCTGGTAAATGTAAACTACAAATTAGCTTTCATATTCATGATCAAATTGATATGATACCAGCTTCTTACAGCCTAATTCTTGTATACATTCCTCAGATATCGTGTAGTATCTGTTTCACTGCGATCATTACTCATATCAGCATATATACTGAACAAAAAACATTAATTCCCCAAAAAGTGAAACAAATCTTATCGTACTATTGTTGTAAAGTAACTTAACCATCATTACAAACCTGTTATATGAAATAAAAACTATGACTAATCCACTTCCGACAACATTCAGATATTGCATCCTCGAATCACCTCGCTGTATGAATCCACAAACTGCACTTCCAGGCAACAAATTTCAAAGTATTTACTTTTCAGACAGTCAAACATGATTTCATACTATTATGGTTACCTGTAACTTGAAGATCTTTACTAACCTGTTGAAAACCATGAAAAAAAAAATACAAAATCATCTCCATAACAGAAATCAAGTATGGCTCCATATACAGATATACCATGTTTCCCCAAAAATAAGACTGGGTCTCATTTCAATTTTCTTCCGAAAAATAACACTAGTGCTTATTTTCGGGAGATATCTTATATTTTTATTTATTAAAAACAAACTTAAAAAGTAGAGAATTAAGAGATTTTCAAATATACAAACTATGAACCTATATATATATATATATTATAACCTATATATGAACCTCGGTTAAATGTGATTCAAGCGAATTCTTTCCACTAATTAGGTTTGCCTGTACCTTCAAGATCATCACTAACCTGTTAAACACACAAAAAATAAGACTAATCCACACCTCATAACAGAATTTGAGTGTGGCTCCATATTACTGAACTGCTCAAGTCTGTGGCTCCATTTTCTATCCTGTATTTCCAGCCAATAAATTCTCGGTTAAATGTGATTCAAGCGTATTCTTTTCACTAATAAGGTTTGCCTGTACCTTCAAGATCATTACTAACCTGTTAAACACACAAAAAATAAGACTAATCCACACCTCATAACAGAATTTGAGTGTGGCTCCATATTACTGAACTGCTCAAGTCTGTGGCTCCATTTTCTATCCTGTATTTCCAGGCAATAAATTCTCGGTAAAATGCGATTCAAGCATATTTTTTTCACTAATAAGGTTTGTCTGTACCTTCGAGATCATCACTAACCTGTTAAGCACACAAAAAATAAGACTAATCCACTTCTCAAAACGAATTTGAGTGTGGCTCCATATTACTAAACTGCTTAAGTCTGTGGCTCCATTTTCTATCCTGTATTTCCAGGCAATAAATTCTCGGTTAAATGTGATTCAAGCGTATTCTTTCCACTAATTAGGTTCGCCTGTACCTTCAAGATAATCACTAACCTGTTAAACACACAAAAAATAAGACTAATCCACTTCTCAAAACGAATTTGAGTGTGGCTCCATATTACTGAACTGCTCAAGTCTGTGGCTCCATTTTCTATCCTGTATTTCCAGGCAATAAATTCCCGGTTAAATGTGATTCAAGCGTATTCTTTTCACTAATAAGGTTTGCCTGTACCTTCAAGATCATTACTAACCTGTTAAACACACAAAAAATAAGACTAATCCACACCTCATAACAGAATTTGAGTGTGGCTCCATATTACTGAACTGCTCAAGTCTGTGGCTCCATTTTCTATCCTGTATTTCCAGCCAATAAATTCTCGGTTAAATGTGATTCAAGCGTATTCTTTTCACTAATAAGGTTTGCCTGTACCTTCAAGATCATTACTAACCTGTTAAACACACAAAAAATAAGACTAATCCACACCTCAACAGAATTTGAGTGTGGCTCCATATTACTGAACTGCTCAAGTCTGTGGCTCCATTTTCTATCCTGTATTTCCAGGCAATAAATTCTCGGTAAAATGCGATTCAAGCATATTTTTTTCACTAATAAGGTTTGTCTGTACCTTCGAGATCATCACTAACCTGTTAAGCACACAAAAAATAAGACTAATCCACTTCTCAAAACGAATTTGAGTGTGGCTCCATACCGTAAAAGCAGGTAACTTCGGATGATTTCACTATATTATGAACAATTTCTCCGCCGCCTATTGTTCAATTGAAGCCAAACTTGAAATATAATACAATGAAGCCTTTCTCTTCACGATAAACTCGGTTTCATATCAGTCAATACCTTTTTTCATTCAAATTATTGACTTTATTCGTCTGCAGATCTGTATTCCAAATGTTTCTAACTTCGGATGGCCACTTTTCGCTTTGCGTCACTTCGTCGTGAGAGAGAAATGTCTGCGTGATCAGTGACGCGTGATAACGTCGCTGCGTAGAACTTACGATGCCGTGATCCGTTTTGCGTGTCGCACACTGACGTTCGTCTATGACGGCCGTTTTATTTTTTTCCGATTGTTAATTCTTTCGGGTCGGCGGACATTGAAGTTTTATATATCTGGTCAATGACATTAGCAGCATGCTTAATGTCATTGATCTGGTATACCCGTGCGTTTACATCGGCAACAGCTCTTGAAGACAAGAAGGACTGATTTCAAAACCCAAATTAATTTTATTCTGATTTTTATCTTAAGTGTTGGCTTTGATCTTATCACTGTTTGTATATTATTAATCGTTCGAGTTTAAAGAGAACGGTGATATTATTATCGACACCGGGATGGAGATATTTATTAAGACGATGATTGACGTTCTTATGCTTTGCACCTGCGATTGCACGAATCCTGAATTTTTATTTATTATAATAATTGAATAAATCGGCCGTTATGCATTTATACTTGTCATAAGGCTTTTGGTCCTAATAGCGGGTCGGACGCTCAATATATATAACTATTTCCCTCAAGTTTTAACGTTTTTTTTTGGACAAAACAATAACCCGACGGTTATTATAGCTAAAATCGTTACCGACTAACTCACAATTTTATCTACGGAATTTGCGAACTCAGCACTTTACTCGACGAGTTTGACAGTGTCACGCCATAATTATTACCGCTAAAATGCTTCAAAATACAACGCATGTAATAATTTATGATAATTTTGCCCATCGCTATTTCTGACATTTCGCAAAACTAAACCATTTATTTCTGACTATTCTTAATTTCATGAAAGTGCTAGATTTTGCTAATATGATCGTTTTAATACAAAACAAAAATGAGACAACATGGGACAAATGAAAATAAAAAAACAGACGCATAAACTAAGTCGTAAAAATGGAAGTGGAAAACAATTTTTAATACGAAACAAAAATGAAACGAATGAAAATAATAAAAAAAATAATGATATATTACGATAGGTAGTAAAAAATGGCAGTGGAAATGGAAAACAATATGGAACGGTGGAGCTTGTGGCTCGTGTTCATAATTCAGATATAATGTATTCACAGGCAGATAGACAAAGTCAAATGACATGAAACGGATAAAACGCCAAATAGAAACTTTGATACTCTTTTCTTCATTTTGCGACTTACTCGTATGTGGTCCAACCTCCTACTGAGTGCACCTGAGTTTCATGCTCACCTGTGCGACATTCTACGCTTAAGATATTATCATCGTAAACATACATACTTTATCATTCTGATAGTATAGATACGCGTAACTGGCTGTCCATTAGCCTTACGTATCAACAACCTCTATACGTTCAGAGAATGAATGCAAAAATATTAACGCACAAATTTGATGTGCTTTAAACGGATTCACAATGAATAAACAGCATATGACTGGGGCTATAATGAAGTTTCTGAAGGATTTGGTGACTAGGATCAGGTAGGGGCTTTCACTTTATATTTAACTACACGTGGCGCCACATAGTCTGGCGTTCAAATGTCGCAGCGAGTTACGCAATGTGACGTCGGCGTTAAATGGAGCGAAATTGAATCACGTTGTTGACGTCACGTTCAGCGTAAGCATCGTAACGTCGATATTTTGACGAAATTTTTAAATCAAAATAATATATTTTACTTGAATCGCACGCGACATCTCGCGATCACTGTAATTTTCCTTGTACATTGTGTATGCCCTCTAGCGATTGACGGTCTTTTAGTGAAGTTAGCGTCGGCAGAAGTCGCTATGTTAGCCGCTCAAAAACAAGGTGTCAATTTTTAGCTAAAATGTGATTTTTTGTGTCAAAAAATAAATAAGATTAGGCGATTGAATATGATAACAGATTTAGATATATAAGGACTCTCTATAGAAACTGCCAGAAGCAAAATATGACGTAATTTAGTCAAGATATAAACGATTGAAAATTTCATCCGAAGTTACAAACCATCCGAGGTTACCTGCGTTTACGGTATTACTAAACTGCTTAAGTCTGTGGCTCCATTTTCTATCCTGTATTTCCAGGCAATAAATTCTCGGTTAAATGTGATTCAAGCGTAATCTTTCCACTAATTAGGTTTGCCTGTACCTTCAAGATCATCACTAACCTGTTAAACACACAAAAAATAAGACTAATCCACTTCTCAAAACGAATTTTTGAGTGTGGCTCCATATTACTGAACTGCTCTAGTCTGTGGCTCCATTTTCTATCCTGTATTTCCAGGCAATAAATTCTCGGTTAAATGTGATTCAAGCGTATTCTTTTCACTAATAAGGTTTGCCTGTACCTTCAAGATCATTACTAACCTGTTAAACACACAAAAAATAAGACTAATCCACTTCTCAAAACGAATTTGAGTGTGGCTCCATATTACTGAACTGCTCAAGTCTGTGGCTCCATTTTCTATCCTGTATTTCCAGGCAATAAATTCTCGGTTAAATGTGATTCAAGCATATTTTTTTCACTAATAAGGTTTGCCTGTACCTTCAAGATCATCACTAACCTGTTAAACACACAAAAAATAGGACTAATCCACTTTTCATACCAGAATTTCAGTGTGGCTCCGTATTACTGCATAGCACCATGGCCTGGCCTGGCCCCGATTTCTCCGTGGCCCGGCCTCAATTTTTCTGTGGCCCGGCCCCAATTTCTCCGTGGCCTGGCCCCAATTTCTCCGTGGCCTGGCCCCATTTCAGTGGCCTGGCCCCAAAGCCACAAAAAAGTGACCACTCCCTCTCCGTGTCTGGGTTGGTGATTTTGGCTGTCGTGCATGTTGCTTGATTTGCATTGAGCAATATTCCCGTTCACGCTAAGGCAAGACAGTCAAATTACAACGTTCATAACTAGCTTATTAGATCGCATGAAGATATTGCAGTACAATCTGTGCTTAAAATTTAATGTTTATTTGGGTATTGAATGAACATTGGTATTTGTAAGGTATACAAAGTTCCTGAAAAATTGTGAGAGGTAAAAAAGGTTGAACAACACTGAGCTAAATCATTGAGCTGAAGTTACAAACGTTCTATTACTACCAAATATCCAACATATCGTGCTTCAAAACATTAGATTTTTACATAGTATGGTTGTCTCTTCGCCCATTAATTCCCATGCATTCGCCGACAAGAAATGCGGCGGAACAGAAGATCTGTCGAGCGTTAACTATCTGTAGCATAACAATGGTAAGACTATGGTCATTTTGATCCATTGTTAAGATATCAATGGTATGACTGTCGATTAGCTACGCACACGTGATCAACTTCTGCATTAAGTTGCCACATTTGAAAAATATCACGAAACGTTCGCTATGTAAAATCTTGACGTTATGTAATATATATTAATACTGTACTGCAAAAAATTAGCCGAAGCAATAATCTTATTCGAGAATTATATTAGTAAATGAATAAAAAAAAATGTCATAATTTCTGTACATTTATTTATTTTTTCACTGGATGACTTCCCGTTGTCTCGCTTTCTCGTTTGCTCCGCGCTTGTCGCTAAAGTTAGTTATTAGAGACATTTTTCAAAGAAACTGTGTTAATATTGCAGCTAGTGTTATTGGTCATGCTAAATGGAACTCAATGTCTATTAATAGTAAAAAAATGTATGAGAGAAGAATTTCAGATGTCATAATGTATATAGTAGAGGTGTTACCAATAGAATGGAAATTGTATTATTGCAACCAGATTCTCATGATAGTGTAGAAAATGATATTCTTAACCCTTTTGATTTTGAAGAAATTCCTACAACAAAAGAATTGCATATAATGTATGAAAAAAATACTGGCATGATAATTTTATTAATAAGAAAGTATTTCATATTGGTCAGAGGTATAATATAACTGTAGACGATATAAAATGGATAGATATCTGGAATTATTATATTCCCAAAAAGTTACAAATTTTAGGATGGAAAATAGCACATATGGCATTGCAAACAGGGGATAAAATAAGGCATTGGGTAGATGGTGATGATGAGTACTGTCAGCTGTGTAACAACAACATTGTAGAAACTTGTAAACATTTATTTTTTGCATGCGTTCATGTTAGACAATTCTGGGAATGGTGTAACATTGCACCTCCCCAGTACAATATTAAAAATATAATTTTCCTACAAAATGTATAACCAATATTAGGACTGATCATTGCGTGTGCAAAAGGGGCAATATGGGATTTTCGAAATTATATTATATTTGAAGAAGGGCAAACTTACCAATCAACCATGCGAACAATTTTCAAATGCAAGCTGAAAGCTGCCATCAAATATATGGGAGAAGGAACAAAATTGAAAATAAAAAGCGATGAAACTATTGATGTGTTATTTGATAAATCTGTTATGCTTTAAATATGTATATAGTGTTATTTCATTTAAATTTCGAAGGCATCTACCGTATTTATTGTATATCATCAACATCGATAGAAAGTAGAAAAAACCCTATAATCATGGTATGGAAGTTTTTCTTATTCCTATCTAATTTATTGAAAACTTTTATTTTTCCATGCAAATTAATTACTTGATGGTAATATAATTATAAATTAATAAAATGACACAGATCAACTATACTGAACTTCAAATGGACATGGATGTAATATGCATATATATGTGATTGATAAATTGGTATTGTATGATTTTATAATTCGTATATACAATATGACTTTTTGAAATGGTGGTAATTAAAACCATGATATTCAAAATTCTAAAAAAATGATTAATAATCTTGATCTAATTTGAAAACTAATAATAAAAAAAAATAAAAAAAGTTAGTTATCAGTGGCCGCTCAGGTGCAGACCATTACGTGAACTAAAGGCGTGATTAGGCGTCTATTGAAAAATTAATTTCTCACTCTCGAATGAGATAGGCTTGGGGTTTTGCTAACAGTAGCCTACCAGAGTACCGTACCAGTATGGTAGCTTTCAAGAATTCTACCCTATTGAATTTGTGTATACCGTAATTTACGGTATTCTGTTATTCCTGTACTTGGTTCCAGAGTACAATACATTACAGCATTAGCTTTGATAAATCATTATCTATCTACCGGTACCAGTGCCGGTCATACAATTTCATGATTTTTTCTCAATTCTATGATTTCAAATTTGAAAAGTCTAGGAATTTAAATATAAAATTTTCTAAATTAACTTGACAAAACATCAAAATGAAAGGTCGAGGAACAAACAGAGTGTTTGTGCCTCACATTCCATTCGATTTTGTGATGTTGAACAAGCTTTCTCAAGAGTGAAGCCAGCACTTGATGACGAAGCTTTTATCCAGGTCAGTACGGCACACTTTACAGATCGAGAGTCATTGTCTCGTTTTAAAGAATTCCATTCTGTTGATGAGCAAACACCCTCTTTTCGGGGATGTCGGGAGATCGTTTTTCATCAATATCGGTAAAAATATAGTATAATTAGGTTGCACTAATCTAAATGCCCTGATTTAGATTGTTATCGAGACGAACATGGTGCGATAAGACGCATCTGCCGTCTTGCCATACGCCCCTGGTCTCTGAGACTTGTGGACTGTTTGTTTTATTAAATCAAATAACTCGTTTCATTCTTCCTCAGTTTTAATATATGAATATTTTTTTATCATGAAATGCTTCTGTTTTTTCTTTGATATGGAGTCTAATTCAACATTTTTTCCACCTAATACTTATAACATTTCCGAATCGCTTTGTTTTTGTTATTTCCACTATTTTAATTTTCCAATACAGGAATTTCTATTTTGAGAGCCTGTTTTATCAAAAATTTGATATCTCAAACATATTTCAAACAGTAATTATTTTTAACTCACTTTCCTACAGGCTCTAATAAAACGAAACCAAGACTTGAACGTGACTTAGGAAGAGCAAGCGTCAATACTGTCGTTCGTGACTAAAATATGCAATGCAATCGATTTCATCATTGTATCACAGCCTGCTGGGTTTGATATTCAAGTTGATGAATGCAGACAAGTAAGTTTTGTTTAGTACTTGAGCTACTATCGTGTTTCCACGAAAATAAAACAGGGTATTATTTTAATTTTCTTTCGAAAAATAACAATAGGACTTATTTGGGGAGATGTATTTTACTTTCATCTATCAGAAACAAAATTACGAAGTAGAGAATTACAAGATTTTCAAATATACAAAACATAGATTAAGCATTTAAAACATGTGGTAGAGATATCTTGCTACCGACTCAAAAAAAATTGCGCCATCGACTAGGTGTTAGTTTAGAGGGAGGGCTTATACTAAAATCATTTAAAAAAGTTGGCTAGGTCTTATTTTCGGGGAAAACAAGGTAGATATCTTGTTTCACCGATCATGGTTTAACAGGGGGGATTCGATTATTTAAATTTCAGAATTCACCCATGCTTTCTGAGATAGAATTAAAAAAGAAGTACTTTATCAAATCAATGGTTCTGTTCAAAAGAGTGATGTTTGTTTAAAAACTGTCTTTTTCCACTTTTGGTAAAATTGTCCCACTTGCATGTATGCGAAGAAATATGGTGTATTGCTTTTCAGCCATAGCTCATTATTTTATTCTTTCATAGGTCGGAGACTTCAAGAAAGGAACAATGACAAAAGGCAACAACGTAGCCGAAGTTGTCATTATTCTGAAAACTTTACCAACGAAAGAGATTGTCAAACAACTAGCAGAAAAGGTTAAAAATTTTCTTATTATGAAAGAACTAGAGCTCGACCGATATCACTTTTTGGCACCGATAACGATATATCGGCCAACTAGTGACCGATAACCGATATCGACATACCGATATCTACAACCTGAACCCGCGATAAATACAAATAGAAAGAAAAATTCAGTTTCAGTCAATCAAAAGTTTATGTTGAAAAATAAAGCAGTCCTACACAGTGCATCACTGATAAAAGTTTCACAGCAATTAATAAGAACACACATTAATGCACAAAACAGAAGGCAAAGTTTGAAAAAAACAAGCACAAAAGAAAAAAGGCAGTCAGTAAAAAGCTTATAGAAGTCCGTTTTGATCCATACAGTAGTAGGTGGGGACTAGGCTTGCACATAATTTAGGGAATTACGTAATTATTTCGAGTTACGGAAGGGAAGTTACAAATTACGTAAAGTCGCCACCCCGTTTGAGCGTTTGGTTTTACGATCAAAACGATATTATTATGAGCGTTATCACCGCAACGCAATTAACACTGACAGACTTTTTTGTCTTCACGATGTGGTATCTTTCTTATTCGGCGCTGATAACGATAAATAAGAATGTGTGATAGTTGATTGTAATTCCGGAAGGCGTATTTTTCTTTCTCTCCGTGAAACAGACATGAAACGAATTTTACCGCCGCTATGGAGCAAAGGGAGAGAAGGCTACTTTCTTTTGCCGACCTAATCACTTTTATTAATACAAATTACAGCACATTAAAAAACAAAATAGAATTTATTAGCATTAATTTACAACGATTTACGGGTAAGAATTTACCGCGGGCTAAATAATTAATATGTGATCTAAATTTATCGCAAATAATGTTATAACATTTAGGCCGCGAAATGATTTGATATAAAATGAAGCTTGGTAATCGGAATATCGTCAATAATTCAGCATCAATAATTATTGCAAAATGCTAACTAGGTAGCAAAGTCGGATAATGTAAAATACGGAGCAATAACAAGTCTTCGTCGCGAGGCAAGCGCAGGTATAATCAAACGAAAGAATACGCTCGTCGTTGATTAATAACTTGGAAACCCGATATTTTTATTCAATACGAAAGTCTATTTTAAAAAAAGGCAACTATTGTTTCATAAATATCCGTATACCAGTGTTGGTAATGATAAAATTGATCGCATAAAATTGGGACGGTTAATTTGCGAAGGTGATAAAGGAAAATCAAATCAACACAAAAGATAAAAATCAGAATAAATACAATTTGAATTCACTCCTTGGTATTTGTCTTTAACATCTGTCGCCGGCGTGTAGTACTGTCGGTGATATGAAAACCAAACTTCGATGTCCCATTCGGAAAAGAAGTGGATTCAAATGGTTTTTATGATAGGTTTGAATGCGTGAAAAATATATCGCAATTACGGGGTCATTACGTAATCGATTTTGTCGTAATTACGAAATTGATTTTTGTCGATTACGTGCAAGTCTAGTGGGGACGCAAGATATTCGAAGGCGAGGATTTTGCGCCGCACGAAGAGATAAGAGAGAAATATAGAAGAGAACTCTCTGTTCATTGAGAGGCAAAATGAGAGAAGCGAAAAAAAGAAAACGCTCGGCCGCAGATATTTCCCGGGGAAAATGACTCAATTTTTAGAACGTGGAAAAGCGACTAAAGCTGATATATATCGGCCAGATATATCGGCAAACACGCAATATCGGCCCGATATATCGGTTGGCCGATATATCGGTCGAGCTCTAGAAAGAACTGTTTCCTCTCTGAACAAAACATTGTGAAAGTTGGCACTATTATGTTAAAAGCTATTTTGAATATCATTTTGATGAGGATTATACAACATTTTTGTAGGTGGGCCATATAACTTCAGACATCTAGCTGTGTTAAAGTTTTTCTCATACCAAATCGTTTTATGCACCTCCGTTTTAAACAAACTTCACTGTTACACATGAATTTACTGATTCTAAACTATTTATCTTTCTGGTCAGACATTACATTCCAAATTTATTACCAAGATTACCTTTAATATTCTAGATTTTAACTTGTGATGCAAACAACCTAATATATTGGAAATAAATAGTTTGGAATTGGGACCATAATATACAAGTTTTATGTAGATTGAATATCTTTATATTAATAGATCTTTCTCTGTAGTGTAGTGGTTACCACGTTCGCTTTACACATGGAAGATCCCCGGTTCGAGCTCAGGTGGCAAACAAGCTTTTCATCAAGATTCTTATTTTGTGTCTTTGGGATCTGGCCATATCTTAAAACTATTCTAACTAAGAAACAGTTTGTCATGTAATATTATTTCTCTGTGACATGGGCTGGTACCCGGACGAGAGGCCACAGTTTGCCATACATTAGGCGCTTTTGTTGTCCTTTCTCGTTTAGGTTAAACACAAAAATTTGGAATATCAGAATTATTTATTCAAAACGTTGACTGGTATCCAGTTGAGAGACGGGGCTTCATCATTTTAGTAGAGTCATCTTACTAGTTTTCCCCTCTCTTTTTCTCTAAATAAAAATAGAAATATTATCACAGAATAATAAAATTTTGCATGTTTCTGAATATAACCATGACATTCGTAAAATACTGAATGTTGTGCAATGAACATGCACATAAATCAACTTTGCTAATTTAGGAAACTCTTGTCAAGTGTTACAAGCGTTTTAAAGGCACGGCAATACAATTAATCAAAAAGTTTTCACAAAAAATTAAAAACAGCATTTTGTGTGGCTGTGAGGTTGAAGTTACAACCTGAATATCAATTCAAGTTTCAAAATAAGTCTAGGTTAAAGCAAGGTCCCTTGCCGACAAAACATTTATAGGGTGTCCGTAAAGTTCTAAAATTTATAAAATTGCAAACGGAATTTATCGATGCTATACATTGTTTTGGCCCTCACAGATGTATTAATTGAAGTAAAAATACCTAAACAATTATTGATTAAAAGACAACAAACCTGGTTGAGATATATTGAGACCTGTTTTCATAACAAAATTCAAAGGGACTTTATGGACACCCTGTATTTCATAGTAGTTTTGGTTTTAGTCATACGAAATGTAACAAAATAAAATTTGTGAAAATGTGATATTAGACTTTTGAACCACTCTCCACTAGGCTTGCACGTAATTTACGGATTTACGTAATTACGTAATTATTTTGAGTTACGGAAGGGAAGTTACGAATTACGTGAAGTCGTAATTATTGCATTGAAACGAGCTTTCTTCAAAGCAGTCAATTTCGTCGATTGCGAAAAATGAAAGCTCAACAAGTAGAAGTTAGAGTTCCGGTATTCGCAGCCGTTTTACTCTCTTTCACCTTTCTTGCTACGTAGGTGAAGGAGGGCATGACGCGTTGCCATTCACTAACCTATTATCAACTTCTCTGGCATGGCCAATGTAAATTATTAACGTAGTTAAGGGGGAAGAACTGAGTAGGGCCGTTTGACGCCAACACACCTGGTTTTAACTTCTCCCGTAACTTAACCGTAGATAAGGGATAGAATTGCGTTGAGACCGATTGACGCCAACACACCTGGTTTCAACTTCTCTCGCATCTTATCTAGCTTGGCCATGGCCAATGTACATAATAACCGTAGATAGGGGGAAGAATTGTGTTAAGACCGATGTACGCTAACACGCCCGGTTTCAACTTCTTCGGGTGAAATGACTAATGAACGCAGGAGATCAATCTTTCAAACATGGTCTATCAAACATTTGTATCCATTTTACTTTTATTTATTATTTACTTGTTCCAGTTTTCCGTTACTTATGGTATATATGTTCCGTTTCTATTTTATTCTATTTTATAGTCACGCGTTTAAATAGTGGGAATTCCCCACCAAGTGTGGATTAGCAATGCTTAACCATTCTTTATTGTTAATATCAACGCTTGATATATGAACATGGAATATCATACTGTTTTGGGCTGTTTTATTTCAGACTTGGGGTATAAACAGGAAAATATCCATAACCTTTCAACACGACGATCTTGTGAAATTTAACGAAGAGCTTTCGCGACGAATTGGAACCAAATAAGCGAAAAGAGCGATTGATCACTCGCGCCAATACCTCGCCGTGATAATTAATGTCGCGCTTATCAAATAGCAATATGACGACAAAAGAGAGATTGCGTAATGAACCAACGCAACTTCGTCTTCTCGGCATCGGTAAAGCGATTGAGACGGCAGAGAAACAGCAAAACGACGGATTCCTCGCGGACCGCAAAAAATTTAACTGCTATCATATAGAATCAAATATGAGCCAGTGTGTTTATTCTGTGCGAGATCCATTTTCTATTACAAAATCTTGATGTTCTGTTAACGGTTTTATCGTTATATATCAGTCCGGATGATGTTATATATCAGTCCGCATGATGTTTTTCACAATTCCTCTCAATATTTCGGCCATATATGATTAACTGTCTTACCAAATGCGCCAACTTATTTTGATTTATCGTCGACTTGAATACCACCGGCACTCGACCAAACTTGTGTCAATCTTGGCCGATAGGATCGCCGACTTGAGTTAGCAAATAAATGTCGTGAGTGTAAAATAAATGTCACGAAATGCATTGTTTTGCGATATAACTTTTGTATTTTCGGAGAAGGCATATCATATAAGTTCGATATTTAAATTATACTCAAATAAATAATATTTGATCTAAATTTATCGCAAATAATGTTATAAACATTCAGTCCGCGAGATGATTAAATGTAAAATGAAGCATGGTAATCGGAATATCGTCAATAAGTCGACATCAATAATTATTATTATAAAATGCTTAACAAGGCAGTAATGTCGGATAATGCAGAAGACGCTGCAAAAACAAGTCTTCGTCGCGAGGAAATCGCAAGTATAATCAAACGAGTGAATACGCTCGTCGTTGGTTAATAAATTAGAAACCCGTAATTTTAATTCAGTGTTAAGGTGGTTTTAAAAAACTATCGTTTCCATAAATATCCGTATACCAGTGTCGGTAATGATAAAATAAAATTGATCGCATAAAAATGGGACGGTTAATTTGCGAAGGTGATAAAGGAAAACCAAAGCTAACACAAAAGATAAAAATCAGAATAAAATTTATTTGAATTCACTTCTTGATATTTGTCTTTAACATCTGTCGACGGCGTGTAGTACTGCCAAGAATATGAAAACCCAACTTCAATGTCCCATTCGGAAAAGAAGTGGATTCAATTGGTTGTTATGATAGGTTTAAATGCGTGGAAAAATATCGCAATTACGGGGTCATTACGTAATTGATTTTGCCGTAATTACGGAATTGATTTTTGTCAATTACGTGCAAGCCTACTCTCCACTGATAGAGGAGTTGCATGTTTTCTTGCAAAAGATCCTAAGTCTTCAACTAAATGTGAGAAGCATACTGGAAAGTTGAAACTACTTAATGGTTTTATATCACTGCGGCCCGCTGGCCGAATGTGACCCACACAGAAAAATTATGCAGCCCGTGGAGAAGTGCTAAATTTCAATGAGGTGTGGCCTGTGATACGAGTTTTCAATTTTATTTAATCTGCTAAAAGTAATTCCAATCCCTTTGCGTTGCATAGCCTATACTTGAGTCCAACTTAATATCCATGCCTAGGATGTTACAATGCCCTAACAGCTAGCTTGTGCGAAGTGAACAACGCATGTCATAAGATAAATAACCAGTAGTTTTGTCCCTACAACTACAAAAAGCCTATGTTAAATAAGGGTTCGGCCCGTGGTTTCACCCAGTTATTTGAATCTGGCCCTCCTGTATCAAAGGTTGCACACCCCTGGTTTATGTGACAGATATCATAATTTGTCCCAATTTAACATCTTTTGTATAATTAATGAATAAATATTCCAGATTATTGAAACAGTGAAGAAGGGAGAGGATTCTGAAATCACACTTACAATGACCGAAACAGAGAATGGATTTGAGCTCGTTGATGGTCAGGTATGAAACTATATGATTTTATCTATATTAGCTCATAGCAAGGCTGTTGATTAGTGTTCACTTTCGTGTATACTTTGATTTCACTTTATACCAGCTCTAACAAGATTCTCAATAGCATGGTACTGTGGTGAACACACCCTACTTTTACAATTCATTTCTTGCTTCCAAAGACTTTAAATCGAGACTGTATACTTCAATTTCACTAACAAGACTCTAGACTCGCTAGCATGGTGCTGAAGTGAACATACTCTGCTTTTTTTTTAATTCATTCCATGCTTTTAAAGACTTTTAACTCTGTACTAGGGTTAAATTATGGCGCTCCAGAAGTATGTGCACCAAGATGGCTTGGTGCACAACCTGATAACCCTAACCTGGTACACATACTATGTTCAGATTGTCCGCCACTTCGGGAAACCAAAATTATTTAATGACAGATTTTTTCAAATTTGCTGCGATTATAGATCATCAGAAGATCAACGTGGGTTTCGAAGAGTCTTTATTAAAAGCTAAAAAGCATTCCAGCTTCAAAAAATATCCCTCCCTCACCCCTGTTCCTAGCTTTTCTTTGAGATGAGTCCCCTTTCTATTTAGGGTGAACGTGTGTAATATCGCTTCGATCCAATTCTTACAAGTAGTTCTTTCTTTTAAAGTCTAAAGGATAAATTCTCAGTATGGATTGCAATTCCTCCTTGAAACATGAGAAAGTTGGAAGTAAATGTCACACAATGTCATAATGATTATGTGTAGTTCCAGTAACTACTTGGTATCAGCAATGCTCTTAGCTTTTCTTTTCAATGAGTCCCCTTCTATTTTGGATGAAAGTGTGTGATATTGTAACAAATTTTCAATTTGTAACATTATAAATCATCGAATATAACCCCATTTTGTCTTTGTTATCGGAATAATACAGGTAATTTTCCACTTCCATAAAACAAATCTCATATTCACGAGACAATGAAATCATCACAATGAAACTAGTCGGC